>NC_080031.1:49141341-49778177 GCF_030020395.1 Manis pentadactyla
GGCAATAAAACATCCACGGATGCAAAAGATTTCTCTCAGAATGGGGGCGGTGAGGTTCTAAGCCTCACCTGTGTTGATCCCCAATTTCTCACCTGATGGCCCCCCTGCGACTGTGCCCATATATGTCTCGGTTAACATCTGGATTCTCTAGTCTTTTCCATTGGTCTGTAGCTCTGTTCTTGTGCCAGTACCAAATTGTTTTGATTACTATGGTTTATAGTAGAGCTTGAAGTTGGGGAGTGAGATCCCCCCTACTTTATTCTTCTTTCTCAGGATTGCTTTGGCTACTCGGGGTCTTTGGTGTTTCCATATGAATTTCTGAATTATTTTGGCCAGTTCATTGAAGAATGTTGCTGATAACTTGATAGGGATTGCATCAAATCTGTATATTGCTTGGAAAGGATGACCATTTTGACAATATTAATTCTTCCTAGCCACGAGCATGGGATGAGTTTCCATCTGTTAGTGTTCCATTTAATTTTTCTTAAGAGTGACTTGTAGTTTTCAGAATATACGTCTTTCACTTCTTTGGTTAGGTTTATTCCTAGATATTTTATTTTTTTAGATGCAATTGTGAATGGAGTTGTTTCCTGATTTCTCTTTCTGTTGGTTCATTTTTTAGTGTATAGGAAAGCCACAGATTTCTGTGTGTTGATTTTGTATCCTGCAACTTTGCTGTATTCCGATATCAGTTATAGTAGTTTGGGGTGTTGTCTTTAGGGTTTCTTATGTACAGTATCATGTCATCTGCAAATAGTGACAGTTTAACTTCTTCTTTACCAATCTGGATTCCTTGTATTTCTTTGTTTTGTCTGATTGCCGTGGCTAGGACCTCCAGTACTATGTTAAATAACAGTGGGGAGAGTGGGCATCCCTGTCTAGTTCCCGATCTCTGAGGAAAAAACTTTCAGCTTCTTGCTGTTCAGTAAAAGGTTGGCTGTGGGTTTATCATAAATGGCCTTTATTATGTTGAGGTACTTGCCCCCTATTCCCATTTTGCTGAGAGTTTTTATCAAGAATGAATGTTGAACTTTGTCAAATGCTTTTTTATCATCTATGGAGATGATCATGTGGTTTTTGTCCTTCTTTTTGTTGATGTGGTGGATGATGTTGATGGACTTTTGAATGTTCTACCATCCTTGCATCCCTCGGATGAATCCCACTTGATCATGGTGCACGATCCTTTTGATGTATTTATGAATTCGGTTTGATAATATTTTGTTGAGTATTTTTGCATCTACGTTCATCAGCGATATTGGTCTGTAGTTTTCTTTTTTGGTGTGTTCTTTGCCTGGTTTTGGTATTAGGGTGATGTTAGCTTCATAGAATGAGTTTGGGAGTATCCCCACCTCTTCTTTGGAAAACTTTAAGGAGAATGGGGTATTATGTCTTCCCTGTATGTCTGATAAAATTCTGAGGTGAATCCATCTCGCCCAGGGGTTTGTTCTTTGGTAGTTTTTGATTACCACTTCAATTTCATTGCTGATAATTGGTCTGTTTAGATTTTCTGTATCTTTCTGGGTCCGTCTTGGAAGGTTGTATTTTTTCTAGGAAGATGTCCATTTCTCCTAGGTTTCCTAGCTTGTTAGCATATGGTTTTCACAGTAGTCTCTAATAATTCTTTGTATTTCTGTGGGGTCCGTCGAGATTTTTCCTTTCTCCTTTCTGATACTGTTGATTTGTGTTGACTCTCTTTTCCTCTTAATAAGTCTGGCTAGAGGCTTATCTACTTTGTTTATTTTATCGAAGAAACAGTTCTTGGTTTCATTGATTTTTGCTATTGTTTTATTCTTCTCAACTTTATTTATTTCTTCTCTGATCTTTATTATGTCCCTCCTTCTGCTGACCTTAGGCCTCGTTTGTTCTTCTTTTTCCAATTTTGATAATTGTGACATTAGACCATTCATTTGGGATTGTTCTTCCTTTTTTTAAATATGCCTGGATTGCAATATACTTTCATCTTCTGACTGCTTTTGCTGTGCCACACAGTAGTTGGGGCTTTGTGTTGTTGTTGTCGTTTGTTTCCATATATTGCTGGATCTCCATTTTGATTTGGTCATTGATCCATTGATTATTTAGGAGCATGTTGTTAAGCCTCCATGTGTTTTGTTTGTGGCTTTTGCTCTTTGTACAATTTATTTCTAGTTTTATGCCTTTGTGGTCTGAAAAGTTGGTTGGTAGGATTTCAATCTTTTGGAATTTACTGAGGCTCTTTTTGTGGCCTAGTATGTGGTCTATTCTGGAGTATGTTCCATGTGCACTTGAGAAGAATGTGTATCCTGTTGCTTTTTGGATATAAAGTTCTTTAGATGTCTATTAGGTCCATCTGTTCTTGTGTGTTGTTCAGTGCCTCTGTGTCCTTACTTATTTTCTGTCTGGTGAATCTTTCCTTTGGAGTGAGTGGTGTATTGAAGTATCCCAAAATGAATGCATTGCATTTTATTTCCTCCTTTAATTCTGTTAGTATTTGTTTCCCATATGCTGGTGTTCCTGTGTTGGGTACATATATATTTATAATGGTTATATCCTCTTGTTGGACTGAGCCCTTTATCAATATGTAATATCCTTCTTTATCTTTTGTTACCTTCTTTATTTTGAAGTCTATTTTTTCTGATACTAGTATTGCAACACCTGCTTTTTTCTCCCTGTTGTTTGCATGAAATATCTTTTTCCATCCCTTGACTTTACGTCTTTGCATGTCTTTGAGTTGGAGGTGAGTCTCTTCTAAGCAGCATATGGATGGGTCTTGCTTTTTTATCCATTGTATTGCTCTGTGTCTTTTCATTAGTACATTCACTCCATTTACATTTAGGGTGATTGTTGAAAGGTATGTACTTATTGCCATTGCAGGCTTTAACTTTGTGGTTACCAAAGGTTCAAGGTTAGCTTCTTTACTATCTTACTGTCTAACTTAACTCGCTTATTGAGCTATTATAAACACTGTCTGATGATTCTTTATTTCTCTCCCTTCTTATTCCTCCTCCTCCCTTCTTCATATTTTGGGTGTTTTGTTCTGTGCTCTTTTTAGGAGTGCTCCCATCTAGAGCAGTCCCTGTAAGATGCCCTGTATAGGTGGTTTGTGGGAGGCAAATTCCCTCAAATTCTGCTTGTCTTTGAATTATTTAATCTCTCCTTCATATTTAAATGATAATCGTGCTGGATACAGTATTCTTGGTTCGAGGCCCTTCTGTTTCATTGCATTAAGTATATCATGCCATTCTCTTCTGGCCTGTAGGGTTTCTGTTGAGAAGTCTGATGATAGCCTGATGTGTTTTCCTTTGTAGGTGACCTTTTTTTTCTCTCTCTGGCTGCCTTTAATACTTTGTCCTTGTCTTTAATCTTTGCCCTTTTGATTATTATGTGTCTTGGTGTTGCCCTCCTTGTATCCCTTATCATGGGTGTCCTTTGTACCTCTGTGGTATGAGAGGCCATTTCCTCCCCTAGTTTGGGGTAGTTTTCAGCAATTATTTTTCAAAGACACTTTCTATTCCTTTTCCTCTCTCTTCTTCTGGTACTCCTATAATGCCGATATTTCTCCATTTCAATTGGTCACAAAGTTCTCTTAAAATTCTGTCATTCCTGGAGATCCTTTAATCTCTCTCTCCATCAGCTTCTCTTCATTCCTGTTCTCTGTTTTCTAGTCCATTAACGGTCTCTTGCATCTCGTGCATTCTGCTTTGAAGTCCTTCCAGAGATTGTTTTATTTCTGTATTCTCCCTCCTTAGTTTTTGCATATTTCTCTGCAAATCCATCAGCATGGTTATTACTTTTGTTTTGAATTCTTTTTCAGGAAGATTGGTTAAATCTCTCTCCCCAGGATCCTTCTCAGGGGAAGATGTAGAAGATGTTGAAGCTGTCTGGGTTTGTCTTGTCTGGGTCAAATTTTTTTTGCTTTTTCATGTTGATAGGTGCAGTGGTGATCTATTGACTCGTCTGTCAGCTGGGAGAGTCAAGACTCTTTCCACTTGGCTCCTGGCCTTTCTTTACTGGGACAACTGCGTCCCCTAGTGGCTTGTATTGTGCAATTGCGTGTATATTGGGTCTCTGTATCTTGCCTGGCTAGTATTTAGGAAGCTCCCTAGCTGTGGGCGTGGCCATCCTCAGGCTGCTGCTCTGCTTTGGTGGGGCCCCGGAGGAGTAATGGACGGGGGCTGTTTGTTTACCTCCGTGTGGGGTCTCAGAGCTGTTGCCCAGGGTGTTAGTGCACCCGGAGTCCCCTGGTATTTCCAGCTGCTTGACTGTGACCCGAGATGCTTCCATCCAGCCATGGGGTCCCTGACCCTTTAAGACTATCAAAAAGCACTCACTTTCTTTGTCCCAGGGGTGCCAGCTTCAGAACCTGCTCACAGGTCTTACTGCTCTGCTTCCCTAGTTTCCAGCACCCCACGCATGCACTGTCTGTGCTCTGGTGTGGATGGCTAGGGCTGGATATTTAGCAGTCTTGGGCTCCCTCTCCCTCCCTGCTCCAACTCCTCTCCTTCCGCCAGAAACTATGGTGAGGGGCCCTGGGTCACACCGATCTGTGGCTTGTATCTTACCCCTTTCACCAGGCACTGGGTTCTCACAAGTGTGGATGTAGTCTGGCTGTTGTCCTGTGTCTTCTGGTGTCTTTTTTAAGAATTGTTGTATTTTCAAAAATATATACGTTTTTGGGAGTAGATTCCTGCTGTCCTACTCATGCCGCCATCTTGTCTCTGCACCCAGATAAAAATAATTCATAGTAATATTTTCTCTGGCATTATTTAGATATAGTTGACATAATATTGTGTGAGGTTTAGGTGTACAAACGTTTATATATATATATATATATATATATATATATCCTGTGAAGTATTTGCCACCATAAGGCTGGTTAACACATCCATCAATTCTACAACACTGTCCTTTCTCCATTGTATTTTTGGATTTCCTTATCAGTTATTAGCTGTTCATACATCTATGTTTGTATGTGGGATCTCAATTCTATTTCCTTATTCCATATGTCTGGTATAAATTTTTGTAAACTGGTACCATACTCTTTTGAACAACATAGCTTCATAATATAGTTTGAGGTGATGATGAGTGATGTCTACTTTGATCTTTTCTATTTTTCTTGAAATGTAAGGTTCATTTTTATTCCATAAGGTAAGGAGAGTTTTAATTTCTATTTCTATATAAATTGTCACTGCAATTTTAATAAGAATACATTGAATCTATAGATAGCTTGCCTTCAGCATCTCCCACCAAACTGGCCTGTCTTCTCAGCAAAAAGGACATGGAGATTCAAAATGAGGGCATAATTCTATCCTCTGGGATGCCAAATTTATTGTGCGATAGCTCTTTGGGGAAGAACATCTTGGAGTTCTATGCATAAGGAAATAGCCCTGCCTATGTTGAAATTAATCTAATGAACTGCAATCAGAAATGGCACCAAAATAATTGAAGAGTCATATTATGAGAAAATATAAATGAAGTTTTAATATTATCTCACTCTACAATAAATGTTTCACTCTTTTATCCCAGATGAAAGTGAACCAAAGAAGAATATTTCCACTACAACTATGTGATTTTGCTTGGTTTGGGGGACTTTGAAAAAATTGGGACTGTCCGTTTGCCTTCATTCCTTAGTCCTTATGTGGACACACTGCTGCAAATCCCGCCATGGATTTTCCTATTCATATTCCACATTCCAGACAGCATTTTTGGACATCTTTCTGTATCTACAGGGAGTCAAGGTTCAGGTTAGGGGCTGTTTACATGCATCTGTAGCCATGAGCAAGCCTATGCACAGGGCTGAAATTCTGAGCAGAAGCTCTGTGACCCAAACATTAAGGCAGCATAGAAGACAGACACAATGTGCAGGCAGACAAGCTTTTTCACCTTTATGATGGTATAGGAATAAGTGTAAAATTAAAGAAAAATAAAAGTAAAGTTCGAAGAGACTGCTGTTTAGAAATAACATTTCAACAGTTTTTCTTTTTAATAATTTATGTATGTTTTTATTTAAGAACAGTTGGCATACAATATATTGCTTTCAAGTATATGACACGGTGACTCCATATCTATATACATTTTTAAATGTTCAACCAAACAAATGTAGTTACTGTCTTTCAATATAAATGTTACAGAAATACTATTTTCTGTATGCTGTACCATCATGAATGTGACTAATTTAAATCAGAATTTAGATTTTGCATCTCTCTATCCCCTTCACCTTTTTCGCTCACCCACCACATCCCTTTGTTCATTGTAAACACCACTTTTCAGTGTGCATGAGAATTGCTTAAACTGCTTAAAAGTACAAATATTTTTTGTAGATAATTATTTTTTATTGAAGGGTACTTGACACACAGTATTACATTAGTTTCAGGTGTACAACACAGTGATTCAACATTTATATACATGATAATTCCAGGTACCAGCTATCACCATGCCAAGTTGTTACAATATTTTGACTGTATTCCTTATGCTATACATCACATCCCAGTTACTTATTTACTTTACAATTCGAAGTGTGTACTTTTTTTTTTTGTGATCAAATGGTTGTTAACAACAATAAAATTCTGTATAGGGCAGTCAATGCTCAATGCACAATCATTAATCCACCCCAAGCCTAATTTTCGTCAGTCTCCAATCTTCTGAGGCATAACAAACAAGTTCTTACATGGAGAACAAATTATTACATAGTGAATAAGTTCTTACATGGTGAACAGTACAAAGTACAAGGGCAGTCATCACAGAAACTTTCGGTCTTGCTCAGGCATTATGAACTATAAACAGTCAGTTCAAATATGAATATTCGTTTGATTTTAATACTTGATTTATATGTGGATTTAAATGTGGATACCACATTTCTCACTTTATTATTATTATTACTATTAATATTATTATTTTTAATAAAATGCTGAAGTGGTAGATAGATACGAGATAAAGGTAGAAAACATAGTTTAGTGCTGTAAAAGAGCAAATGTAGATTATCAGGTGTGTGCCTGTAGACTATGTGTTAATCCAAGCTAGACAAGGGCAATAAAACATCCACGGATGCAAAAGATTTCTCTCAGAATGGGGGCGGTGAGGTTCTAAGCCTCACCTGTGTTGATCCCCAATTTCTCACCTGATGGCCCCCCTGCGACTGTGCCCATATATGTCTCGGTTAACATCTGGATTCTCTAGTCTTTTCCATTGGTCTGTAGCTCTGTTCTTGTGCCAGTACCAAATTGTTTTGATTACTATGGTTTATAGTAGAGCTTGAAGTTGGGGAGTGAGATCCCCCCTACTTTATTCTTCTTTCTCAGGATTGCTTTGGCTATTCGGGGTCTTTGGTGTTTCCATATGAATTTCTGAATTATTTTGGCCAGTTCATTGAAGAATGTTGCTGATAACTTGATAGGGATTGCATCAAATCTGTATATTGCTTTGGAAAGGATGACCATTTTGACAATATTAATTCTTCCTAGCCACGAGCATGGGATGAGTTTCCATCTGTTAGTGTTCCATTTAATTTTTCTTAAGAGTGACTTGTAGTTTTCAGAATATACGTCTTTCACTTCTTTGGTTAGGTTTATTCCTAGATATTTTATTTTTTTAGATGCAATTGTGAATGGAGTTGTTTTCCTGATTTCTCTTTCTGTTGGTTCATTTTTAGTGTATAGGAAAGCCACAGATTTCTGTGTGTTGATTTTGTATCCTGCAACTTTGCTGTATTCCGATATCAGTTATAGTAGTTTGGGGTGTTGTCTTTAGGGTTTCTTATGTACAGTATCATGTCATCTGCAAATAGTGACAGTTTAACTTCTTCTTTACCAATCTGGATTCCTTGTATTTCTTTGTTTTGTCTGATTGCCGTGGCTAGGACCTCCAGTACTATGTTAAATAACAGTGGGGAGAGTGGGCATCCCTGTCTAGTTCCCGATCTCTGAGGAAAAACTTTCAGCTTCTTGCTGTTCAGTAAAAGGTTGGCTGTGGGTTTATCATAAATGGCCTTTATTATGTTGAGGTACTTGCCCCCTATTCCCATTTTGCTGAGAGTTTTTATCAAGAATGAATGTTGAACTTTGTCAAATGCTTTTTTATCATCTATGGAGATGATCATGTGGTTTTTGTCCTTCTTTTTGTTGATGTGGTGGATGATGTTGATGGACTTTTGAATGTTCTACCATCCTTGCATCCCTCGGATGAATCCCACTTGATCATGGTGCACGATCCTTTTGATGTATTTATGAATTCGGTTTGATAATATTTTGTTGAGTATTTTTGCATCTACGTTCATCAGCGATATTGGTCTGTAGTTTTCTTTTTTGGTGTGTTCTTTGCCTGGTTTTGGTATTAGGGTGATGTTAGCTTCATAGAATGAGTTTGGGAGTATCCCCACCTCTTCTTTGGAAAACTTTAAGGAGAATGGGTATTATGTCTTCCCTGTATGTCTGATAAAATTCTGAGGTGAATCCATCTCGCCCAGGGGTTTTGTTCTTTGGTAGTTTTTGATTACCACTTCAATTTCATTGCTGATAATTGGTCTGTTTAGATTTTCTGTATCTTTCTGGGTCCGTCTTGGAAGGTTGTATTTTTCTAGGAAGATGTCCATTTCTCCT
The DNA here is from genome assembly GCF_030020395.1 of Manis pentadactyla. Lineage (NCBI taxonomy): Eukaryota > Metazoa > Chordata > Mammalia > Pholidota > Manidae > Manis > Manis pentadactyla. The sequence continues at coordinate 49,149,912 of NC_080031.1, forward strand.
AGGTTTCCTAGCTTGTTAGCATATAGGTTTTCACAGTAGTCTCTAATAATTCTTTGTATTTCTGTGGGGTCCGTCGAGATTTTTCCTTTCTCCTTTCTGATACTGTTGATTTGTGTTGACTCTCTTTTCCTCTTAATAAGTCTGGCTAGAGGCTTATCTACTTTGTTTATTTTATCGAAGAAACAGTTCTTGGTTTCATTGATTTTTGCTATTGTTTTATTCTTCTCAACTTTATTTATTTCTTCTCTGATCTTTATTATGTCCCTCCTTCTGCTGACCTTAGGCCTCGTTTGTTCTTCTTTTTCCAATTTTGATAATTGTGACATTAGACCATTCATTTGGGATTGTTCTTCCTTTTTTTAAATATGCCTGGATTGCAATATACTTTCATCTTCTGACTGCTTTTGCTGTGCCACACAGTAGTTGGGGCTTTGTGTTGTTGTTGTCGTTTGTTTCCATATATTGCTGGATCTCCATTTTGATTTGGTCATTGATCCATTGATTATTTAGGAGCATGTTGTTAAGCCTCCATGTGTTTGTGAGCCTTTTTGCTTTCTTTGTACAATTTATTTCTAGTTTTATGCCTTTGTGGTCTGAAAAGTTGGTTGGTAGGATTTCAATCTTTTGGAATTTACTGAGGCTCTTTTTGTGGCCTAGTATGTGGTCTATTCTGGAGTATGTTCCATGTGCACTTGAGAAGAATGTGTATCCTGTTGCTTTTTGGATATAAAGTTCTTTAGATGTCTATTAGGTCCATCTGTTCTTGTGTGTTGTTCAGTGCCTCTGTGTCCTTACTTATTTTCTGTCTGGTGAATCTTTCCTTTGGAGTGAGTGGTGTATTGAAGTATCCCAAAATGAATGCATTGCATTTTATTTCCTCCTTTAATTCTGTTAGTATTTGTTTCCCATATGCTGGTGTTCCTGTGTTGGGTACATATATATTTATAATGGTTATATCCTCTTGTTGGACTGAGCCCTTTATCAATATGTAATATCCTTCTTTATCTTTTGTTACCTTCTTTATTTTGAAGTCTATTTTTTCTGATACTAGTATTGCAACACCTGCTTTTTTCTCCCTGTTGTTTGCATGAAATATCTTTTTCCATCCCTTGACTTTACGTCTTTGCATGTCTTTGAGTTGGAGGTGAGTCTCTTCTAAGCAGCATATGGATGGGTCTTGCTTTTTTATCCATTGTATTGCTCTGTGTCTTTTCATTAGTACATTCACTCCATTTACATTTAGGGTGATTGTTGAAAGGTATGTACTTATTGCCATTGCAGGCTTTAACTTTGTGGTTACCAAAGGTTCAAGGTTAGCTTCTTTACTATCTTACTGTCTAACTTAACTCGCTTATTGAGCTATTATAAACACTGTCTGATGATTCTTTATTTCTCTCCCTTCTTATTCCTCCTCCTCCCTTCTTCATATTTTGGGTGTTTTGTTCTGTGCTCTTTTTAGGAGTGCTCCCATCTAGAGCAGTCCCTGTAAGATGCCCTGTATAGGTGGTTTGTGGGAGGCAAATTCCCTCAAATTCTGCTTGTCTTTGAATTATTTAATCTCTCCTTCATATTTAAATGATAATCGTGCTGGATACAGTATTCTTGGTTCGAGGCCCTTCTGTTTCATTGCATTAAGTATATCATGCCATTCTCTTCTGGCCTGTAGGGTTTCTGTTGAGAAGTCTGATGATAGCCTGATGTGTTTTCCTTTGTAGGTGACCTTTTTTTTCTCTCTCTGGCTGCCTTTAATACTTTGTCCTTGTCTTTAATCTTTGCCCTTTTGATTATTATGTGTCTTGGTGTTGCCCTCCTTGTATCCCTTATCATGGGTGTCCTTTGTACCTCTGTGGTATGAGAGGCCATTTCCTCCCCTAGTTTGGGGTAGTTTTCAGCAATTATTTTTCAAAGACACTTTCTATTCCTTTTCCTCTCTCTTCTTCTGGTACTCCTATAATGCCGATATTTCTCCATTTCAATTGGTCACAAAGTTCTCTTAAAATTCTGTCATTCCTGGAGATCCTTTAATCTCTCTCTCCATCAGCTTCTCTTCATTCCTGTTCTCTGTTTTCTAGTCCATTAACGGTCTCTTGCATCTCGTGCATTCTGCTTTGAAGTCCTTCCAGAGATTGTTTTATTTCTGTATTCTCCCTCCTTAGTTTTTGCATATTTCTCTGCAAATCCATCAGCATGGTTATTACTTTTGTTTTGAATTCTTTTTCAGGAAGATTGGTTAAATCTCTCTCCCCAGGATCCTTCTCAGGGGAAGATGTAGAAGATGTTGAAGCTGTCTGGGTTTGTCTTGTCTGGGTCAAATTTTTTTTGCTTTTTCATGTTGATAGGTGCAGTGGTGATCTATTGACTCGTCTGTCAGCTGGGAGAGTCAAGACTCTTTCCACTTGGCTCCTGGCCTTTCTTTACTGGGACAACTGCGTCCCCTAGTGGCTTGTATTGTGCAATTGCGTGTATATTGGGTCTCTGTATCTTGCCTGGCTAGTATTTAGGAAGCTCCCTAGCTGTGGGCGTGGCCATCCTCAGGCTGCTGCTCTGCTTTGGTGGGGCCCCGGAGGAGTAATGGACGGGGGCTGTTTGTTTACCTCCGTGTGGGGTCTCAGAGCTGTTGCCCAGGGTGTTAGTGCACCCGGAGTCCCCTGGTATTTCCAGCTGCTTGACTGTGACCCGAGATGCTTCCATCCAGCCATGGGGTCCCTGACCCTTTAAGACTATCAAAAAGCACTCACTTTCTTTGTCCCAGGGGTGCCAGCTTCAGAACCTGCTCACAGGTCTTACTGCTCTGCTTCCCTAGTTTCCAGCACCCCACGCATGCACTGTCTGTGCTCTGGTGTGGATGGCTAGGGCTGGATATTTAGCAGTCTTGGGCTCCCTCTCCCTCCCTGCTCCAACTCCTCTCCTTCCGCCAGAAACTATGGTGAGGGGCCCTGGGTCACACCGATCTGTGGCTTGTATCTTACCCCTTTCACCAGGCACTGGGTTCTCACAAGTGTGGATGTAGTCTGGCTGTTGTCCTGTGTCTTCTGGTGTCTTTTTTAAGAATTGTTGTATTTTCAAAAATATATACGTTTTTGGGAGTAGATTCCTGCTGTCCTACTCATGCCGCCATCTTGTCTCTGCACCCAGATAAAAATAATTCATAGTAATATTTTCTCTGGCATTATTTAGATATAGTTGACATAATATTGTGTGAGGTTTAGGTGTACAAACGTTTATATATATATATATATATATATATATATCCTGTGAAGTATTTGCCACCATAAGGCTGGTTAACACATCCATCAATTCTACAACACTGTCCTTTCTCCATTGTATTTTTGGATTTCCTTATCAGTTATTAGCTGTTCATACATCTATGTTTGTATGTGGGATCTCAATTCTATTTCCTTATTCCATATGTCTGGTATAAATTTTTGTAAACTGGTACCATACTCTTTTGAACAACATAGCTTCATAATATAGTTTGAGGTGATGATGAGTGATGTCTACTTTGATCTTTTCTATTTTTCTTGAAATGTAAGGTTCATTTTTATTCCATAAGGTAAGGAGAGTTTTAATTTCTATTTCTATATAAATTGTCACTGCAATTTTAATAAGAATACATTGAATCTATAGATAGCTTGCCTTCAGCATCTCCCACCAAACTGGCCTGTCTTCTCAGCAAAAAGGACATGGAGATTCAAAATGAGGGCATAATTCTATCCTCTGGGATGCCAAATTTATTGTGCGATAGCTCTTTGGGGAAGAACATCTTGGAGTTCTATGCATAAGGAAATAGCCCTGCCTATGTTGAAATTAATCTAATGAACTGCAATCAGAAATGGCACCAAAATAATTGAAGAGTCATATTATGAGAAAATATAAATGAAGTTTTAATATTATCTCACTCTACAATAAATGTTTCACTCTTTTATCCCAGATGAAAGTGAACCAAAGAAGAATATTTCCACTACAACTATGTGATTTTGCTTGGTTTGGGGGACTTTGAAAAAATTGGGACTGTCCGTTTGCCTTCATTCCTTAGTCCTTATGTGGACACACTGCTGCAAATCCCGCCATGGATTTTCCTATTCATATTCCACATTCCAGACAGCATTTTTGGACATCTTTCTGTATCTACAGGGAGTCAAGGTTCAGGTTAGGGGCTGTTTACATGCATCTGTAGCCATGAGCAAGCCTATGCACAGGGCTGAAATTCTGAGCAGAAGCTCTGTGACCCAAACATTAAGGCAGCATAGAAGACAGACACAATGTGCAGGCAGACAAGCTTTTTCACCTTTATGATGGTATAGGAATAAGTGTAAAATTAAAGAAAAATAAAAGTAAAGTTCGAAGAGACTGCTGTTTAGAAATAACATTTCAACAGTTTTTCTTTTTAATAATTTATGTATGTTTTTATTTAAGAACAGTTGGCATACAATATATTGCTTTCAAGTATATGACACGGTGACTCCATATCTATATACATTTTTAAATGTTCAACCAAACAAATGTAGTTACTGTCTTTCAATATAAATGTTACAGAAATACTATTTTCTGTATGCTGTACCATCATGAATGTGACTAATTTAAATCAGAATTTAGATTTTGCATCTCTCTATCCCCTTCACCTTTTTCGCTCACCCACCACATCCCTTTGTTCATTGTAAACACCACTTTTCAGTGTGCATGAGAATTGCTTAAACTGCTTAAAAGTACAAATATTTTTTGTAGATAATTATTTTTTATTGAAGGGTACTTGACACACAGTATTACATTAGTTTCAGGTGTACAACACAGTGATTCAACATTTATATACATGATAATTCCAGGTACCAGCTATCACCATGCCAAGTTGTTACAATATTTTGACTGTATTCCTTATGCTATACATCACATCCCAGTTACTTATTTACTTTACAATTCGAAGTGTGTACTTTTTTTTTTTGTGATCAAATGGTTGTTAACAACAATAAAATTCTGTATAGGGCAGTCAATGCTCAATGCACAATCATTAATCCACCCCAAGCCTAATTTTCGTCAGTCTCCAATCTTCTGAGGCATAACAAACAAGTTCTTACATGGAGAACAAATTATTACATAGTGAATAAGTTCTTACATGGTGAACAGTACAAAGTACAAGGGCAGTCATCACAGAAACTTTCGGTCTTGCTCAGGCATTATGAACTATAAACAGTCAGTTCAAATATGAATATTCGTTTGATTTTAATACTTGATTTATATGTGGATTTAAATGTGGATACCACATTTCTCACTTTATTATTATTATTACTATTAATATTATTATTTTTAATAAAATGCTGAAGTGGTAGATAGATACGAGATAAAGGTAGAAAACATAGTTTAGTGCTGTAAAAGAGCAAATGTAGATTATCAGGTGTGTGCCTGTAGACTATGTGTTAATCCAAGCTAGACAAGGGCAATAAAACATCCACGGATGCAAAAGATTTCTCTCAGAATGGGGGCGGTGAGGTTCTAAGCCTCACCTGTGTTGATCCCCAATTTCTCACCTGATGGCCCCCCTGCGACTGTGCCCATATATGTCTCGGTTAACATCTGGATTCTCTAGTCTTTTCCATTGGTCTGTAGCTCTGTTCTTGTGCCAGTACCAAATTGTTTTGATTACTATGGTTTATAGTAGAGCTTGAAGTTGGGGAGTGAGATCCCCCCTACTTTATTCTTCTTTCTCAGGATTGCTTTGGCTATTCGGGGTCTTTGGTGTTTCCATATGAATTTCTGAATTATTTTGGCCAGTTCATTGAAGAATGTTGCTGATAACTTGATAGGGATTGCATCAAATCTGTATATTGCTTTGGAAAGGATGACCATTTTGACAATATTAATTCTTCCTAGCCACGAGCATGGGATGAGTTTCCATCTGTTAGTGTTCCATTTAATTTTTCTTAAGAGTGACTTGTAGTTTTCAGAATATACGTCTTTCACTTCTTTGGTTAGGTTTATTCCTAGATATTTTATTTTTTTAGATGCAATTGTGAATGGAGTTGTTTTCCTGATTTCTCTTTCTGTTGGTTCATTTTTAGTGTATAGGAAAGCCACAGATTTCTGTGTGTTGATTTTGTATCCTGCAACTTTGCTGTATTCCGATATCAGTTATAGTAGTTTGGGGTGTTGTCTTTAGGGTTTCTTATGTACAGTATCATGTCATCTGCAAATAGTGACAGTTTAACTTCTTCTTTACCAATCTGGATTCCTTGTATTTCTTTGTTTTGTCTGATTGCCGTGGCTAGGACCTCCAGTACTATGTTAAATAACAGTGGGGAGAGTGGGCATCCCTGTCTAGTTCCCGATCTCTGAGGAAAAACTTTCAGCTTCTTGCTGTTCAGTAAAAGGTTGGCTGTGGGTTTATCATAAATGGCCTTTATTATGTTGAGGTACTTGCCCCCTATTCCCATTTTGCTGAGAGTTTTTATCAAGAATGAATGTTGAACTTTGTCAAATGCTTTTTTATCATCTATGGAGATGATCATGTGGTTTTTGTCCTTCTTTTTGTTGATGTGGTGGATGATGTTGATGGACTTTTGAATGTTCTACCATCCTTGCATCCCTCGGATGAATCCCACTTGATCATGGTGCACGATCCTTTTGATGTATTTATGAATTCGGTTTGATAATATTTTGTTGAGTATTTTTGCATCTACGTTCATCAGCGATATTGGTCTGTAGTTTTCTTTTTTGGTGTGTTCTTTGCCTGGTTTTGGTATTAGGGTGATGTTAGCTTCATAGAATGAGTTTGGGAGTATCCCCACCTCTTCTTTGGAAAACTTTAAGGAGAATGGGTATTATGTCTTCCCTGTATGTCTGATAAAATTCTGAGGTGAATCCATCTCGCCCAGGGGTTTTGTTCTTTGGTAGTTTTTGATTACCACTTCAATTTCATTGCTGATAATTGGTCTGTTTAGATTTTCTGTATCTTTCTGGGTCCGTCTTGGAAGGTTGTATTTTTCTAGGAAGATGTCCATTTCTCCTAGGTTTCCTAGCTTGTTAGCATATAGGTTTTCACAGTAGTCTCTAATAATTCTTTGTATTTCTGTGGGGTCCGTCGAGATTTTTCCTTTCTCCTTTCTGATACTGTTGATTTGTGTTGACTCTCTTTTCCTCTTAATAAGTCTGGCTAGAGGCTTATCTACTTTGTTTATTTTATCGAAGAAACAGTTCTTGGTTTCATTGATTTTTGCTATTGTTTTATTCTTCTCAACTTTATTTATTTCTTCTCTGATCTTTATTATGTCCCTCCTTCTGCTGACCTTAGGCCTCGTTTGTTCTTCTTTTTCCAATTTTGATAATTGTGACATTAGACCATTCATTTGGGATTGTTCTTCCTTTTTTTAAATATGCCTGGATTGCAATATACTTTCATCTTCTGACTGCTTTTGCTGTGCCACACAGTAGTTGGGGCTTTGTGTTGTTGATGTCGTTTGTTTCCATATATTGCTGGATCTCCATTTTGATTTGGTCATTGATCCATTGATTATTTAGGAGCATGTTGTTAAGCCTCCATGTGTTTGTGAGCCTTTTTGCTTTCTTTGTACAATTTATTTCTAGTTTTATGCCTTTGTGGTCTGAAAAGTTGGTTGGTAGGATTTCAATCTTTTGGAATTTACTGAGGCTCTTTTTGTGGCCTAGTATGTGGTCTATTCTGGAGTATGTTCCATGTGCACTTGAGAAGAATGTGTATCCTGTTGCTTTTTGGATATAAAGTTCTTTAGATGTCTATTAGGTCCATCTGTTCTTGTGTGTTGTTCAGTGCCTCTGTGTCCTTACTTATTTTCTGTCTGGTGAATCTTTCCTTTGGAGTGAGTGGTGTATTGAAGTATCCCAAAATGAATGCATTGCATTTTATTTCCTCCTTTAATTCTGTTAGTATTTGTTTCCCATATGCTGGTGTTCCTGTGTTGGGTACATATATATTTATAATGGTTATATCCTCTTGTTGGACTGAGCCCTTTATCAATATGTAATATCCTTCTTTATCTTTTGTTACCTTCTTTATTTTGAAGTCTATTTTTTCTGATACTAGTATTGCAACACCTGCTTTTTTCTCCCTGTTGTTTGCATGAAATATCTTTTTCCATCCCTTGACTTTACGTCTTTGCATGTCTTTGAGTTGGAGGTGAGTCTCTTCTAAGCAGCATATGGATGGGTCTTGCTTTTTTATCCATTGTATTGCTCTGTGTCTTTTCATTAGTACATTCACTCCATTTACATTTAGGGTGATTGTTGAAAGGTATGTACTTATTGCCATTGCAGGCTTTAACTTTGTGGTTACCAAAGGTTCAAGGTTAGCTTCTTTACTATCTTACTGTCTAACTTAACTCGCTTATTGAGCTATTATAAACACTGTCTGATGATTCTTTATTTCTCTCCCTTCTTATTCCTCCTCCTCCCTTCTTCATATTTTGGGTGTTTTGTTCTGTGCTCTTTTTAGGAGTGCTCCCATCTAGAGCAGTCCCTGTAAGATGCCCTGTATAGGTGGTTTGTGGGAGGCAAATTCCCTCAAATTCTGCTTGTCTTTGAATTATTTAATCTCTCCTTCATATTTAAATGATAATCGTGCTGGATACAGTATTCTTGGTTCGAGGCCCTTCTGTTTCATTGCATTAAGTATATCATGCCATTCTCTTCTGGCCTGTAGGGTTTCTGTTGAGAAGTCTGATGATAGCCTGATGTGTTTTCCTTTGTAGGTGACCTTTTTTTTCTCTCTCTGGCTGCCTTTAATACTTTGTCCTTGTCTTTAATCTTTGCCCTTTTGATTATTATGTGTCTTGGTGTTGCCCTCCTTGTATCCCTTATCATGGGTGTCCTTTGTACCTCTGTGGTATGAGAGGCCATTTCCTCCCCTAGTTTGGGGTAGTTTTCAGCAATTATTTTTCAAAGACACTTTCTATTCCTTTTCCTCTCTCTTCTTCTGGTACTCCTATAATGCCGATATTTCTCCATTTCAATTGGTCACAAAGTTCTCTTAAAATTCTGTCATTCCTGGAGATCCTTTAATCTCTCTCTCCATCAGCTTCTCTTCATTCCTGTTCTCTGTTTTCTAGTCCATTAATGGTCTCTTGCATCTCGTGCATTCTGCTTTGAAGTCCTTCCAGAGATTGTTTTATTTCTGTATTCTCCCTCCTTAGTTTTTGCATATTTCTCTGCAAGTCCATCAGCATGGTTATTACTTTTGTTTTGAATTCTTTTTCAGGAAGATTGGTTAAATCTCTCTCCCCAGGATCCTTCTCAGGGGAAGATGTAGAAGATGTTGAAGCTGTCTGGGTTTGTCTTGTCTGGGTCAAATTTTTTTTGCTTTTTCATGTTGATAGGTGCAGTGGTGATCTATTGACTCGTCTGTCAGCTGGGAGAGTCAAGACTCTTTCCACTTGGCTCCTGGCCTTTCTTTACTGGGACAACTGCGTCCCCTAGTGGCTTGTATTGTGCAATTGCGTGTATATTGGGTCTCTGTATCTTGCCTGGCTAGTATTTAGGAAGCTCCCTAGCTGTGGGCGTGGCCATCCTCAGGCTGCTGCTCTGCTTTGGTGGGGCCCCGGAGGAGTAATGGACGGGGGCTGTTTGTTTACCTCCGTGTGGGGTCTCAGAGCTGTTGCCCAGGGTGTTAGTGCACCCGGAGTCCCCTGGTATTTCCAGCTGCTTGACTGTGACCCGAGATGCTTCCATCCAGCCATGGGGTCCCTGACCCTTTAAGACTATCAAAAAGCACTCACTTTCTTTGTCCCAGGGGTGCCAGCTTCAGAACCTGCTCACAGGTCTTACTGCCCTGCTTCCCTAGTTTCCAGCACCCCACGCATGCACTGTCTGTGCTCTGGTGTGGATGGCTAGGGCTGGATATTTAGCAGTCTTGGGCTCCCTCTCCCTCCCTGCTCCAACTCCTCTCCTTCCGCCAGAAACTATGGTGAGGGGCCCTGGGTCACACCGATCTGTGGCTTGTATCTTACCCCTTTCACCAGGCACTGGGTTCTCACAAGTGTGGATGTAGTCTGGCTGTTGTCCTGTGTCTTCTGGTGTCTTTTTTAAGAATTGTTGTATTTTCAAAAATATATACGTTTTTGGGAGTAGATTCCTGCTGTCCTACTCATGCCGCCATCTTGTCTCTGCACCCAGATAAAAATAATTCATAGTAATATTTTCTCTGGCATTATTTAGATATAGTTGACATAATATTGTGTGAGGTTTAGGTGTACAAAAGTTTATATATATATATATATATATATATATATATATCCTGTGAAGTATTTGCCACCATAAGGCTGGTTAACACATCCATCAATTCTACAACACTGTCCTTTCTCCATTGTATTTTTGGATTTCCTTATCAGTTATTAGCTGTTCATACATCTATGTTTGTATGTGGGATCTCAATTCTATTTCCTTATTCCATATGTCTGGTATAAATTTTTGTAAACTGGTACCATACTCTTTTGAACAACATAGCTTCATAATATAGTTTGAGGTGATGATGAGTGATGTCTACTTTGATCTTTTCTATTTTTCTTGAAATGTAAGGTTCATTTTTATTCCATAAGGTAAGGAGAGTTTTAATTTCTATTTCTATATAAATTGTCACTGCAATTTTAATAAGAATACATTGAATCTATAGATAGCTTGCCTTCAGCATCTCCCACCAAACTGGCCTGTCTTCTCAGCAAAAAGGACATGGAGATTCAAAATGAGGGCATAATTCTATCCTCTGGGATGCCAAATTTATTGTGCGATAGCTCTTTGGGGAAGAACATCTTGGAGTTCTATGCATAAGGAAATAGCCCTGCCTATGTTGAAATTAATCTAATGAACTGCAATCAGAAATGGCACCAAAATAATTGAAGAGTCATATTATGAGAAAATATAAATGAAGTTTTAATATTATCTCACTCTACAATAAATGTTTCACTCTTTTATCCCAGATGAAAGTGAACCAAAGAAGAATATTTCCACTACAACTATGTGATTTTGCTTGGTTTGGGGGACTTTGAAAAAATTGGGACTGTCCGTTTGCCTTCATTCCTTAGTCCTTATGTGGACACACTGCTGCAAATCCCGCCATGGATTTTCCTATTCATATTCCACATTCCAGACAGCATTTTTGGACATCTTTCTGTATCTACAGGGAGTCAAGGTTCAGGTTAGGGGCTGTTTACATGCATCTGTAGCCATGAGCAAGCCTATGCACAGGGCTGAAATTCTGAGCAGAAGCTCTGTGACCCAAACATTAAGGCAGCATAGAAGACAGACACAATGTGCAGGCAGACAAGCTTTTTCACCTTTATGATGGTATAGGAATAAGTGTAAAATTAAAGAAAAATAAAAGTAAAGTTCGAAGAGACTGCTGTTTAGAAATAACATTTCAACAGTTTTTCTTTTTAATAATTTATGTATGTTTTTATTTAAGAACAGTTGGCATACAATATATTGCTTTCAAGTATATGACACGGTGACTCCATATCTATATACATTTTTAAATGTTCAACCAAACAAATGTAGTTACTGTCTTTCAATATAAATGTTACAGAAATACTATTTTCTGTATGCTGTACCATCATGAATGTGACTAATTTAAATCAGAATTTAGATTTTGCATCTCTCTATCCCCTTCACCTTTTTCGCTCACCCACCACATCCCTTTGTTCATTGTAAACACCACTTTTCAGTGTGCATGAGAATTGCTTAAACTGCTTAAAAGTACAAATATTTTTTGTAGATAATTATTTTTTATTGAAGGGTACTTGACACACAGTATTACATTAGTTTCAGGTGTACAACACAGTGATTCAACATTTATATACATGATAATTCCAGGTACCAGCTATCACCATGCCAAGTTGTTACAATATTTTGACTGTATTCCTTATGCTATACATCACATCCCAGTTACTTATTTACTTTACAATTCGAAGTGTGTACTTTTTTTTTTTGTGATCAAATGGTTGTTAACAACAATAAAATTCTGTATAGGGCAGTCAATGCTCAATGCACAATCATTAATCCACCCCAAGCCTAATTTTCGTCAGTCTCCAATCTTCTGAGGCATAACAAACAAGTTCTTACATGGAGAACAAATTATTACATAGTGAATAAGTTCTTACATGGTGAACAGTACAAAGTACAAGGGCAGTCATCACAGAAACTTTCGGTCTTGCTCAGGCATTATGAACTATAAACAGTCAGTTCAAATATGAATATTCGTTTGATTTTAATACTTGATTTATATGTGGATTTAAATGTGGATACCACATTTCTCACTTTATTATTATTATTACTATTAATATTATTATTTTTAATAAAATGCTGAAGTGGTAGATAGATACGAGATAAAGGTAGAAAACATAGTTTAGTGCTGTAAAAGAGCAAATGTAGATTATCAGGTGTGTGCCTGTAGACTATGTGTTAATCCAAGCTAGACAAGGGCAATAAAACATCCACGGATGCATAAGATTTCTCTCAGAATGGGGGCGGTGAGGTTCTAAGCCTCACCTGTGTTGATCCCCAATTTCTCACCTGATGGCCCCCCTGCGACTGTGCCCATATATGTCTCGGTTAACATCTGGATTCTCTAGTCTTTTCCATTGGTCTGTAGCTCTGTTCTTGTGCCAGTACCAAATTGTTTTGATTACTATGGTTTATAGTAGAGCTTGAAGTTGGGGAGTGAGATCCCCCCTACTTTATTCTTCTTTCTCAGGATTGCTTTGGCTATTCGGGGTCTTTGGTGTTTCCATATGAATTTCTGAATTATTTTGGCCAGTTCATTGAAGAATGTTGCTGATAACTTGATAGGGATTGCATCAAATCTGTATATTGCTTTGGAAAGGATGACCATTTTGACAATATTAATTCTTCCTAGCCACGAGCATGGGATGAGTTTCCATCTGTTAGTGTTCCATTTAATTTTTCTTAAGAGTGACTTGTAGTTTTCAGAATATACGTCTTTCACTTCTTTGGTTAGGTTTATTCCTAGATATTTTATTTTTTTAGATGCAATTGTGAATGGAGTTGTTTTCCTGATTTCTCTTTCTGTTGGTTCATTTTTAGTGTATAGGAAAGCCACAGATTTCTGTGTGTTGATTTTGTATCCTGCAACTTTGCTGTATTCCGATATCAGTTATAGTAGTTTGGGGTGTTGTCTTTAGGGTTTCTTATGTACAGTATCATGTCATCTGCAAATAGTGACAGTTTAACTTCTTCTTTACCAATCTGGATTCCTTGTATTTCTTTGTTTTGTCTGATTGCCGTGGCTAGGACCTCCAGTACTATGTTAAATAACAGTGGGGAGAGTGGGCATCCCTGTCTAGTTCCCGATCTCTGAGGAAAAACTTTCAGCTTCTTGCTGTTCAGTAAAAGGTTGGCTGTGGGTTTATCATAAATGGCCTTTATTATGTTGAGGTACTTGCCCCCTATTCCCATTTTGCTGAGAGTTTTTATCAAGAATGAATGTTGAACTTTGTCAAATGCTTTTTTATCATCTATGGAGATGATCATGTGGTTTTTGTCCTTCTTTTTGTTGATGTGGTGGATGATGTTGATGGACTTTTGAATGTTCTACCATCCTTGCATCCCTCGGATGAATCCCACTTGATCATGGTGCACGATCCTTTTGATGTATTTATGAATTCGGTTTGATAATATTTTGTTGAGTATTTTTGCATCTACGTTCATCAGCGATATTGGTCTGTAGTTTTCTTTTTTGGTGTGTTCTTTGCCTGGTTTTGGTATTAGGGTGATGTTAGCTTCATAGAATGAGTTTGGGAGTATCCCCACCTCTTCTTTGGAAAACTTTAAGGAGAATGGGTATTATGTCTTCCCTGTATGTCTGATAAAATTCTGAGGTGAATCCATCTCGCCCAGGGGTTTTGTTCTTTGGTAGTTTTTGATTACCACTTCAATTTCATTGCTGATAATTGGTCTGTTTAGATTTTCTGTATCTTTCTGGGTCCGTCTTGGAAGGTTGTATTTTTCTAGGAAGATGTCCATTTCTCCTAGGTTTCCTAGCTTGTTAGCATATAGGTTTTCACAGTAGTCTCTAATAATTCTTTGTATTTCTGTGGGGTCCGTCGAGATTTTTCCTTTCTCCTTTCTGATACTGTTGATTTGTGTTGACTCTCTTTTCCTCTTAATAAGTCTGGCTAGAGGCTTATCTACTTTGTTTATTTTATCGAAGAAACAGTTCTTGGTTTCATTGATTTTTGCTATTGTTTTATTCTTCTCAACTTTATTTATTTCTTCTCTGATCTTTATTATGTCCCTCCTTCTGCTGACCTTAGGCCTCGTTTGTTCTTCTTTTTCCAATTTTGATAATTGTGACATTAGACCATTCATTTGGGATTGTTCTTCCTTTTTTTAAATATGCCTGGATTGCAATATACTTTCATCTTCTGACTGCTTTTGCTGTGCCACACAGTAGTTGGGGCTTTGTGTTGTTGTTGTCGTTTGTTTCCATATATTGCTGGATCTCCATTTTGATTTGGTCATTGATCCATTGATTATTTAGGAGCATGTTGTTAAGCCTCCATGTGTTTGTGAGCCTTTTTGCTTTCTTTGTACAATTTATTTCTAGTTTTATGCCTTTGTGGTCTGAAAAGTTGGTTGGTAGGATTTCAATCTTTTGGAATTTACTGAGGCTCTTTTTGTGGCCTAGTATGTGGTCTATTCTGGAGTATGTTCCATGTGCACTTGAGAAGAATGTGTATCCTGTTGCTTTTTGGATATAAAGTTCTTTAGATGTCTATTAGGTCCATCTGTTCTTGTGTGTTGTTCAGTGCCTCTGTGTCCTTACTTATTTTCTGTCTGGTGAATCTTTCCTTTGGAGTGAGTGGTGTATTGAAGTATCCCAAAATGAATGCATTGCATTTTATTTCCTCCTTTAATTCTGTTAGTATTTGTTTCCCATATGCTGGTGTTCCTGTGTTGGGTACATATATATTTATAATGGTTATATCCTCTTGTTGGACTGAGCCCTTTATCAATATGTAATATCCTTCTTTATCTTTTGTTACCTTCTTTATTTTGAAGTCTATTTTTTCTGATACTAGTATTGCAACACCTGCTTTTTTCTCCCTGTTGTTTGCATGAAATATCTTTTTCCATCCCTTGACTTTACGTCTTTGCATGTCTTTGAGTTGGAGGTGAGTCTCTTCTAAGCAGCATATGGATGGGTCTTGCTTTTTTATCCATTGTATTGCTCTGTGTCTTTTCATTAGTACATTCACTCCATTTACATTTAGGGTGATTGTTGAAAGGTATGTACTTATTGCCATTGCAGGCTTTAACTTTGTGGTTACCAAAGGTTCAAGGTTAGCTTCTTTACTATCTTACTGTCTAACTTAACTCGCTTATTGAGCTATTATAAACACTGTCTGATGATTCTTTATTTCTCTCCCTTCTTATTCCTCCTCCTCCCTTCTTCATATTTTGGGTGTTTTGTTCTGTGCTCTTTTTAGGAGTGCTCCCATCTAGAGCAGTCCCTGTAAGATGCCCTGTATAGGTGGTTTGTGGGAGGCAAATTCCCTCAAATTCTGCTTGTCTTTGAATTATTTAATCTCTCCTTCATATTTAAATGATAATCGTGCTGGATACAGTATTCTTGGTTCGAGGCCCTTCTGTTTCATTGCATTAAGTATATCATGCCATTCTCTTCTGGCCTGTAGGGTTTCTGTTGAGAAGTCTGATGATAGCCTGATGTGTTTTCCTTTGTAGGTGACCTTTTTTTTCTCTCTCTGGCTGCCTTTAATACTTTGTCCTTGTCTTTAATCTTTGCCCTTTTGATTATTATGTGTCTTGGTGTTGCCCTCCTTGTATCCCTTATCATGGGTGTCCTTTGTACCTCTGTGGTATGAGAGGCCATTTCCTCCCCTAGTTTGGGGTAGTTTTCAGCAATTATTTTTCAAAGACACTTTCTATTCCTTTTTCTCTCTCTTCTTCTGGTACTCCTATAATGCCGATATTTCTCCATTTCAATTGGTCACAAAGTTCTCTTAAAATTCTGTCATTCCTGGAGATCCTTTAATCTCTCTCTCCATCAGCTTCTCTTCATTCCTGTTCTCTGTTTTCTAGTCCATTAACGGTCTCTTGCATCTCGTGCATTCTGCTTTGAAGTCCTTCCAGAGATTGTTTTATTTCTGTATTCTCCCTCCTTAGTTTTTGCATATTTCTCTGCAAGTCCATCAGTATGGTTATTACTTTTGTTTTGAATTCTTTTTCAGGAAGATTGGTTAAATCTCTCTCCCCAGGATCCTTCTCAGGGGAAGATGTAGAAGATGTTGAAGCTGTCTGGGTTTGTCTTGTCTGGGTCAAATTTTTTTTGCTTTTTCATGTTGATAGGTGCAGTGGTGATCTATTGACTCGTCTGTCAGCTGGGAGAGTCAAGACTCTTTCCACTTGGCTCCTGGCCTTTCTTTACTGGGACAACTGCGTCCCCTAGTGGCTTGTATTGTGCAATTGCGTGTATATTGGGTCTCTGTATCTTGCCTGGCTAGTATTTAGGAAGCTCCCTAGCTGTGGGCGTGGCCATCCTCAGGCTGCTGCTCTGCTTTGGTGGGGCCCCGGAGGAGTAATGGACGGGGGCTGTTTGTTTACCTCCGTGTGGGGTCTCTGAGCTGTTGCCCAGGGTGTTAGTGCACCCGGAGTCCCCTGGTATTTCCAGCTGCTTGACTGTGACCCGAGATGCTTCCATCCAGCCATGGGGTCCCTGACCCTTTAAGACTATCAAAAAGCACTCACTTTCTTTGTCCCAGGGGTGCCAGCTTCAGAACCTGCTCACAGGACTTACTGCCCTGCTTCCCTATTTTCTAGCACCCCACGCATGCACTGTCTGTGCTCTGGTGTGGATGGCTAGGGCTGGATATTTAGCAGTCTTGGGCTCCCTCTCCCTCCCTGCTCCAACTCCTCTCCTTCCGCCAGAAACTATGGTGAGGGACCTTGGGTCCCTCGAATCTGTGGCTTGTATCTTACCCCTTTCACCAGGCACTGGGTTCTCACAAGTGTGGATGTAGTCTGGCTGTTGTCCTGTGTCTTCTGGTGTCTTTTTTAAGAATTGTTGTATTTTCAAAAATATATACGTTTTTGGGAGTAGATTCCTGCTGTCCTACTCATGCCGCCATCTTGTCTCTGCACCCAGATAAAAATAATTCATAGTAATATTTTCTCTGGCATTATTTAGATATAGTTGACATAATATTGTGTGAGGTTTAGGTGTACAAAAGTTTATATATATATATATATATATATATCCTGTGAAGTATTTGCCACCATAAGGCTGGTTAACACATCCATCAATTCTACAACACTGTCCTTTCTCCATTGTATTTTTGGATTTCCTTATCAGTTATTAGCTGTTCATACATCTATGTTTGTATGTGGGATCTCAATTCTATTTCCTTATTCCATATGTCTGGTATAAATTTTTGTAAACTGGTACCATACTCTTTTGAACAACATAGCTTCATAATATAGTTTGAGGTGATGATGAGTGATGTCTACTTTGATCTTTTCTATTTTTCTTGAAATGTAAGGTTCATTTTTATTCCATAAGGTAAGGAGAGTTTTAATTTCTATTTCTATATAAATTGTCACTGCAATTTTAATAAGAATACATTGAATCTATAGATAGCTTGCCTTCAGCATCTCCCACCAAACTGGCCTGTCTTCTCAGCAAAAAGGACATGGAGATTCAAAATGAGGGCATAATTCTATCCTCTGGGATGCCAAATTTATTGTGCGATAGCTCTTTGGGGAAGAACATCTTGGAGTTCTATGCATAAGGAAATAGCCCTGCCTATGTTGAAATTAATCTAATGAACTGCAATCAGAAATGGCACCAAAATAATTGAAGAGTCATATTATGAGAAAATATAAATGAAGTTTTAATATTATCTCACTCTACAATAAATGTTTCACTCTTTTATCCCAGATGAAAGTGAACCAAAGAAGAATATTTCCACTACAACTATGTGATTTTGCTTGGTTTGGGGGACTTTGAAAAAATTGGGACTGTCCGTTTGCCTTCATTCCTTAGTCCTTATGTGGACACACTGCTGCAAATCCCGCCATGGATTTTCCTATTCATATTCCACATTCCAGACAGCATTTTTGGACATCTTTCTGTATCTACAGGGAGTCAAGGTTCAGGTTAGGGGCTGTTTACATGCATCTGTAGCCATGAGCAAGCCTATGCACAGGGCTGAAATTCTGAGCAGAAGCTCTGTGACCCAAACATTAAGGCAGCATAGAAGACAGACACAATGTGCAGGCAGACAAGCTTTTTCACCTTTATGATGGTATAGGAATAAGTGTAAAATTAAAGAAAAATAAAAGTAAAGTTCGAAGAGACTGCTGTTTAGAAATAACATTTCAACAGTTTTTCTTTTTAATAATTTATGTATGTTTTTATTTAAGAACAGTTGGCATACAATATATTGCTTTCAAGTATATGACACGGTGACTCCATATCTATATACATTTTTAAATGTTCAACCAAACAAATGTAGTTACTGTCTTTCAATATAAATGTTACAGAAATACTATTTTCTGTATGCTGTACCATCATGAATGTGACTAATTTAAATCAGAATTTAGATTTTGCATCTCTCTATCCCCTTCACCTTTTTCGCTCACCCACCACATCCCTTTGTTCATTGTAAACACCACTTTTCAGTGTGCATGAGAATTGCCTTAAACCCCTTAAAAGTACAAATTTTTTTTGTAGATAATTATTTTTTATTGAAGGGTACTTGACACACAGTATTACATTAGTTTCAGGTGTACAACACAGTGATTCAACATTTATATACATGATAATTCCAGGTACCAGCTATCACCATGCCAAGTTGTTACAATATTTTGACTGTATTCCTTATGCTATACATCACATCCCAGTTACTTATTTATTTTACAATTCGAAGTGTGTACTTTTTTTTTTTTGTGATCAAATGGTTGTTAACAACAATAAAATTCTGTATAGGGCAGTCAATGCTCAATGCACAATCATTAATCCACCCCAAGCCTAATTTTCGTCAGTCTCCAATCTTCTGAGGCATAACAAACAAGTTCTTACATGGAGAACAAATTATTACATAGTGAATAAGTTCTTACATGGTGAACAGTACAAAGTACAAGGGCAGTCATCACAGAAACTTTCGGTCTTGCTCAGGCATTATGAACTATAAACAGTCAGTTCAAATATGAATATTCGTTTGATTTTAATACTTGATTTATATGTGGATTTAAATGTGGATACCACATTTCTCACTTTATTATTATTATTACTATTAATATTATTATTTTTAAGAAAATGCTGAAGTGGTAGATAGATATGAGATAAAGGTAGAAAACATAATTTAGTGTTGTAAGAGAGCAAATGTAGATGATCGGGTGTGTGCCTGTAGACTATGTGTTAATCCAAGCTAGACAAGGGCAATAAAACATCCACGGATGCAAAATATTTCTCTCAGAATGGGGGCGGTGAGGTTCTAAGACTCACCTGTGTTGATCCCCAATTTCTCAGCTGATGGCCCCCCTGCGACTGTGCCCATATATGTCTGGGTTAACATCTGGATTCTCTAGTCTATTCCATTGGTCTGTAGCTCTGTTCTTGTGCCAGTACCAAATTGTTTTGATTACTATGGTTTATAGTAGAGCTTGAAGTTGGGGAGTGAGATCCCCCCTACTTTATTCTTCTTTCTCAGGATTGCTTTGGCTACTCGGGGTCTTTGGTGTTTCCATATGAATTTCTGAATTATTTTGGCCAGTTCATTGAAGAATGTTGCTGATAACTTGATAGGGATTGCATCAAATCTGTATATTGCTTTGGAAAGGATGACCATTTTGACAATATTAATTCTTCCTAGCCACGAGCATGGGATGAGTTTCCATCTGTTAGTGTTCCATTTAATTTTTCTTAAGAGTGACTTGTAGTTTTCAGAATATACGTCTTTCACTTCTTTGGTTAGGTTTATTCCTAGATATTTTATTTTTTTAGATGCAATTGTGAATGGAGTTGTTTTCCTGATTTCTCTTTCTGTTGGTTCATTTTTAGTGTATAGGAAAGCCACAGATTTCTGTGTGTTGATTTTGTATCCTGCAACTTTGCTGTATTCCGATATCAGTTATAGTAGTTTGGGGTGTTGTCTTTAGGGTTTCTTATGTACAGTATCATGTCATCTGCAAATAGTGACAGTTTAACTTCTTCTTTACCAATCTGGATTCCTTGTATTTCTTTGTTTTGTCTGATTGCCGTGGCTAGGACCTCCAGTACTATGTTAAATAACAGTGGGGAGAGTGGGCATCCCTGTCTAGTTCCCGATCTCTGAGGAAAAACTTTCAGCTTCTTGCTGTTCAGTAAAAGGTTGGCTGTGGGTTTATCATAAATGGCCTTTATTATGTTGAGGTACTTGCCCCCTATTCCCATTTTGCTGAGAGTTTTTATCAAGAATGAATGTTGAACTTTGTCAAATGCTTTTTTATCATCTATGGAGATGATCATGTGGTTTTTGTCCTTCTTTTTGTTGATGTGGTGGATGATGTTGATGGACTTTTGAATGTTCTACCATCCTTGCATCCCTCGGATGAATCCCACTTGATCATGGTGCACGATCCTTTTGATGTATTTATGAATTCGGTTTGATAATATTTTGTTGAGTATTTTTGCATCTACGTTCATCAGCGATATTGGTCTGTAGTTTTCTTTTTTGGTGTGTTCTTTGCCTGGTTTTGGTATTAGGGTGATGTTAGCTTCATAGAATGAGTTTGGGAGTATCCCCACCTCTTCTTTGGAAAACTTTAAGGAGAATGGGTATTATGTCTTCCCTGTATGTCTGATAAAATTCTGAGGTGAATCCATCTCGCCCAGGGGTTTTGTTCTTTGGTAGTTTTTGATTACCACTTCAATTTCATTGCTGATAATTGGTCTGTTTAGATTTTCTGTATCTTTCTGGGTCCGTCTTGGAAGGTTGTATTTTTCTAGGAAGATGTCCATTTCTCCTAGGTTTCCTAGCTTGTTAGCATATAGGTTTTCACAGTAGTCTCTAATAATTCTTTGTATTTCTGTGGGGTCCGTCGAGATTTTTCCTTTCTCCTTTCTGATACTGTTGATTTGTGTTGACTCTCTTTTCCTCTTAATAAGTCTGGCTAGAGGCTTATCTACTTTGTTTATTTTATCGAAGAAACAGTTCTTGGTTTCATTGATTTTTGCTATTGTTTTATTCTTCTCAACTTTATTTATTTCTTCTCTGATCTTTATTATGTCCCTCCTTCTGCTGACCTTAGGCCTCGTTTGTTCTTCTTTTTCCAATTTTGATAATTGTGACATTAGACCATTCATTTGGGATTGTTCTTCCTTTTTTTAAATATGCCTGGATTGCAATATACTTTCATCTTCTGACTGCTTTTGCTGTGCCACACAGTAGTTGGGGCTTTGTGTTGTTGTTGTCGTTTGTTTCCATATATTGCTGGATCTCCATTTTGATTTGGTCATTGATCCATTGATTATTTAGGAGCATGTTGTTAAGCCTCCATGTGTTTGTGAGCCTTTTTGCTTTCTTTGTACAATTTATTTCTAGTTTTATGCCTTTGTGGTCTGAAAAGTTGGTTGGTAGGATTTCAATCTTTTGGAATTTACTGAGGCTCTTTTTGTGGCCTAGTATGTGGTCTATTCTGGAGTATGTTCCATGTGCACTTGAGAAGAATGTGTATCCTGTTGCTTTTTGGATATAAAGTTCTTTAGATGTCTATTAGGTCCATCTGTTCTTGTGTGTTGTTCAGTGCCTCTGTGTCCTTACTTATTTTCTGTCTGGTGAATCTTTCCTTTGGAGTGAGTGGTGTATTGAAGTATCCCAAAATGAATGCATTGCATTTTATTTCCTCCTTTAATTCTGTTAGTATTTGTTTCCCATATGCTGGTGTTCCTGTGTTGGGTACATATATATTTATAATGGTTATATCCTCTTGTTGGATTGAGCCCTTTATCATTATGTAATGTCCTTCTTTGTCTTTTGTTACCTTCTTTATTTTGAAGTCTATTTTTTCTGATACTAGTATTGCAACACCTGCTTTTTTCTCCCTGTTGTTTGCATGAAATATCTTTTTCCATCCCTTGACTTTACGTCTTTGCATGTCTTTGAGTTGGAGGTGAGTCTCTTCTAAGCAGCATATGGATGGATCTTTCTTTTGTATCCATTCTATTACTCTGTGTCTTTTGATTGGTACATTCAGTCCATTTACATTTAGGTTGATTATTGAAAGGTATGCACTTATTGCCATTGCAGGCTTTAACTTTGTGTTTACCAAAGGTTCAGGGTTAGCTTCTTTACTATCTACTGTCTAACTTAACTCACTTATTGAGCTATTATAAACACTGTCTGATGATTCTTTTTTTTGTCTCCCTTCTTATTCCTCCTCCTCCCTTCTTCATATGTTGGGTGTTTTGTTCTGTGCTCTTTTTAGGATTGTTCCCATCTAGAACAGTCCCTGTAGGGTGCCCTGTAGAGGTGGTTTGTGGGAGGCAAATTTCCTCAACTTTTGCTTGTCTGGGAATTGTTTAATCTCTTCTTCATATTTAAATGATATTCGTGTTGGATAGAGTAGTCTTGGTTCGAGACCCTCCTGTTTCATTACATTAAGTATATAATGCCTTTCTCTTCTGGCCTGTAGGGTTTCTTTTGAGAAGTCTGATGATAGCCTAATTGGTTTTCCTTTGTAGGTGACCTTTTTTTTTCTCTCTGGCTGCCTTTAATACTCTGTCATTTTCTTTGATCTTTGCCATTTTAATTATTATGTGTCTTGGTGTTGCCCTCTTTCGATCCCTTGTCATGGGAGTTCTGTGTACCTCTGTGTTCTGACAGGCCATTTCTTCCCCTAATTTGGGGAAGTTTTCGGCAATTATTTCTTCAAAGACACTTTCTATCACTTTTTCTCTCTCTCTTCTTCTTCTGGTACCCCTATAATGCGGATATTGTTCCATTTAGATTGCTTGCTCAGCTCTATTAGAGTTCTTTCATTCCTGGGGATCCTTTTATCTCTCTCTGCATCAGCTCCTCTGCATTCCTGTTCTCTGTTTTCTAGTCCATTAATAGTCTTTTGCATCTAGTCCATCCTGTTTTGATGTCCTTCCAGAGCTTGTTTTATTTCTGTATTCTCCTTCCTTAGTTCTTGCATATTTCTCTGCAAGTCCATCAGCATGGTTTTGACTTCTGTTTTGAATTCTTTTTCAGGAAGACTGGTTAGATCTATCTCCCCAGGTTCCTTCAAGGGCGAAGATGTAGCAGATGCCGAAGCTGTCTGGGTTAGTCTTGTCTGGATCATATTTTTTTGCCTTTTCATGTTGATAGGTGTTATTGACTGTCAGCTGGGAGGGCCAAACTTTTAACTTTCTACTGGCCTTTCTTTAGTGGGACAACTGCGACCCCTAGTGGCTTGTGTTGTGTAATTGCGTGTAGATTGGGTCTTTGTGTCTTGCCCGTCCATAGTGGAGGAAGCTCCCATTCTGAGTTCGTGACCACCCTTAGGCTGCTTCTCTGCTTTTGCAGCACCCAGAGGGGTAATAAACAGGGGGGCTGTTTTGCTGTTTATCTCCATGAGGGTTCTCAGAGCTGTTGCCCAGGGGTTTAGTGCACTCCGTTTTCCCTTTAATTTCCAGCCACTGGAGTGTGACTTGTGTTGTTTTCGTCCAGCTGTTCTGTCCCTGTCCCTTTAAAACTTTCAAAAAGCACTTGCTTTTCTTTGTCACAGGGGCATCAGCTTCAGAACCTGCTCAGAGGTTTTGCTGCCCTGTTTCCCTAGTTTCCAGCCCTCCACGCATGCACTGTGTCTGCGCTCTGGTGCGGGTGGCTGAGGCTTGGCATTTAGCAGTCCTGGGCTCCCTCTCCCTCCCACCAGGAGCTGGGGGAAGCGTGTTCATGTTCCACATGGCCGGGGTTTGTATCTTACCCATTTCACCAGGCCCTGGTCTCTCGCACATGTGGATGTAGTCTGGCTGTTGCCCTGTGTCTTCTGGTCTTTCTTTTAGGATTAGTTGTATTTGTTGTATTTTCAAAAATATATATGTTTTTGGGTGGATATTCCCTCTGTCTTGCTCAGGCCACCATGTTGGCTCCGCCCTCTCTCTAAAAGTACAATTTAATTATTTATTTAGCTTATATAAAAATGAAAAATATGAATAATCTACTTTAACACTTCTTTTACAGTAGCATTATTGGTAAAAATTAACAGTTTTGGCTGAAGTGAAAAAAGAAATAAGAATTTGTAAGTGTATTTGGAAGAATCTGAAGATAGTAATCAAATGAACTGCAATCAGCAGTGGCACCAACATAGCTGAAGTCATAGTATGAGAAATAGAAAAGCTGATAATCCTACCACACACCAGGCAAAATATTCCTAGCGGATTGTCGATCTAAATGTGAAGGGCTAATGGACATTTTGAAAAATATTTTTTAAGAGTTTAGGATAGAAAGATGCTTCACAAATACCATCAAATATAAAGGAAAAGATCCACAATATTAACTATATTAAAAATAAAGTGCCTGTTCAATACACTATGCTACATAATTGGGGGATAATATAAGAGCTGAAGACAGAGCAGGAGTGAGGTATATTGTTATAACACATATCTAGTACAGGGTGAATTTCTAAAATGTATGTGTTATTCCTAGAAATCAATTATAAGTTGCAGAAAACCTAATAGAGAAGTATACAGTAGAAATTTTAATTTGGATATCAAAAGGATGAAAACTAAATAGTAAGACATATGAAAAAATAAGTTGTCCTCTTTTGTGTGTCCCCAGTAGCAGAAATCTGAAATTTTCAGTCCATCAATATTTACACTGAAACTGACCTAAGTAAGCACAGACAGTACAGTAGGGAAGTGACCGAGGAAAGAACACAAATATGAATTCGATAGTGAGAAAATTTCCTGTTATACCCTTAGACCCAATCCCATTGCTGATTTCTGGGGAACACCTACAGGTCTCTCAATTACTTTACCCAGGAGCAAGAAAACAGCATACTCTTTATCAACCCTATTTTTCATTGAGAGAAATATTTTCCTAGGACCATTGAGTTTACGTTTTTTTGCAAATAATGGGACAAGAATGTTTATAGGATCAGATGCAATTGTCAGAATGATGCTCACTAGGATTATAATAAGAGGTCATCATCTTAAAACAGAATGGTGAACATACATGGATGTAAGCAAGGGGCCAGCAACTCAACTTCAGTCTTGACCATATTTACATCTCAAGGAATTTCAAAAATTCCAAAAGGGATGCTCAATTTAATGACAATGTTAGATAGTGTGAAGGATGTGAAGGAAACTAACCTTGCATATACTATGTCAGTAACTACTAACTTTCAATGTATGCTTACCCAAAAATCAGCAATTCCACTCCCTGTATTTACTCAACTAAACTACCCCTGTATGGGTTAAAAAATATATTCCCAAGGATGTGCAGAAACAGCATCAATTGTAAAGGGAAGATGGTAAATATTGCCAATGTTCGTCAACATCAGAATGGAGGAATGTACTTTGGTTTATTCATACAGGGCAATAACATACAGCAATTAACACAATAGACATATAACTAACAAACCAATTTGAGATTGGTATAAAATTCTATTAAGAATTACTCATTGTGTTTAGGCACTTGGGAGTAAAATTGCAATATTTCCAGAATCTCTCACCTGGCCTTAGTGCATCTCCATATCAATAGGTGTTCCAAGGGGTGGAGAGAAATAGTCCTTCTCCATATCAATAGGAAGTTACAAGGGGGAGTGAGGGCATATCTGGACTGGAAAGGTTTGGGTAGGGTCCCTTTCTGCAGTAGGGTCAAGGGAGACACAGGTGAGCAGAAGTCGATGACTACTTGTAGCAGTAAATGGGTTTGTCCCACTTTATTTCTCCCAATGACTGATTTCAGTTTCAAAGGTAATTTGCCCCGGTGTTGGGTACAGATTTTCCCCAAGGAGATACAGAACTTTACTTGAATGGCATTTTATTATTAAAAAGTTTGGAAAATATAACTATCTTCCACACAGTTCATGCACAAGGATAGATCAAATGATACAAAAGGTAATTGTTATAACATTTTTGTTCACATATGACACAAAGAACAGTTAAGTCTAAAGGATTTGTTTCTACATTTCTCCTATGGCTCCTGAGATTTATCACACCATTCAACAGAATGTTGATATCACCCACATGGACAAAATTATGTACCTGGTACTGGTGCTCCAACCTTAACTATTGAGCATGTAGTGACCTAGGTTGCCATTCTGGATATCATATTCCACACGTTTATTATGGTATGCCAAGGTCTAAAGTAAACATATGAATTTTCTGTACTCTATCCATACAGTGCCAGTCTCCATGATGTCCACTATTGTAGGTGACATTATAGGATACCTAACCATGAGGTGTACCCAGGTAGAAAGAAGTCAGTGTTAACGCAATGTTGTTATACAGTACCTGGACAACTGGTCTTTCTAGTTTTGACAAAAGTCTCAAAGATATGAGTACCAGTGTCAGACTGTTCACCTATTTTCATGACATTCTTATCTGACAGTAGACAAAGTTAGAAGAGCAGTAGCCAGAAGAACCTTGTAGCACAGCTCAGGTGCATTGGGCTTCAACTGTACCATTTCACAGGAAATGATGGGGTTATGGTAAGTATTACAACTGTGCAAGCACATTCCACACTTTCTCTCAAAATGGATGGAGCCTTGTGTAAGTAAAGAATGAATGGAGGAGATGTGTCATGATTCTGGAAAGTAATCAGTCGAGGGACAAATGTGAAAAGAGTAGAAATTGAACCACTAGTGAACTAGCAGTAAATTTTCAAAATTTCTTCCACCTTTCTCTGGACCTGATGCAAGTAATTGATCCAAAATGGGAAATGGGTGCCAGGATATTTACAGAGACATATCTAGTATAATCTTGCTAGACCTCCCTCAAGAACTAAGCAAGGCAACTTCTCATACCCCAATATTGTGGAATCTCCCCTTGTAGTTTTCTTGGTCCTCCAGCCCCATCCTCCTCCACTGCACATCTGCATGACGGTAACTGTAGCAGTGGCACACTGAAGAGCAGGCGGTTTCAGGCAGCTTATTCTTCACCAGAGACACCAGAGACAAAGGATGGAGGAAAACCCTCATAAGTTTTTCTTTCTCTTCAGTTTCACCACAGAGATTGTGGATTAGCAGAGAATAAATAGCAGAATAGGATAGCTGAACCTCAGCCTTTGAGCATGAGGCAGAAAATGGCAATCCAAGGGTATGAAAGTCTCCAGAAAGGTGGTGGAGCCAGTAAGCCTCAGTTGAGTGATGTCCTAAAACCGTGCTGGCAGTCATCTGATCCAACAGAGGACAGGGAGGACTTTGAGTGCTGAACTTGACTTGTAGATTCACAGACTTCTCACTGGATTGTACACATGGGGACAGATCCAAATAGCATCGCAAATGCTGGAAATGAGGGGGGCAACAAAACCACAGCCCAGAAATGGCAGCTCGAATCTTCTAATAATCTCATAGGATCATTTCTGCTAAGAAAAGAAATTCAACATTATAGGATTTAAATGAGACCTGTAGATTCTTTACAAACTACAAAGAAATATATAGGGTAAAATTCAAAATCATTTGGTACATAAAGGAACCAGAAATCCTCAAGTTCCTGAAGACAAAGCAACCACAGGATATTGATGCTGAGATGGCACCTACTGGACTGCTTTTCCAAAACCTTTAAAGCAATTATTATAAAAATTATGCTCTTGAGTAAATCTAATCATATGCAAATATATCTAGAACATAAAGAATTAGATAAATTTTTAAATGAAAGAATATAAGTAGAAATTTTAGACTTAAAGAGACATTAATGGGCTTGAAGATGAAGATCATAGAGGAAATAAATAGGAATCTATAACATAGGTCACTATAAATACTCAAAATGAACATCATTGACATCAAGTATCAGAGAATGAAATAACTAAATTTCAGAAAGTTTGGGGAAAAGAGCAAAGAAAGAAATCTGCCAGTTGTATTCCTGAAATCACATGAGGAAGGATAAAGAGCTCAAGAAGAAAATGCTTTAAAAGAAATTATAGCTGAAAACATCATAAATTTGGAAAAGAGATAAATTTAATTTTACATGAATCCATTATTCTGATAGAGAACATGTTCACAATTATAGGTGGAAATAAGTTTGAAATTGCATCAATTTGAGCCTGAAGAGTTGTAACAAAAAACTTTCCTTTCAGATAGTCTTAGCAATAGAAACACATGTAATAATATGTAAAGATTGTGCAAAAGTTTACTTGTCTAGCATGAGAAATGCAAATTTTTACAAGTGAGTGGTATAACCATACTTTGAAAGAATGGTATAGCCAATTACCGAAAAAGGGTTACTCTGTTTTTACTCTTTACTTCTGTCTCTATTTTTAATTCTTGATCATTCTTTGTTTAATTTTACCATAGGCAGTTACAATAAAATTTTCACTCTTCTATAATGTAGTTTTTTACAAAGTTTACATTATTTTGATTAAATATAAAATAAGTGCTTCTTTTTGTTAATAAGTACCTATTGCTAGGTTAATAGTAATGTATATTTATACAAATGACAAGAATATACTCTCTTGAATCGTTATTATTGTTGATACTCCCTAAGAGAAAAGGTGCTATAACATCAACTGTAGAATAAATTATAACATTCACTCTATATATACATGAGTTTTCAGTTTTAATTTTATGCTTCTTTTCTTGTTTAGACCATTTTGTTTTCTTTTATTGAATGTTTTTTTATTGGAAATGAGTACCCTGAAACTTAAAAGGCTAAAAATGTGTGTGTCATTTCCAGGACTTTTTAAGCTAAGATAAATAAGTGGCTGTTTATAAAGATTGGATATGGTATAAAAATGTATGCATTTGAGATATAGTTAAAAGTGACTATTATATGGATAAGATAAAGGGAATAAATTAAAATTTTATAGAGTTTGTGTTCAAATTAATGCCTGAGATTACTTAATTTCAGCCCTAAATGTTGTGCATTCCCACACAGGTATGTACCCAAAAATGTCTGTATGTAAAATTCTGCTGTATCAAATGCATATTTCTGACCCATATGTCTGAAGTATGTTCCTTAGAAAATTGGTCCATGACACCTCACAGAAAGGAAGGATGTTACAAGCAGATAAAAGTATATTATAACAAATAGTAAAAGGAAGACATTTTGATTAATTTAGATTATTAGCAATCAATCCAATGAGTTTTTAAAAAGGAAGACTATGGCTGGAGAACCAAGATGTCGGTGTAAGTAGAGCATTGGAAATCTCCTCCCAAAACCATATATATTTTTGAAAATACAACAAATACAACTATTCCTAAAAGAGAGACCAGAAGACACAGGACAACAGCCAGACTACATCCACACCTGCGAGAACCCAGCGCCTCGCAAAGGGAGTAAGATACAAGCCTCGGCCTGGCAGGACCTGAGCGCTCCTCACCCCAGCTCCCAGCAGGAGGAGAGGAGTTGGAGAGGGGAGGGAAGGGGAGCCCAGGACTGCTAAACACCCAGCCCCATTCATCCGCACCAGAGCACAGACACAGTGCATGCATGGGGTGCTGGAAACTAGGGAAACAGAACAGTAAGACCTGTGAGTGGGTCCCAAAGCTGGTGCCCCTGGGACAAAGAAAAGTGAGTTCTTTTTGAAAGTCTTAAAGGGACAGGGACCCCACAGCTGGACGGAAGTGCCCTGGGACACAGCCCAGCACTGGGAATCCAGGGGAAACTCTGGGTGCCCGAACCCCCGCAGCATAGCTCGGAGACCCCTCACCGCGATAAACAGTCTCCTGCCTGTTCCCCCTCCAACGCGGATCCGCCATATTGGAGGAGCAGCCTGAGGCACGCCACGCCCACGGCAACTGAAGAACTAAATAAACTCCATAGCAGCCACTTTTCTCCCAGGAGAGGAAGGCCATAAAGTAGCAAGAAGGGACTTTCTCTTACCCAACACACGCGCCAGACCCCACAAATATATCTATTGCCATGAAAAGGCAGAAGAAATTGATACAGATGAAAATCACAGAGGCAAACCCTGAGAAGGAGATAGCCCTAACCAGTCTTCCTGAAAAAGAGAATTAAAAATAAAGCTCATAACCATGCTGAATGGAGATGCAGATAAATATACAAGAGCTAAGGGATGACGTCCTTAGGGAGATTACAGACATCCAGAGGGAGATTACAGAAATGAAACAATCTCTGGAAGGATTTGTAAACAGAATGGATAAGATGCAAGAGGCCATTGATGGAATAGAAACCAGAGAACAGGAATGCATAGAAGCTGATGCAGAGAGAGATAAAAGGATCTCCAGGAATGAAACAATATTAAGAGAACTGTGTGACCAATCCAAAAGGAACAATATCCGCATTATACAGGTACCAGAAGAATAAGAGAGAAAGAAAGGAATAGAAAGAGTATTTGAAGAAATAATTGCTATAAACTTCCCCAAACTGGGGGAGGAAATAATTGATCAGACATGGAAGTGTACAGAACTCCCAACAGAAAGGACCCAAGGAGGACAACACCAAGACACATAATAATTAAAATATCAAAGATCAAGGACAAGGACAGAGTTTTAAAGGCAACTAGAGAGAGGAAAAAGGTCACCTACAAAGGAAAACTCATCAGGCTTTCATCAGACTTCTCAACAGAAACAATACAGGCCAGAAGAGAATGGCATGATATATTTAATGCAATGAAAGAGAAGGGCTTTGAACCAAGAATACTGTATCCAGCACAATTATCATTTAAATATGATGGAGGGATTAAACAATTCCCAGACAAACAAAAGTTGAAGGAATTTGTCTCTCACAAACCACCTCTACAGGGTATTTTAGAGGGACTGCTCTAGATGGGAGTACTTCAAAGACTAAATATATGTCACCAGAGAAAATAAAATCACAGCAAAGAAAGCAGACCAACCAAATATTAACTAAAGGCAAAAAATAAAATCAACCACCCACAAAAGCAGTTAAAGGAAGCAGAACAGAGCACAGAATAAAACAACTAACATATAAAGAACGGAGAAGGAGGAATAAGAAGGGAGAAAAATTAAGAATAACCAGTGTTTAAAATAGCTCAATAAGTGAGTTAAGTTAGACTGTAAGATACTAAAGAAGCTAACCTTGAACCTTTGGCAACCACGAATCTAAAGCCTGCAATGTCAATAAGTACATATCTTTTAATAATCACCCTAAATGTAAATGGACTGAATGCACCAATCAAAATACACAGAATAATAGAATGGATAAAAAAGCAAGACCCATCTCTGTGCTGCTTACAAGAGACTCACCTCAAACCCAAAGACTATAGGAATAAAGAAAGACTTAAGGAACAAAACAGCAGCAGAATCATAGAACCTAAGAATGGACTAACAGTTACCAAAGGGAAAGGGACTGGGGAAAAAGGGAGGGAAGAGAGAGATAAGGGTGGGGAAAAAGAAAGGGGACATTACAATTAGCATGTAATGTGGTGGGGGGCATGGGGAGCGCTGTGCAACACAGAGAAGACAAGTAGTGATTCTACAGCATCTTACTACGCTGATGGACAGTACTGTAATGGGGTTTGTGGGAGAGATTTGGTGAAGGGGGGACCCTAGTAAACATAATATTCTTCATGTAATGGTAGATTAATGACAACAAAATAAAAAAAAGAAAGGAAGACTATGAACTTCTTTAGAGATAAAGCTTTCATAAAACAGTATCCTATTTTATAAGGAAATTTAAAATGTAATTATCTTTTCTACTGACAAAGTAATTATAAAATTTTTATTCTTATATTCCAAGATTTATCAGTGATTAGTTTGCTTGAGTGACTCATGCTTTCTTCTCTATATAGCAGATCCTTGAAGTAACCATTTACTTTAGAAAAAAACTTCACATACGTTCCATTTAGGTTTGACCATATACAAAAGGTAAGTTATAATACAAAAGCTTGTTTTCTGGATAATATCCAAGAGAAGTGTCACCTTTACAATATATTCCTTGCTCTGACTCTCATTATGTTGTACTGTTTATGAAAAAAAAAAGAAAAGAAAAAGCTCAACATGTATTCTTCATATACTCATATGCTTACAGTTACACCAATTAATCCCAGAATCTGATTCTTTAATATATGTGCCATTACTCTTGGGTTAATAAGGAGGGTTATAGAACTTGTTCAATATATTATCAAGAATAGTATCATCCTTATCTTTAATGAGATGGCAAATACCCAAGATTTCATTACGTTTGATTTTTAAAAAGGGTATTGTTAGTATGAATACAAATTTTCTTCCCAAATGAACAAACTCTGTATACTACATGCGAAAAATGTAAGTTTGATTTAAAATTTAAACAACAAAGTACAAAGTTTAGAGAAATACATTCTTTGAAAGGATTTATATTGATTGTGTAAACTGATGTAGAACTACCTTATGTATTTATGAGAATGTTTTGACTGAATTCTAATGATCATTTTTAAACTAAGAATCAAATCAGTAAGTGCGGATTTAAAGAAAATGAGCATTTCATATAGAACTTAATAACTAATGCCTCATGATATTAATATTTCTTGTAATAGAAAACATGTTTGAAATTTCCCAAATTTACAAAAATATTTTTAAAAACTGAATGTATAAAGACATAAAGAACTGAAATTGTACAGATCTGTAGAACTTTGACATTTGAGAAGGTGCATGTCTTAGTTTCAATCATTTTAATTAACTCCTGTGATTCATACCTGCTGATTGAATAATTATATCCAAGTACTTCGTGTTTCGTGTAATCATTTTCTTTCCTAAATTTCATGGCTTTCATATCATGAAAATACATCTTTTTCTCCGAAACATGACACAGACCTGCTGTGGATTGAGGAAAGAGTCAAATCATCCCACAAGCAACATCAGAGTTTCTCTGTTAAATATCACATGGGGAAGAGGGATGGGAGGGTGGTTAAATTGGGTGAAGGGAAAAAAGAGGTGCAGGCTTCCAATTATAAAATAAATTAGCCATGTGGATGACAGTACAGCATCGGGAATACAGTAAAAAATATTGTGGAATATTTGTATGATATTATCTACAGATAGTGTCTACATTTATCATGGTGAGCATTAGCAAAGTATATAATTGTCAAAATACTATGCTGGACACTGAGACCAATATAATATTGTACATTAATTATATTTCGATTAAATAAAGTTAAAGGGCAGTAACCCTCAGATAGATATTCAAGAGTTTATTAGTTTTTTTGAAATATATCAGAAATTGTATAATTAAAGAACAAACTTTGCCAACCAAAATGAGTTCTGCGGCTTTTGAAAGACAGACAGATGGACAGAAGGAAGGCAGGAAGGAAAGAAATAAAAGAAAGATACAATGAAGTGTTGCATTAAAGAAAACTGATAGAAAATAATTTCATTCCATTCGTAGAAATATATCATTATATATAATCTGTATTATTTATATTATGCACTTTATCTGAGAAATACACCATTAACAATTTCTTATAGACAAAACAAATGTGGAGCTGGAATATCGAAAATGTTTATATTTAATCTAATCATCTTCCTGTTTCTCTGTCATCTGTCTCTGATACTGAAAAATTATGATTTTCAATGTGACAGAAACATCCATAGAAGTATTGATTTTAGACTTTCAGTTAGGTTATTTTATTAATAGTTTTGAACAAATTGATTGTGATTTTTAGAATACATACAAATGTAATTTAAAAATTAAAGGATTTATCACCATAGCTTCAATTATCAATAACACATTAAAATGTCTGTTTTAAGGAAAATGGGAATTGAATATCATGTATTATATTTGTTTCTAATTTTGTTTGCTTTTAGATACTGTCAAACATTTTATTTTTCCTTTATCATTAAAAAGTTCTATTGAAATATCAATGAGATACAATAGTATGTTGGCTTCTGATGAATAAAAAAGTGATTCAACAATTGTATAATTACCAAATAATCACCATGATGAATTAGTTATTATATTTAAATAAAAATATATATCTATTTTTAGCTCTATTACTTATGCTGTATTTCCCTACCCGTCAATAAATTTTTTAATAAATTGAAGTTTGTAACTCTATCCTAAACACCTATTTTATTTGTCGCATCTCAGTGGTAACCACCAGTTTTTTCCCTCTGTTTATGAGTCTGTTTATATTTTGCAGGATATGTAAATTTATCAAACTATATTAATTCTGAAAAATACCTATTAAAATTTATTGCTAAATGATTATGATTCAGTTATAAAAGCATTTCTGCATTTATTCTCATCAACAGATAAAATGTTTCTAAGAAGGAGACATACAATTCATTCTTCTACATACAAAAAAAGATAATTATTCCTTGATTACATGTCTGCTAGTTGCTATCAGTTATTGAATTATTTATCATGTACTTGTTTTTTATTGTTTGTTTTCGTGTACATACAAATGAAATCAGGGAATGGGAGGGTTGGTGAGAACAGGTGCCGGGCTTCGGGCCGCGGAGTGTTGACGCTCGCGGCCGCGGCGGGGCTTCGGGCAGGAGCGGAAGCCGATGCGGAGGGGCGTGGACTGGAGAAAGCGCTGCTGCCGAGTGGTCGGGGCTCCGGGCCGGTGGGGAGGGGCGTGGACGGGAAACAGCGCTCCTGACGAGGGTCGAGGCTTGGGGCCGGTGACGAGGCCGGGGCGGAAGACGGCGAGGCGACCGGATGATCGGCGGTGGTGCCGAGGGGGCAGGGCTTCGGGCAGGTCGGGAGGGGCTGGTACGGAAGACAGCGCTGCGGCCGAGAGGGCGTGGCTTAGGTCCGGTGGAGAGTGGCAGGGACCGGAGACGGTGGTGCTGCCCAGGGTGCGGGGCTTCGGGCCTATGGGAAGGCGCGTGGTCAGGAGACCCTGCTGCTGCCGACGGGGTCGGTGCTTCGGGCCGCTGGGGATGGGCGGGACGGGAGACGGCGCTGCTGTCGAGAGGGCGGGGCTTAGGGCCGGTGGGGAGCCCGGGACGCAAGACCGCGAGGCTACTGGGCGGTCGGCGGGGCAGCCGAGGGGGCGGGGCTTCGGGCCGGTGTGGAGGAGTGGGAATGGTAGTCGGTACTGCTGCCGTGGGGGCAGGGCTTCGCGCCGGTGGGGTGGGGCGGGGACGGGAGAAGGTCCTGCTCGCGAGGGGGCGGGGCTTCTGACGGGTGGGGAGGGGCAGGGATGGGAGATGGCGCTGCTCCCGAGGGGGCGGGGCTTAGGTCCGGTGGGGTTCCCGGGGCGGAAGATGGCGATGCGGCCAGATGTTCGGCGGTGCTGCCGAGGCAGTGGGGCTTCTGGCCGTGGGGACACGGGTCGGGAGACGGCAGTGCAGGCGGGACGTTCGGAGGTGCTGTAGAGGAGGCGGGGCTTCGGGCAGGTGGGGAGGCCTTGGCGGGAGACTGCGAGACGCGCACACGTCATTTCTAAAATATATTTAACACACTCTTAGCATATTGATGCCGGGGTTCTTGTTCACAAAGCCGAAGAATGAGCTTCACAAACACTCAAGGTAGGAGATCAAGTTACAGGCTTTTATTTAGAAATAAAGTGAGAGGAAAGAGCTCCTGGCTCATGCCAGGAGGGGACAAGAGAGCCCGTAGTTGTGCATTGTCTAGGGGGTTTTATAGGCAGTTGAGGATTTTTCGAGAACATGAGAAAACTTAGGGGTGTGGACTTGCATCACCTGCTCTGTGCTTAAGGTGGGCTGGGTCATGTCTGATTGCCAGGGCTGACAGCGGAGTCACGGGTTATGCTGATAGACTTGAAGAACACTCAGACATTCCAGGCCAAGTTGCTTCTGGCCTTTTGACCTTTAACTGATCTCACTGAAGATGTCTATATCTTTACCCTAGAGAATTAGTGTGACCTTGACTTTGCATAATGCTCAACAGTTTCAATGGGGACTTCTTTGCCCATTGTTACATTGCTCTGACTGTAAATATTCTACCCTGCTTTTCCTGGAGGCCCTCACCCTACTCTGACTACACCTGTCTAAATATGATATGGCAAACATTCTTATTAGTATTTTCCCAAAAGAGGTGAAAACTAACGTGAGCACAAACCCTGCCACACATAGTTACACAGCTTTGGTCATAAGTGTCAAACTTGAAAAAACACAAAATGTCTTTTGGAAGGTGGGAGGCAGTGCATGTGTGGTTAGTTTGCGGGAAATCTGTCCTTCTCGATTTTTCTGTGACCCTAAAATGGATCTAAAAATATTAAAATTAATATAAGTAAGTAAATAGAGCTCTGAAAAGAATGATAAGACCATGACATTTTAAGATGTAGTGGATGAAGATATTTGCAAATCATACTCTTGACAGTGATCATTTATTAAAAATATGTAAAAGCACCTAGTATTCAAGAAGTATAAAATAAATGACACAAAAAATAGACAGTCACTGGACTAACATGATAAATGAATGGTAAATAAGCACAGGAAGATGACCAATATCAATATACATTACTGAAATGCACATTTTAGGTAACATGAGACCATGATTAAAATAAAATATATGGACAATGCCAAATGATGTGAGGAAGTACATGTCCTGGAATTCTTACCCACTGCTGGTGGTAATGTAAAATCCTGCGACTTACCTGAAAATGTCGACCAGTTTGCTTCTAATGTAGTTAAACATATACTCATGACCCAGAAATCGCACCCCCAGGTTTTTGAGAGAAATTCAAAATTATGTTTGAATTAAAATCTATATCTGAATATTAATGGTCACTTTATTCAGAATCATCCAAATAGGACACAATCCAAATGACCTTCAGGGAGCAATGGATTACCAACCTATGATACACACATAAAAAAGATGAATGCTTAGTATTAAAAATGTGCTACAGCTTTGTGCAACAACTTGGGTGAAACCAAAAGAATTATGCTGAGTGAAAGAAGCAGTCTCAAAAGTTACATACTGTTGGTCCTATGTATGGGAATTCTCCACGTGGCAAAATTATTATGATGAAGAAACAGGTAGTTGCCAGGGACTAGGGATTGAGAGAGGGTGTGGTTACCAAGGAACACCAGAGAGATTGGGTGAAACCATTATGTTTCTGATTGTAAAGGTGGGTACAAGAATCGAAACAAGCAACAAAATTCATGAAACAATATACAAAAAAAGGATATTAATTTTTTTAAGAGTAAGTGAAGGTATGTATTAAAAGAGGTGAGGAAAATTCCATAAACTATGTTTCTATGCTCTTTTATGGATATTTGCTTCAATAGTGATTTTAACAATGAAAATTGTTACTATTTTGTTAATTACTATTATATATATATATATTTTTTGAGAAGGGATATCTTATATTTATTGATCAAATGGTTGTTAACAACAATAAAATTCTGTATAGGGGACTCAATGTACAATCATTAATCAACCCCAAGACTAATTCTCAACAGTCTCCAATCTTCTAAAGTATAATGAACAAGTTCTTACATGGTGAACAAATTCTTACATAGTGAATAAGTTCTTACATGGTGAATAGTGCAAGGGCAGTCATCACAGAAACTTTCGGTTTTGATCACGCATTATGAACCATAAACAATCACGTCAAATATGAATATTCGTTTGACTTTTATACTTGATTTATATGTGGATACCACATTTATCCCTTTATTATTATTATTATTATTTTTAATAAAATGCTGAAGTGGTAGGTAGATGTAAGATAAAGGGAGAAAACTTACTTTAGTATTGTAAGAGAGCAAATGTAGATGATCAGGTGTGTGCCTGTAGACTATGTGTTAATCCAAGTTAGACAAGGGCAATAAAACATCCACGGATGCAGAAGATTTCTCTCAAAACGGGGGAGGAGAGGTTCTAAGCCTCACCTCTGTTGATCCCCAATTTCTCACCTTATGGCCCCCCTGCGACTGTGCCTGTCTTAAGTTGTTCCTCCCTTGAGGAGTCTTACCCGTCTCTGGCTAACCAGTCATCTTCCGGGGCCATACAGGGAGATGTAAAGTTGGTAAGTGAGAGAGAAAAGCCTTATTGTTTGAAAAGGTTAGCTTTTTACTTCTTTGCAGATTTATGCCCTGTGGCTTCTATGCCCAGCATTTGTCTTGAGGTATCTTTAGCACTTGGAAGAATTATGATACTCGGTAAATTCGACATGAGGCACGAATTCTATTTAAGGGTTGTAATTAGGAAGGAAGAACAAAAGCTATAGAGGTAGCAGACGGAATAAAACATGGGAAGATTGATTATTTCTTTGATATATCTTCTTGTAGAGTAATTTAAGCATGTATAGGTTTTAAACTACTAATTAAATCGCTCACACACATTAACATAATAGGAATACGATTACATAACCAAAGCAGATCTATAATTACCAGCCATCTCCAGTGAAGCCAAGAAAACCAGTTAGGCACACTAGGCATCTGTGAAAATTTGTCTATGATATGATGCATATTGTCCAACTGTACTTGAACAGTCTGAGAGAAATCAGACAAATTAAAACAGCCCATTCCTGGGAACTGTTCACATCCCATATGTTTTTAACAGTAGGTAGTCTGTAGTTGTAAGATTTTGGAGTGCTACAACTTGCACTTCTCCTAATTCTTGGTTGAGTTCCAACAGTGTAGATCCAGTCAATTTTGTTGTTTTACTGTATGCACAGGCCAGCTTAGATATCTCCTTCTTCATTCCCATGGCAAGTCCAGGAACCGGTGGGATTAATTTAGCTACAACTGCAGCATCGCCTGGATCTTTGCTGAGGTTTTTTGATGATCATCTTCTGGCATGGCTCTTCCAGAGGGTGCTGATGTTGGAAGTTCTTCTTCATATCATATCTTACTTCATTTTCTGGGTAGCCAAATTAGGCTTTGATCCTCTGCATAAGTACAAACAGACCCTTTGCCCACAGTTTGATCTGCCCTTTATACCATTGTGTAGAACTCATTGGAGATCACCACACAGGAACTGCTTTTTTTTAAGAGAAAGGAATATTTTCAGAAAAGTGTATCTCCATAGCCGATCATCAGACAACCTTTAAGTGATCAAAGTTAAGGATATTTAAAGCATGCATTAATCGTTGATTTACAGTTAGTTTTATCCTATCATGGAGTAATCCCCCTTTATTTTTATTTTTATTTTTATTTTTTTTGTTATCTTTAATCTACACTTACATGAAGAATATTATGTTTACTAGGCTCTCCCCTATACCAGGTCCCCGTTATAAACCCCTTTACAGTCACTGTCCATCAGCATAGCTAAATGATGTAGAATCACTACCTGTCTTCTCTGTGTTGTACAGCCCTCCCCTTTCTCAAACCCCCCTATGCATGCTGATCTTAATACACCCCTTCTTCCTCCCCCCGCCCTTATCTCTCCCTACCCATACATACTTCCCAGTCCCTATCCCTTTCGTACCTGTTAGTCCATTCTTGGGTTCTGTGATTCCACTGCTGTTTTGTTCCTTCAGTTTTTCCTTTGTTCTTATACTCCACAGATGAGTGAAATCATTTGGTATTTCTCTTTCTCTGCTTGGCTAATTTCACATAATACCTTCCAGATCCATCCATGTTGCTGCAAAAGGTAGGATTTGCCCTCTTCTCATGGCTGGGGTAGTATTCCATTGTGTATATGTACCACATCTTCTTTATCCATTCATCTACCAATGGACATTTAGGTTTTTTCCAATTCTTGGCTATTGTAAATAGTGCTGCGATAAACATAGGGGTGCATCTGTCTTTCTCAAACTTGATTGCTGCATTCTTAGGGTAAATTCCTAGGAGTGGAATTCCTGGGTCAAATGGTAAGTCTGTTTTGAGCATTTTGATGAACCTCCATACTGCTTTCCACAATGGTTGGAACTAGTTTACATTCCCACCAGCAGTGTAGGAGGGTTCCCCTTTTTCTGCAGCCTCGCCAACATTTGTTGTTGTTTGTCTTTTGGATGGCAGCCATCCTTCCTGGTGTGAGGTCATACCTCACTGTAGTTTTAATTTGCATTTCTCTGATAATTAGTGATGTGTAGCATCTCTTCATGTGTCTGTTGGCCATCTGTATTTCTTTTTTGGAGAACTGTCTGTTCAGTTCCTCTGCCCATTTTTTAATTGAATTATTTGATTTTTGTTTGTTGAGGCATGTGAGCTCTTTATATATATTTTGGACGTCAAGCCTTTATCAGATCTGTCATTTACAAATATATTCTCCCATACTGCAGGGTTCCTTTTTGTTCTATTGATGGTGTCTTTTGCTGTACAGAAGCTTTTCAGCTTAATATAGTCCCACTTGTTCATTTTTGCTTTTGTTTTCCTTGCCCGGGGAGATATGTTCAAGAAGAGGTCGCTCATGTTTATGTCTATGAGGTTTTAGCCTATGTTTTTTTCCATGAGTTTAATGGTTTCATGGCTTACATTCAGGTCTTTGATCCATTTTCAATATACTTTTGTATATGGGTTTAGACAATGGTCCAGTTTCATTCTCCTACATGTAGCTGTCCAGTTTTGCCAGCACCATCTGTTGAAGAGACTGTCATTTCGCCATTGTACGTCCATGGCTCCTTTATCAAATATTAATTGACCATATATGTTTAGGTTAATGTCTGGAGTCTCTCATCTGTTCCACTCTTCTGTGTCTCTGTTCTTGTGCCAATACCAAATTGTCTTGATTACTATGGCTTTGTAGTAGAGCTTGAAATTGGGGAGTGAGATACCCCTACTTTATTCTTATTTCTCAGGATTACTTTGCCTATTCGGGGTCTTTGGTGTTTCCATATGAATTTTTTAATTATTTGTTCCAGTTCATTGAAGAATGTTGCTGGTAACTTGATAGGGATTGCATCAAATCTGTATATTGCTTTTGGCAGGATGGCCATTTTGACGATATTGATTCTTCCTAGCCATGAGCATGGGATGAGTTTCCATTTGTTAGTGTCCCCTTTAATTTCTTTTAAGAGTGACTTGTAGTTTTCAGAGTATAGGTCATTCACTTCATTGGTTAGATTTATTCCTAGGTATTTTATTCTTTTTGATGCAATTTTGAATGGAATTGTTTTCCTGATTTCTCTTTCTATTGGTTCATTGTTAGTGTATAGGAATGCCACAGATTTCTCTGTGTTAATTTTGTATCCTGCAAGTTAGCTGTATTCCGATATCAGTTCTAGTAGTTTTGCGGTGGAGTCTTTGGGGTTTTTTATGTACAATATCATGTCATCTGCAAATAGTGACAGTTTAACTTCTTCTTTACCAATCTGGATTCCTTGTATTTCTTTGTTTTGTCTGACTGCCGTGGCTTGGACCTCCAGTACTATGTTACATAGCAGTGGGGAGAGTGGGCATCCTTATCTAGTTCCCGATCTCAGAGGAAAAGCTTTCAGCTTCTCGCTGTTCAGTATAATGTTGGCTGTGTGTTTATGATATATGGTCTTTATTATGTTGAGGTACTTTCCCTCTATTCCCATTTTGCTGAGAGTTTTTATCATGAATGGATGTTGAACTTTGTCAAATGCTTTTTCAGCATCTATTGAGATGATCATGTGGTTTTTGTCTTTCTTTTTGTTGATGTGGTGGATGGTATTGATGGACTTTTGAATGTTGTGCCATCCTTGCATCCCTGGGATGAATCCCACTTGCTCATGGTGTATGATCTTTTTGATATACATTTTATTCGATTTGCTAATATTTTATTAAGTATTTTTGCATCTACATTCATCAGGGATATTGGTCTGTAATTTTCTTTTTTGGCTGGGTCTTTGCCTGGTTTTGGTATTAGGGTGATGTTGGCTTCATAGAATGAGTTTGGGAGTATTCCCTCCTCTTCTATTTTTTGGAAAACTTTAAGGAGAATGCGTATTATGTCTTCTCTGTGTGTCTGATAAAATTCGGAAGTAAGTCCATCCAGCCTGGGTGTTTTGTTCTTGGGTAGTTTTTTTATTACCGTTTCAATTTCTTTGCTCGTAATTGGTTTGTTTATCTTTTGTGTTTCTTCCTTGGTCAGTCTTGGAAGGTTGTATTTTTCTAAGAAGTTGTCCATTTCCTCTAGGTTTTCTAGCTCGTTGGCATATAAGTTTTCATAGTAGTCTTTAATAATTCTTTGTATTTCTGTGGATTCTGTCATGATTTTTCCGTTCTCATTTGTGATTCTGTTGATTTGTGTTGATTCTCTTTTTCTCTTAATAAGTTTGGCTAGAGGCTTATCTAATTTGATTATTTTCTCAAAGAATCAGCTCTTGGTTTCATTGATTTTTGCTATTGTTTTATTCTTCTCAGTTTTGTTTATTTCTTCTCTGATCTTTATTATGTCCCTTCTTCTGCTGACTTTAGGCCTCATTTGTTTTTCTTTTTCCAATTTCGATAATTGTGATGTTAGACTATTCATTTGGGATTGTTCTTGTTTCTTCAAGTGTGCCTGGATCACTGTATACTTTCCTCTTAAGACTGCTTTCGCTGCGTCCCACAGAAGTTGGGGCTTTGTGTTATTGTTGTCATTTGTTTCTATATATTCCTTGATCTCTATTTTAATTTGTTCATTGATCCATTGATTATTTAGGAGCATGTTGTTAAGCCTCCATGTGTTTGTGAGCCCTTTTGTTTTCTTTGTAGAATTTATTTCTAGTTTTATATATTTGTGGTCTAAAAAGTTGTTAGGTAGAATTTCAATATTTTGGATTTTGCTGAGGCTCTTTTTGTGGCCTAGTATGTGGTCTATTCCGGAGAATGTTCCATGTGCACTTGAGAAGAATGTATATCCTGTTGCTTTTGGATGTAGAGTTCTATAGATGTCTATTAGGTCCATCTGCTCTACTGTGTTGTTCAGTGCTTCCGTGTCCTTACTTATTTTCTGCCCAGTGGATCTATCCTTTGGGGTGAGTGGTGTGTTGAAATCCTAGAATGAATACATTGCAGTCTATTTCCCCCTTTAGTTCTGTTAGTATTTGTTTCACATATGCTGGTCCTCCTGTGTTGGGTGCATATATATTTAGAATGGTTATATCCTCTTGTTGGACTGAGCCTTTTATCATTATGTAGTGTCCTTCTTTGTCTATTGTTACTTTCTTTGTTTTGAAGTCTATTTTGTCTGATATTAGTACTGCAACCCCTACTTTCTTCTCGCTGTTGTTTCCCTGAAATATGTTT
This sequence comes from Manis pentadactyla, assembly GCF_030020395.1. NCBI lineage: Eukaryota > Metazoa > Chordata > Mammalia > Pholidota > Manidae > Manis > Manis pentadactyla. The sequence continues at coordinate 49,193,049 of NC_080031.1, forward strand.
TTCCATCCCTTTACTTTTAGTCTGTACATGTCTTTGGGTTTGAGGTGAGTTTCTTCTAAGCAGCATATAGATGGGTCTTGCTTTTTTATCCATTCTATTACTCTGTGTCTTTTGATTGGTGCATTCAGTCCATTTACATTTAGGTTGACTATTGAAAGATATGTACTTATTGCCATTGCCGACTTTAAATTCGTGGTTACCAAAGGTTCAAGGTTCAAGGTTAGCCTCTTTAGTATCTTACTGCCTAACTTAGCTCACCTATTGAGCTGTTATATACACTGTCTGGAGATTCTTTTCTTCTCTCCCTTCTTATTCCTCCTCCTCCATTCTTCATATGTTGGGTGTTTTTTTCTGTGCTCTTTCTAGGAGTGCTCCCATCTAGAGCAGTCCCTGTAAGATGTCCTGTAGAGGTGGTTACTGGGCAGCAAATTCCGTCAGCTTTTGCTTGTCTGGGAATTGTTTAATCCCGCCATCATATTTAAATGATAGTCGTGCTGGATAGAGTATCCTTGGTTCAAGGCCCTTCTGTTTCATTGCAGTAAATATATCATTCCATTCTCTTCTGGCCTGTACGGTTTCTGTCGAGAAGTCTGATGTTAGCCTGATGGGTTTCCCTTTATAGGTAACCTTTTACTCTCTAGCTGCCTTTAAAACTCTTTCCTTGTCCTTGATCTTTGCCATTTTAACTGTTATGTGTGTTGGTGTTGTCCTCCTTGGATCATTTCTGTTGGGGGTTCTGTGTACTTCTGTGGTCTGTTCGATTATTTCCTCCCCCAGTTTGGGAACGTTTTTAGAAATTAGTTCTTCCAAGATACTTTCCATCCCTTTTCCTCTCTCTTCTTCTTCTGGTACCCCTATAATACGGATATTGTTCCTTTTGGATTGGTCACACAGTTCTCTTAATATTGTTTCATTCCTGGAGATCCTTTTGTCTCTCTCTATGTCAGCTTATATGCGTTCCTGTTCTCTGGTTTCAGTTCCATCAATGGCCTCTTGCATCTTATCCATTCTGCTTATAAACCCTTCCAGAGTATGTTTCATTTCTGTAATCTCCTTTCTGTCATCTGTGATCTCCCTCCGGACATCATCCCATATCTCTTTTTTATTTCTCTGCATCTCTGTCAGCATGTTTATGATTTTTATTTTGAATTCTTTTTCCGGAAGAGTGGTTAGGTCTGTCTTCTTCTCTGGTGTTGTCTCTGTGATCTTTGTCTGCCTGTAGTTTTGCTTTTTCATGGTGATAGGAATAGTTTGCAGAACTGGGACGAGTGATGGCTGGAAGAACTTCCCTTCTTGTTGGTTAGTAGCCCTCCTCTCCTGGGAGAACAGCGACCTCTAGTGGCTTGTGCTGGGTAGCTGTGCGCAGAGAGGGCTTCTGCTTCCTGCCTGGCTGCTATGGAGTTTATCTCCACTGTTGCTGTGGGCGTGGCCTGGCTCGAGCAGCTGCTCCAACGTGGTGGAGTTGCATTGTAGGGGGAGCGGCTGGGAGGCTATTTATCTCCTTAAGGGGCCTCCGTGCTCCCTGCAGCCCACGGGATTAGGGTGCCCAGAGATCCCCAGATTCCCTACCTCTGGATTAAGTCTGGCCCTGCCCCTTTAAGACTTCCAAAAAGCACCCTCCAAAACAAAACAAGGACCACAAAAATAAAATAAAATAAAATAAAATAAATAAATAAATTTAAAAATTAAAAATAATTTAATAAAAAATGGCTGCTCGTTTTTCTTTATTTTCTGTCACCAGCCTCTGTCATCTGCTTACCACTTTTGCTGCCGTTTCCATAGTATTCAGGTCCCTATCCCTTTAAGACTTCCAAAAAGCAGTCGCCAAAACAAAACAGCAAAAAAGAAAAAAAAAATGGCCACTCAATTTTCTTTTGTCCTCCTGCACCAGGCCTCCAGTACCCGCTCACTGTTCTTGCTGCCCTGTTTCCCTAGAATTCAGGGCCCCGCACATGCACTGTGTCTTCCCTCTGGTCCGGGTGGCTGGGGCTGGGTGTTCAGTAGTCCTGGGCTCCCTCTCCTTCCCGCTCTGCCTCCTCTTCTCCCGCCAGGAGCTGGGGGGAGGGGCCCTCATTTCCCGTTTGGCCAGAGCTTGTATCTTACCCCCTTCACAAGGCGCTGGGTTCTCACAGGTGTGGATATGGTCTGGATGTTGTCCTGTGTCCTCTGGTCTTTATTCTAGGAAGAGTTGTCTTTGTTATATGTTCATAGATACATGTGGTTTTGGGAGGAGATTTCCACTGCTCTACTCACGCCACCTTCTTGGCTCTACCCTGTATTCTATTATATTTTTAATAAGAATTATGACTTATGTTCCATTCTTTGGGATACAAATCTAGAGAAACATGTGCACCAACCAAGAGATGAATGTATAATCATGGTTAGAAACTACTTCTGAACATTTAAATCATAGACTTATAAAAGCTGTTGATTTTACAATATAGAAATATTATCTTATTACAATTAGGAATGTAGTGGTCAGTTTTGTACATTGTTTATAATTATGACATGAAATATATCAAATTTTCCATATTGCTTTAACTTAAACTTTTTCTAAGTTTGATCCATCTAAGCACAAAGAACACTAGAAATTGTAATCTGTAGTCTGAAAGACATTCTTGTTGATGATGTTTGCATAGGGAATTTTATCTCTCCAACCGTACACTCATTTTTAAAAAAGAATAAGTATTAGTGGCAGTTCATAATTTATGAAAATACCAAATGAAGAGTCAGACCAAAGGACACTATAATGTGTTATGTAAGCCTGATAGTTGCACTAATACTTCCACCAGGGTATCGATATACACAATTTAAGGATATATATAATTAATATATTTAACGCTAAGAACTTGGGATATACACAGTCCTTGACACTGCTGTTTGCTTTCAACGATCTGTCTCAAATATAAACAATATGTTTAGGAAACCCTGCCATCCGAGGGTGCCCAGGCAACCCAACCCCTTGAAATACAGTGCATTTTGGATGTTTTTAGAACTGTTTTCATAAAACATCTTTCCAAGGGGCTGATCACAGCTCACATACACTTACCCTTCCCAGGTGCCTGGACCCTGATGCAGCGACTGGGGCTGTAGTCCACTTAGGGCAAATGTCTGGAACTACAGCTGATGGGTGCATGGATGGATGGAGATGTCATGCTTGCTTTGATTCCAGAGAGTTATATTCATGTGTTTAGAATGTGGAGAGAAACCCAGGTGCATGATAATGTTTTATTATGGCATTTCAACCATTTCTTTAGTGTGGAAAAAAATACCTTTAATTTTGGTTAAGCAAAATTCTTTGATATATTTTGAATCGAAGTTTGGCTGATATAAAGGAATATCACATTAATTTCAAGTATACAACATAATGATTTGACAATTATATACTGTAACTCTGGGGGGAAATCCCAGTGCAAAATACCTTTGAAACCGAAATTAATCAGAGGGAGAAATAAAGTGGGAGAAACCCATTTATTTCTTACAAGTGGTCCACTTCTGCTTCCCCTCATCTCTTGTGACCCACCTGCAGAAGAAAAGGCTCCCACCCATCCTCTCTGGTCCAGATAATCCCTAACTTACCCCTGTAATTACCTATTGATACAGAGATGGACTACTCTCCACCCCTTGGAAACACCTATTGTATGGCGATGCACTAAAGCCAGGTGAGAGATTCTGGAAATATTGCAATTTTACCCACATGTACATTAAGAAGTCCTCACCCAACTTGTGTACTTACTATCTGTCAACATAGAAACATGATACAAAACTACTGATTATATTCTCTATGCTCTTTAAGCAACATTTAGGAGGGGTTTTCTTTGATTCACTGGTATTATGATTTTCAAATAATGCAATAATCAAGCATATTATAGCAGAAGAGAAGAAAAGGGGATTTGAGAGAATGAAGGAATTAATATAGGCATTTCCTGATTACCATAGGGTATCCACTTCTGTTGTCCAAAGGCCTAAAGTTACCATTAAAAATTGATGTTAAAATCTATTTCATAAAGTTCAATGGAAACCATTTAAATACCTAAAAAGAGATTACAAATTGAATGGGTCAGAAAAGAACTTTAAAAAGTGAAAAATAGCTAACAGAGATTCTCACATAGCTGGTTTTTCTAGATAAGTGAAAATGGAATGTTTTGAATGAAAATGTAGGGTAAAACTAAGAGTTTCATAATCACAGGGAGTTTGAATAGGAGTGTAGTGATGTGGGTGCATTGTGAAACACCCATTTTTCTCATTGTCCTTTTTATGTTTATGTTTAATTTTTTCCTAATATTTTACGTTGAACGTTTATGCAATTACAAATAAAATTGGAATGGTGTAATTAACATCTATACACCCTTCACCCGAACTCACTAAATAGACATACATTGTTTGATCTACACATGCCTAATTTTTAAAATTCATAGATCGAAATTCGTTTTTCATTATTCCATTATTCTGCTATAGAACAATTTAGCACTAATAGGGAGAAATAAGTACTAAAGCTGACTTGTCTAGCATGAAAAATGCAAACTTTTACGAGTGTATGGTGTATTCATATTTTGAAAGAATGATTTAGCCAATTACAGAAAAATGGTAACAATGTTTTACTCTTCACTTTTGTCTTGAAACTCAGTTCTTGAACACTCTGTTTAATCTCTCTCTGTACAATTAACACGAAATTTTCACTCTTCTATAATTTAACTTTTTAAAATTTACATTCATTTGATTGGATATAAAATAAGGGCCTATTTTATTAATAAGTACCTATTATTAATTTGGTAGCAGTTTATATCTGTGAAGAAGACAAGATTATTCTATCTAGAGTCCGTAATTGTTTTTACCCACAAGAGAAAAGTGGCTATAGCATGAACTATAGAATAAATTACAATATTCACAGTATACAGCCATGAAATTTCAGGTTTACTTTTCATGATTCTTTTTCTTGGCTACTTTGTTTTTTTGTTTTTGATTAGTAATGAGTACTCAAACTAAAAAAGCAATAATGTGTATGTTAATTTCTGGATTGGACTTTTTAAGCTAAATTAGTAGGAGTTTATAAGATGTTAACATGTTATAAAAATGTGTACATTTGAGAAATAGTTAAAATTGACTATTGAATGTGTAAGACAAAGGGAAGAATTTGAAATCTTATAGATTGTGTGTGTGAGTTAATGGTTGAAACTGTTTAATTTCAGCCCTAAGTATTGTGCATGTCCACACAGGTATGTACCCAAAAATCTCTGTATGTAAAATTCTGCTGTCAAATGAATAATCTGACCCATAGATCTGAAAGTATGTTTCCTAGAAAATTAGTCCATGAGACCTAACAGACAGGAAAGATGTTATAAAGCTGATAGATATATTACATTTGTAATAAATAGGTAAAAGAAATACATATTGATTACTTTGAATTATTAGCAATCAATCCACTGACTTAAAATGAAGAATATGAACTTCTTTAGGAATATAGCTTTAATAAAAACATTCTGTAAAGAAATTTAAAATGTAATTATCTTTTCTATTGACAAAGTAATTATAAAATTGTTATTATCATATGATCCAAGATTTATCACTGGTTATTTTTGCTTGATTAACTAATTCTTTTTCTGTAAATAGCCAATCCTTGAAGTAACTATTTGGTAAAGAAAAAAGCTTCATATATGTTCCATTTAGATGACAAAAGGGTAAGTTATATATATAATACAAAATCTTATTTTCTGGATTATTTCCAAGAGGCCTCATATATCCCTTGCTCTGATTCTCATTATTTTGGACTGTTTATGAAAAAACTGGAATCTATAGCTTGAGGAGTATAGAGGTGAAAGCGGCACTCAGCAGGGTCCTATGTCACTGATTATATTTACAGTGAGTTTAGTAATGAAACGTACAGACTCAACACTCATTTTACCATGAACATAGGAAGAATTCACAGAAAATCATTTTTAATTGACACAGAATATAGGCACATGAAAATTTATAGACATGCAAACATACAGATAAATTTAGTCTATCTGTAAGTCTACATATGGATATGTTTATACATATGTATATATATATGTCTATATCACTCAAATTGAACTTAAGGTATATCAGCCCGAAATTGACACTTTCATGAATAGCAGAATTCACAACTTACACTAATATAAGTGTAAACTGAGCCTTTTAAGTTAATTTGGATTTATGTTCACATCCATATCATACCTATACTTATATTATGCCTATGTTTTTATGTCTACTTTTAAATCTACATCTATCTATCCATAGATCTTTGTTTTACATATTCCCTTATGTAATTGACTGCTGAGTCTATGTCTCCATAAAATTATTTCACTCCATCCTGTCTTTCAATATTTCTTTCAAATTACTATGTATTTATCAGCTTTTCTCCCTCTTTCTGTGATCCTGTATTTCTCATATATACCTGTCTCTTCAAAGAGGGGATGACTTTACTTTATCTCTGATTTAGATATCTAATTCAGTTCAGTATATTACTGTCATCTTACCTTAAACATGTTGAAAACTGGAAGCATCACCTTCTAACACACACACACACACACATGCACACATGTACACGCAGTTTATCAGCTGCCATGTATTTTTGGCACTAATATTCCCCAAATACACAGACTAAAATCCCTGAAAGCTGACTGCTTTGCCTTGCAGACCAGTGCTTGTGTTCAGAGTGATTAGGGGGCTGATGTTTCTGGGGCGACAGGACCCCATTGCCACTCTGTCCCCACTTCCTGTCATCTCTGGAAACAAGTAGGTTTTCTCTCTGTGCTACTGCTTACGTGATTCCTTGCTTTATCTGTAATCATGGATCACTTTCTCCACAGTTTGCCCAAACCTGGAAATCCCAGTTTGCTTCCAGGTTCAGTCCCCCGTCAGATGGTCTCTCTCTACATTTCTGATTCTCTTTTCACTCTTTGGCATTCATGATATTCTCTCCTCTTTTCTGCATTCTGTCCTTCCTTTATCACTAGTGAATGCATTTATATTATTCAAGACATGTGACAGCTCCTTTGCTGGACTGTTACTCATTTTCCAAGTCATGTTCAAGTCTTGTAAAATGAAAGTTTCATCATGTATACTTGCTCCACATCAGCTAGGCTGTCGGCACTGCCTGCCGCGCTTCGGAAACAATTTCATTTTCCAAAATTCAGCATTGCCCTAAAATACATCAACTACAGCATTCCAGGGTGATTCATAGTAGTGGCAGGTCAACTCTCTGTTCCTTAATTTTATACAGTGTGAAAATCCATACTGTCCTGGAGAAGGAAATAAAGTAACAGTGCTCTCTCTTATAATTTTAGATTTGTTTTATTTTTTTTTTCACATTTGACCTGTCATAGAGTTTGCATGTGGTATGAAAGAATCAGGTCCTCTTTTTATTAAAAAAAAAGTCATGGATTTTGTTAAATACATTATCATACAAAATTGAATAAAATCTTAAAAACCTAACCATTTGTTTATTTTATATTTCAAGTACTCAAATATTCATTTAATATGTCACCACTTTTTGGAATGTAATATTCTTTGTGATCTTGGTGTTATAACTGTGTTGCACAAACCACCCTGAAATCTGATTCTGTCCTATCTTCTCTCTTCCTTGAAATTTATGATCACCTGAGAAATGCGGTACTGATAATTTGCCAACTTCCTGAGCAAATTCTCATGGGATGTACCTGGCAGTGTAACAGCAATGTGGACACCCATGCAGGTTTACATTAGGCATTCCTTTAAAGTTCAGGACGCACTAAAGGGGGTGAATGAATTTACTGAGTTTTGCTAACTACTGTGTTCCAAATCACTTTGCATTTTATGTTGATTACTGTAAAAACTGACATCAATCATGTATGAAAGAGGTACCGGACAAATGGAAGGAAGTATAGAAGGGCATATAAGCTGCTGGCTGTTGGGTGTGGAGGACTCAGGAGAAAAATGGTACGGTTGGCTCTAATTCCAGAGAAGCCATGATTTCTGGCGGCTGCTGAGGCTGCCGGGCACATGACAGTGCCTCAGTCCCAAAACAGGGGTGTGCCGGTTCCATGGCATCATATAATCAGTCAAACAGCTATTACTCTTGTCCTTGGGTCTGTTGTGTTCTGTGTACAAACCCTGACATTTCTGTGTGGCTGAGCAAGAGATTGGTGTTGTGCTGGAGGATGACCAAGATATTATAGTGCTGGAATTACTATTTTAAAGTTTCTTCACAGTATTGTGGATTCTAACACTACAAAATGCATGCCAAAATGGTCATAAAAACAAGTCTCAGTATTTCAAAATGGTGCATACAGAATATGAAGGCATCCGACTTGTAATTATATAAGGGAAAGGAGAGCAGCCCCTGTGGTGAGAATATGCATATTAACATGTGAGATAATTATTTTTCCTTCTCTTCAGCTGTGTTTCCATAGCAATGAAACAAATGAAAACTGTCTTATTATAGACCCTCCCATGTTTTACAAGAGAAGAGTTCTTGGTGTTTTTGTGAGAAAGAATGTAATGGGCACAGAAATTCCATTGAGCATTAAACATGTATTTGGAGTTTTAGGAGTGAGAAAGGGAAGAGTACACACCTGGGGAGCTGGGTCTCAGCAGGCCTGGGGTGGATCCCACGGAGAACAAGAGAGGGCCTGTTTAATATTTGGCATCAAAGGGGACAGGTGAAGTCCTCCTGGGGTTCAGGCTCACTCCACCCTCACACCAGGTGGGGGGATTTTCAGCTGTATTTGATCCCCTTTGGATCCATCATGTCCTGGGTATGTGTGATTTGTACTATGTTAATAATGGAGAAGTGTGATTTCTTACTATGGTAATAAAGTTTGGATGACATTTGGGTCCATTTCTCCTCCATGTTGTAATTAGCTGATTTTGGCCAGCCTGTTATCTATAGTCTCCCTCCACATTCCATAGGAAGAGCTTATGCAGAATGTGTAGAATGTAAGCAAGCATCTGGGTGAATGTGAACACCAGCCCTGTCCCCCTCACCCCACCTTGCTCATGTCTGTTTATCTACCTGGTATAACACAAGAAACCATGGAACATGTTAGTGAGTCCAGAGAGATTTTACTAGTAGCATGTGGTTAGGGGAAACCAAAACTTTCACCCTACAAATTGTAATTAGTTTTGTTTATTGAGAAGAACACATAGGCCTTATATCCAGACTGATAATGGCTCTTTCCCTGAATCTTTAGTAAATCAGGATACAGAGTGAGTGACAGATGAATAGTTTTGAAACAAGACTATAGGAAACAAGAACCTTAGGCAGAAAGTCTGTATCATAAATTATGGTTTCCCCTGAGATGTAGAATATGCTTTTATGTAATGTATTCATGTGGCTTGGATTAGGCATGGGCATAAATTTTAATTTTTTGGATCAAATGGAAAGTCCTGTTTGCTAATGAAAATTAATATTCTTCCCAGATCTTGTTGCAACTTCTTACTAAGTTCCTCGAGTAGAGAATCCTTCATGTTTCACTGAATGGGTGCCCAGACATCCTCATCTCTCCTGCTCAGTATTGACTGTCCTGCAGTAGACAAGCAAGGCATGTCCCACACCCAGCCAGCTGGTCCTTCGCAGTCTGATTACACAGGTTAGGGAGGAACAAGACCTCCCCAAATCTCCTATTATTTCAGTTCTCTAACCATGCTTTGTTAAATGAATTTCCAAGAGGGACATAAAAGTAATTCCTACCCTGATTGTGAGGGATCCTGGTGGGCCAAAGGATGACTTGGACAAAACCAGCTTGGTGAGCCACTGAGTTTCATCAAGGGGCTACTTACGGAGAGGTTGGTGACACTGTGGGCAGTGACCTTCCCATGCCACTCCCCCATGTGCTGCTGAGAGGATAGATTTTATCAGGGAACAGGACAAGAGTGCTATGCACTGGAATGCAAATCACTGTGTGTAGAAAAGTAGGCAATCACAGAACCCCTTCATATCTTGATGTTTCTCTTCAGACACAAAATATTCTGCATTCTTTGCACCTTGCCCTAGCATTATAGGAACAGGGAGGAGCTCCTGGACCTGCCATCCAGGACCACAGCCCAGCAACTTGTTCTAAAACAGTGTCTTTAAACAAAATGCCTTAATGTTGTTCAGGTTTGAAAGGATCACTTATGATACACTCCACCCCATACTCTGGGTCTTACATTTTTCCAACGCCTCTTCTGCAATTGTCCCCTGAGCCATCAAAGGTGTTTTGTAGTCGTTTATTCCTTAACACAGAGTCCTGGGTAACTGTCCCCAGTAGTAATGCATTCCACAGCAGAACATGCTTATCCCTAGAGTGACACAAATGCTGATGAATAGTAAAGGGCTCCAGGTTTGTGGCAGAGACCCCCAAGCAGTGTGCAGGAGCATTATCCATACTTAAATGATCAATTTCATGAATATCCTGGGACAGATTATTTAAAGCATCATCTTTTATAGGTTCATTATCAGGAAAGTATACAGAACCAGTAAGAGCACAGGAACTGCCCTGAGCAGAAAGCAAAATATCTAATGGCATGTATTTTGTAAAACCACCTTACACATCTGAGATGTCTCTTAATTTAAAAGAAAAATACATCTAAGCAGTCCTGCAGGTGGGACCCCGAAGTGAGACCTGCATTGTGTAAGCAATCAAGTAATTAATAAGAGGTATCTCAACACGAACAAATGAAAACAAAGGTTAATGGTGGGAGCAAATCAGCAATCCAGTGTCTGTACCTGAGTACAGCCAGGGAGGTTTCTAGATGTTGGGATGTAAGCATCTTCACACAGGTAAGTGCAGGCAGTGGCAGCCGGACAGGTTTCCCTGGCCAGCAGTTTGAATGTCTTGAGTGACCCCTAAGCAGCAGTCACACAGATTGTCTAACATGGGGGGTCTTGGTGATTCCTCTGAAGTGTGTATCACATCACCTAGTTTTAGCTTTCAGGGCTTCATGGAAAAAGAGCAGTTTTACTTTTAATGACTCTAATCCAAAAAGATGGGATAAAATTAGAAACAATAGTTGAAGAGTCATAGCCAGTATTGGAGGAAATCTGACGAATTCAGGATCCAGCCCATTGCACAGCGAACAGTCTCAGAATCTAATATCCATATAGGTGCACTATTGAAATAATTTTTTTCTTTTTAACCACCATCACTTTTTATCAAAAACAACCATTTATTTGCAAATTAAGTCCAACAAGCTTGGTCCAGGTTTGGTGGCCCAATTCTTTACATAAATGCGGCAAGAATCACAGTGATTGACCACATAGATGCTTTTAAATCTGTTTTGCTAGAACCTTTTCATAAGAAACTGCAGACTGAACTTTTAAAAGGCCTCTCACGTCCAGGAAAGCCAAGCCAAGGACTTTGCCATCAGAGTTTGCCCATAGTGTCTACACAGTTTAGGCAATGTCCTCCTTTTCTGAGGTCCTCAAAATATCCCGAAGTCCCTGAACCTGCCTGGAGGTGGCCTTCCTCACTCTCGTGGTGAGGCTGCTGGAAGCTCTGGAAGCAAGGGGCCAGGCTGAGCGCTTCCAAGGGCTTTGCTCGCTCCCAACCTTAGTTCCTTAAAGCTGTCCAGTTACATCTCAGTCTCTATCTCTCTCAAATAGGACATTCCAATCAAAGCCTTGGTAATTCAAACAATGTTTCCACTTGTGTCCTGTTACAGGGACAGATCCTTATTGAAATTATAAAAATAAATATACATATTGTGAAAAAATATTAAAATACTCATAGTTTTCCAATTTTGGAGGGATAATGTAAGGAGAAAAACAGATGAATGTTTCAATTCTGCTTACGAAGTTGTAATTTGCTGAATCACCATAAATCATAGTGTAAGAGAAAATGTTTTCTAACATCCAGTTCAGTTTAATGACCTTAAAATAATCAGTAACACCTGTATTTATCAAAAGTTCTTTCTATGAATCTCCTTGAAGTTGAAGCTCTTTTGCCTAGAACCTTATGAAAGCATCTCAGCCTATAAATGACAAAAGAATTAAAAATAGTCATGGTTCAATACATGATGAGAGTTCATCATAATTCAATTGGCAAGGAAATTTGGTTATTTCTGTAACATACAATGTTTCAATAGCGACGATTACAAGTAATCTCAAATAATGACATAAAAGATTTCTCGGAGTTCCATATAACTTACAGAATACTTATTTTAGAACATATTCTTCTTTTATTATTTTTATTTTTATTATTTATTTATTTATTTATTTTTATTAATTTTATTTTGGTATCATTAATCTACAATTACATGAAGGACATTATGTTTACTAGGCTCCCCCCTTCACCAAGTACCCCCCACATAACCGTTCACAGTCACTGTCCATCAGCATAGTAAGATTCTGTAAAATCACTACCTGTCTTCTCTGTGTTGCACAGCCCTCCCCGTGAACCCCCACACTGTACATGTTAATCGTAATGCCCCCTTTCTTTTTTCCCGCCCTTATCCCTCCCTTCCCACCCATCTTCCCCAGTCCCTTTCTCTTTGGTAACTGTTAGTCCATTCTTGGGTTCTGTGATTCTGCTGCTGTTTTGTTCCTTCAGTTTTCTTTTGTTCTTATACTCCACATATGAGTGAAATCATTTGATACTTGTTTTTCTCCGCCTGGCTTATTTCACAGAGCATAATACCCTCTAGCTCCATCCATGTTGTTGCAAATGGTAGGATCTATTTTTTTCTTATAGCTGAGTAATATTCCATTATGTATATGTACCACATCTTCTTTATCCACTCATCTACTGATGGACATTTAGGTTGCTTCCATATCTTGGCTATTGTAAATAGTGCAGTGATAAACATAGGGGTGCATCTGTCTTTTTCAAACTGGAGTGCTGCATTCTTAGGGTAAATTCCTAGAAGTGGAATTCCTGGGTCAAATGGTATTTCTATTTTGAGCATTTTGAGGAACCTCCATACTGCTTTCCATAATAGTTGAACTAATTTACATTCCCAACAGCAATGTAGGAGGGTTCCCCTTTCTCCACAACCTCGCCAACATTTGTTGTTGTCTTTTAGATGGTAGCCATCCTTACTGGTGTGAGATGATATCTCATTGTGGGTTTAATTTGCATTTCTCTGATGACAAGCGATATGGAGCATCTTTTCATGTGTCTGTTGGCCATCTGAATTTCTTCTTTAGAGAACTGTCTATTCAGCTCCTCTGCCCATTTTTTAATTGTTTGTTGAGGTGTGTGAGATCTTTATATATTTTGGATGTCAACCCTTTATCGGATCTGTCATTTATGAATATATTCTCCCATACTGTAGGATACCTTTTTGTTCTATTGATGGTGTCCTTTGCTGTACAGAAGCTTTTCAGCTTGATATAGACCCACTTGTTCATTTTTGCTTTTGTTTCCCTTGCCCCAAGAGTTATGTTCAAGAAGAGTTCACTTATGTTTATGTCTAAGAGATTTTTGCCTATGGTTTTTTCTAAGTTTTACGGTTTCGTGACTTACATTCAACTCTTTGATCCACTTCGAATTTACTTTTGTGTATGGGGTTAGACAGTGATCCAGTTTCATTCTCTTACATGTAACTGTCCAGTTTTGCCAGCACCGTCTGTTGAAGAGAATGTCATTTCCCCATTGTATGTCCATGGCACCTTTATCGAATATTAGTTGAACATAAATGTTTGGTTTAATGTTTGGAGTCTCTATTCTGTTCCATTGGTCTGTGGCTAGGTTCTTGTGCCAATATGAAATTTTCTTGATTACTGTGGCTTTGTAGTAGAGCTTGAAGTTGGGGAGTGAGATCCCCCTTGTTGCTCCTCAGCAACAAGAAGACGGTGGTGGTGGGGTCAAGCAGGACCAGCCTGTTTTTCCCGGGGGCTGAGTGAGAGGGCAAGTGTCAATGGCTCAGTCACCCTCCCCAGAGATCCAGGGAAAACAAAACCATGCCAAGCCAGGAGATGTGTCAACCTTGGAGCGCAGCAAAACTCAGCTTTATTGCATCAGAAGTTTAGTTATATAGGGGAAGATAAGGAAGTAGCAGAAGCCAATGGAAATTGATTATCTCATCTGTCACTAGGGTCTTAGGCAGGTTTCAGGTTAAGTGGGGAGGTGGAGTTAGGGCCAAGAGCGCACGTGCGGGAAGCTAGTTAGGCCATGAATGTGGAAGTAATGAGGGAGGGTGGAAATCTCCAGCCTGTGGCCTTTTCTTGGTTACAAGTCTAAAAGAGGCAAAATGTCCAAACAATTCCCCCTTTTTGTTTTATAAATGCTCTGGGATGTCCCAGCAGGCAAGGCCCCTGTCTTAGGTTGTCCCCCTCTGGGGATCTTACCCGTCACTGGGTATCTTGCAGCTCCTTGGTTGTCCCAAGCTTACTCATCCTCCGGGGCCTGTCTTAGGTTGTCTCCACTTTGGAGATCTTACCTGTCCTTGGCACACGGAGAGATAGGGGGAATCAATGGATGCTGCCTCATCCTAAGGCTCACAGAGACTGTAGGGGTCACTGGCTTCTGTGGCAAGTCTCTGGTATTGTACTTGCATGCTCATCAACTGAATTGATTCAATTCTTTTTTGGACAAACTGGATAATCTTGTTAACAAGGCAGGGCCCAAAAGTGAAAAGTAGGAGCAAAAGAAGGATAGGACCAAGGAGGGGCAGAAGATAGGTTAACCACCCATGTAACCCAGTCTAAAGAAAATTGGCTTGTAATACTTGTCTGCTTCTCTCAAGGTCTTCTTGAAGTTGTTTGACCCTATTTTGGACTACGCTGGAGCGGTTTGCATAGAAGCAGCATTCTTCCTGTAAAAAGAGACATAAGCCTCCCTTTTCAGCTGTGAGGAGGTCAAGCCCCCTACGGTTCTGTAGGACTACTGCTGCAAGGGAATCTAATTGTGCTTGAAGGTCAAGAATTGTGCTGGCTACAGCTTGTATGTCATCAATCATCTGTTGAGAAAGGGCTTTATAATAATGCAGAGAAGTCCCCAATCCTGCTGCCCCTGTGGCAGCCCCAGTGGCCACCCCAAGGCCCAGAAGCAGGGGGATAACCTGAATGGCTCTCTTTGATCTACCTCTGATGTGGTCTAAAGCAGGAATAGGGCAGCTCTGATTATTAGGGACTATCCCAATGTCAGGGAAAATGACCGCTGGAGCACAAAGCGCCCAGTTCTTCAGGAGAAAGCTAAACGCGTCTTCCCCACAAATGAAGACTGTTCCATTAGGGGGACAGAGAAGGATATTATTCACAGTAATATTTTGTTGACAAAAAGAATAGTGGATTCGGCCCACATCTGTCTCCCTAGTATTATCAGATCTGGGGTCAGCTTTGAAGCATGGGCCTTTAGGGGAAAGGGTCTAGATAGACTCTAGAACTTGGGGGTAACAGCTGGCACTGGGGCTCGGCCTGTGACAGGTTAACAAGAAGAGCATTGGCCAGTAATGGTCCTAGCTTCAGGCACAGCCAGCAATCCTTCGCTAAATTAGGATTGGATATTCTATTGAGTAAGGTAAAAGCAGCCTGTATGATTGACTGTGTTTCAGGATCAAGAAGCAATTCTCTCCTGATCTCTGGGAGGCTAAGAGGGTGGTAAACTGGGGGATTTTGGTCTTCAATCAGCCTGTCTACCAGTTTTTTAATTTTGTGCTGTCAAGCCTGATCTTTGACTCCGCCCCCATCAGAGATGCCTATAGGGGCATATGTATTCCAACAGACTTGCTGTCCCCTATTATTTTGACAGTCAGCATATTCAGCCTTGCCTTTTGTCAGAATCGCATACCAGTATGTTTTGTTACGGTGAGTGCAGGGGCTAACCTCCTGATAGCATGTAGCATGAATGGAGACTTGAAAAGTGGTGCAAGGACAATTAGAGGGTGATTTCCCTGGGGTGGGTGAGGATACTTTGGGGCCTTGCCAACATTTGTGACTGAGAACCCTTCCAGGGCATCCATTTTCTCTCCCTTTCATAAGAGTAGCTGCCCGTTGCCCATTAGGGCAGGTTTTGGTAGAAGTATAACAGGTTACGGGGGGAGGGGTCTTGGTGAAAGCGCAGGCCGTGCAGGGGTCTCTGATGGTCTTTCGTAGTATGGCCCTTGCTTGACCGGGATCTCCAAATCCTGTCTTAGCTAATGGGAGATTCATCGCTATTAACAGGAAGACCAGCATCATTGGGTTCATTATGGACTCTGAAAGAGAGAGAGAAGAGAGATAATCTCAGGAGGCGAGGGGCCTTCTGGGTCATTATTGACATCAGTGAACTCCCCCTCTGTAGGGGGTAATACTTGCAATCCCTTGCGGGGACCCAGATCAGCCTTTCTTCATTGTTCGGAAAGACACAGCCAAATCCTCTTCCAGCTGTAATGAGGGTTCTGGGCCTCTCCATTCTCCAGTAAGAAGGTCCTTCCATCGGACTCTAATCTTCTGATAAGTAACGGTTGTTGTCCAGTGCTTTTAGAAGAGTGAGAAGTGTTTGCCTTTGGCAAAATTTAAAATATTTAGAGTAAATAATGCCATCTTTAGTTGATCATGGGGGTGGAGTGATCCTCCTTTTTGTTTTATTAATTGACATTTGAGGATATGATTGTGTTTTTCCACGATTGCTTGTCCTTTAGGGTTATAAGGAATTCCAGTGGTATGAGAAATTTGCGATTTACTCAAGAATTCAGTAAAAGACCTACTGACAAAGCAGGGACCATTATCGGTTTTGATTTGGTCTGGCTAGCCAAGAACAGCAAAGCACTGGAGAAAATGGCTTATGGCATGTTTGGATTTTTCTCCCATATGGGCTATAACTCAACAAGCATGGGAGAAGGTATCAACTGTTAGAAATATGTATTTAGCTTCCCAAAAGGGGCAAAATGTGTGACAGCAGTCTGCCAAAGGTTATTGGGCCTCAGGCCTCGAGTGTTCACTCCACTCTTTTGAAGCAGAGGAACCTGTAGAAAGGGCTGGCATGACTTAGATGTTCTAATGATCTTTTTTAAGTCTCTGATGGGGACCTGAGGGAACCGATGGTGTAGTCCCCTCCAATTAGCATGTGTAAGTTGATGAAAAGAGGTGGCCTCCTGTGCTGTGTAGGCTGAAGCTAGTTGGTCGGCAAGAGTATTGCCCCTCGACAAAAAGCTTGGCAAGTCTTGATGTCTCCTTAAATGTTGTACAAAAAGGGGAACTAGTCTCTGTTTTAACAAATAACTGGCTTGAATCATCAAAGGAGTGATGGGATTATTGTCAAGTCTGATGTGTGTGCTCACAAGATTGGGCAGTAGTTTGACAATGTAAAAGCTATCAGAAAACAGTTTAGGAGGGCCTTGGATCTCAGACAGAGCTAAAACAACAGCATAAAGCTCTTTAAACTGGGCAGAGCCCTGTACCTCATGAAAGAGGGTTACGGCCGGAGGGCATTCGCTTGTGCCTGGGGTGAACATTACCATAGAGGCTCCCCATTTACCCCAGTCGGTAAAAACAGAGGGGAAACAGGGGTCTGCCTCAGTGAGGAACATTTTAGGTGGCTGCCATGCCAATTGGTCAAAAGAACTCATCCACTTATAGGGACCATAGTGACAGTCCACTATCTCCAGAAAGCCCTCCATGGCCATTGCCAATCTGGAATTATTTCTCTGTAGCCACAAGAAATCATTGACCCAAAAAGGGATGATCAAAGAGCGCGGTTCACACCCAAGAAGATGGACAGAAAGATCTCATCCCTTGACAATGCAGTCGGCCATTTGATCCACTATAGTGTACACTCGGGGTGCCCCTCCCACAGATAGATGTGTCCAATGTACGGGATCTCCCTCCTGAGCCAAAAGGGCAGTGAGGAGGGTCTGTCCTGCCATAATATAGAGGATCAGTGGCAAATCTGGATCATATCTTTTTAAGGCAGCGTTATCAATGACATGTTGAACTTTTGTCAACGTGTCTCTATGCATAGGGGTTAAAGTCACTGTTGAAGCTAGATCAAGGCCTTTTAATAGGTTAAAAAGACAGATAAGTTCAGCTGTGGTTATAGGAATCCAGGGCCTCATCCAATTCATTTCTCCCAGCAGTTTCTGGAGTTGTGGTAGCGTATATGCATCCTGGATACATAACTGGGGCTTAACAGGGGAGATAACATCTAATGTTAAAATAGTCCCCAAAATTTTAAAAGGAGCTACCTGTTGAACTTTATCTGGGGCAATTTGAAAATTGTAGTTTTCGAGCATGGAAAGGCACCTTTTAAAGAGGTCATCTAATTTGCGGGAACAAGTGGCCCCCAAGATAATATCATCCATGTATATGTAAAAGAGTATGTCAGATTCTTCTCAGCTTGTTGCTGGCATTCCTCTTTATACAAAGCACACCACTTAATATAAAGGGGGCCAGGGAGAACCACCCAGGCAAGAGCCCTCCAGTCTGTGGTGGTGCACGGATGGTGAGTAAGTCCCGGAGGATGGTCTCAGTCCAAGGAACATTGGGGCCATCCTCAAGAATGGCCTTCTTTAATTCCTTAAGGTCACCTGGCTCCCAAGGGTACCAGTGGGCAGGACAATTTCCTCCAGGATTAACATTGACAGGAAATAGCTGTCATGGCCCTAGGTCGGGTTGTGGGAGTAGCCCTGGATTCTCTTGAGGTTGGCAGCTAATAGGAGAGCATGAGTCCTTATATGGGGAAGAAGGCAATGTCTCCTTCCTCAGGTATCGGGGGAGGGGCTGATGGTGACTTGAAAGGGTTAGAAGGAGAGCTAACACCAGGAAGTGGAGGATAAAATGGAGTCGTGGATTTTGGGGGCCAGGGAACAGCATCAAATGGGTCAGTGGTGCAGCCGCTTCGATCCTTCTCAGGCTCTTTATTACTCTCCTGGCCTAAAGGGGTGGTTTAGGGTGGGGGAAGAGAACCCAATTTTCCCCGAGAGGGGGCCCTTGCTCCAGTGGCCTCCTTATCTCCTGAATCCTTAGTGGGTGGTTTGGGAGGCCGGGGAGGGAAGCAACTCTTCAAGGCTGCCAAAGTGGGGAAAGTCCCTAGAGGGGGGATCTCACCCCTGTTAACCTGGGCCTTGTGCACGAGCTGCTCTACCCCATCCCAAGTCTCCCAGTCAAAGAAATTACTCTCCGGTAACCATGGGGCGATCTTAACTAATATCTCCCAGGACTTGATAGTCTGACTATCAGAAAGCTCTAAGCCCCTGCTTTTGAGAAGGACCCTAAGGGACTCAAGGGAAGGATCAGGCTTTGAGGAAGTTTGTCCCATAGTTTATGGGAATACACTTAGCCATTGCCTGATTAGCTCATCAGCAAAGTGTTCCTCACACGGGGCACCAGTTGTTGCTCCTCAGCAACAAGAAGGTGGGGGAGGGGTGACAAGCAGGACCAACCTGTTATCCCCAGGGGCTGAGCGAGAGGGCAAGTGTCAATGGCTCAGTCACCCTCCCCAGAGATCCGGGGAAAACAAAACCACACCAAGCTGGGAGATGTGTCAGCCTTGGAGGTGCAGCAAAACTCAGCTTTATTGCATCAGAAGCTTAGTTATATAGGGGAAGATAAGGAAGTAGCAGAAGCCAATGGGAATTGATTATCTCATCTGTCACTAGGGTCTTAGGCAGGTTTCAGGTTAGGTGGGGAGGCAGAGTTAGAGCCAAGAGAACGAGCACAGGAAGCTAGTTAGGCCACGAATGCAGAAGTAATTAGGGAGGGAGGAAATATCCAGCATGCGGCCTTTTCTTGGTTACAAGCCTAAAAGAGGCAAAAGGTCCCAATACCCCCCACTTTATAATTCCTTCTCAGGATTGCTTTAGCTTTTCGGGATCTTTGGTGTTTCCATATGAATATTTGAACTATTTGTTCCAGTTCATTGAAGAATGCTGTTGGTAGTTTGATAGGGATTGGATCGAATCTGTATATAGCTTTGGGCAGGATGGCCATTTTGATGATATTAATTCTTCCTAGTCAGGAGCACGGGATGAGTTTCCATTTGTTAGTGACCTCTTTAATTTCTCTTAAGAGTGTCTTATAGTTTTCAGGGTATAGGTCTTTCCCTTCCTTGGTTAGGTTTATTCCTATGTATTTTATTCTTTTTGATGCTATTGTGAATGGAATTGTTTCCCTGATTCCTCTTTCTGTTAGTTCATTGTAAGTGTATAGAAAAGCCACAGATTTCTGTGTGTTAATTTTGTATCCTGCAACTTTGCTGAATTTCAATATTAGCTCTAGTAGTTTTGGAGTGGAGATTTTAGAGTTTTTTTTACGTACAATATCATGTCATCTGCAAATAGTGAAAGTTTAACTTCTTCTTTACCAATCTGAATGCCTTGTATTTCTTTGTTTTGTCTGATTGCCGTGGCTAGGACCTCCAGTACTATGTTGAATAACAGTGCGGAGAGTGGGCATCCCTGTCTTGTTCCCGATCTCAAAGGAAAAGCTTTCAGATTCTCGCTGTTCAGTATGATGTTGGCTGTGGGTTTATCATATGGCCTTTATTATGTTGAGGTACTTGTCCTCTATACCCATTCTGTTGAGAGTTTTTATCATGAATGGATGTTGAATTTTGTCAAATGCTTTTTCAGCATCTATGGAGATGATCTTGTGGTTT
Source organism: Manis pentadactyla (assembly GCF_030020395.1). NCBI lineage: Eukaryota > Metazoa > Chordata > Mammalia > Pholidota > Manidae > Manis > Manis pentadactyla. The sequence continues at coordinate 49,213,544 of NC_080031.1, forward strand.
TTGTCTTTCTTTTCGTTGATATGGTGGATGATGTTGATGGATTTTCGAATGTGGTACCATCCTTGCATTCCTGGGATGAATCCCACTTGATCATGGTGTATGATCCTTTTGATGTATTTTTGAATTCAGTTTGCTAATATTTTGTTGAGTATTTTTGCATCTGCGTTCCTCAGGGATATTGGTCTGTAGTTTTCTTTTTTGGTGGGGTTTTTGCCTGGTTTTGGTATTAGGGTGAAGTTGGCTTCATAGAATGAGTTTGGGAGTATTCCCTCCTCTTGTATTTTTTGGAAAACTTTAAGGAGAATATGTCTTCTCTGTATGTCTGATAAAATTCCTAGGTTAATCCATATGGCCCCGGGGTTTTGTTCTTTGGTAGTTTTTTGATTACCGCTTCAATTTCGTTGCTGGTTATTGGTCTGTTTAGATTTTCTGTTTCTTTCTGGGTCAGTCTTGGAAGGTTGTATTTTACTTTGAAGTTGTCCATTTCTCCTAGGTTTCCAGTTTGTTAGCATATAGGTTTTCATAGTACTCTCTAATAATTCTTTGTATTTCTGTGGGGACCACCATGATTTTTCCTTTCTCGTTTCTGATTCTGTTGATGTTTGTTGACTCTCTTTTCCTCTTAATAAGTCTGGCAAGAGGCTTATCTATTTTGTTTATTTTCTCAAAGAACCAGCTCTTGGTTTCATTGACTTTTGCTATTGTTTTATTCTTCTCAATTTTATTTATTTCTTGTCTGATCTTTATTATGTCCCTCCTTCTTCTGACCTTAGGCCTCATTTGTTCTTCTTTTTCCAACTTCAATAATTGTGACATTAGACCATTCATTTGGGATTGTTATTCCTTCTTTAAATATGCCTGGATTGCTATATACTTTCCTCTTAAGACTGCTTTTGCTGTGTCCCACAGTAGTTAGGGCTCTGTGTTGTTGTTGTCGTTTGTTTCCATATATTGCTGGATCTCCATTTTAATTTGGTCATTGATCCATGGATTATTTAGGAGCATGTTGTAAAGCCTCCATGTGTTTGTAAGCCTTTTTGCTTCCTTGGTGCAATTTATTTCTAGTTTTATGCCACATAGGCATATAAATGTGCACATAGTCTGAAAAGTTGATTGGTAGGATTTCATTCTTTTGGAATTTACTGAGGCTCTTTTTGTGGCCTAGTATGTGGTCTATTCTGTAGAATATTCCATGTGCACTTGAGAAGAATGTGTATCCTGTTGCTTATGGTTGTAGAGTTATATAGATGTCCATTAGGTCCATCTATTCTAATGTGTTGTTCAGTGCCTCTATGTCCTTCTTTATTTTCTGTGTAGTGGATCTGTCCTTTGGAGTGAGTGGTGTGTTGAAGTCTCCTAGAATGAATGCATTGCATTCTATTTCCTCCTTTAATTCTGTTACTATTTGTTTCACATATGTTGGCGCTCCTCTATTGGTTGCATATATATTAATAATGGTTATATCCTCTTGTTGGACTGAGCCTCTTATCATTATGTGCTGTCCTTCTTTATCTTTTGTTACTCTCTTTATTTTGAAGTCTATTTTGTCTGACACTATTATTCCAACACCTGTTTTTTTCTCTCTGTTGTTTGCATGAAATATCTTTTTCCATCCCTTGACTTTAAGTCCGTGCCTGTGTTTGGGTTTGAGGTGAGTCTCTTATAAGCAGCATATGGATGGGTCTTGCTTTTTTATCCATTCTATTACTCTGTGTCTTTTGATTGTTGCATTCAGTCCATTTACATTTAGTGTGATTATTGAAAGGTATGTACTTATTGCCTTTGCAGGCTTTAAGTTTGTGGTTACCAAAGGTTCAAGCTTAGCTTCTTTACTATCTTACTGTCTAACTAAACTCGCTTATTGAGCTATTATAAACATGGTCTCATGATTCTTTATTTCTCTCCCTTCCTATTCCTCCTCTTCCATTCTTCATATGTTGGGTGTTTTGTTCTGTGCTCTTTTTAGGAGTGCTCCCATGTAGATCAGTCCCTGTAAGATGCCCTGTAGAGGTGGTTTGTGGGAGGCAAATTCCCTCAACTTTTGCTTGTCTGGGAATTGTTTATTCCCTCCTTCATATTTAAATGATAATTGTGCTGGATACAGTATTCTTGGTTCGAGGCCCTTCTGTTTCATTGCATTAAGTATATCATGCCATTCTCTTCTGGCCTGTAAGGTTTCTGTTGAGAAGTCTGATGATAGCCTGATGGGTTTTCCTTTTTAGGTGACCTTTTTTTTCTCTCTGGCTGCCTTTAATACTCTGTCATTGTCTTTGATCTTTGCCATTTTAATTATTATGTGTCTTGGTGTTGCCCTCCTTGGATCCCTTGTCATGGGAGTTCTGTGTACCTCTGTGGTCTGAGATGCCATTTCTTCCCCTAGTTTGGGGATGTTTTCAATTATTTCTCCAAAGACACTTTCTATCCCTTTCTCTCTCTTCTTCTTCTTCTGGAATACCTATAATTCTTATATTGTTCCTTTTCATTTGGTCACTCATCTCTCTTAAAATTCTTTCATTCCTGGAGATCCTTTTATCTCTCTCTTCATTAGCTTCTCTGCATTCCTGTTCTCTATTTTCTAGTCCATTAATGGTCTCTTGCATCTCATCCATTCTGCTGTGTAGTCCTTCCAGAGATTGTTTTATTTCTGTATTCTCCCTCCTTAGTTCTTACATATTTCTCTGCAAGTCCATCAGCATGGTTATGACTTTTGTTTTGAATTCTTTTTCAGGAAGATTTGTTAAATCTATCTACCCAGGTTATTTCTCTGGGGAAGATGTAGAAGATGTTGAAGGTATCTGGGTTAGTCTTGTCTGGATCATATTTTTTTGCCTTTTCATGTTGACATTTGCAGTGTTATGCTATTGACTCATCTGTCAGCTGGGAGAGTCAAGACTCTTTCCACTTGGCTCCTGGCCTTTCTTTACTGGGACAACTACGACCCCTAGTGGCTTGTGTTTGGCAATTGCTTGTAGTCTGGGTCTCTGTATCTTACCAGGCCAGTATGGAGAAAGCTCCCTAGCTGTGCGTGTGGCCAGCCTCAGGCTGCTTCTCTGCTCTGGCGGGGCCCCAGTGGAGTAATGGACGAGGGGCTGTTTGGCTGTTTACCTCCTTCTGGTTTCTCAGAACTGTTTCCCAGGGAGTTCATGTGCCCGGATTTCCCTGAAATTTCCAGGTGCTGGACTGTGACCCGGGATACTTCCGTCCAGAAATGGGGTCCCTATCCCTTTAAAACTTTCAAAATGCACTCTCTTTTCTTTGTCCCAGGAGTGCCGGCTGCGGGACCCACTCACAGGTCTTACTGTCCTTCTTCCCTAGTTTCCAGCACCCAATGCATGCACTGTCTGTCTGCTCTCTTGCGGAAGGCTAGGGCTGGGTGTTTAGCAGTCCTGGGCTCCTTCTCCCTCCCTGCTCCAACTCCTCTCCTCCCACTGGGAACTGGGGTGAGGGGCCCCGGGTTCCACCGGCCTGGGGCTTGTATCTTACCCCTTTCACCAGGCGCTGGGTTCTCACAGGTGTGGATGTAGTCTGGCTGTTGTCCTGTGTCTTCTTGTCTGTCTTTTAAGTATAGTTGTATTTGTTGTATTTTCAAAAATATATGTTTTTGGGAGGAGATTCCCACTCTCCTACTCACGCCACCATCTTGGCTCCCTAGAATATATTCTTACACAAATATAATCTAAAGAGAATCATCATCACTTATTTTGCAATGTGTCCCAGATAATTTAACATATCAAATACAAAAGCCTAATTAGTTAAACTTCTCTCCCTTTTGAGAGAAATTGCTCTGACATGTTCCATGGGCCCTCCTGAAAATCTTAGACTTAACTAGAGATAAAAAGGACTTCACTTAGAATTTGATTTGGAGGAATTTGTTTTAAAATATCAAAAGATTTGAACATTTTACAATCTCTGAATATTAAGAGTAGTCCAATAGCTCAGGAAAACTTTGTCCATTTAACCAAGAGAAAATAAAGTTCAATAATTGTAATATACTTGCCATTAAACTTCATTTACTTCTGTCTTACACAGCATGACCACACATGAAATTCCTTTTCCACATGTCTTCTATAATTTCCTTTTCACATTCAGATTTTGCACTACATTTTCCTTCTTTAAATAATCAGCCTCTCACCTTTAGGATAAAGTTACTTTATTTTTCCCTTAATCAAAATTCACTTCCATTTCTCATACATTCTGTTACCAAAAATACACATCTTACTTTTCTTGTAGGCAGAGATGTTTCTCTTATTATTTCTAATGGCTTTACTTAAGTTTCTTAAAATTCTAAACTTTTAAATACTGTTATTTCTAGTGAAAACTAGTAGTAAGTAATTGTAAACTCTTTGTCATACCACCAGTCTTTAATCTGGTAAATTCCGTCAATGCACATCATAATTTCTAGAAACATGTGCTTCTTCAAAGTATGGTCTTTCAATAAGCATAAAACATATTTACTAACAGACCTAAATTTGTCTTTAGTTTCTCTGTAATAAGTAATCTAATGCAGGCAAACCTACATTCAGTAGTTAATATTTCATTATTTCCTCTTATTTGGAAATAATCTAGGTATTCATTGAAAAACTAATCACTTAAGTTAGCTTAGCAAAATCATAAGATTTCAGGTTACCAAAAACATTTTCAAGCTTTTTTTTAAGTTCACATACCATAACATATAATTATTTCTAATAATTTCTACTAGTACACCTATTTGATTTATTTGTTCTTGACAACCATGCCTGGATTGTCCACAAAATATTCATCAGACGTCAAAGTCAGTAAAGTCCCAAGCCTTTACCTTATTTTTGGAATATTAAACAGATAGCCTCAATTTATATGACTCTGAGTAAACCCAGGCAGAATAAAAGTTTTCATTTTAATGCTGATAACCTTAAATACAGGGCTATTTAAATTAAATAACAAAGGTTAGCATTGGTGCCAAATATTTTATCAGACCACGTGAACTTGAAAATCTCGGGTTAGTTTTTATCAGAATTTCTGAAAGTTTTGAAATGTCCAATTCTTACAAGAGTTTTGTTGTTCTTGTTAACAAAATAATTTATTATCCTCCTACTAATAATTTCCACTTCAATTCCCTGGCAAAACACCTAAGACAATTCTACACAGTACTCTTTGCAATGAATCACCAACAAAAAAACCATATTCTTTAGGTTTCAAAACAGTTATCATTTTTACAGTTTTATAGGACTCTTCTATAGAAGCAATTTAATTACCTCACAAAGAATAACTATATTTGAAGTTAGATAACATTTATTTTTTATAGGATACAAGATTTCTGAAAGAATATACTTAATGAATTATGTAAACAAAAACAAAATAAAAACCTCATGATGTTCCCAGTTTTAATTGGAAAAACAAAAGTCTTTACAGAAGGGGGATGGTTTGCCAATACCCATTAGCAAGTATTAGTGGTTGGGTTCTGTAATTTGGATTCTTCTCAATGAATCTCAAATTTCCAAGTTTATACTCTAACTTTTTTTGTGTATTTTACCTGTTTGAACAACATTAATTTAAACAGCTAAAACAAGATGGTCTAGAAAATTCTATGTCTAAATTTTTGGACAAAACATCTTATTTCTGAAACAGTTACTCCAATACTAGTTTACCCATGTTTTTCTATATGCTGAAATGCCCTCTCTGCACTATATTTATCTGTGTACCAACTTTCCATTATTATTCTCATATTTAGGACATGAAACATTAAACAAAACTACCACTTAATGTACCAAAAATCCAAGTTCACATGACAATGTAAGAATTGTCCTCCATTGATTAATATAATTATAGTAATTATCATGTTTAAAATGCATTTTTTATTATACTTGTATGTATTTTGGACAAAAATATTCATCAGCTAATATGCTCTTCCACACATTGTATTCACTGAGTTTACTACCACAGTTTTTGTGCAACAAATTATCTTTGAAAAGCTACTTTACAGTAATTATGGCAAGGCTCATTAAAATGCAGAGGTAAAGATCCAATTTGTATGGAAACTTAGAAAATAATGTTTGAAAAGGAAAAGTGTTTCATCAGGCTGAATATTTTTTGTATACTAAAAATATATATAAACATTTCTTGAATTAGTTTTACCATCAATTATGATAAAGTATCATTTAATGGTGATAAATTTTGAGAGGTATATGTTTAATAAGCATTATACTTGAGATTATAGTCTTAGGTAAACATTTAATACAAAATGACAGGGTAGTTTCCTTTTTTTAAAATTTTTGTACCAAAAGTCATACATTTTATGTTGACATTTCTTCTTACCTGTGTGCCTCAGACCAATGAAGTACTCTGCATTAAAATTTAAAATCTTGAGACAGTAGTACAGCATTGAAAAAAAATGGAAACCAGCTCAGATACATTGAACCCAGATTTTACATTTTCATTTGTCAAATTACAATATAAAAAGTGTAAGATAAATTCTAACTGAAATAAGCAGGCGATGAGAGGCAACAAAAGGCCAGGCAGTTTATTTGAGTGCAATCCCTGGCGAGGTTTAACAGTCTGTGCTAATACAGGATGGGGAAGTCATGCACAACCAGACAGGCAGTGAAATTTTAAAGCAGGTATGGGGAGGCAGAGCATAGGTTTACCGCGGCAAGAGGACTGGCTAACCTAAGGCACATTTTTCAGGTTGGGAGGGGGGAGCAGCCGGGGACTTTGGCACGTCATCAGTGTCCGACGTGCTCACCCCTCCCTCCTGTGCCTCCAACCTTACATTCCAGCCTTTTGGTCATAATGGGTGCCAACTTGACCTGGCTACTTTTGGCTGAGGAGGGTTAGCATGGGTAGGGTTGAGGCTAGTGCAAGGCCAGAGGAGGCTTGGAGGGAAGGTGAATGTACTGATGTACCCACATGTCTTGTTCACTTCTACTGTCTGACCTCTCTATTGGTGGCCAGAGCTTCTAGCAGATATGTTGTCTTTGTCTCTCAGGCTTTGCCGCATCTAGTACTGTAGTCCAGACAATGAGAGATAGACTGAGGCTTCTTCATAACAGGCAGCCTGAATGAAAGAATGGAAAGTTGAGCATTGGTCAGGAAAAGGGGGTATCTTTCTTAGGAGTGAGAAGTAAGGTAGGTAGGAGAGGTGTCCAGGGGAACTTGAGATAAGAGTATAAGGGTTAGGGATGACTGGGTGACTACAGCTTTGTTGATTATCTGCAGGTCTTGAACAAGCTGGTAGGCTCCTGATGGCTTCTAGACTGGAAGGATTGGAGTGTTACTCCAATTAGTTGATACCAGAAGCCTTTGGGAAGAAGATGGTTAATGATAGGTAGGATGCCCTTGTGATGGGCTTGGGAACAGGAAATTGGAGTCTGGAAGGATTGGTCTTTGAAACAGATGAAGACTGGAGCATGACGGCTCGACACTACAGGAGTAGAGGTCTCTCAGACTATTGGGTTAATGCTGGTCAACAGTAGAGAAGGGTCTGTGGAGGGCTCAGCGCAACAATTTATATTGGCTAAGATGATGAGTGAGTTCAGTTGGGGATGACTAAGAGGCAAGGAGATAGAGGCACCAAGCTTGAAGAGGAGATCTCTCCCTAAAAAAGGGAGGGACAAGATGGGATGACTAGAAATGAGTGGGTAAGAAGATGGGTTTCAAACGTGTAGGCTACCGGACCTGTCTCTAGAGGCTTAGAGGGGGTGCCCATGACACTTACAACCGAGACCTGCGAAGGATGTAAATGCCCATGAAAGGAAGGTAAAACCAAGTAGGCAGCCTCTGTGTCCACCAAAAAGGAGATGGACTTACCCGCTACCCACAGTGTGGCCCTGGGCTTGGCAAGGGTGACAGGGGTATTCGAGTTTAAACATCTTCAGTCTTCCAGTAGGCTCAGCAGGTCCAGAAGAGAGTCCCTTAGGGCAGCCTGCCTCTCACGAGACTCTGTCATGGGAGGATGACCTTCCCCAACTGGGGACTCTACTTTCCACTGACCTCTCCTATCGCAAACTGGGCAGGTTTAGTCAGCTTGTTGGTCAGGTTGGGGCATCTCTTTGCCCAGTGGTCTTCTTGGCCACACCAGAAGGAGGGTCCCAGAGGCTCACGAGCTCTGGACCAGTCTTTAGTGTGATGAGAGTCCTGTCCTGCTGGCTGCAGGGCCACCGCAAAGGCTTGGGTTTGGGACACTCTCCTCTTCTCAGTTCTTTATCAAGGGTATTAAAGACTTTAAAGGCCATGGTTACCAGGTCACAGAGTGGAGTTTGGGGTTCCTCTTCTGCATTTTCAACTTTCATCTTATGTAACTAATACTTGTTCTGATGAAATCTAGTTCTTTACTAGTTTAGGAGTAGTAAAACAGTGGCTATAAATGACAAAAGACTTACAAATGACGATGATTAAAGACCTGATGAGAGCGTACTGTAAGACAGTTGACAGGAAATTTGGATATTTTTCTAACACAAAACATTCAGTAACAAAGCTTAGCATCATTCCCCTTCACAGTGCCTTCTAGGCAATTTAGCAGGTAAGTTTATATCAGATAAATAAGCTAAATTGGCTAAATACTTTTTCTAATGAGAAAAAATTCTTCTGACATGTTCCAGGGGCCCTCTGGAATATATCAGAGTTAACTAGAGGTAAAAGCATCTTTTTGAATTTGATTTTGAGAAGCTGTTAAAGTTTTTTAAAGGCATTTATTTAAATAGAATCATGACAATAAAAGATTTTAAAGGCAAATACAAAAGGTTACACAGTTATTAGTAAAGCTTAGCTTTTAGTTTTTTCATATTAAAATCTCATTATCTTAAATATTCAGACAACTCACTAAGACTTTAAGCATGAGAAACTGTTTTGATAAAACAATTAGAAAACTCTTTGCAATCTTTCAACATTAAGAGCAGACTAACAGTTAAGAAAACTTTGTTTTTACATTCAGTGTTCTCCTTTTATAAATAAATAGCTGTACTTTAGAACATGTACTTTCTTTTACCCTCAACAAAATGAATTTCCATTCTTTATACTTTCTCTTATTAAAACACACATCCTTTTAGCAAGCAGAGATGTTTTCTCCTCAAATAGCTTTAATTAGACATCAAAACTATTAGGAACTTTAATTTTCAGTGAGCACTGGGAAGTGGGCTATTATAAACCATTGCACTAGCATTCTTTACATTAACAAATTCATGAAAACTTTTTATAATTCCTGACACCATGTGCTTTACAGCATAATCTCTAAGCACATAATATGTCTCACTTAGTAAAACTTTAAAATTCTAGGTCACTAAAAAAATTTTCAGGCTGCAGGCAGGCACACACACAGCAATGCATAATCACTAAGATGGTAACTTGCTACGCCTAGCTCACCCACTCCCAACAACTGTGCCAGACCACTTACATAATGGCAGGTGTGGGGAAGGGTGCAGGGTCGGGATAGAAATAAGGCAGGTCTGTGCTGGGAGGAGTCTTATCCATGGCTTCCAAAACCAGAGGGCGGGAGGAGTATGTTCCAGTGGGGGAAGTGGGTGGTGAAGGCAGAAGGTGAGGGGAAGGCGGTGGTGCAGCCACCAGAAGAGGAGAGGAGCAGGAAGATGGCATGGTTGGGAATGTAGGACTTTAAGATGACAGCAACATGGGGGAGGACAAAGAACTTAAAGATGGTGGTGGAGAGGGGTGGGGGTAGAGAGCTGAGAGAGGTGGGAGACTAAGGTCTTCCTGAAGATCTGTAAAGGAAGAAGGACTGGGCAGAGTAAGAGGCTGAAAATATTTAACTGGAGATCAGGCCAGGAGAACCTGAGTCATTGAACACTTAACATAAAGGTCTGGGTGGGAGCGCCAAGTCCAAAAAGCCTACACATACTGGATTTCACTCCACTCTCCACTCCGGTGGCAATAATTAGCCAAGTCAGTGAGGAGGCCAAAATCAAAAGTTCCCTCAGGGGGCGAGTGGATTGATTGTCCAAGGGATACTGAGGTCAGGCCTGAGAGCAAAGGAAGACCAGCTTCCATTTGCAAACTTCCCGGGACAAATATAGAGTAGCCAAATTAGAAATGAGACACCTCAGCAGGGTCTGAGCCTCTTCTTTTGAGGGCTCGTTCCCCATGTCTGTGCCACTCCCCAACTAATCCCACTGAGAGGAGCGCCCAGAGTCCCAAGCACGCAAAGTCAGGGGAGATATCTTGGGAGCCTGGGTGAGGGATGTCTTCCATACCACAGGGCCAGGGGTGGGCCGGATACCCACAGAAGTCCTGGGGCCTGAGTTAGGGACATCTCCCACACCACAGGGCCAGGGGCGTGCCAGATGCCTGCAGAGGGTGGGCCAGATGCCCAGGGGCTGAATGCCCCAACCTCGACATAGCCACAATTTCGGAAGGACCAGGTGAAAATCGGTTAAGAAGGGAAACAGACCGGGGAAACTGAGGGACTCACTGGAAAATAGTCCACGTAGTGGAGAGCAGGCTGAGGTCCCAGGTTGGGGAAGGAGAGGGCAGGGCCTCCGATGGCCAGTCGTGGCCCCGTGCTCTTACTCCTTCCAGGGATTTTTCAGCACCAAATGTAAGATAAATTCTAACCAAAATAAGCAGGTGATGAGAGGCAACAAAAGGCCAGGCAGTTTATTTGAGTGCAATCCCATGTGAGGTTCACCAGTCTGCGCTAATACAGGCCTGGGTAGTCACGTGCAACCAGACAGGTGCAGTGTTTTTAAAGGTAGGGGAGGGCAGAGCATAGATTTACAGTGCTGTGAGGATTGGCTAGCCTAAGGCACCTTTTTCAGGTTGGGAGGGGGCAGCAGCCGGGGACTTTGGCATGTCATCAGTGTCCGATGTGCTCAGCCCTCCCTCTGTTGCCTCCAACCTTACCAAAAGTAAGCTTGAAAATCAAGTTGAAAAAACTTGTTCTTCCTCAAGAAAAAGTATGAACAATCTGAAAATGATCAACTAGTACGAAAGAAACATTGTCATAGTTAAGTCACATTTAGTGGTTACTAAACATATCACTCCCTCCTGAAAATTATGGAACCATCTACATGTGAAAGTAAGTCATCCTCATTTTCATCATAACGTTCATTGCTGACAAACTGCATTTCAATTTTTAGATCTTCATAATAATCCATTGGTATTTCAAACCTACTGAGATTTTCTACATTGTTCCACTGTGTTTTTTCAGGCTCTTCTAAATAGTCTTTCCATATTAGATTGCTCACTGGTTTTTTTTTTCTTTTTTTACACTGTCTTTGTAAGAATCAAGCTCATCTTGTTGAAGAACATCTATTTGTGATTCTTTTTGCATATCTGATGGTGGAATGTAGTTCTTGGCAAAGTAGTCTCCATGAAACGTCCGTCTTCTCCTATAGCAGAATATTCCATCCGAAACACTTACAAGTACTATGAAGAGAGCCCCACCCACTACACTAGCAATGATACTGCCAATTGTGTTATCCTTAATTGTTGCCAAAGTTGACAATGGGAAGGGCAATTTTTTTGGTTCTGTTGTGAGATCCTCGACGTCAGCAGTTGAGGGATGCCACTGAATCGTAGGCTGAAGGGTGGTAGTAGGAGGAGGATCTGAAATGTAGATGATCTTTTGATCACTTCTGTGACCAAGGAAGTAGTCACTTTACAGATATAAACACCAAAATAATTGAAAGTCAGTGGATGGACGAAATAAAGAGTATTGTCTGAAACCAGTAAACCTTCAGGACATTGTCTGTCCAACCTGCTCCATACAGATTTGAAGGGTGGTGGATTTGCATCAGCATTACACTTGATATTAACACCTTTTCTTCCTACAAACCAATTTCCATCATAGACTGTTACTGAATCAGCAGGAGCAGACTGTATATCTAATAGGAAAGAATACCTGCTGTCCTTTTCCAAGGCTGGATGTTTTACAACACAAGTAATTCACCTTCCTCTAGCAAACCTGGCTGGAAACAGCTTGTACTGACTATTAATGCTGTTTCATTTGGAAAAGAAGTTGTACTAGATTCCATTTCACAAAGATCACCCACCCAGTCAATATGTGCAACTGGTTTTCCAGTGGATGCAATACAAATGACTGCTACTGTTTCATTTCCTCCATCATTTAAAGTATCTGTCCCTTTTACCAGGTTCACAGTGGGTTCAACTAACACAGTTACGGTTGTAGAGGACTGAGCATTTCCAAGCGGGAATGTAACAGCTTTGCATATGTATTTTCCAGAATCAGAGATGTTAGGCTAGGAGAAAGAAAAACAAGGACATGCAAACAGAACAGAAAAATACTATAAAAGGAGAACAGACCAGACTCCAAAGTCCGTGCCTTATATAGAAAGAAGACAGCTCTTCCTGAATTCTATCTTTCTGATGTGCCAACTAAGACTCAGATGTCAGCCTCTTCCCTCTTAGAAAAAAAAAAGTCTCTAGTTGTCTGTCACCTTTAGCCAATCATACCTCTCCATGCTCCCTAGGATAGCTTGCCCACTCCTCCCCCTCCTAACCCCTTATAAGCCCCCACCTCCCTGACCGGGTGTGACTTCCCCAGCCTGTGTTTCAGACCGAAGAACATCACCCAAGAATTGCATTCAAATAAACTGCCAAGTCCTTTATTGACTCTTGTCACCTGCTTATTTCAGTTAGAATTTATCTTCAACTAGAATTTATCTTATATTTGGTGCCGAAACCCAGGAAGGAGCATGAGCACAGGGCCCCGACCGGTCACCAGTGGCCCTGCCCCTTCCTTCCCCGACCTGGGACCTCAGCCTGCTCTCCACTGCATGGACTATTTACTGGTGAGTCCCTCAGTTTCCCCAAGTCCGTTTCCCCTCCTAACTCTGTTTCACTGGGTCCATTATAAATCGTACATACATCCAGGTGGGGCATCCAGCACCTGGACATTCAGCCCACCCTCTGTGGGCATCCAGTCTGCCCCTGGCCCTGAAGTATGGGAGACGTCCCTACCCCAGGCCCCAGGACGTCTGTGGGCATCCAGCCCACCTCTGGCCCTGCGGTGGGGGAGGCGTCCCTCACCCAAGCTCCCAGGAAGTCTCCCCTGACTTGGTGTGCTTGGGACACTGGGTGCTCCTCTCAGTGGGATTCATTAGGAAGTGGTGCAGACATGGGGAACCAGCCCTCAAAGCAGAGGCCCAGACCCCACTGTGGTGTCTCATTTCTAATTTGCCTACTCTATATTTGTCCTGGGAAGTTCATAAATAGAAGCTGGTCTTCCTTTGCTCTCAGGCCTGGCCTCAGTATCCCTTGGACAATCAGTCTCGCTGGCCCCCTGAAGGAACTTTTGATTTTGGCATCCTCACAGACTTGATTAATTTTTGCCACTGGAGTGGAGAGTAGGGTGAAATCCCATATGTGCAGGCTTTTTGGACTGCGCTCCTGCCCACACCTTTATGTTAAGTGCTCAATGACCCAGGTTCTCCTGGCCTGATCTCCAGTTAAAAATTGTCAGTCTCTTACTCTGCCCAGTCCTTCTTCATTTCCAGATCTGCCAGAATACCTAGTCTCCCACCTCTCTCAGATCACTACCCCCTCCCCCTCTCTCCACCACCATCTTTAAGTCCTCTGTCCTCCTCCGTTTGCTGCCATCTTAAAGTCCTACATTCTCAACCATGCTGTTGTCCTGCTCCTCTCCTCTTCTGGTGGCTGCACCACACCCTCCCCCTCTCCTACCACATTCACCACCCTCTTCCCCCACCAGAACACGCTCCTGCCTCCCTCTGGTCCCAGAAGCCACTGACAAGAAGCTAAGAAGAAAGAAAGCAATTAAATATCAGTAACTCAAATCTTTATATTAGTTTGTCTGTCTGTGTATATGTTTTTATATGAAAAGTGTTGCTAACTGTAGTCATTATGTCTCAATTCGTATGTTTGTGCGTCTAAGTGTGTAAATGAAAAATATTTTCTACCTCCAGATGGTATTAATAAAAATTGATTTAAAGACAAGTGCCTGTGAATATTGAGCATTCTGAAACTTCCAGAAAATCTGATAAAATGTTCAGCATTAATGCTAATTTGGGTTTAGCTGAGGAGGGCATGTCCTTGTGGTTATCAGCTGCCTAAGTTTACCTGAAGTCATTTAAGTTGATGTTATCTGCTAAATCTTTAAGAATAAAATTCTTAAAGGCTTGGCTTTGCCTAATATTCAGTAAAAGTTTTGTAAGTAATCTAGCATAGCTGGTAAAATTAAGTAAACAAACATAGCAAATAAACATCTTAATAATAATACTGTATTAATGTATAAGAGTGTATATATATATGCAAACAGCCTGAGAATTTTTGTAGTAACCAAAGTTCTTAAAGTTTGTGAAGTTATATAAACATATTTTGTGCCTAATAGGAAATTGTGCTGTAAAGCACATTTCCAAAAGTGATAATATATGTTCATAGATGTATCAATCTGAAGAATGCTAGTGTAACAGTTTACAGTAGCCTATTTTTCAGTGTTCACCGAAGGTTATAGTAATGGTTTTAAGTTCTAATCAAAACTACTTAAAGTAATAAGGAAAACATTTCTGCATGCTAAAAAATGTGTCTTTTAATAAAAGAAAGTAACTTTGTTCTAAAGTACACCTGTTTATTTGAGAGAGAAATCTAAATGTAAAAAGAAAGTTGTAAAAGTTTGAAGAAGAATTTAATATAGTCATGCTATATAAAATTAAAGCAAATGAGTCTCATATCAAGTACATTGCAAAATTAGAATTTTGTTTTCAGTTAAAAAGACAAAGTTTTCTTAACTGTTAATCTGCTCTTAATATTGAAAGATTGCAGAGAGTTCTAATTGTTTTATCAAAGCAGCTTCTTATACTTAAAGTCTCAGTGAATTGTTGGAGTCTTTAAGAAAATGAGATCTTAATATTAAAAGGACTAAAAGCTAAAGTTTGCTAGCAACTGTGTAACCTTCTTTATTTGACTTTGAAGTATTTTTTTGTCATCCTGGTTAAATAAATAAGTATTGCTTCATAGCAACCTAAATCCTATTTAAGCAAATGCCTTAAAACTTTTAACAGCTTCCCAAAATCAAATTCAAAAAGGTACTTTTACCTCTAGTTAACTCTTATATTTTCCAGAAGCCCCCTAGAACATGTCAGAAGAAATTTTTCTGATTGGAGAAAGTATTTAGCTAATTTAGCTTATTTTTCTGATATATAATTACCTGCTTAATTACCTAGAAAGCACTGTCAAAAAGAATGATGCTAAACTTTGTTACTGAATGTTTTGTGTTACAGAAATATCCAAATTTCCTTATGGCAACTGTCTTACAGTAAGCTCTCATCAGATCTTTAACCATTGTCATTTGTCTTTTGTCATCTATCCTCACTGTTTATTACTCCTAAACTAGTAAGAAACCAGATTTCAGCAGAACAGGTATTAGTTACATAAGATTAAGTAGACTAAAGAAGATGATTTTGTAGCTTTTTGTTTCAAATGTTGTTGATAAAGTGTTTAAGCTTTTTCTCTTAAGCTCACAACAGTTTGGTACATGGCCACCTTTATAAGCAGAATTAAAACTTTATCTTTCTCTCTACCTGATCCCTCCAGAATTTAAAAACTCTCAGTGACTATTTTTATATTTCATGACAGTATGTTTATTTGCACAAGTTCAATAAGGATCTGCTTTCCTTATAAGAAGACCAATTAAAAACACTAGTTATATTTCTAAGACTTTGACTGGAACATCATACCTGAAAGACACGTGTGTAAACTCAGATATGAACAGTTAGCTTTAAAGAACTAAGATTAACTTTATAAAGCCAAAAAAGCCCCTTGAAAGAACTGGCCTGGTACCTTGTTTACAGAGTTCCCAGCAGCCTTACCAGGTGAGTAAAGAAAGTCACTTCCTGGCAGGTGAAGGAACCTCAGTTTGTCTTAGGGATCTCGAGAAGAGAATAATTCACCCAAATGTACAGGTACTGCAGGCAAAACCTGATGGCAAGTCTTACTTGGCTTTCTGACCTCGAGAAGCCTTTAAAAGTTCAATCTGAAATTCCTTATAAAAAGTTCCAGCAAAACATATTTAAAAGAGCCTATGTGATCAATTGCTCTTCTTGCTGCACTTATGCAAATAATCAAGCCAACTGTTAATTATTTTCTTAATCTAGCTACTTCTAATAAAAATGAGAGTGATTTTAGAGAAAAGTATTGTTTCAGTAATGCAGTCTTATCTATACTAAACCCCTATACTAGTCATTGAGATGTAAACTTCATCCACAATTCCAATCCCCCATAATGGCCTGGCTAATGCCCCTACTGGGCCCCTTAATAACAGTTTGTAGTTTACTCTTAGTTGCCCCTATGTCCTCAAGTTCCTCCAACAGCAACTAACCCAGATGAACCGAGTCACCACCAGCCAAATGTTACTTCACCATTACACACTTCTTCCCACTGAACCCCCCCTCCTTCGGCCTAATACCAGCCTCAAACCCCCACGACACTCCTTGTCAGCCAGAAATAGCCATATCAAGTCATCGCCCATTATGACCAAAAGGCTGGAATGTTAGGCTAGAAGAAAGAAAAATAAGGACATGCAAACAGAACAGAGAGATACCATAAAAGGAGAACAGACCAGACCCCAAGGTCCATGCCTTATATGGAAAGGGGACAGCTCTTCCTGAATTCCATCCTTCTGATGTGCCAACTAAGATCCAGATGTCAGTCTCCTCCCTCTTAGAAAAAAAAAGTTTCTAGTTGTCTATTACGTCACCTTTAGCCAATCATACCTCTCCACGCCCCATAGGATAGCTTGCCCACTCCTCCCCATCCTAACCCCTTATAAACCCCCACCTCCCTGACCGGGTGTGACTTCTACAGCCTGTGTTTCAGACCGAAGAACATCACCCAAGAATTGCATTCAAATAAACTGCTGAGC
The DNA here is from genome assembly GCF_030020395.1 of Manis pentadactyla. NCBI lineage: Eukaryota > Metazoa > Chordata > Mammalia > Pholidota > Manidae > Manis > Manis pentadactyla. The sequence continues at coordinate 49,230,369 of NC_080031.1, forward strand.
CCTTTATTTCCTCTCGTCGCCTGCTTATTTCAGTTGGAATTTATCTTACAAGAGAATCCTGTTATGAGCATAACTGGTGCATCATTAAGTGAGCAGCTGTTAAACGAGACCCTTCCCTGATATTCTCCTGAAAGAGAATCCATGCTGAGGATGAGAACTGCAACAGTCTGCAAACTTCCGCCGTCTATCTTCTCCCACGAAATCTGTGTTATGGTTTTATTTACTTCAATTAAACATTTCAATGAAACATTCTTTCCCCACAGTGCCGTGACGTGTGGCTCCAGAATAACTGGCACGGCTGAGGCACCATGGAGCCGGGGAGGAGCGTGGCGGGAAGGGCGGCGGGGGCCGGCCCGCGGGGAGACGCGGGGAAGCTGTGCCTGGGCGCCGCCGGGACCCAGCGGGGCCGCCCCGGGGCCGCGCGCTCCCCGCCCTCCCCCCGGCCTCCCGCTTGCCCGCTCGCGGTTCCCCGGCCCCGGCTCCTTGGGTCCCAGGCGGCGGCGAAAGGCCCGGCGCGCGCGTCTCCGTTTCCCGCCGCCGCTGAGGTTCAGGCCCGAGCCGCCGCCACGCCCCTCTTCCCCGCACCCGCCCGCCTCGAACTCCTGGACAAGTGTTTGCTTTTAAGCCAATAAATTTTTGCGACACCATCGGAAAGTAGAAAATTCTCTCCCATTTGCATATGTATATACACACACAAACTATGAATCCAGGTATCTTGTAGTTTTATACTTTATACTGCCACAAATGTGGTATAAAACAGAACTCACTAGTCATGAGTTCTGAAGATTTTGCTTTTAAGAAGATTTTACTTCTTAAATGATTTTATCTAATTGCAATGCCCCCATTACAGCCATAGTTATTCAAAGTTGTAATTCCCCTGCAGGCTGGCAGAAGTTTTCTAAAATAAGACTTGCAGGTGGAGTTGTAACCCCGTTTCTGTCCAAACATTCCTGGCTTCAAATGGGGTGTGACTCACAGTTCTGTCTGATCACAGCATCTCCAACGTGATGGATATTAAGCCATCATCTTGGGACACTAAATAAACTTACAAAGATTTGTTATTTTTGCTAGATATTCGCAGCTTTCAGAACCACAGTTTGCATTTCCTGCCAGAAGGTGGCATGCCTGTCTCCAGAATTTAAAGACCACGTTAAAGCTTTTAGAGCAGATCTAATATACAAAAGGGCCATACCATGGGGTTTTACAGCATACCCTGTTACAAGGAAATTTTCCTGAGGTTGGTGGGTGATATAATGTCAATCTAAATCAGTCTGTGACGATCTTACCCTATCACGGGCGTCTTCCTGAAGTGACAAGCACTCTAATAGTTCTTCAATGCTTGATCTGTGCTCACCAATTTTATAGATTTTTAGCTTCTAAGATCTGCCCTGGCAGTAGCTTTATTTATGTAAAACAAGACAAAGAAACGTGTAATTAGCAATACCGTCCAGAGGTAACATACAAGATCGTATACATAAACAAACACACAAGCAGATGCAACTTCTTATCATAGCCTCTAGCACAGGGCCATTAATATCCCCAAAAGTTTAAGAAGCCGGCATGCTAAGACCTCCATTTGGTCCTCCCTTTTATCCACTTCTGAAAAGTCAGGCATTAAGGCAGAGGATGCTACCTGCGTGTCTGTCTAATTGTAATGCCTTCTGCAAGCAGGTAATTTCCTTCACCGTAGATTTATCAACTTCTGTGGCATGTCTTACCTCCCATAGCAGGGGCCGTAGCCCTCTTGCTCAAGCCTTTTTGCAATTCTTTTCCATGCATGTTACTTTCTTGGAATGCAAAAGATTCCTAGACACTCTAGTGTTTTGGGTTGCCCCATACTCACACGGTGAACCACTTTCATCCAGCAGGTGAGCCGCCCATATCACAGGGAAGAGGATGGCCACAGTGGGATTTTCCTGAGGATGTCCCACCCTGAATCACCTTTGGTCCTGTTGGGTCCCTGCTTAGGCACAATTATGTGACTATCTCAGAGGGGTGTAAAAGAAATGCCTTCCACTGAATTGTGAGGGAAACTGAAAGGCCAAAGAATGACAGTGAAGTTCAGCTTGGTGAGTCAGTGGGTATTTTTAAAGGATTATTTAGAGCGGTGGACTACATTCTGGCAGCTGCTTTACCAAAATCGCCACCCCACTGCTGCTAGGCTAGCCTTTATCAGAGAATGAGAAAAGGGTGCTGCCTGCTGTCAGGCAAATCATTTGTGTAGAAAAGTAGGCAATCTTGGAGTTCCCCTCTTCCTATCATGGGCTTTTAATTTCTTATTCTCTTATCTTGAGCTCCTCTTTATTCCTGGAACTGCAGTCCAGGAGTGCATTCAAGCAACTTACTTTAAAAGGGCTTCTTTAAACAAAATGCATTCACTGTGGTTAGGTGTCGCTCAGGAGTTCAGTTTCCTGGCAGATTCACACTGGATTTAGTGAGACTGAAAAATGACACAGAGCATTAGCTGGAGGGCTCACACCAAGTTTTATTCTCATGGTGGTAGGTTGAGTACTGATATCACATCCGCATCCATGGATCTGCACCCAAGTGGTCACCCTATACCAGCACAGACAATAGTGGGTAATTGCCAACACGTGTGTAAGCATGTGCATGTGTAGGGGGAAGTGAGTAGGTAGCATAAGCACTGGCCTCCACTATTTCAAGTGGTTTTTATTGCCATGCTGACATTAAACATTCTTAAATATAAGATTACTGTAAGGAAATGGAAATATCAACAGTGCAAGAGGAATTTTATGAAGAGCAAAGAGTCATTGTGAGAAGGAAGTATATGGAGATACAATTATGAAATATAACCAGAACAAGGACTGCCTGGTTGAATAGGATGATAAGTGACAAAATTATGTTAGTACACAACAAATAGACACATGATCATACAATAAAAGTTCAAAATATCAGAGTGAGGATATTCTAGAAGCCTTGAAACAAAAGGAGCAGATAATTCATGTTGATAATATTAGTGACTGTTTTGAAGATTGGATGCATAAGAACTAGAAACTAGTATTCTATATCAGATAAATTATAACTTATTAAGTTGATATATGTTGCCATATGATTTTCTTTTAAAATACTCTTGGTGAAAGGGATAAAAAAATTAAAAGAAAAGTGAAAAATTAAAACATGAAATTATAATAAAGTAGATAAAAGAATCAAAAGGTGAACCATTTTGAAATATTAACAAACCAGATAAAAATTTACAATGATGAAAAAACACAAAGAACAAACCAGAATAACAAATAGTAGGAAAAAAGAAAAATTGCTGTAGAACATATGGGCATCAAAAAGGTAATGAAAGGAATATTATTAAAAATCACTACGATGGAATCCTACCCACAGCAATCAGGCAAGATAAATAAATAAAAGGCATTCTAATTTGTAAAGAAGTGAAACTGTCACTATTTGTAGATGAATCGATGTTATATATAGGAAACCCTACAGAATCCACAAAAAACTTCAGAATAACTGAATTTGGCAAAGTTGCAGGATACACAATAATACACAGAAATCTGTTGCATTCCTATATAACAGTGAATTAGCAGAAATAGAAATCAGGAAAACAATTCCACTTATAATTGCATCAGAGAGAATAAAATACCTAGGAATAAACCTAACCTGTACTCTGAAAGCTATAACACATTGATGAGATAAATTAAAGAAGACATAAATAAATGGAAATCTATCCTGTGCTCATGGATAGGAAGAATTCATTTTGTCAAAATCACCATCTAGCCCAAAGCAATTTACAGATTCAATGTAATCCCTATCAAAATACCAATGGCATTTTTCAATGAAGTATAATAAATAATTGTTAAATTCATGTGGAACCCAAAAAGACCCTGAATGGCCAAATAAACCCTGAGATAGAACAAAACTGGGGTATCACACTCCCTTATTTCAAGCTGTACTACAAAGCTATAGTAATCAAAACAGTGTGGTTCTAGCACAAAAAAAGACCCATAATTCAATGGAACAGAATAGCGAGCTCAGAAATACATCCATGCATATATGGCCAATTCATATATGACAAATGAGCCATGGATATACAGTGGGAAAAAGACAGTCTCTTTAACAACTGGTATTAGGGAAACTGGACAGTTACATGCAAGAGAATGAAAGTGGATTAGTCTAATTGCATACACAAAAGTAAACTTGAAATGGATTAAAGAACTAAATATAATACATGAAACTATAGAAGAAAATATAGAAAAAATTTTCTTGAGCTTCAGCATGAGCAATTTTCTTCTGGATATGTCTTCCTAGGCAAGGGAAACAAAAGCAAAAAAGAGCAAGTGGAACTACATCAAATTAAAACATTTCTGTAAAGTAAAGGACACCGTCAACAGAACAAAAAGGCAACATACTGTATGGGTGAATATATTCAAAAGTGATTTACCTGATAAGGATCTAACATATATAGCATTTAAAGAACTCATATGAGGCCTTTGTCTACCTTGACTCTAGCCCACTTCTCCAATCGAGTATATTAAAATAAAACTTTTGCTCTTCTTCACTATTGTGTCTTTGCCTTTAAATTCTTTATTTCAAATGGGACAAGAACTGAGGGAAACAAGCTCTATCCATTACATATTTGTTACTGTGGCTTGGATTGCTAACCTCACCATTAACTTGTGCTAAATAAAATCCCCCTGCAGTTTTTTTTTTAGAGGACATCTCTCATATTTATTGATCAGATGGTTGTTAACAACAATAAAATTCTGTATAGGGGACTCAATGCACAATCATTAATCAACCCCAAGCCTAATTCTCAGCAGTCTCCAAGCTTCTGAAGCATAACAAACAAGTTCTGACATGGTGGACAAGTTCTTACATAGTGAATAAGTTCTTACATGGTGAACAGTGCAACAGCAGTCATATCACAGAAACTTTTGGTTTTGATCACGCATCATGAACTATAAACAATCAGGTCAAATATGATAATTCGTTTGATTTTTATATTTGATTTATATGTGAATCCCACATTTCTTCCTTATTATTATTATTATTTATTCTTATATTTATTTTTATTTTTAATAGAATGCTGAAGTGGTAGGTGGTTACAAAATAAAGGTAGAAAACATAGTTTAGTGCTGTAAGAGGGCAAATGTAGATGATCAGGTGTGTGCCTATAGACTAAGTATTAATCTAAGCTAGACAAGGGCAACAAAACATCCACGGATGCAGAAGATTTCTCTCAAAACGGGGGGGTGAGGTTCTAAGCCTCACCTCTGTTGATACCCAATTTCTCACCTGATGGCACCCATGCGACTGTGCCTGTCTTAGGTTGTTCCTCCCCTAAGGAATTTTACCCGTCTCTGGCTAACCAGTCATCTTCTGGGGCCATACAGGGAAATGTAAAGTTGGTAAGTGAGAGAGAAGCAATATTGTTTGAAAAAGTTAGCTTTTTACTTCTTTGCAGATTTATGCCCTGTGGCTTCTATGCCCAGCAATTGTCTTGAGGTATCTTTACCACCTGGAAGAATTATACTCGGTAATTTCGATATGAATTCTACTTAAGGGTTGTAATTAGGAAGGAAGAAGAAAAGCTATTGAAGCAGCAGACGGAAGAAAACATGGGAAGATTGATTATTTCTTTGACATATCTTCTTGTAGAGTAACATAAGCATGTATAGGTTTTAAACTACTAATTAAATTGCATACACACATTAACATAATAGGAATACAGCTACATAACCAAGGCAGACCTACAATTACTAGCCATCTCCAATAAAACAAAAAAAACAGTTAGGCATCCTAAGCATTTGTGAAAACTTATCAATGAAATGATGGATATTGTTTAACTGAATTTGAATAGTTTGAGAAAAATCAGACAAATTAAAACAACACATTCCTGGGAACTGTTCACATCCAAGATGTTCTTTTAACAGTAGATAGTCTGTAGTCTCAAGATTTTGGAGCGCTGCAACTTGCACTTCTCCTAATTCTTGGTTGAGTTCCGACAGTATAGATCCAGTCAAATGTGTTGTTTTACTGTATGTCCAGGCCAGCTTATATATCTCCTTCTTTATTCCAATGACAAGTCCAGGAACCGGTGGGATGAATGAAGCTACAACTACAACAGCACCAGGATTTTGTTGAAGTTTTTTCATGATCATCTTCTGGTATGACTCTTCCAGAGAATGTTGATGTTGGAAATTCTTCTTCATATCGTATCTTAATTGGTTTCTGGGTACCAAATTAGGCTTTGATCCTCTGTATAAAAACAAAAAAAACTTTTGCCCACACTTTGATATGCCCTTTATACCATTGTGAAGAACTTACTGGGGATCACCACACAGGAACTGCTTTTTATATTTTTTGAGAGAAAGGAATATTATCAGAAAAATGTATTTCAATAGCTGATCATCTGACACCCTTTAAGTGATCGAAATTAAGGATATTTAAAGCTTGCATTAATCATTGATTTACAATTAGTTTGATCCTATCAGAGAGTAATCCCCCTTTTCTGTCTTTTTTGTTATCATTAATCTACAATTACATGAAGAATATTATGTTTACTAGGCTCTGCCCTATACCAGGTAACCTCCAAAAACCCTTTTACAGTCACTGTCCATCAGCATAGCAAAATGTTGTAGAATCACTACTTGTCTTTGTGTTGTATAGCTCTCCCCTTTCTCCCACTCCCCCATTATGCATGCCAATCATAATATCCCCTTTCTTCTTCCCCCCCTTATCCCTCCCTACCCACCCATCATTCCCAGTCCCTTTACATTTGGTACCTGTTAGTCCATTCATGGGTTCTGGGATTCCACTGTTGTTTTGTTCCTTCAGATTTTCCTTTCTTCTTATAATCCACAGATGAGTGAAATCATCTGGTATTTCTCTTTCTCTGCTTGGCTTATTTCACTGAGCATAATACCCTCTAGCTCCATCCATGCTGTTGCAAATGGTAGGAATTTTTTTCTTCTTATGGCTGAGTAATATTCCATTCTGTATATGTACCACATCTTCTTTATCCATTCATCTACTGATGGACACTTAGGTTGCTTCCAATTCTTGGCCATTGTAAATAGTGCTGTGATAAACATAGGGGTGCATCTGTCTTTTTCAAACTGAAGTGCTGCATTCTTAGGGTAAATTCCTAGGAGTGAAATTCCTGGGTCAAATGGTAAGTCTATTTTGAGCATTTTGAGGAACCTCCATACTGCTTTCCTCAATGGTTGAACTAATTTACTTTCCCACCAGCACCGTAGGAGGGTTTTCCTTTCTCCACAACCTCGCCAACATTTGTTGTTGTTTGTCTTTTGGATGGTAGCCATCCTTACTGGTGTGAGGTGACACCTCATTGTGGTTTTAATTTGCATTTCTCTGATAACAAGTGATGTGGAGCATCTTTTCATGTGTCTGTTGGCCATCTGTATTTCTTTTTTGGAGAACTGTCTGTTCAGTTCCTCTGCCCATTTTTTAATTGGATTATTTGTTTTTTGTTTGTTGAGGTGGGTGAGCTCTTTATATATTTTGGATGTTAAGCCTTTATTGGATCTGTCATTTACAAATATATTCTCCCATACTGTAGGGTATCTTTTTGTTCTATTGATGGTGTCTTTTGCTGTACAGAAGCTTTTCAGCTTAATATAGTCACACTTGTTCATTTTTGCTGTTGTTTTCCTTGCCTGGGGAGATATGTTCAAGAAGAGGTCACTCATGTTTATGTCTAAGAGGTTTTCGCCTATGTTTTTTTCTAAGAGTTTTATGGTTTCATGACTTACATTTAGGTCTTTGATCCATTTTGAATTTACTTTCGAGTATGGGGTTAGACAATGGTCCAGTTTCATTCTCCTACATGTAGCTGTCAAGTTTTGCCAGCACCATCTGTTGAAGAGACTGACATTACCCCATGGTATGTCCATGGCTCCTTAATCAAATTTTAATTGAGCATATATGTTTGGGTTAATGTCTGGAGTCTAATCTGTTCCACTGGTCTGTGGCTCTGTTCTTGTGCCAGTACCAAATTTTCTTGATTACTACGGCTTTGTAGTAGAGCTTGAAGTTGGGGAGTGAGATCTCCCCTACTTTATTCTTTTTTCTCAGGATTGCTTTGACTATTCAGATTCTTTGGTACTTCCATATGAGTTTTTGAATTATTTGTTCCAGTTCATTGAAGAATGTTGCTGGTAATTTGATAGGCATTGCATCCAATCTGTATATTGCTTTGGGCAGGATGGCCATTTTGATTATATTAATTCTTCCTAGCTACAAGCATGGGATGAGTTTCCATTTCATAGTGTCCCGTTTAATTTCTCTTAAGAGTGACTTGTAGTTTTCAGGGTATAGGTCTTTCACTTCTTTGGTTAGGTTTATTCCTAGGTATTTTATTCTTTTGATGCAATTGTGAATGGAGTTGTTTTCCTGATTTCTCTTTCTATTGGTTCATTGTTAATATATAGGAAAGCCACAGATTTCTGTGTGTTAATTTTGTATCCTGCAACTTTGCTGTATTCCGATATCAGTTCTAGTAGTTTTGGAGTGGAGTCTGTAGGGTTTTTTATGTACAATATCATGTCATCTTCAAATAGTGACAGTTTAACTTCTTCTTTACCAATCCGGATTCCTTGTATTTCTTTGTTTTCTCTAACTGCCATGGCTAGGACATCCACTACTTTGTTGAAAAACAGTGGGGAGAGTGGGCATCCCTGTCTTGTTCCCGATCTCAGAGGAAATGCTTTCAGCTTCTTGCTGTTCAGTATAATGTTGGCAGTGGGTTTATCATATATGGCCTTTGTTATGTTGAGGTACTTGCCCTCTATAACCATTTTGCTGAGAGTTTTTAACATGAATGGATGTTGAATTTTGTCAAATGCTTTTTCAGCATCTATGGAGATGATCGTGTGGTTTTTATCTTTCTTTTTGTTGATGTGGTGAATGATGTTGATAGATTTTCGAATGTTGTACCACCCTTGCATCCCTGGGATGAATCCCACTTGGTCATGGTGTATGATCCTTTTGATATAATTTTGAATTTGGTTTGCTAATATTTTATTAAGTATTTTTGTGTCTACATTCATCAGGGATATTGGTCTGTAATTTTCTTTTTTGGTGGGGTCTTTGCCTGGTTTTGGTATTAGGGTGATGTTGGATTCATAGAATGAGTTTGGGAGTATTCCCTCCTCTTCTATTTTTTGGAAAACATTAAGGAGAATGGGTATTATGTCTTCTCTGTGTATCTGATAAAATTCCCTGGTAAATCTCTCAGGCCCAGGGATTTTGTTCTTCAGTAGTTTTTTTATTACCATTTCAATTTCTTTGATTGTAATTGGTTTATTTATCTTTTGTGTTTCTTTTGGTCAGTCTTGGAAGGTTGTATTTTTCTAGGAAGTTGAACATTTCTTCTAGGTTTTCCAGCTTGTTGGCATATAGGTTTTCATAGTAGTATTTAATAATTCTTTGTATTTCTGTGGGTTCTGTCGTGATTTTTCCGTTCTCATTTCTGATTCTGTTGATTTGTGTTGATTCTCTTTTTCTCTTAATAAGTTTGGCTAGAGGCTTATCTATTTTGTTTATTTTCTCAAAGAACCAGCTCTTGGTTTCATTGATTTTTGCTATTGTTTTTTCTTCTCAATTTTCTTTATTTCTTCTCTTATCTTTATGATGTCCCTCCTTCTGCTGACTTTAGGCCTCATTTGTTCTTCTTTTTTCCAGTTTCTATAATTGTGATGTTAGACTATTCATTTGGGATTGTTCTTCCTTCTTCAAGTGTGCCTGGATCACTATATACTTTCCTCTTAAGTCTGCTTTCGCTGCATCCCACAGATTTTGGGGCTTTGTGTTGTTGTTGTCATTTGTTACCATATACTCCTTGATCTCTATTTTAATTTGTTCATTGATTAAATAGGAGCATAGTGTTAAGCTTCCATGTGTTTGTGATTCTTTTTTTTCTTTTTGTAGATTATTTCTAGTTTTATAAAATTTGTCATCTGAAACGTTGGTTGGCATAATTTCAATAGTTTGGAATTTACTGAGTCTCTTTTTGTGGCCTAGTATGTGGTCTATTCTGGAGAATGTTCCATGTGCACTTGAGAAGAATATATATCCTGTTGCTTTTGGATGTAGAGTTCTATAGATGTCTATTAAGTTCATCTGTTCTACTGTGTTGTTCAGTGCCTCCGTGTCCTTACTTCTTTTCTGCTTGGTGGATCTATCCTTTGGGGTGAGTGGCATGTTGAAGTCTCCTAAAATGAATGCATTGCAGTCTATTTCCCCCTTTAGTTCTGTTAGTATTTGTTTCACATATGCTGGTCCTCTTGTGTTGGGTGCATATATATTTAGAATGGTTATATCCTCTTGTTGGACTGAGCCCTTTATCATTATGTAGTGCCCTTCTTTATCTCTTTTTACTTTCTTTGTTTTGAAGTCTATTTTGTCTGATTTTAGTACTGCAACCCCTGCTTTCTTTTCTCTGTTGTTTGCCTGAAATACGTTTTTCCATGCCTTAACTTTTAGACTGTGCATGTCTTTGCATTTGAGGTGAGTTTCTTGTAAGCAGCATATAGATGTGTCTTGCTTTTTTATCCATTCTATTACTCTGTGTCTTTTGATTGGTGCATTCAGTCCATTTACATTTAGGTTGACTATTGAAAGATATGTACTTATTGCCATTACAGGCTTTAAATTCGTGGTTACCAAAGGTTCAAGGTTAACCTCTTTAGTATCTTACTGCCTAACTTAGCTCGCTTATTGAGCTGTTATATACACTGTCTGGAGATTCTTTTCTTCTCTCCCTTCTTATTCCTCCTCCTCCATTCTTCATATGTTGGGTGTTTTGTTCTGTGCTCTTTCTAGGAGTGCTCCCATCTAGAGCAGTCCCTGTATGATGCCCTGTAGAGGTGGTCTGTGGGAGGCAAATTCCCTCAACTTTTGCTTGTGTGGGAATTGTTTAATCCCTTCATCATATTTAAATGATAATCGTGCTGGATACATTATCCTTGGTTCAAGGCCCTTTTGTTTCATTGCATTAAATATATTATGCCATTCTCTTCTGGCCTGTAAGGTTTCTGTCGAGAAGTCTGATGAGAGCCTAATGGGTTTTCCTTTATAGGTGACCTTTTTCTCTCTAGGTGCCTTTAAAACTCTTTCCTTGTCCTTGATCTTTGCCATTTTTATTGTTATGTGTCTTGGTGTTGTCCTCCTTGGGTCCTTTCTGTTGGGCGTTCTGTGTATTTCCATGGTCTGTTTGAATATTTCCTCCCCCAGTTTTGGGAAGTTTTCAGCAATTATTTCTTCAAAGACACTTTCTATCCCTTTTTCTCTCTCTTCTTCTTCTCGTACCCCTGTAATACGGATATTGTTCCTTTTGGATTGGTGGCACAGTTCTCTTAATATTGTTTCTTTCCTGGAGATCCTTTTATCTCTCTCTATGTCAGCTTCTATGCGTTCCTGTTCTCTGGTTTCTATTCCATCATTGACCTATTGCATCTTATCCATTCTGCTTATAAATCCTTTCAGAGTTTGTTTCACTTCTGTAATCTTCCTGGCATCTGTGATCTCCCTCCAGACTTCATCCCTTAGCTCTTGCATATTTCTCTGCATCTCTGTCAGCATGTTTATGATTTTTATTTTGAATTCTTTTTCAGGAAGACTGGTTAGGTCTGTCTCCTTCTCTGGTGTTGTCTCTGTGATCTTTGTCTGCCTGTAGCTTTGCCTTTTCATGGTGATAGGAATAGTTTGCAGAGCTGGGACGAGTGACGACTGGAAGAACTTCCCTTCTTGTTGGTTTGTGGCCCTCCTCTCCTGGGAGAACAGCGACCTCTAGTGGCTTGTGCTGGGCAGCTGCACACAGACAGGGCTTCTGTTTCCTGCCCGGCTGCTGTGGAGTTTATCTCCACTCTTGCTGTGGGCATGGCCTACCACGGGCAGCTGCTCCAAAATGGTGGAGCCGCATTGGCAGGGGAGCGGCCGGGAGGCTATTTATTTCCGTGAGGGCCCTCTGTGCTCCCTGTTGCCCAAGGGGTTAGAGTGCCCAGAGATCCCCAGATTCCCTGCCTCTGGACTAAGTGTCCTGGGATGCTTCCGTCCAGTTTTGGGTTCCCTGTCCCTTTAAGACTTCCAAAAAGCACTCGCCAAAGAAAAAAAAAAAAGTTAAATAAATTGTTTAAAAAAAAAAGCCACTTGCTTTTCTTTGTTCTTGGGTACCGGCCTCAGGGACCCACTCACTGGTCTTGCTGCCCTGTTTCCCTGGTACCCAGCACCCCAGGCATGCACTGTGTCTGCGCTCTGGTGCGGATGGCTGGGGCTGGGTATTTAGCAGTCCTGGGCTCCCTCTCCTTCCCCGCTCCAACTCCTCTCCTCCCACCCGGAGTTGGTGGGAGGGCCGCTTGGTTCCCACCGGGCTGGGGCTCGTATCTTACCCCCTTTGTGAGGCGCTGGGTTCTCACAGGTGTGGATGTGGTCTGGATGTTGTCCTGTGTCCTCTGGTCTCTATTCTAGGAAAAGTTGTCTTTGTTATATTTTCATAAATATATGTGGGTTTTTGAGGAGATTTCCGCTTCTCTACTCATGCCGCCACCTGTCTCCACCCCCCCCTGCAGTTTTAACTCTCAAAAGAGTAAAAAAGAACTCATATGTCTCAATACCAAAAAATAAATAACCTGACTAACAAATGAGGATACCTGAAATGATATTTTTCCAAAGCACACATACAGATGACCTACAGGCACATGAAAAGATGCTCCACATTACTAATCATCAGGAAAATGCAACTCTAATCCACAATGAGATATCACCACACCCATGTTAAAGTGACCTCTACCCAAAGATGATAAATAATAAGTTTTGGTAAGGGTGTGTGGATAAAAGAGAACCCTCCTACACTGTTCATGGGAATGTAAATTGGTACTACCACTATGGAAAGCAATGGATGTTCCTCTAACATTTAAAAATAGAAATGCCATATGAACCAGTAACTCCACTCCTAGGACTTAAAACAAAGAAAACAAAATCTCTGATTTGAAAAAATACATGCACCCCTAAGTTTATTTCCACATTATTTATAATAGCCAACATATGGAAGCAATCCAAGTGTCCATCAATAGATGAATGGATAAAAATGCTGTACATATACACAATGGAATATTATTCAACCATAAAAATTAAAGAAAGCCTGCCATTTATGACAACATAGATGGATCTAGAGGTTATTATGCTAGGTGAAATAAGGCAAATAGGGAAATACAAGTATCATATGATTTCACTTACCTGTGGCATCTAAAAACAAAACTAAACTAAAAATACAAAACAGCCGCAGACTCATAGACACACTGAGAAGTGACGGGTGGTTACCATGGAGGAGGGGTTGGTTGGGTCAGTGAGGTGTGCGAGGAGGGTAAAGAGGCACAAAAATCTCATACTATAAGCTGCTCATGGAGAGTATAGTCAATGATTCTTTAATATCTTTCTATTTTACAGATAGTATATGACACTGTTCTTGGTAGGGATTTAATAATGTGTCTAACTGTTGAATCATAGCATTTTATACATGAACTAATATAATATTGTACATCAGCAATACTTCAATAAAAATAAGTCTGCTTCAAAAATGACAGTAATCTTGACAATTCAGATATGGATAATTTTCTTAAAAACACAGCTTATAAAAATTTCTGTAGAAGAAAGAGAAAATTTGAATACTCTGAATCTACATATAACACTGAGTCTACTGTTAGAATTCCCAAGCCCAGACGGATTCCTTCATTAGTTATTCACATATAAGCCATACTCCATTTATGAAACAAACATATACTTGATATGTAGGTTTAAGAAAGACAGTTAAGAAAGGAAAAGTATACCCAAATATATCTGAAGAACATAATGCAAAATAATGAATACCCATTCATGGACAATAATGGATTAAGGGTGAAAATTAGAGCATGTTTCCTCTCTTCCCAGTTGTTAACTTCCAGCTTGACATAAGAGATATATTATGGATTTTAAACCCTTATCAGATATATTTTTTGACAATGTTTTCTCTTATTCTGTGGGGAAGCATTCCCATATTCAAATTAGTGACAAGCAACTCAAGAGAGTGTCAATAGGGAAACTGATTAAAACCTCTATGCCTTCCACATATTGAAGAAAAAAAAATAAGGTCATAAAAAGTTAACCCTCATATTTTGTTTTCAATTAAACATGTAAATGATGGGAGGTGGAATCAAGAATTGGGGTAGAAAATCCTGAACTCACTCCTTTCACAGACATACCAAAATCTACAATTACATGTAGAACACCTATCCCTGAGAATGAATTGAAGACTAGCAGAACAGATCATATACAATAAAGATTATAAAGAAAAAGCCACACTAATGTGGGCAGGAGGGACAGATTATCAGTCTGTTGGGACCCACACTCCTCAACCCACCAGTAAAAGGGATATCACTGATGTAGAGAAAGGGAGGTGTCTGAGCCCTGCATTGGTCTCTGCATCCCAGGGTACCTATACTGGTAAGACGAGCTTCCATAGCACTTGACTTTGATAACCTATTGGGCTTATGTCCAGGACAACTGGAGGGATGTAGGAACTCAAGACTCCACTCTTAGAGGCCATGCATACAATCTCACTTGCTCTGAGACCCAGTGTAGAGGTAGCAATTTGAAAAGTGCCTGGTGTTTAAGAAGGAGATCTTCTGGCTAAGTGTAGGGCATGTGCCAGAGGGGCAGGGATCTATGGAATTTTCCCCAGGGATGCAAACACTGATGGGCATCTTTGTCACTTTCTATACAACTGAGTCTATCATCCCTGGCAGGCATCATTTATGACACTCTCCATCTCCTGTCTTAGCACTGCTAAGTCCACCTTGACATTCCTTTGTGGATTTGCCAGCACAAACTTCCCCTATGGACCCAAGCCACTCCCAGGAGGCTTACTACCCCATCACTCAGAGCAGGCAGACTTGGTCAGAAAAAGAGAACCACCAAAGAACTACCACCCCCATGGTGGGTTATTCCTCCACATTAGAATTACTGCAACAGTTGAAGCTGGGCCTCACAGGCAGTTACACCAGGGTGGAAACCCACAGACATCCATGGGACTGGAAATTGCCACCAGACCAATGAAACAGCTGTGCCAGTGGACAGTTACCACAACAGAAGCTCCACATCAGTCATGACCCAGCCACAACTGCAGGGTGCATGCATACCACATAGGTGCCACTCCTTGGGCACAGAGCTCAGCTGACCAGAAGAGTTTGTACTTATTTGCCCTACAGGCCACCTTCTATATAAAGACATTCCTTCAAGACTGAGAGACATAACTGGCCTACTTAATACATATATGTGAACAGAATTAAGCAAAATGTGGAAACATAAAAATGTGTTCTACATAAAACAAGAGAAAACCTCAGGAAACAAACTGGAGATAAACAATATACCAGATTAAAATTTCAAAGCAATGTTCATGCAGACACTCACTGAGTCATGAGAAGAATGAATTAACTTAGAGAGAACTTCAACAAAGAGGTAGAAAATATAAAAAAGAACAAATCAGAAATGAAGAATACATTGAATGCAAAATATATTAAATGGAATCAACATGAAATTAGAGGATACAGAAGACCAGATGAGTGATCTGGAGGACAGGATAGTTAAAATCACCCAATTGGAATAACAAAAAGAAAAAGAAGAATAAAATCATGATAATTTAAGGCATCTCTGGATAATATCAAGTGTATTAGCATTCATATTATAGGGGTCCCTGGAGGAGAAGAGAGAGTGAAAGGAACAGAAAATCTATGAAATAATGGCTCAATTTCTCTAACCCAGTGAGGGAAATAGACATCCAAGTACATGAAGCACACGGTCACAGATAAGATGAACCCAAAGGAAACCACATGAAAACTTATGATTATTAAAGTTACAGTAGTTGACAATAATGGGAGAATCTTAAAGCCAGAATGAACTAGAGGGTATTATATTCAGTGAAATTCAGACAGAGAAAGACAAATGCCAAATGATTTTCCTCATTTGTGGAGTATAACAAAGAAGTAAAACTGAAGGAACAAAATAGCAGCAGATTCACAGATTCCAAGAAGGGTCTGGTGGTAACCAAAGGGAAAGGTGGGGAGGGTGGGTGTGGAAGGAGGGAGAAGGGGTTTGTGGGGCATCATGATTGTTGCATATGGTGTGTGTGGGGTCACTGGGAAGACAGTGTAGCTCAGAGAAGACAAAGACAAATAGGGACGCTGTGGCATCTTACTACACTGGTGGACTGTGACTGTCATGGGGTATTGGTGGGGACTCGATAATAAGGGTGAATGTAATAACCACATTGTTCTTCTTGTGAAACCTTCATAAGAGTGTATATCAATGATACCTTAATTTACAAAAAAGCAAGAGAAAAAAAATCTTATTAAAAACAGGCAAAACCCAGTAAGACTGTCAGCTGATTTTTCAACAGAAACTTCCAGTCCAGAAAAGAGTGGCTTGATATATTTGAAGTGCTAAAAGAGGAAAAAAAAAAGGAAAAAAGTGCTTACACACAAGCATACACTACACTGCTAGGTTATCATTCAAAACTGAAGGAGAGTGAAGGAATTCCCTAGATAAACAAATCTATAGGAATTCATCAGCAACAAACTGACCTTACAAGAAATGTTAAGGGTAATTTTTCAAGTGGAAAAGAAAAGGCAATAACTAGAAAGAAGAAAACAGAGAAACAACTCTCACTAGTATTGCTAAACACACAATAAAGGAAATGGGTCAACCACATGCACAGCTGTTTTTTGGTTAAAGACAAAAGTTAAATCATCTAAAACTACAATAACTAGTCAAGGGATACACACAATAGTAAAATATAAAATATGACATGGAAACCAAAATAGGGGAAGTAAAAATGTAATGCTTTTAGAACACACTTGAATAGTTATCAATTAAAATAGACTGCTATTTATGTAGGATGTAATATATGAAACTCATGGTTTCAGCAAACTAAGTATCTATAATAGGTATATAAAACATAAAGAGAATAGAGAACAAATATAACCTTAAGGAAAGTCACCAAATCTTAAGGGAAGAGAGGAAGAAAAGTGAAGAATTATAAAAACAAGAAGACAATCAACAAATAACAGTAAGTGTATACCTATCAATATTACTTATGATGTAAATTGATAAATGTTCCAATCTAGAGATGTAGGGTTGATGAATGGGTAAAAAAAGAAAAGGCCCCTATACATTGCCTACTACAAATTCTCACTACAGAACTAAAGACACACATAGACTGCAAGTGAACAGATCGAAGAGGATAGTCTATGCAAATGGAAATGAACAGAAAGCTGGAATAATATAACTTATCACTATGGAAAACATTACTGAAGTTTCTCATATGATAGTTTTATTAGTTTGATATGAACCAGAAATTCTACTTCTGGGTATTTATCCATAGAAAATGAAAACACTAATTCAAAAGATATACACACCCCTATGTTCATTGCAGCATTATTTACAACAGCCAAGATATGGAAGTAAATTAAGTGCCCATCAATAGATAAATTAATAAAGAAGATGTGGTACATATACACAATATTACTCAACCATAAAAAAATGGAATATTGTCATTTGTGACAAGCTGTGTAGAATCACATGTAAATTACTGTATTAAATGTAAGTTAAATAAGTCAGACAGAAAAACAAATACCATAACATTTCACTTATACATGGGAAGTGTCTTAAACATAGGAGTGTCTTATTTGTACATTATATGTAATATAGTTAAGAATACATAACAAATTCATATAGTGAGGGGTGGTAGGTAGAATTATTATGGTGTATATAGAAATACTGAATCAGTACATTACATATATAAAACTAATATAACATTGTATGTCAACTAAACTTCAATAAAGTAAGAATAAGCACATTTCTACAAAGCAGAAAAAACTGTAACCACAAAATTTTTATTTATATATACATAAATGATATATTATAAATTATAGTTATTGTATTTTATTTATATATTAATCATAAATTATTATGTGTATAATTTAAAAATATATAAATTATGTATAGAACAAATATAGAAAATGATAACTTTGTTTAGGAATGGGAGGTAATTATATATATTTATATTTTATTTCCTTATACCTCTATAATATTAGAAATATATAACTGTATTAAATAACCAGGTAATATATTAAGAAGTAAGATTAACAGGAAGTACTTGACACAAGAACTAACATACTATAAAGTGATACAAACTTAAGAATAGTAATAGTGTCAAAGCTTCAAGACAGAAGAATGACACTGTAAATGTGAACAAAATAGAGTTAATAAAGACATTGAAAGTATATACACTGAAACGGAGTCTGAAGGACATTAAGGAAATGGGGTCTACGCACATCCTCTTCTCTGAAACTACCCTTCTGGGTTAAATTTTTCACTTTGTATTCTACGAATCAGCAAACATCCAAAACTTCCTCTGTCTGCTACAAAGTAAAACTGTGCATAGTGATAATC
The DNA here is from genome assembly GCF_030020395.1 of Manis pentadactyla. NCBI lineage: Eukaryota > Metazoa > Chordata > Mammalia > Pholidota > Manidae > Manis > Manis pentadactyla. The sequence continues at coordinate 49,248,843 of NC_080031.1, forward strand.
CTAGCAACCAATTATGTACAGATAAATGTAGCTTTAATAGCTATAGACAATCATAATTATTTCAGAACAACCCATTTTAGAGCCCTTGGAGTTATTTCCTTTACCTTTAAAGACCCTATTCCCTTTCCCACCTGGGAAGCGTACAGTGTTTCCTCCAGAATCTGTATTCTGATTATGATTCCTAACATCCCAATAAACACAAGCGATTATTGTACCATTTGCCTTTTTTTGATTGAAAACACAGATAGCCTATCTTCAATGTATGCAAGTTTTGTATATATTTTAAATGAAGCATTTTCCCCTCAATAAAAGCATTGTGTTCATTTTTCAACATATACACATATAAAATCACTACATCATACACCTTGAATTTACACAATGTCACATGTACTGTATTAAAGCTGGAAAAAATAAGAAAAATGTGTTATTTAAATCCTGCCATTTGTGCCATTTTCCTTTTTCCCGATCAGCTTTTAATTACCTGAGCTCCTGAGAAAAGCTGAGACTAACTGACTGGCATTGACAGTGGGAGAAGTGCATGGCCACAGCACCCACAGCATCCGAGGGAAAAATACCTCAAGATGCGTGTTTTACTCCTCATTCCAAAATAAATTATATTTAAACAACACATTTAAATGTAGAAATTAACACTATAAAAGGACTGAAAGCTAATTATATTTATGAAATATTAGGGGTAGAAACACCTTTCTAAAGCTGTTTATTTGTTGGTACTAAAATTTGAACTCTGTCAGCCATTTTTAACTTAATTACTGGAGATGCTGGTTAAGATTAGATGTAGATATAAATAGAAATTACTTTTCAGGGACTTTCAGACAGAATCTCATGGGGTCCTAATTATATAGAGCTAAAGTTGAATTTATTTGAATAGATTTATTCCTAACCATATTTATGCTGATTATATTGCTTTCAAGGTAAAAAGTAAACATATGACCAGACAGCTAGTGAGAAAAAGGATTAATGGGCAACTTACAGTGAAAGTTAACATTCTCTGCTAAGCTGTTTTTCAGAACAAGATGTTCTAGGGAGAAAAGGCCTCAGAAGGACATATCAGTTGCTATTTGCAAATATTACTTGTTAGAGCTCTCCTGCCATTTAGAGGGTTCCCATCCTGTTCCCAAGGACTCAGAGTTTTGGCCAATCACTGCTCTCCTGAACACCAATCAGAATTGCACTGAGTTTTCCTCTTATATTCATGGTGGACCTCAGTGAGAAATGGTTTGTCCTATAAAAGAACAGCCCTGTGGACAATGATTAAAGATGGCCACATGAGAGGAGAGACAGAGGCTTCCTTCTAAAACTGGATACAATTAGAATATTTAATTGGCACAATGAATCCTGAGAGAGCAACAGGAAAGAGGAGGCATCAAGCAGCATACACCTGGAGAAAAGAGCAGACCTCACCGAACAGGGTAAAGTACCAGAGCTGTGGCTCCACAGGACCTGAGCCCCTCCCCGACCATAGCTCACTGGTGGGAGGATGAGAAATGGAGCAGGGAGGAAGTGGGAGGCTTAAGACTGCTGAATACCTAGCTCCGGAGATCTGCTCTGGGACCACAAATGTACATTTCATGGTGCTTTCATGAGACTCACATGACTACAGGTTGGAAAGTTAATACAGGCAGAGTTCCTGGGGGGACTGGGGTTCCGGATGCTTGTGGAAAGCAGGGATCCATATCCAGCTGCTCTGGGACAAAAAAACACCTGTGTGACCAGCCCACTGGCTCAGGCAGTGGAGACAGGCACAGTAGCCAGGAGGAGGGAACAGCTCTTTCCTCCCCCCAGGTATCAGTATTGCTCCCCTGCTACCCCTGACATTGCTTTAGGGGCTGAGCAGCTCCAGAATAGACCTTCTGAACACTAGAGGTTGCCATATACAAACATGAAACGCCAAAGGAACCTTGTCCAGAGTAAAATTATTAATACAACTCCCAAGAAAGATTTAAATGAGATGGACCTTGTGACTCTTCCTGAAAGGGAGTTCAAAATAAAAATCATCAACATTCTAATGGCGGTAAGGAAAGGCATCCAAGAACCCAGGAATGAATTCAGGTCAGAGATCCAATCATTGAAAAGCACGATGGAGGGTATAAAAAGCAGGTTGGATACAGTGGAGGAGACAATAAATGAAATAGAAACCAGAGAAGAGGAATACAAACAAGCTGAGGCACAGAGAGAAAAAAGAATCTCTAAGAATGAAAGAATATTGAGAGAACTGTGGGACCAATCCAAGGGGAACAATATTCTCATTATAGGGATAATAGAAGAAGAAGAGAGAGAGAAAGGGATAGAAAGTGTCTTTGAGGACGTAGTTGCTGAAAACTTCCCCAAACTGGGGAAGACATAGTCTCTCAGGCCATGGAGATCCACAGATCTCCCAACATGAGGGACCCAAGGTAGACAACACCAAGACACAGAGTAACTAAAATGGGAAAGATCAAGTATAAGAACAGACTGCTAAAAGCAGCCAGAGAGAGAAATAAGATCATATACATAGGAAAGCCCATCAGGCTAACATCAGACTTCTCGGCAGAAACCTTACAGGACAGAAGGGAGTGGCATGATGTATTTAATGCTGTGAAGCAGAAGGGCCTGGAAACAAGATTACGTTATCTGGCAAGATTATCATTTAAATTTGAAGGAGGGATTAAACAATTTCCAGACACGAGAAAGCTGAGAGAATTTTCCTCCCACAAACCATCTCTACAGCCTATTTTGGAGGGACCACTATAGATGGAAGGGTTCTTAAGGTTTAATAGCAGTCACCAGAGGTAATAAAACCACAGTAAAGAAAGTAGAACAGCTAATTACGAAGAAAATGCAAAATTAAATGAACTATCCTCAAAGTCAATCAAGGGATAGACAGAAATTACAGAATTTGATACCTAAAAGATAAAGAATAAAGGAAGAAGAAAAAGGAGGAGATATAGAAAAGAGCCTTTAGATTGTGTTTGTAACAGCATACTAAGTGAGTTAAGTTAGACTCTTAGAAAGAAAGGAAAGTAACTTGGAACCTTTGGTAACCTTGAATCTAAAGCCTGAACTGGCGATAAGTACATACCTATCGATAATCACCCTAAATGTAAATGGACTGAATGCACCAATAAAAAGACATAGAGTCACTGAATGGAAAAATAAACAAGACCCATCCATATGCTGATTACAAGAGACTCACTTCAAACCCAAAGACATGCACAGACTAAAAGTCAAGGGATGGAAAATGATATTTCATGCAAACAATAGGGAGAAAAAAGCAGATGTTGCAGTACTAATATCGGACAAAATAGACTTCAAAACAAAGAAAGTAACAAGAGATAAAGAAGGACATTACATAATGATAAAGGGCTCAGTCCAGCAAGAGGATATAACATTATAAATATATATGCACCCAACACAGGAGCACCAGCATATGTGAAACAAATACTAACAGAATTAAGGAGAAAATAGAATGCAATGCATTCATTTTAGGAGACTTCAACACACCATTCACTCCAAAGGACAGATCCACCAGACAGAAAATAAGTAAGGACACAGAGGCACTGAACAACACAATAGAACAGATCTACCTAAAAGACACCTATACAACTCTACACCCTAAAGCAACAGGATATATCTTCTTCTCAAGTGCACATGGAACGTTCTCCAGAATGGACCACATACTAGGCTACAAAAAGAGCCTCAGTAAATTCAAAAACATTGAAATTATACCAACCAACTTTTCAGACCACAAAGGTATAAAACTAGAAATAAATTGTACCAAGAAAGCAAAAAGGCTCACAAACACATGGAGGCTTAACAACACACTCCTAAATAGTCAATGGATCAATGAGCAAATTAACATCGAGACCCAACAATATATGGAAAGAAATGAAAACAACAACACAAAGCCCCAACTTCTGTGGGATGCAGGGAAAGCAGTCTTAAGAGGAAAGTATATAGCAATCCAGGCATATTTAAAGAAGGAAGAACAAACCCAAATGAATAGCCTAACATCAGTTATCAAAATTGGAAAAAAAAAGAACAAATGAGGCCTAAAGTCGGCAGAAGCCGGGACATAATAAAGATCAGAGAAGAAATAAATAAAATTGAGAAGAATAAAAGAATAGAAAAATCAATGAAACCAAGAGCTGGTTATTTGAGAAAATAAACAAAATAGATAAACCTCTAGCCAGACTTATTAAGAGAAAAAGAGAATCAACACACATCAACAGAATCAGAAACAAGAAAGGAAACATCACGACGGACCCAACACAAATACAAAGAATTATTAGAGACTACTATGAAAACCTATATGCTAAGAAGTTGGAAAACTGGAAGAAATGGACAACTTCCTATAAAAATACAACCTTCCAAGACTGACCAAAGAAGAAACACAAAATCTAAACAAACCAATTACCAGCAAAGAAATTGAGTCAGTAATAAAAAAACTATCCAAGAACAAAACCCCCGGGCCAGGTGGATTTAACTTGGAATTTTATCAGACATACAGAGAAGATATAATTCCCATTCTCCTTAAATTTTTCCAGAAAATAGAAGAGGAGGGAACACTCCCAAACTCATTCTATGAAGCCAACATCACCCTAATACCAAAACCAGGCAAAGACCCCACCAATAAAGAAAATTAAAGACCAATATGCCTGATGAAAGTAGATGAAAAAATACTCAACAAAACATTAGCAAACCGAATTCAAAAATACATCAAAAGGATCATACACCATGACCAAGTGCAATTCATCCCAGGGATGCAAGGATGGTACAACATCAGAAAATCCATCAACATCATCCACCACATCAATAAAAGGACAAAAACCACATGATCATCTCCATAGATGCTGAAAAAGCATTTGACAAAATTCAACATCCATTCATGATAAAAACTCTCAACAAAACGGTTACAGAGGGCAGGCACCTCAACATAATAAAGGCCATATGTAATAAACCCACCGCCAACATCATGCTGAACAGTGAAAAGCTGAAAGCTTTTCCTCTGAGATCGGAAGAAGACAGGGATGCGCACTCTCCCCACTGTTATTCAACATATTACTGGAGCTCCCAGCCATGGCAGTTAGACAAAACAAAGAAATACAAGGAATCCAGATTGGTAAAGAAGAAGTTAAACTGTCACTATTTGCAGATGACATGATATTGTACATAGACAACCATAAAGACTCCACTCCAAAACTACTAGAATTAATATCGGAATAGAGCAATGTTGCAGGATACAAAATTAACACACAGAAATCTGTGGTTTTCCTATACACTAACTATGAACTAACAGAAAGAGAAATCAGGAAAACAATTCCATTCACAATTGCATCAAAAAGAATAAACTACTTATTAATAAACCTTACCAAAGAAGTGAAAGACCTATACCATGAAAACTATAAGACACTCTTAAGAGAAATTAAAGAGGACAATAACAAATGGAAACTCATCCCATGCTCTTGGCTAGGAAGAATTAATATCGTCAAAATGGCCATCCTGCCCAAAGCAAGATACATATTTGATGAAATCCCTATCAAATTACCAACAACATTCTTCAACGAACTAGAGCAAATCATTCAAAAATTCATATGGAAACACCAACGACCCCGAATAGCCAAAGCAATCCTGGGAAGGAAGAATAAAGTTGGGGGCATTTCGCTCCCCCACTTCAAGCTCTACTACAAAGCCACAGTAATCAAGAGAGTTTGGTACTGGCATAAGAACAGAGCCGCAGATCAGTGAAACAGAATAGAGACCCCAGATATTTACCAAAACATTTATTGTCAATTAATATATGATAAAGGAGCCATGGACATACAATGTGGAAATGACATTCTCTTCAACAGATAGTGCTGTCAAAACTGGAGAGCTACATGTAAGAGAATGAAACTGGATCACTGTCTAACCCTATACACAAAAGTAAATTCGAAATGGATCAAAAACCTGAATGTAAGTCATGAAACCCTAAAACTCTTAGAAAAAAAACATAGGCAAAAATATTATGGACATAAGCATGAGTGACTTCTTCATGAACATATCTCCCTGGGCAAGGGAAACAAAAGTTAAAATGAACAAGTGGGACTATATCAAGCTAAAAAGCTTCTGTACAGCAAAGGACACCATCAACTGAACAAAAGGTACCCTACAGTATGGGAGAATAAATTCATAAATGAGAGATCCGATAAAGGGTTGACATCCAAAATATATAAAGAGCTCATGCACCTCAACAAACAAAAAGCAAATAATCCAATTAAAAAATGGACAGAGCAGCTGAACAGACAGTTCTCCATAGAAGAAATTCAGGTGGCCAACAGACACATGAAAAGATGCTCTACATCACTTGTCATCAGAGAAATGTGAATTAAAACCACAATGAGATATCACCTCACATCAGTAAGGATCGCCACCATCCAAAAGACAGACAACAACAAATGTTGGCGAGGTTGTGGGGAAAGGGGAACCGTCCTACACTGCTGGTGGGAATGCAAATTAGTTCAATCATTGTGGAAAACAGTGTGGAGGTTCCTCAAAAAGCTCAAAATAGAAATACCATTTGACCCAAGAATTCCACTTCTAGGAATTTACCCTAAATGCAGCATTCCAGTTTAAAAAAGACAGATGCACCCCTATGTTTATCGCAGCACTATTTACAATAGCCAAGAAATGGAGGCAACCTATATGTCCATCAGTAGATGAATGGATAAAGAAGATGTGGTACATCCAAGAAATGGAGGCAACCTATATGTCCATCAGTAGATGAATGGATAAAGAAGATGTGGTACATATACACAATTTAATATTACTCAGCCATAACAAAAAAAAACAGATCCTACCATTTGCAACAACATGATTGGCGCTATAGGGCATTATGCTCAGTGAAATAAGCCAGGTAGAGAAAGACAAGTACCAAATTATTTCACTAATATGTGGAGTATAAGAACAAAGAAAAACTGAAGGAACAAAACAGCAGCAGAATCACAGAACCCAAGAATGGAGTAATGGTTACCAAAGGGAAAGGGACTGGGCAGGAGGGGTGGGAAGGAAGGGACAAGGGCAGGTAAAAAGAAAGGGGGCCTTTCGATGAGCATGTATAATGTGGAAGGTGCATAGGGAGGGATGTGCAACACAGAGAAGACAAGTAGTAATTCTACAACATCTTGCTAAGCTGATGGACAGTGACTGTAATGGGGTTTGTGGGGGGGACTTGGTGAAAGGGGGAGTCTGGTAAACACAATGTTCTTCATGTAATTGTAGATTAATGATAATAAAATGAATTTTTAAAAAGTTCATTGATAGAAAACTGGTTACAGAAGATTCCGCACAATAAGTGCTTGCAACATGGAACATTGTGCACCTATCAAACATCACGAAGTTACAAAAATACTCTATTGAAATTTTAACACATATATTGTACAAGTGATTACATTTATTTAGTAAATGTGGTTTGTTCTAATAGGTTATAACTCTAACAAATTGTTCATCACATGTCAAAGTGTGCACATTTAAAAGGGACAATTTAAAGCAGAAGTAAATGTTACATATAAACTATTGGCTCTATTTCTCTGTAGAATACTTATATAAAAGTTATCATATGCATTATATATATATACACAATATAAGATACATATATCTTATCATATATTTATTATAAATAGTATTTATATATATATATTTACACCCATGGTATTCCAGGGTCATCTATATATGGCAAAATAATTAGCAAAATAATGTTAGTAATACATGAATCAATGCATCACCTCACATAATTATAACTTTTGCATGCACAGAGAACTTTTAAAATCTTAGTGAAAGTTCAGAAAGATTACTGCCCATAATACATATATATTTAACATTTATAAATATATTCACATATATATAGATATATTCATATATATCTATATATATTGAGAGAGAGAGAGACATTGTTGTTATTATAAGGAACTGGCCTATGTGATCACAGAGCTCAGGGAGTCTGAACTCCACCCCGCTGACCTCTGGCCTACACTGCAGAGGACAGGAGCCACCAACCAGCTGGGAGGAGCTGGACCTGTCAGGTTCCAGCTGGAATATTGATTCATCCAAAGCGCCCCTTGCCCACACTCCCCGACTCTTACAATTATTTTAGTCTCTGTCAGTAAAATTAGGGCTACTTATCTAATACAATAAAATTCAGCTGTTGCATAGAAGAACCTTAGCAGTATTTCCTTAACATTGTCAAACAGCCATCCTGTGTCAAATCACTGGTTGCAGCTTAGGTGTCTTATACTATTGATTTCTTCAAAACAGAGTCCAAAAAAGTCCACAAATTAGGTTGATATGTGTCTTAGGTTTCTTTTAATCTTCAACAATTTCCCATTCGTGTTATTTTTGTGTCTTTTATATTTGCTGATAAAATGAGCCATTTTTTCTACAAAAATTTCCACTTTCTGGATTATTTTATTACAATTCCCCAGCAACTGAACTTGTTCTGTCTCTTGTCCCTTCTGTAAAATGAAAGTTTGATTTATTCTTATTTCCATTGTTTTGTGCAGAAGAATTCAGCTGAGGTGTACCTTTACTGCATCATATCAGGATCATATAATGTATTGTGGCCTCTATTTTGTTCATTATAGTTTTAATTATGGTCAGGTGTTTTCATTCTCTATCATTTGTAATAGATCCCATATAAAATATCCCATCTTTACCTAGTAATTTAGCAGTCACTAAAAAATGATACTTAAAAGGTTTTGCTCCTTTTGCATGTTGAAGTTTCTCTACATGGTAACTAATTCACTCTTTGGTTACACTGAAATGTAGTTCATTCATGCCTCAAAGGTACTTGACTTTCTCTTTCTGTTTCTTTGTTTCTTTGGCAGCCTTACTGTGTATTCTTCTGTTTTTTTGCCCTTACCATTTACCTTACTGAACCTTCCATCATATTACTCTGGTTTAATGTTATTAAAATATTTTCATATTTAGGCTAACCATTTATGCTAAATTAGATTGCTTCCAATTTTAGTGATTTAAGATTTAACTTAATTTTGTACAATTATGTGAAATTACATGACTTACAAACTACAAAATAAGGTACAAAAAAGTAAATGCTAGAATACAAAGAAGGTTCCAGTCCTGTCTTAGTCACATGTAGCATTCCTAACTCTATAGAAAATCATCTGTATATCCTTTGGTATATCCTTCTACTGTTTAATATAAGTAATATTAATTAAAACTTTCTTTAGCAATATTTCCTGGAGATTATTCCATAGTGTTAGTTCATACACACCCATCCCCAACACACATAGACATATTCAATAGTAGTCGGAATTACTTCACACATTTATCCTTTTAAATTTATTGAGGCTCATTCTATGGCTAAAATATGACTCATTTAAAAAATTGTATTACATGTGCTTGTAAAAAATCTCTGCTTTCTGTTTGGGGAGTGTAAAATGCACTAGTATATATACAGTAGTATATATGCTTTAAAAGTTCAATGTATTTATGTCCAAGAGCAATGGCTTATAGGAGTAAGCATTTCTCTGTTCCTAAGGTTGTAGATAATGGGGTGCAGAGAAGGAGGAGCACTGAACACAGCACTGAGAGCAGCAAGGCCAGGAGAGAGGGGGACTCAGGCACTGGTTTCAAATAAGCAATGGCTCCAGTCAGGGGAAAGGTGGTCACAGCCGTGAGATGGGGAAGCAGGTGGAGAGAGCTTTTGGCCTGCCTTGTACAGATGGGATACTTAGCACTGAATCAAAAACATAGATGTATGAGAAAACAATGGCAAGTAAACAAACAAACCTGTAAAATATCCCAATGGCCACACTGACATTAATACTGATATGATCTTTAGAGTAAGAATCCTTAATAATGAGGGAACATCACAGAAAATCCGTGGGACTCTTCTGGAACCACAGAAAGAGAAAGTGCTGGCTGTGTACAGACCTCCAAAGAATCCTCTGAGGACCCAGGAGGCAGCTGCCAACTTCCCACACGCCGTCTTGTTCATGACGCACTCACAGTGCAGGGGGTGGCAGATGGCCACACAGCAGTCATAGGACATGGCGGTGAGGATGAACACCTCAGACCCCGCAAAGTGTATCAACATTAAGACCTGCAATACACATCCTGGGAAAGAAATAGAGGTGTTGTGGGACAGAGAGTTGAGAATGGATTTTGGAACAATGATGGAAATAAGGCAGAGGTCATAGAAGGACAAAATTCTTCAGGAAGAAGTATGTCAGGGTGTGAAGACACTGGTCCATGGTCACAAGCACAATAATGACAATGTTTCCCAACAGTGTTGCCAAGTAAATCAGTAAAAGTAGAAAGGCATGTAGAACTTGGAGCTCTCTGGTGTCAGAGAATTCCACCAGGAAGAATCCCATCACTGCTGAGAGGTTGGCCAATGTCCTTGCCTCTACCATGCCTCCTGTGGGATACAGCAATTTAATAATATTAACAGACTTCCCTGAAGCTCTATGTTTTGAAGACTACACATTTCTTACAGTTCTTCAAGACATTGTCTGAAATCTGCACTTTATCAGTTTGTAGAGTGTGGGCTGGCTTTAAAGTGAGACCACATAATACACATGTGCTCTCTTTTGTTGAGAAAAGGTGGTGATTTTATCTCTTTTTTAACAGCATATATACATCTATAAAGCTTAATTGAATAGCAAAATTGTAATGGAGTAGATTCATACTATGTATTAATAAATGGTAAATTTTGTTTCATTGATGTTAAATTGAGTTAAAATTTATTATACATAAGTCCTATATTGTAGAACATTTGCTTTTTAAGTTGTTTCTACTGCAAATATCTAGGCTTTATCTGTAAGCAACACAAATTTGAGAATGCAACAATGACAAATGGTGATTATTAGTGCAAAGTTCAATTTAATAAACACTATGACAAGAAAATGACTCATTAACAGAGAATATATTATTTGAATTAATCTATTTCATGCTGTAAAGATAAAAAGAGGAAAATGAAGAGAATGGATAAATCATAAGGCATAGTTGGAAAAGCAGTTGTAGTAAGAAATGAAAAATAAAGAAAAAGTGGTAGCAGGAGGTAACAGGATTCCCTTCACAATCAGACACACAATCTGCTCGCCCTCTTTATTATCTTTTTAAGTAAGGAGAACATATCTTAACAGAATAAATCTTCATTGTAAATGAAAGGAGATATTATTTTTAGAAAAATTAAAGTGACAATTTCATATTTCAAGGAGGATAAGATATTCTTTTCTGAGAAAAGAAAAAATACAGACTGTATCCTGCAAAAAAAAAATACCAGAAATTTTGAAATAAGGAGTAATAATTAGGATGTTATTACTTACCAAATTCGTAGACAAACAACTTCTGAAAGTATCTAAAACGGATAATGTTTATCGATTACAAATAAAGGATGTGCACATTTTTGCAACACGTATCAGCTTGCCAAGTTTCTTAGAGATGAAACTAAATAGATTTTCTAGCGCCACCTTTATTTCAGATGTGCTCAATGTTTCTTCCCCCCTATTTCAGCTTATTAAATGCTTTTAATTAAATATTAACACCCTCAGGTGAAAGATTCCTTAAATTGTTGTTAAAATTTATGTTTTCACTACTTACCTTTGATTAATTTCTCATGGGTCAATTTTAGGTATGTCTCTAAATCACAAAGAACATCAAATCCAAAATGTTTTAGCTTATTATTATCACCTAAATATTTCCAATATTTTCTGGAAGCTAATCCAGAAATGAGAGCAAGCATTGAAAATCAACTTTAGGATAACAATATTCAGTATTTGATTATATAATGAAGCTCCAATGCTTATAATTACCTGTTGAGATGAGAAAGCCTACCCAAGGCTGGATCTTAGGCTTTGCTTCCTCTTGGAGTCCTCTGCTTTCTGGGAGATAAAAAGACGATGGCAATGAATAGTGCCATGTCTGAAAATATTTTCTCAACTTGATTAATTTTATGCAATCCTTTTCATAGTGTTGCAAAGCTTCACTTAAAGGAAATTGGGTCATGGCCAGTGAGGTTCTCAGGGAGGCATTAAAGCATCTCTGGGTGGTGAATTTGATCATCTAAAGCCACATGGCCCCTGCGCCATGACTCCTGGCTCACCTCAGGACCCCGCGCTGTTCCCCTTCTCAGGGCAGGACAGGTGGGAAACCCTACAGGTCTCAAGTCAGAAAAATACCAGCATCACTGCATTTCATTATCTGTTTTATTTAAATCTACGACTAATTTTCCACAATTCTAAATTCTCTGAGAAGTTTAATTTCTTTTTCCTAGGACTTCTTTATTCATTTACCTAAATACAACTAACAGAGAAAACAAGAAGAGGGAGGGGAAATAAAGAATTGTCATTGAACGTACCAGGGCCCTGATAAGACCTGTGTTTTCATATTTTTGGATATCAAGGTACATTCTTCATACAGTTTTAAAGTAGTTAGTGAATTTATAAATAGAATCCATAGATGATGGTCATAGTTATAATTTAGAGAAGATAAGGAAGGGATGCATCAAAAAGCCTCAATACTGGGTGCCTGATTTAAAAATGATTTACTTTAAACCTATTATTTCCCTTTGGTCTCTCCGATTGAGTAGCAAGCTGAATGATGTTAAAAAAATATTCTGTATCTGTTGTTGGCAGCTCTATTTTACGATAATCAAGTCATTTTGTCATAAGAAAGAACATCTTCATAATTTTTTATCTTCTCAAGCATCAAGCAGTTTTTTATCTATTCATTCAAGTCTGGTCTTGCAATTTTCCCAGATGTAATTGTTTATAAAATATTATTTATAAACTGACTTGCCAGCATTTTATTTTCTGCGTCCTTTTGATTAAGCATATTTTTATGTATTAAAGCACATTAGAATGATAAGGATAGATGGTATTGAAATGAATTTTTGGCCCCAAATGGTGCCACTTTTGCATGGGTTTCAAGTCAGCAAAGTGAAGTTTCATGTTCTTACAAATGTTCTTCTTGACCAGAAACACACTATACCCAGTCCACCGATATCCACATGCCAGGTCCTCTCTGGGCTCTACGTCCCTTGACATTTTTTTTTTTGAGAGGGCATCTATCATATTTATTGATCAAATGGTTGTTAACAATAATAAAATTCTGTATAGGGGAGTCAATGCTCAATGCACAATTATTAATCCACCCCCAGCCTAATTCTCATCAGTCTCCAATCTTCTGAAGCATAAAGAACAAGTTCTTACATGGTGAATAAATTCTGACATAGTCAATAAGTCCTTACATGGTGAACAGTACAAGGGCAGTCATCACAAAAACTTTCTGTTTTGATCACTCATTATGAACTATAAACAGTCAGGTCAAATATGAATATTCGTTTGATTTTTATGCTTGATTCATATGTGAATCCCACATTTCTCCCTTTATTATTATTATTATTATTTTTTTAATAAAATGCTGAAGTGGTAGGTAGATACAAGATAAAGCTAGAAAACATAGTTTAGTGTTGTAAGAGAGCAAATGTAGATGATCAGGTGTGTGCCTGTAGACTATGTGTTAATCCAAGCTAGACAAGGGCAATAATACATCCACAGATGCAAGAGATATCTCTCAAAACAGGGGGGGTGAGGTTCTGAGCCTCACCTCTGTTGATCCCCAATTTCTCACCTGATGGCCCCCCTGCGACTGTGCCTGTCTTAGGTTGTTCCTCCCTTGAGGAATCTTACCCGTCTCTGGCTAACCAGTCATTTTCCGGGGCCATACAGGGAAATGTAAAGTTGGTAAGTGAGAGAGAAGCCATATTGTTTGAAAAGGTTAGCTTTTTACTTCTTTGCAGATTTATGCCCTGTGGCTTGTCCCTTGACATTTTTAAATAATGTCAGATATGAATCCTCAGCCGATCATGCCCTATTCCCTTTCCAATGCTCTATAAAACTTGCTTTTACACAAAATCCCTAGGGAAGGGTGGTCCACTGCTTGTGAGCACTGTGTTCCCTCAGACCATAGACTGCTTCCCTTGGATAAAGGACATCAAACTAGTTATTAAACTGATTTATTTTGACAAGGCTACTGACAGGTAACTAAATAGCCTGACAGAAAATTGGAATAGACAATAACAGCTACCTCACTGGACTTTCTTACTGGTTGAGTGCAGTTAGCAGTCTCTGCAGTCCCCAGTCAGCAGGACACCTCATAGGGAAGAATGCTTGCTCACATAATGTTGGTTTATTTCTTAAACATGTTTTCTTTATGCAAAAAAAGTACCGATAACCATTTCATCTCTGACCTCATCAGTTATTTGTGTCTCCTTTTGTTTATTATTTCTATTATTGATTTGTAGATTTTTATTTATTATGAGTATAAGTTCTTTTTTGGACATGTCTTGATAATTTCTCAGAGTCTGTCTTGCCCAAGTGTTTACTTTTCTTTTTTTGAAGTGTAGTTGTTGTACAATCTTATATTGACTTCAAGTATATGACACAGCGGTTGAACAGTTACCCATATTTTTAAATCCTGACCCCAACTAGTGCAGTTACTCTCTGAAAACATAGGAAGATGTTACAGAACCTCTGACTACACTCCCCGTGCTATACCACCATTCCCATGACCACCTTACATTATGACTAAGAATCTGTGTGCCTTGTATGGTCCTCACCCTACCTACTCACCCAATCCAGACCCTCCCATGGTAGCCAAACACTCACCACTTCTCAGTGTGTGAGAGTCTTTTCAAATGAGGGATTTTGTTTTCTTTACAGAAATTCCTGAAAGTGGAATTACAGGGTTATGTGATATTTGTATTTTTAGGGTTTTTTTTTTTATGAGGACCCTCCAAACTGTTTTCCACAATGGCCACATCAAGTAACATTGCCAACAACAGTGTAGGAGGGTTCCCTTTTCTCCACATCCTCACCAAAATTTGTTATTTTTGGCTTTTGGATTGTGGCTGTTCTGACTGGTGGGAGGTGGTATCTCACTGTGGTTTTGATTTGCATTCCCCTGATGGTAAGCGATGTGTAGCATCTTTTCAAGGACCTGTTGGCCATATATATTTCTTCTTTGGAGAAATATCTGTACAGGTCTTCTGCCTTTTTTTTTCTGTTTATGGTGTCCTTTGTTGTACAGAAGCTTTTTAGTTTAATGTAATCCAACTTGTTCATTTTTGCTTTTGTTTTCTTTCCCCAGGAAGATATGTCCAGAAAAAAATTGCTAATACTTAAATTCACTACATTTTTGCCTATGTTTTCTTTATAAGTTTTATGGTATCATGTCTTATCTTTAGGTCTTTAATCCATTTTGAGTTTAATTTTGTGTATGGAGTTAGACAATAATCCATTTTCATTCTCTTGCATGCGACTGTCCTTTTCTCCCCTTGTCAATTACTGAAAAGGCTGCCTTTTCCCCACTGTACCTTCACGGATGCTTTATTGTGTATTCATTGGCCATATATGTATGAGTTTATATCTGGGCTCTCTATTCCATTCTTTTGATCTATGGGTCTGTTCTTGTGCTTTGTAGTATAGATTAACATCAGGGAGTATAATACTCCCAGCTTTCTTCTTCTTTCTCAGGATTGCTTTGGCTACTGAAGGTCTTTTGTGGTTCCATATGAATTTGAGGATTATTTGCCCTCTATTTCAACAAGAGTTGAAGTTGATACCAGGTCTTGAAATTCAAGGAAATACTGAAGAACTGTCCCTCTGGGGGACAATAGAGACAACAAATGCAAGGCAGGATGATAAAAAAAAATTCAAAATTTTCAGTTTATGTCATAAATAAAAATATTAAGGTAAAAATGTAGAGTAAAATGCAAAATTAATAAAAGACTCTATAGTACATTTATTTGATGAATACATAATCACATCTCACAAACATATCATTTGAAAGTGCTTCATAGTCTGGGGAAAAACAAGTAGAACATAAATATTTGAGATAGCTGTATTACAAAACAGGAATAAATACTACTATATTCTGAAATTAAATAAGAACATTATTTGTAATAGCCAAGACATAGTAGTAACTTGTTTCCATTATTAGCTGAGTGGAAAAAGAAAACTGGCTTGTGTATAGAATGGATTTATATTCCAGAATAAAAAGGAATGAAATCTTGTTATTTTCAACAATGTGCATGGATGTAGAGTGCATTATGCTTAGTGAAATAAGCCAGTGAAGAAAGACAAATACCATATGAGTCATATAAATTTTAAATCTAAAAAGCATAGCAAATAATGAAAAATGAAATAAAATAGAAAGAAACTCATAAGTACAGTGAATAAATTGCTGATTGCCAGAAGAGAATGGTTAGGGTGAGAGGAAAAACAGATGAAGGGGATTAGGGGCACAAGTTTCCAGTTATAAAATAAGCAAATCATTTAGGTGAAAAGCACAGTATAAGGAGAATTGTCAGTGACAGTTAAAGCTTTACTGACAGATGGTGACAGGCTCATGATGGTGATTTCTTCATATAAATGTCAAAGTACTATGTATGAAAATTCATAAAATACCTAGGAAAATATGTAACCAATGGCGAAAGAACTGCACTCTGAAAACTAGGACATTGATAAAAATAAATTGAATAACACAACTAGAACAAATAGACATTCTCATGGAAAAAATGAACTGATATTGTTAAAATGGCCGTACTACCCAAAATAATCTAAGTGTTCAATGTAATGCCCATCAAAACACCAAAGGAAAATATCAAAGAATTAAAGCAAATAATCCTAAAATTTAGATGCACCCACAAGAGACTCTGAATTGCCAAAACCATCCTGGATAAGCGCAAAGTGGAGGATATCAATCTCCTGTATTTCAAGCTATATAACAAAGTTACAGCAATCCAAAGAGTATAATAGTGGTGAAAAGTAGATTCCCAGATCAATGGAAAAAAATAGACAACCCAGAAATTAACCCATGCCTATATACAGTCAAATAAGATGGATAAAAGTGACAGGAATATACAAGTGAGAAAGGATTATCTCTTCAATAAATTGTGTTGTGAAAACCAGAGAGCTACATGCAAAAGAATAAAAATCATTCTCTGTCTTCCACCATTTACAAAAATAAACTCAAAAAGGAATGAAGACAATCATTAAACCACCCCAAGCCTAATTTTCGTCAGTCTCCGATCTTCTGAGGCATAACAAACAAATTCTTACATGTAGAACAAATTCTTACACAATGAATAAGTTACATAGTGAACAGTACAAGGGCAGTCATCACAGAAACTTTCAGTTTTGCTCATGCATTATGAACTATAAACAGTCAGTTCAAATATGAATACTCATTTGGTTTTTATACTTGATTTATATGTGGATACCACATTTCTCTCTTTATTATTATTATTTTTAATAAAATGCTGAAGTGGTAGGTAGATACAAGATAAAGGTAGAAAACAGAGTTTAGTGTTGTAAGAGAGCAAATGTAGATGATCAGGTGTGTGCCTGTAGACAATGTGTTAAACCAAGCTGGACAAGGGCAATAAAACATCCAGGTATGCAGAAGATTTCTCTCAGAATGGGGGGGGAGGTTCTAAGCCTCACCTCTGTTCATCCCCAATTTCTCACCTGATGGCACCCCTGCGACTGTGCCGGTCTTAGGTTGTTCCTCCCTTGAGGAATCTTACCAATCTCTGGCTAACCAGTCATCTTCTGGGGCCATACAGGGAAATGTAAAGTTGGTAAGTGAGAGAGAAGCCTTATTGTTTGAAATGGTTAGCTTTTTATTTCTTTGTATATTTATGCCCTGTAGCTTCTATGCCCAGCATTTGACTTGAGGTATCTTTACCACTTGGAAGAATTATGATACTCGGTAAATTTGATATGAGGCATGAATTCTATTTAAGGGTTGTAATTAGAAAGGAAGAAGAAAAGCTATGTAAGTAAAAGGCAGAAGAAAACATGGGAGGATTGATTATTTCTTTGACATATCTTCTTGTAGAGTAACTTCAGCATGTATAGGTTTTAAGCTACTACTTAAATTGCGCACACACATTAACATAATAGGAGTATAGTTACATAACCAAAGCATACCTGTAATTACCAGCCATCTCCAGTGAAACCAAGAAAACCAGTTAGGCACCTTAGGCATTTGTGAAAACTTATCTATGATATGGTGGATATTGTCCAACTGAACTTGAACAGTCTGAGAGAAATCAGACAAATTAAAACAACCCATTCCTGGGGAATGTTCACATTCCTTATGTTCTTTTAACAGTAAATAGTCTGTAGTTGTAAGATTTTGGAGTGCTACAATTTGCACTTCTCCTAATTCTTGATTGAGTTCCAAAAGTATAGATCCAGTTAAATTTGTTGTTTTACTGTATGCACAGGCCAGCTTAGATATCTCCTTCCTCATTCCCATGGCAAGTCCAGGAGCTGGTGGGATGAGTGCATCTACAGCTGTAGCAGAGCATGGATCTTTGTTGGGGTTTTTTGATGATCATCTTCTGGCATGAGTCTTCCAGAGAGTGATGATGTTGGAAGTTCTTTCTCATATTGTGTCTTAGTTCATTTTCGGGATAGCCAAATTAGGCTTTGATCCTCTGTATAAATACAAACAGACCCTTTGCCTACACATTTATATGCCATTTATACTCTTGTGTAGAACTCATTGGAGGTTACCACACAGGAACTGGAATTTTTTTTTTTTTTTGGTATCACTAATCTACACTTACATGACAAATATTATGTTTACTAGGCTCTGCCCTATACCAGGTCCCCCCTATAAGCCCCTTTAGAGTCACTGTCCAACAGCATAGCATAGCAAAATGTTGTAGAATCACTACTTGCCTTCTCTGTGTTGTACAGCCCTCCCTTTTCTCCTACACCCCCATGCATGCTAATCTTAATAACCTGCTACTTATCCCCCCCACTTATCCCTCCCTACCCACCCATTATCCCCAGTCACTTTCCCTTTGGTACCTGTTAGTCCATTCTTGAGTTCTGTGATTCTGCTGCTGTTTTGTTCCTTCAGTTTTTCCTTTGTTCTTATATTCCACAGATTAGTGAAATCAATGGGTATTTCTCTTTCTCCACTTGGCTTGTTTCACTGAGCATAATACCCTCCAGCTCCATCCATGTTGCTGCAAATGGTTGGAGTTGCCCTTTTCTTATGGCTGAGTAGTATTCCATTGTGTATATGTACCACATCTTCTTTATCCATTCATCTATCGATGGACATTTAGGTTGCTTCCAATTCTTGGTTATTGTAAATAGTGCTGTGATAAACATAGGGGTGTACTGATCTTTCTCGTACTTGATTGCTGCACTCTTAGGTAAATTCCTAGAAGTGCAATTCCTGGGTCAAATGGTAGGTCTGTTTTGAGAATTTTGATGTACCTCCAAACTGCTTTCCACAATGGATGAACTAACATACATTCCCACCAGCAGTGTAGGAGGGTTCCCCTTTCTCCATAGCCTCGGCAACATTTGTTGTTGTTTGTCTTTTGGATGGCACCCATCCTTACTGGTGTGAGGTGATACTTCATTGTAGTTTTAATTTGCATTTCTCTGATAATTAGCGATGTGGAGCATCTTTTCATGTGTCTGTTGGCCATCTGTATTTCTTTTTTTGAGAACCGTCTGTTCAGTTCCTCTGCCCATTTTTTAATTGGGTTATTTGTTTTTTGTTTGTTGAGGCGTGTGAGCTCTTTATATATTCTGGACGTCAAGCCTTTATTGGATGTGTCATTTTCAAATATATTCTCCCATACTGTAGGGATCCATTTTGTTCTATTGATGGTGTCTTTTGCTGTACAGAAGCATTTCAGCTTAATATCGTCCCACTTGTTCATTTTTGCTGTTGTTTTCCTTGCCCGGGGAGATATGTTCAAAAAGTGGTCACTCATGTTTATGTCTAAGAGGTTTTAGCCTATGTTTTCTTCCAAGAGTTTAATGGTTTCGTGACTTACATTCAGGTCTTTGATCCATTCTGAGTTTACTTTTGTATGTGGGATTAGACAATGGTCCAGTTTCATTCTCCTACATGTAGCTGTCCAGTTTTGCCAGCACCATCTGTTGAAGAGACTGTCATTTTGCCATTGTATGTCCATGGCTCCTTTGTCAAATATTAATTGACCATATATGTCTGGGTTAATGTCTGGATTCTCTAGTCTGTTCCATTGGTCTGTGGCTCTGCTCTTGTGCCAGTACCAAATTGTCTTGATTACTATGGCTTTATAGTAGAGCTTGAAGTTGGGGAGTAAGATCCCCCTTACTTTATTCTTCTTTCTCAGGATTGCTTTGGCTATTCGGTGTCTTTGTTGTTTCCATATGAATTTTTGAATTATTTGTTCCAGTTCATTGAAGAATGTTGCTGGTAGTTTCATAGGGATTGCATCAAATCTGTATATTACTTTGGGCAGGATGGCCATTTTGACGATATTAATTCTTCCTAGCCACATGCATGGGATGAGTTTCCATCTTTTAGTGTCCCCTTTAATTTCTCTTAAGAGTGACTTTTAGTTTTCAGAATATAAGTCTTTCACTTCCTTGGTTAGGTTTATTCCTAGGTATTTTATTCTTTTTGATGTAATTGTGAATGGAGTTGTATTCCTGATTTCTCTTTCTGTTGGTTCATTGTTGGTATATAGGAAAGCCACAGATTTCTGTGTGTTAATTTTGTATCCTGCAACTTTGCTGTATTCCGATATCAGTTTTAGTAGTTTGGGGTGGAGTCTTTAGGGTTTTTTATGTACATTATCATGTCATCTGCAAATAGTGACAGTTTAACTTCTTCTTTGCCAATCTGGATTCCTTGTATTTTTTTGTTTTGTCTGATTGCCGTGGCTAGGACCTCCAGTACTATGTTAAATAACAGTGGGGAAAGTGGGCATCCCTGTCTAGTTCCCGATCTCAGAGGAAATGCTTTCAGCTTCTCGCTATTCAATATAATGTTGGCTGTGGGTTTTTCATAGATGGCATTTATTATGTTGAGGTACTTGCCCTCTATTCCCATTTTGATGAGAGTTTTTATCATGAATGGATGTTGAACTTTGTCAAATGCTTTTTCAGCATCTATGGAGATGGTCATGTGGTTTTTGTCTTTCTTTTTGTTGATGTGATGGATGATATTGATGGACTTTCGAATGTTGTGCAATCCTTGCATCCCTGGGATGAATCCCACTTGGTCATGGTGTACGATGGTTTTGATGTATTTTTGAATTTTGTTTGCTAAAATTTTGTTGAGTATTTTTGCGTCTACATTCATCAGGGATATTGTTCTGTAGTTTTCTTTTTTGGTGGTGTCTTTGCCTGGTTTTGGTATTAGGGTGATGTTAGCTTCATAGGATGAGTTTGGGAGTATCCCCTCCTCTTCTATTTCTTGGAAAACTTTAAGGAGAATGGGTATTATGTCTTCCCTGTATGTCTGATAAAATTCCGAGGTAAATCCATCTGGCCCGGGGGTTTTGTTCTTTGGTAGTTTTTTGATTACCGCTTCAATTTCGTTGCTGGTAATTGGTCTGTTTAGATTTTCTGTTTCTTTTTGGGTCAGTCTTGGAAGGTTGTATTTTTCTAGGAAGTTGTCTTTTTCTCCTAGGTTTCCCAACTTGTTAGCATATAGGTTTTCATAGTAGTCTCTAATAATTCTTTGTATTTCTGCGGGGTCCGTCGTGATTTTTCCTTCCTCATTTCTGATACTGTTAATTTGTGTTGACTCTCTTTTCCTCTTAATAAGTCTGGTTAGAGGCTTATGTATTTTGTTTATTTTCTCGAAGAACCAGCTCTTGGTTTCATTGATTTTTGCTATTGTTTTATTCCTCTCAATTTTATTTATTTCTTCTCTGCTCTTTATTATGTCCCTCCTTCTGCTGACCTTAGGCCTCATATGTTCTTCTTTTTCCAGTTTCAATAGTTGTGACATTAGACCATTCATTTGGGATTGCTCTTCCTTTTATAAATATGCTTGGATTGCTATATACTTTCCTCTTAAGACTGCTTTTGCTGTGTCCCACAGAAGTTGGGGCTTAGTGTTGTTGTTGTCATTTGTTTCCATATATTGCTGGATCTCCATTTTGATTTGCTCATTGATCCATTGATTATTTAGGAGCGTGTTGTTTAGCCTCCATGTGTTTGTGAGCCTTTTTGCTTTCTTTGAACAGTTTATTTCTAGTTTAATGCCTTTTTGCTCTGAAAAGTTGGTTGGTAGGGTTTCAATCTTTTGGAATTTACTGAGGCTCTTTTTGTGTCCTAGTATGTGGTCTATTCTGGAGAATGTTCCATGTGCACTTGAGAAGAATGTGTATCCTGTTGCTTTTGGATGTAGAGTTCTGTAGATGTCTATTAGGTCCATCTGTTCTAGTGTGTTGTTCAGTGCCTCTGTGTCCTTACTTATTTTCTGTCTGGTGGATCTGTCCTTTGGAGTGAGTGGTGTGTTGAAGTCTCCTAGAATGAATGCATTGCATTCTATTTCCTCCTTTAGTTCTATTAATATTTGTTTCAGGTATGTTGGTGCTCCTGTATTGGGTGCATATATATTTATAATGGTTATATCCTCTTGTTGGACTGAGCCCTTTATCATTATGTAATGTCCTTCTTTGTCTTTTGTTACTTTCTTTATTTTGACGTCTGTTTTTTCTGATACCAGAATTGCAACACCTGCTTTCTTCTCTCTGTTGTTTGCTTGAAATATCTTTTTCCATCCCTTGACTTTAAGTCTGTGCGCGTCTTTGGGTTTGAGGTGAGTCTCTTGTAAGCAGCATATGGATGGATCTTGCTTTTTTATCCATTCTATTACTCTGTGTCTTTTGATTGGTGCATTCAGTCCATTTACATTTAGGGTGTTTATTGAAAGGTGTGAATTTATTGCCATTGCAGGCTTTAAGTTTGTGGTTACCAAAGGTTTAGGGTTAGCTTCTTTACTATCTTACTTTCTAACTTAACTCGCTTGTTAAGCTATTATAAACACAGTCTGATGATTCTTTATTTCTCTCGCTTCTTATTCCTCCTCCTCCCTTCTTCATATGTTGGGTGTTTTGTTGTGTGCTCTTTTTAGGAGTGCTCCCATCTAGAGCAGTCCCTGTAGGATGCCCTGTAGAGTTGTTTTGTGGGAGGCAAATTCCCTCAACTTTTGCTTGTCTGGGAGTTGTTTAATCCCTCCTTCATATTTAAATGATATTCGTGCTGGATACAGTAGTCTTGGTTCGAGGCCCTTCTGTTTCATTGCATTAAGTATATCATGCCATTCTCTTCTGGCCTGTAGGGTTTCTGTTGAGAAGTCTGATGATAGCCTGATGGGTTTTCCTTTGTAGGTAACGTTTTTTTTCTCTCTGGCTGCCTGTTATACTTTGTCCTTGTCTTTGATCTTTGCCATTTTAATTATTATGTGTCTTGTTGTTGCCCTCTTTGGATCCCTTGTCATGGGAGTTCTGTGTACCTCTTTGGTCTGAGAGGCCATTTCTTCCCCTAGTTTGGGGAAATTTTCAGCAATTATTTCTTCAAAGACATTTTCTATCCCCTTTTCTCTCTCTACTTCTTCTGGAATACCTATGATTCTTATATTGTTTCCTTTTCGATTGGTCACTCAGCTCTCTTAAAATTCTTTCATTCCTGGAGATCCTTTTATCTCTCTCTGCATCAGCTTCTCTGCGTTCCTGTTCTCTGTTTTCTAGTCCATTAATGGTCTCTTGCATCTCGTCCATTCTGTTTTGAAGTTCTTCCAGAGCTTGTTTTATTTCTGAATTCTCCTTCCTTAGTTCTTGCATATTTCTCTGCAAGTCCATCAGCATGGTTATGACTTTTGTTTTGAATTCTTTTTCAGGAAGACTGGCTAAATCTATCTCCCCAGATTCCTTCTCAGGGGAAGATGTAGCAGATGCCGAAGCTGTCTGGGTTAGTCTTGTCTGGATCATATTTTTTTGCCTTTTCTTGTTGACAGGTGCTATTGACTGTCAGCTGGGAGGGCCAAAATTTTCACTTGCTACTGGCCTTTCTTTACTGGGACAACTGCGACCCCTAGTGGTTTGTGTTGGGTAATTGCGTGTAGAGTGGGTCTTTGTTTCTTGCCTGGCCGGAAGGGAGAAATTTCCCTTTCTGTGGGCGGAATTTGTCTCAGGCTGCTTCTCTGCTTTCGCAGCGCCCAGTGGGGTAATGGATGGGTGGGCTGCTTGACTGTTTGCCTCCTTGAGGGGGTCTCAGAGCTGTTGCCCTGGGGGTTAGAGCACCCGGTTTTCCCTGTAATTTCCAGCTGCTGTACTGTGACCTGGGTTGTTTCCGTCAAGCTGTTAAGTCCCTTACCCTTTACACTTTCAAAAAGCCCCCGCTTTTCTTTGTCACAGGGGCATCAGCTTCGGCACCCACTCAGAGGTCTTACTCCCTGTTCCCCCAGTATCCAGGGCCCCTGGGCAGGTACTGTGTCTTCGCTCTGGCCCGGATGGCTGGGGCTGGGTGTTCAGCAGTCCTGGGCTCCGTCTCCCTCCCGCTCTGCCTATTCTTCTCCCGCCCAGAGCTGGGGGGAGGGGCGCTCGTGTCCCGCCGGGCCGGGGCTTGTATCTTACCCCTTTCACCAGTCGCTGGGTTCTCGCTGGTGTAGCTGCAGTCTGGCCACTGTCCTGCGTCTTCTGGTCTCTCTTGTAGGGCTAGTTGTGTTTGTTGTATTTTCAAAAGTATATATGTTTCTGGGAGGAGATTCCCACTGTCCTACTCACGCCGCCATGTTGGCTCCGCCCCCAGGGTTTGTGATTATTAATCAACTGTGATTATCTTTGAACATTTGAAAAGGTAAATACTTTTTACTTAGAGAACACTTTACTAAAATCAGCTTCAAAAACGCTACTATATGTTCCTGGAGAGTCTTCCAGGGTGTCCCTGCCCTCATCACTGACACCTGTGAATATGATATCTTGCTTAGCTAATGTGACTTTGAGGGTATGGTTAAATTAAGGACCTTGAGATGTGGAGATTTTACTGGAGTTTCCAGATGTGCCTAATGTAGTCATATAAACACTTTAATGTGAATGATGTTTTAGCCACTTACCAGTAACAAAATTTAATGGATAATCACAAAATACCCAACAGAGAAATGTCAAGGACTGGCAGGCCTCACTTGTGAATTCTACCAAACATGTAAGGAAGAGCTAATACCCATCCTTCTTAAATTATTCCAAAAAGTAGAAGAGGTGAATGTATGTCTGAACTAATTCTCTCAGGCCTGCATCATCCTAATACAAAAGCCCCAGACACCACAAAATAAGAAAATTATAGAGGTGCACGAAGAGAACAGTTCTCATAAATCAGTGTGATACCCCACATTAACACAAGGAAGGATAAAAACCATACAATCATCAAAATAGATGCTAAAACACATTTGATAAAATTAAATATCCATTCACAATAAAACTATATCAAGTAGGTACCGAGGTGACATACCTCAACATAATGAAGGCCATATATACAAACCCACAGCAAACATCATACTCAAGCTGAAAGCTTTTCCTCTAAAATTAGAGACAAAACAAGGATACCCACTCTCATCACTTTCATTCAACATAACACTGGAAGTCTTGGGGGCAGCAATCAGAAAAGAAAAAGCATCAATATTTGTAAGAAAGAAGTTCAATTAGATTACTTACAGATGACATGATAGTATATAAGTAAAACTCTTAAGATTCCACACAAAAAGAAAAATATTAGAACTAATTACTGGATTGAGTTAAGTCACAGGATACCAAATCTAAACACACAAATCATTCACATTCTTATAAACTAACAATGAACAAGCAGAAAGAAAAATCAAGAAAACAATTTCATTCACAATCACAAAAAGTAAAGAAGTCTCTGCCCCAATGAAGCAACATGAAAGTGCGAGATTGCCTGTTCATAAGAGCCACCTCACTCACTTGGGATGAAATACCACATGACCCAGTAATTCCACCTCTAGAACTTAACCCAAAGAAAACATAGTCCTAGATTTGAAAAGATACATGCACCTCCATGTTCATTGCCACATTATTTGCAAAAGCCAAGATATGGAGCAACCACAGAGTCTATCAGTAGATGAATGGGTAAAGAACGTGTAGTACACATACACAAAGGAATATTATGCAGCCATTGGAAAGAAAGGAATCCTGCCAATTGCAACAACATGGATGGACATAGATGGTATTACATTACGTGAAATGTCAGGGAGATAAAGACAAATACCATATGATTTCACTTCTTTGTTTAATAAAAAAAGAAAAAAGAAATGAACAAAATAGCAGTAGACTCACAAACACTGATATGTGACTGGTGGTTACTATGGGAGAGGGTGGAGGGGCTAAAAGGGCACAAAAATTCTCAATCACAATATAACTTGGTCACAGGGATGGGAGTGCAGCATGGGAAACACAGCCAGCGATCCTCTGACATCTCCTGTGTGGACAAATACTGGCCGCACTGTTTGGGGTGAGGGTTTGACAATACGGTTTACTGTTGAACCACTGTGCTGTGTACTTAAAACCAGTATAAAAGTGTGTATCAACTATACATCAATAAAAAAAGCTACTAAAAAACCGACAATGAGATATTACCTCACCCCTGCCAGAATAGGTACCTTCTAAAAAGGAGGAATAACTGTGTGAGCAAAAATGTGGGAAAAGGAAATCTTCACACAGTGTTGCTCAGAATGTAAATTGATGCAGCCACTATGGAAAATAGTATGGAGGTTATTTTAAAATTTAAATTAATAACTAACATATGATTCAGCATTTCCACTTTTGTGTGTTTACCCAGAGAAAATGTAAACATTAATTTGAAAATGTTATGCAGTCCTATGCTCATTGAGACATTACTATTAAAAGCCATGATATGTTAGGAACTTCTTCCCACAGATAGATAATTAGATAAAGAAAATGTAGTTTGTTTATACACACACACACACACACACACACACACACACACACACATATATATATAATGGATTATTACCTAGCTGTAAAAATGAAATATCATTTACAACAACATGGAAGGCCCTAGAGTATATTAGGATAAATGACATACGTGAGACTGTTCATGTAAATAACATATGATTTAACATAAATTTGGAATCTAAGGAACATACCAAATGATGGAGCAAAATGAAATAAAACAGACTCATCCTCATAAATACAGAGATCAATCTCATGGTTGCCACAGGTGAGGGGTGTGAGTGCTGGTAAGGGAGGTGAAGGGGAATAAGAGGCACAAGCTTGCAGTTATATAGTTAATAAATCACGTGTATGTAAACTACAGTGTAAGGAATATTGTTGTAACATTTTACTGAAATATAGTTGATACAGAATATTGCATTTGTTTCAAGTGTATGACATAGTGTTTCAACAGTTTATCTGCAATTATGATATGCTCACCCCAATTAGTATAGTTACTATCTGTCATCATTGAAATATATTACACTATTATTTACTATATTGTCCATGCTGTACTTTCATCCCAATGACTAATTTATAACTGAAATATTTGTGCCTCTTTGTATCCTTCCTGCATTTCATCCACATCCAGATTCTCCAGGGAAAGACAATAGAACTAGTATCTAGAAAGCTAAATTCCATGATTTAACAAATTATATAGGTTTTTTGTAATCTAGGGCAGACATTGCTATCTTTATATAACTAAATGCCTATTTTATTTGAAATGCTATAATAATATTGATAGTTTTATAAAAGTTAATCAATCATCATTATCTCAGAACCTGCAAGAACTGCATATTTGTTATGTAGAGTCTGTTCCAGTAAAGCGGTCTTCAGAAATACTATGACAGGTTTTAAAATGACCTACTGATGTCAATGTATTCAAATTAAAAAATCAAAATATAAGTATAACACATTGTATGATTCAAGTTACTTGAAATTTCCAGAGTAGGATATTTTTAGGCCCAGGAAATAGATTTGTGGTTGCAAAGGTAGAGAAGTATGGTGATTGTGCTAGGAGGGTAAGGCACTGATGGCTGAAGGGTGGGAGCTTTCTTCTGTAACAATGAAAATATTCTAAAGTTGATTGTAGTTATGGAAACAAAAATATATGAATGAACTAAAATCCATCAACATTTATTTTAAATTATTAAATTATATCTCAATAAAACTTAAAATACTTTAAAAATCTAACATAATAGAAAATAACAAAGATAGATGATTCAAAATTCTCAATCAAGTACATAATTATTTTAGGAATTTGATATGAATATATAAAGTTAGGAACTTATATACATACAGAAATGAAATTGATTTTATAATTAACAGAGATGTGATCTTAACACCCATATAAATAAGATATTCATACATATTATTTATTTCCTCAGAACACATATTTGTGCATCTAAAATACTAGCATGTATTATTAAACAATGTATGGTTAACTTTAAATGAAATTATGAGTAGATGAACATATATATTTTAATGTTAATGGATTATAATACCTAATAATGCTATAAATAACATAGGCATGTATATTTCCTTTCATGTTAATGTTTTAATTGTCATAGGATAAGCACTCAGATGTAGAAATGCTGGGTCATATGATAATTGAGTGTTTAATTTTTTTAAGTAACCTCTTAACACTTCCATAGTGGCTGAACCAATTTACATTCTGACCATCAGTGCACAAAGATTTCCTTTGTCTATATCGTTACCTGCACCATTAAGTCCTGTCTTTTTAAAATTAACTCTTCTTAAAGGCATGAGGCAATGTCTCCCTGTGATTTTTGTCTTCATTTCCCTGATGATCAGTGATGCTGAGCATTTTCTATAAGAATGCCTTCTTTGGAAATATGTCTACTCAAGGCATCAGCCCTTTTTATTTTTGTTTTTTACTTTTTATTTTGTATTAAAGTATAGTTAATATACAATATTGTTTTCAAGTACACAACACAGTGATTCATCAGTTACACACATTATTAAATCCTCATCCCAATTAGTTCAGTTACTATCTGTCAACATAGGAAAATGTTACAGAATTATCGTTAATATTTTCCATGCTGCAATACCATCCCCATGACCAACCCATGATTGAAATTTTTGTGTTTCTTTATCACCCTCACTCACCCCACGCACATCAACTGCTCCCCTATGATAACCGCAAGTCATTCCTCAGTGTCTATGAGTCTACTGCTGTTTTGTTCATTTGCTTTGTTTTTTGTTCTAAGAATCCACCTATAATATAGGGGAGAGCGTAGTAAACATAATATTCTTCATGTAATTCATAGATTAATGACAACAGAAAAAAAAGAAAGAAAGAAAGAAAAGGGGGATTACTCCCTGATAGGATAAAACTAACTGCAAATCACCGATTAATGCATGCTTTAAATAACCTTAATTTTGATCATTTAAAGGGTGTCAGATAATCAGTTATGGAAGTACATTTATCTAATAATATTCCTTTCTTTTACAAAAAAAAAAGCAGTTCCTGTGTGGGGATCTCCAATAAGTTCTTCACAATGGAATAAAGGGCATATCAAGGTGTGGGCAAAGGGTTTGTTTGTGTTTACACAGAGGATCAAAGCCTAATTTGGCTGCCCAGAAAACAAATTAAGATACAATATGAAGAAGAACTTCCAACATCAACATTCTCTAGAAGAGTCATTCCAGAAGATGATCATCAAAAACTTCAACAAAGATCCTGGCATTGTTGCAGTTGTAGCTTCATTCATCCCACCGGTTCCTGGACTTGCCATTGGAATGAAGAAGGAAATATCTAAGCTGGCCTGTGCATACAGTAAAACCACAAAATTTACACAATCTATACTATCGGAACTCAACCAAGAATTAGGAGAAGTGCAAGTTGCAGCGCTCCAAAATCTTGCGATTATAGACTATCTACTGTTAAAAGAGCATATGGGATGTGAACAGTCCCCAGGAATGTGTTGTTTTAATTTGTCTGATTTTTCTCAAACTATTCAAATCCATCATATCATTGATAAGTTTTCACAAATGCTTAGGATGCCTAACTGTTTTTTTTTTGGTTTCACTGGAGATGGCTGGTAATTGTAGGTCTACTTTGGTTATGTAGCTGTATTCCTATTATGTTAATGTGTATACACAATTTAATTAGTAGTTTAAAACCTATACATACTTATGTTACTCTACAAGAAGATATGTCAAAGAAATAATCAATCTTGCCAGGTTTTCTTCTGCCTGCTACTTCTATAGCTTTTCTTCTTCCTTCCTAATTACAACCCTTAAGTAGAACTCGTGCCTCATATCGAAATTACCGACTATCATAATTCTTCCAAGTGGTAAAGATACCTCAAGACAAATGCTGGACATAGAAGCCACAGGGCATAAATCTGCAAAGAAGTAAAAAGCTAACCTGTTCAAACAATATTGCTTCTCTCTCACTTACCAACTTTACATTTCCCTGTATGGCCCCAGAAGATGACTGGTTAGCCAGAGATGGGTAAGATTCCTCAAGGGAGGAACAACCTAAGACAGGCACAGTTGCAGGGGGGACATCAGGTGAGAAAATGGGGATCAACAGAGGTGAGACTTAGAACCTCACCCCCCTGTTTTGAGAGAAATCTTCTGCATCCGTGGATGTTTTGTTGCCCTTGTCTAGCTTGGATTAATACTCAGTCTATAGGCACACACCTGATCATCTACATTTGCCCTCTTACAGCACTGAACTATGTTTTCACCTTTATCTTGCATCTACCTACCACTTCAGTATTTTATTAAAAATAATAATAATAATAATAATAAAGGGAGAAATGTGGGATTCACATATAAACCAAGTATAAAAATCAAACGAATATTGATATTTGACCTGATTGTTTATAGTTCATAATGCGTGATCAAAACCAAAAGTTTCTGTGATGACTGCCCTTGCACTGTTCACCATATAAGAACTTATTGACTATGTAAGAATTTGTTCACCATGTAAGAACTTGTTCATTATGCTTCGGAAGATTGGAGACTGTTGAGAATTAGGCTTGGGGTTGATTAATGATTGTGCATTGAGTCCCCTATACAGAATTTTATTGTTGTTAACAACCATCTGATCAATAAATATGAGAGATGCCCTCTCAAAAAAAAAAAGTGTCCAGGATATATAAAGAATTCAACAATAAAAGGACAAAGCCACAATTAAAAACAAAATGAATCCACCTATAAGGGAAATATAAGGTATTAGTCTCCCTTCACCTGCCTCATTTCACTGAGCACAACACCCTCTAGATCCATCCATGTTGCAATGGCAGGATGACTTTCTTTTTATGGCTGAATATTATTCCATTTTGTGTATATATCATATCTTCTTTATCCATTCATCTATTGATAGGCACTTTGGTTGCTTCCATGTCTTGGCTATTATAAATAATGTGGCCACAAACATAGGGGGGCATATATACTTACAAATCAGATATTTTCTTTTCATTGGGTAATTCCTAGAAGTGGAGATACTGGGTCATATGGAATTTCTATATTTCTTGAGAAACCTGCATACTGTTTTCTACAGTAGTGTCTGTCCCAACTTCATTCCCACCACTAGTGCATGAGGGTTCCCTTTTCCCCACATCCTCACCAACATTTGCTATTTTTTGTTAGAAAAACTTCTGTACAGCAAAGGACACCATTATTGAAACAAAAGGACAAACTATGATATGAGAGAATGTATTTGTAAAAGATTTATCTGACCAGGAGTAAACACCCAAATTATATTAAAAAACTCGTGAAACTTAATACCAAAAAAACGAACCCAGTTAAAATATGGGCAGAGTACCTCAACAGAAATTTTCCCAGTGATGAAGCACAGGTGGCCAACAGGCACTTTAAAGGATGCTCCACCTCACTGGCCATCAGGGGAATGTAAATCAAACCCACACTGAGGTAGCACCTCACAACAGTCAGAAAAGCCCTTTTTAAAATTGCATTGTTTTTTCTTTGGTATTTATTTGTATCAGTTCTATGTATTTCAGATATTAATCTCTTATTTGATATATGACTTGCAAATGTCTTATCCTACTTAGTGTTTCCTTTTCTTTTGTTGATGTTTCCCTCTGCTGTGCAGAAGATTTTTAGTTTAACGTGGTCCCATTTGTGTATATTTGCTTTGTTCTCCTTGTTTGAAGAGATATATAGGAATATTACCTGGACCAATATCCTAAGGTTACTGTCCATGTTTCTCTAAGTGTTTAGAGTTTCAGGTCTTATGTTATATCTTGAAATCGTGTCGTGTTTATTTTTGTATATAGTATAAGAAAGTGGCTCAGATTATTTTGCATGCAGCCTTCCAGTTTTCCACTGCCATGTTATGAGGAGCCTTTTCCCCATTGTATCCTCTTGTATTCTTTGTCCTAGATTAATTGATAATGTAAGTACAGATTTATTTATTTGCTCTCCATTCTGTTCCATTGATCTGTGGTTTTGTTTCTGCACTACTAACATAAAGATTGGATTCCTATGTGCTTCCGTATTTTGTGAGGTCAGGGAGCATGATACCCTCAGCTTTTTCTTTCTCAAGGCAGCTTTGGCTATTCAGAGACTTTTCTCTGGTTCCAAACACATTTTAGGATTATTCTAGTTCTGTGAAAAATCTCAATGGTAATTTGACAGGAATTGCAGTGAATCTAAATGAAATGTCTATGCTTTGTGTAGTATGGACATTTAACAGTATTCAAACTTCTGATCCATGAAAATCGTATATTTTTCCATTTATTTCTGTCAGTGTCAGTGTTTCAGCATACAGTTCTTTCACTGACTTGGTTAAATGTATTTCTTGGCAGTTTATTATGTTTGATGCAATTGGAAATGGGATTTATTTCTTGTTTTCCTTTCCTGATAGGTTGTTATTAGGGTATAGAAATGTAAAGATTGCTATGTATTAGTTTTCTCTCCTGCATCTTTACTGAGTTAATTTATTCTAATAGTTTCTTGTGGGATTTTCTATATACAGTATCATGTCACCTGCAAATAATGACAGTTCTACTTCCTTCTTGACAACTTGGATACCTTTTATGACTTTTTTCTGTCTAATTGCCATGGCCTGCACTTCTAGTATGGAATGTGCATGGTGAGAATGGGCATGCTTGGGTGTGCCTGATCTCAGAGGAAAAAGTGTCGGCAATTCACCAGTGACTATGTTGTGTTAAAGTAAAAGGACAAGTACTTAATGGGATCCCTTAAAGTTAGGGCCCCCACAAACCATGGTTGATTACCTAAACCAATTGCTGACTCAGCCCCTCAAGAGTGTAACTTTAAGTGCCCATACCGGAGTTTCCCAAAGACAAATGTCTGGGACACCTTTGCCCTTAGGTATATTTTCTTGTGTAAAAAGTGCATTGCTCAAAAATGGATTCCTTCCCACTTTTAATGTTTTATTGAGGTATATATAATAAAATGCAGAAATCTTCAGGTATAGCTTGATGGATTTTGACATATGTATAGATGTGTGTAACCATTACCCAAAGCTATCAAACATGCTCACTAATTTATTTTACAGTCACCTAATTCAGCCGTCTGTCCAGCCCGCTCCACTTTGGTAACCACCAGTCTATTCTCCGTGTTGATGAATCTATTTTAGTTTTGTTAGTTTTGTTTTTTTCATTCCACATATAAGTGACTCATACAGTATTTTTCTTTCTCTGTCTAACTGATTTAACAGCATAATACCCTCTAGCTCTTCTGGTTTTTGGTGTCTGCTTTCTATACTGTGTTCCCTCCATCTTTGAACCCAGTAATATAACATATTACTAAAACTAAGTGTACAAAGTAGATTGGTTCCTTATTTATTATTTGTATTATACAAGTGGATAAGTGCAAAAATAGGCATAAAGTCCAAATTAATCTTCAAATTATGAAAATATTGATGTAGGTTTTGTTCTCTTCAATATTCTTCACCATTCCCTAAGACTTTAGTTTCATAGTCTGCACACCTGTCCCTAATATATTATTAATAGTTTTCTACTGTTATTACTATTACAACAAATTATCACAAACCCTGTAGTTTAAAATAACATTTATTACTTTACAGAGCTGTGATTTAGCAGTCTGATACCAGTCACCCTGGGCAGAATGCAGGTGAGGCTGGGATGGCTGCATTCTTTTACTGGGTCTCCAGGGGAGCATTGTTTTCTTTGCATTTTCCAGTCAGCCTCTATTCCTTGGCTCGTGACCACCTTCCACCTTCAGAGCCATCGGTAGAGGACCATCCCTCCATAGACCCATCTCTCTTTGATGAAGCTTGGAAAAATCCTACACTCTTAAAAGTTTATGTGGTTAAATTAGGCCCATTTGGATAACCCAGTATAATCTCCTCATTTATGGCCTTTAATTTAATTATATTCATAAAGTCTCTTTTGCCATGTAATGTAACATTCATCAATTAAGACAATAAGAATACAGACATCTTCAGTAGGCCATTTAAAAACCTCCCATAGTATTTCTGAAACCTACTTTATTTATATAGACTTTAAGTAACAAATATGTAGTTCTTATACGTTCTGAGATTATGACTATTGATAATTATAACACTATCAACATTACTTTATCATTTCAAATAAAACAAGTATTTTAGTTATGTATAGACAGCAATGTCTACCCTAGAATACAAAAAACTTGTGTAATTTGTTAAATCATGGAATTTAGCTTTATAGATACTAGTTCTATTGTCTTTCCCTGGAGAATCCATCATGGTTAGTTTCCATAAAATCTTGCACAAGCTTCCTTGATTTCTTTGTTTCTTAGACTGTATATTACTGGGTTCAAAGATGGAGGGAACACAGTATAGAAAGCAGACACCAAAAAGTCCACAAGATTTGGGTAATCAGGGACTGGCTTGAGATATGCAATGGTGCCTGTCACAATAAATGTTGTCACAACTATGAGATGGGGTATACAGGTGGAAAAGTCATTTGACCATCCTTGTAATGATGGCATTCTCAGCACTGCCTTAAATGTGTAAACATATGAAAACCCAATGGACACCAAACAGAAAAGTGTGTACATGACACCAACTGCCACACTAACGTCAGTGGTGAAATGAGTCTCTGAACAAGAGATCTTCAGTAGGGAGGACACATCGCAGAAAAATGGAGGGAGTTTTCTGGAACCACAGAAAGATAAAGAGAAGGTTCTTTTTATATATATACCCAGCTGAGTATAAGATCCCAAAGATGCTCCCAAGGACCCAGGAGGCAGCTGCCGTCCTCACACAGACTCCCCTGCTCATGATGATGTCATAATGCACTGGGAGACAGATGGCCACAAAGTGGTCATAGGACATGGCTGTCAGGATGAAGAGGTCACATGCGGCAAAGTGAGCCACCAACAGGACCTGTAACAGGCATTCTGGGAAACAAATGAGGCTCCTGTCAGATATAGAGACCAGAATAAATTTTGGAACTGTGATGGAAATGAGACAAGCATCAGTGGATGATAAGTTCCTCAGGAAGTACATGGGGGTGTGAAGACAGTGGTCCAGGGTGACAAGGATGATGATGATGAGATTCCCCAGGAGAGATGCCATGTAAATGAGCAGGAACAGAAAGGCAGTTGAAACGTGGAGCTCCCTGGAGTCAGAGAATTCCAGGAAGAAGAAGCCCTTCAGTGCTATGAGGTGGGTCATGTTTCCCGGTCTGTTCACACTGTATTCACACTGAACTCACTCTACAAGGGACATAGGAAGATAAGGACACACAACAGGCTCATGTTTGTCTTCCTTGTAATAATTCCTGTCTCATTCCTGTATGAATTTATCTATTCCGTGTTTATAAGACATGCATTGTGGTTACATGTTAAGTGTGGTTGCCAAGTGTGGGTAGGTTTGGGCATTGCAATGTGGGTGAAAAATAGGTCATTGGAGGAAGCATGAGAAAAACTAATGTTTGTCTACATTACACAAATTCACATTCTAAATATGTCCTCTGAGGGGAGTTAGTGTGAAGAGTATTAAAAAATAAAGCACAGAATTCTGACTTCTGAGGGAACAAGCAATTCCCTATATACATGTTAACATTTAAGCCTTCCTCAATTTGCCATCCCTAATATGTAAGAACGTATATATGTTAAGTTAGCAGATTGAAGAAAGAACACAAAAAATATACTTTTCAATAGGGCCTGATATATTTGTTGAGGAAATCTGTATCTTTATGAAATATATCCTGAATCATTATTTTAATATTCTAAATAAAATCAGTGATACAATGCAAACAATTTAAAAGCTACTCAAATATGTAGAAAGTAATCACTGAATATTTCTTTGTAAAGTGACTTTTTAAAAATATCTGAGATTGTATTTAAGATTTCTGTGAAATTTCCATCTATAAACTGGGTGTATTGCTTATAATGCTTAGTTGTATTCATCAAATTCAAATAGTTTTTCATTTAATTTTGTGCTAAAATGTATAGCACTAATGAAGACAAATGAAATTAATGGTAGAAAGATAGGAAATGTGAGCAGGAATTTAATAACTATAGATTTATTACATTTTGATAAAAAATAGTAATAATAGATGATAATGAAAGAAGGATATGGAATATGGGGGAAAATCTACTGCTCCTTACTCACAATCTACTTCGACATGTACCCACCCATGTTTTTATCCATGCTCACACAATCTTGCATGTACACTGATTCCCACACTGAATCATATTTTTAGTGTCAAGATGGAATCACACTAACCAGTTAAACGGTTGAGAGAAAATTGGCTATGATAAGTAGAAATAGAGCAATGATGAATAGCATCAGAACAGCAGAAATGTATCCTACAAAGAGAATTTATTTAGTATCTGAGACAAATGAAGTAAAGGAAATATTTTATGAAAGTACTGTAAAATCATTTAGTTGAATGGAGAAAAGTATAACTTCCCATTAATCACAAATGTCAATAGCTACAAAATATCTATTGGTGACAACTTTCTCAAAGAAAAAATTAGGATCTCAAATGAATGCCCCAAATGTCAAGCCTTTTCAGATTCTTGAGAGCGAGGAGTAGACAACTATTCTGGGTAAGACAGTAACACCTTCAGAAAGTCCATGTTACAAATGTGCCATTCACGGAGTGTTACAGAATTAATTTGTAAGTCAAACCAAGAAGGCTATCAAGGCAATGATGATTTCTCTCCTCATATAAGGACTTCTTTAATTTGACCTCTCTGAGGGAGATTTGCCTGGAGCAGATAAAATGCTGAGATGGAAGCAGTCAAACATTTACTTTGGAGTTAGGCAACTAGGAAGCAGGGAAACCTGGAGACTTTTAAGGAGTTATTGACAGTGAGGGTCTCTGCCATCCACACAGCACCACTGAACT
This sequence comes from Manis pentadactyla, assembly GCF_030020395.1. NCBI lineage: Eukaryota > Metazoa > Chordata > Mammalia > Pholidota > Manidae > Manis > Manis pentadactyla. Next base: position 49,286,016 of record NC_080031.1, read on the forward strand.
AAATGTTAGTGAATTTTTACACAATCTTAAGAAGATACTATAGGTTTTTACTACATCCTTAGCCATAAACTCATTGGGTATATCCTTCTGGAATTGCTTTTTCCCACAGAAGTCAGAATTCTGTGCTTTATTTTTTAATACTGTTCACACTAACTGCCCTCTGAGAGGACATATTCAAAATGTGAATTTGAGTAATATAGACAAATAATAGTTTTTCTAATGCTTCCTCCAATGATCTATTTCTCACCCACATTACAATGCCCAAACCTACCCACACTTGGCAAATATTAAAGACAGACAAGAGTTAGGGTGGCATATTTGATGCAGGACTAGATGTATTTTTCCAACAAGCATTGTAATAATTTATTTCCTGAGGTAGGAAACTATCATTCCTTTCTGGTGCTTGGTCTTTCTACATTTAAAAATGTCGACACTGGGTTTATGATTCATGTGAAATATGCCTCTCTACACAAGGTTTATAGCTTATACTATTAATAATACTGATTGTATTCAAGTGTGTGGCAGGCACTCTCCTAATTACTTTAAATATTAATTCGTAATCACATTGGCACCCCACAGCAAGACATTTAATTAAGTACTGATATAATCCTATTTTACACAGTTTTAGAAGAGCTTAAGTGGGCTTTACAATTTTGTTCTTTCTCACACATATAAACAATGGAAAAGATGACTATCTTTGCTATTTATATTTCTTCCAGTTACCATATTAATATTTTCTATTCAAGATTAGTGACAAGTCAATGTTAATTATTTGAGGATAAGATTTCCGAGTAAGGATGTTTAATGAGATTCTATTAATGTTTATTGTAAGATTTACATTTATTTCCAGGTCCACGACAAAGGGCGAGGCACTTGCACAGTCCCTGATGGTGTGCGTCAGGACAGTCACACCTCTGGCTCATGCATGACACCCGTTGGGGACACTCTGTGGACAGAGAGTCTGACACTTGCCCCAGAGCCTGCCATTCTATCCTGGCAATCTAAGAGAAAGAAAATCTTGAAGTAAGTAAAGAAATTCTTTAGAGGAAGTTTAGATGTTGCATGTCTCAGCCAATTGCTTGACATTTACTTTTTCAAACATGGAGGATTCCTTGCAACAGCTGGTCACACGTAGCTCATGGAGGATTTTTACCCCCACTTACTTTCCTACAGACTTATGAAGCCCCAGTGCACCTACTTGCCTGATGATTCAAACTTCTAATATTCTGCTGATTCCCAGTTAATATTTTTCTACATAGCTTCTTCATGCCATTATACATGGTATCAGGGAGAAGATAAAGGAGTTGATCTTGTCTGAAGTCCTCTTTTAGTATTTCAAGGAGCATCAAGTAGTTTTCAATATGTTACATATTGTCCTCTGAGAAAACAGTGGACCAAGAGGCGAGCATAATTCTCTTGGGAACCATGAGTGCATTTCTGTTTGAAAACTTATTAACCTGGAGTGAACAGAGGCATGTGGCTGTGGCATGAATATTTCACTCCTCACACTCTAGCTCCTGAGCTGTGGCCTTTTCTCTGGTGTATCCCTGGGAATATATCCGAGTGGGCTTCCTCACATGGCAAAATAGAAAATAGTGGTACACAGTGTGGTTTATTTAATGTTGCATTTTAATCAGGAGTGAATAAATTTTTATGTTCTAAATTATGTGACAAGCTGAAGGGTGAGCATATCTATCTATGGTTCTGTGAGTTCCAAAAATTTGGATCTAATGATTTTTGCTCACCATCTTTATCTATATTGCTGTTCATTGTTCCCTCTATGGCTTGGAAATCTGCAGTGTAATTTAACTTATTTCCCAATTTGGAACTTTCATGATGCAGATAAAAAAGTTGCTCTAATGCTCCCTCCAAAGCCCTTATCATGACACTATTAAAATACCCAAAGACAAAATTCACCAAATAAGTCCAACATGGTGTTAGGATGTCAGAACTGGAAAAGGTCTAAAGGTCATTAATTTTTTATACTCGAATTCTGTGGCACAAATACCTATGAAGTCTTTCATTTGGAAAGTATTGAGAATCACTAACAGATCTTTGACAATTGATAAAAAACAGGATGTCTTAGAGTAGCAAAGTACATCTCACTAATGATGTGGGCATTACGCTTATTGATAATGGAAAGAGAATGCATGTAAGAATAAGATATGATTTCAAATGACAGAAAGTGGAGTTATAATAAGAAATAGAGAAGGTAGGTATATACTCGATTTGGTCACCAGATAGGGGACTAAAGTTTAAAAGCAACTGGGATGTCCAAGGTAGGAGAAAACTGCTGAGAAATTACATATACTTTATATATGTATATTCTGTATCAACTAAAAATTACTTCCAAGAATTCAACCTACTTAAAAGTGACCATCAAGTAATTCTGTTTTACTATTGCATTACCTGTAAACATGCTCAGTGACATAAGACCCTGCTGAGTGCCCCTTTCACCTCTGTGTTCCTCAAGCTGTAGATCAAGGGGTTTAGCATTGGGGTGATAACCCCGTAGAGCATGGAGATGAGTGTATGTCTGGCTTGAGTGTTGACTGGAGGAGGGTTGAATGAAGGTGAATATGGGTGTGCCGTAGAAAAAACAGGCCACCAGGAGGTGGGAGGCACATGTAGAGAATGCTTTGTGCTTCCCTTCCACCAGCCGGATTTTCAGGATGGCAGATATGATGTAGATATAAGAGATAAAGGAGGTCAGGAAGGCACCAAACCCAAAATCCCTCTTTCCAGTAATATGAGCATGTCTATCATGGATTTGGATGAGCAGGAGAGGGCAACCAGTGGAGGGATGTCACAATAGTACTGGTTAACCCGATTGGACTTGCAGAAAGACAGGCGGAACGTGGATACTGTGTGTAGGAGGGAATTGAGAAACCCTGCTACCCAGGTCCCAGCTGTAAGCTGGGCACAGCGAGCCTCAGTCATGATGAGGGTGTAACAGAGGGGGAAGCAGATGGCCATGTATTGGTCATAAGCCATGACACTGAGAAGGAAGACCTCAGTCCCTACTATTGTTATCAAGAAGTACAAATGCAAAGCACAGCCCAGGAAGGAAATGCTGTGATTCCCAGTCAAGAGGTTGTCCAGCATCTTGGGGACAGTAGTTGATGGGCAGAATATGTCGAAGAGGGACAGATTAGCCAGAAAGTAATATGTGGGTGTATTTTTCTTAGTCTCGATGGCCAAGAGAATGGCCCCGTTTCCCACCAAAGTGACCTGGTAGGTGACGGCAAAGACCACAAAGAGAGGATAGCGCACCTCGGGGAGGTCAGAGAGCCCCGTGGGATAAAGTGAGTCATGGTGGTGAGATTGCAGTCATCCATCTCCTCTCTCCACGGGGGTCTCTCTGGAGGGAAGGAAGGCAACAAGCACAGCTTAGATTAAAAAGCCAAGGAGCACACTGATGAGATTCGGAAAAAATGTTGGTGTGTAATTGATATGAATTGTTAGCCAAATTTTACACAGAGATTTCAATTTTTAGTACTTCTGTTTAATATATCTCCTATAATTACACTGTTTCTTGAAATATCCATCTTACATTTTATTTTAGGACAAAGCTCTCCCAGACCCTGTTTAAAAATTCACCTCCTCAGTAAAAACCACTGTGGAACCATTTGCCAGTGTTTAGGTTTCAGAATTCAGTGACAGCTTCCTGTGTGTTTGTCAAACCAGCTTGGGCATTTATCTTGCTTTGCTTTGTATTGTCTCAATGTGCATAATTTTATGCACTATCTAAATTGTACATTCTTTAAGGGCAGAAGCCATGTATTTTACATGGTGTGTAATTTTAATAACCACTAACAACTAGCAAACAAATAAAATAAAAACTATCTAAATAATTTTTTTGTGAAAGAATGATGTGGCTCTTGCTTAGACAAAGTATTGGTAAGACTAAATATGCAACTGTGCTTACAGCTTCTGAATCATAACGAGTTAAGTGTGAAATTTAATAGTTATTTTCCACACTGATTATACTTTTATAAATAAAATGTGTCTATAAAATATAAACAAACCAGAAGAACAAACAAGTAAACCAGAAAAAGGCTCAAAAACACACGTAACAGACTGCGGGTTACCATGCGGAGTGGGGAGGGCAGGAGAATTAGGTGAAAGGGATAAGGAGGTACAAACTACAAATTTCAAATCATACATTGAATTTGTCACAGGGCTGACAGTATAGTACAGTGAATATAGCTAATAATGTTGTTATATCTTTGGTGACAAATGGTAACTACACTTACAGTGGTGAGTATCGCAATACATACAGTGATCTAATCATGGTGTTGTTCATCTGAGACCAATATAATATTGCACATCAACTGTATTTCAAAACATACTGAAAAAGAAAGGAAGGATACTATTTGGTTGATAGTGTCTAAATATAAGACAAAGTAGAGACCAGTATATTCATATTATACTCAATTCACATTCTCCATTTGACAAATATTTCACCACTTTTATTTCATTTAATGAAAGACAGTTTCTGATGGTATATATGATTGAACTGTTGGCCACATTTACTTTTTAAATTTTGGAATTGCATTTGACGTATTTTAATGGTCTTCATAATCATAATGTTTATGAATATTTCTAAAAAGCACTTCAACTGAAAGCCTAAAAGTCAATACTTTTGTGGATTTACTCTGTCGCTTTGAAAACCGTACTAGTTTTTTTTAATATCATATATGTATGATAAAAAATGGATATGTGATAAGAAAATAAAATGTTAAAGTAATTTTCAATGGTTCCCCCACATTTATTTTTGTCTACTGGAAATTGCTAATAATATCTTTCCTCAGATAAAATAAATAGTATGAATAATGCAATGATATGTAATTATTTATTTAAGCATATGTAATGAAATTATTTTCTACCATGTGTTTTTCATGTAATAATTCTTTATATTTAATTAATTACTGATTGTTTTCATTAAAAACAGCAGAAATCATTCCAGTGGGCAACTGTTTTTAAGTTTAATATTTCATATGTATTTCATTAAACTAATGAGCTCTTGAACATCTTTCTCAGAACTATAGCTCTTACCATTTTGTTAAACTGAAATGTAGTGAGGTACAATATTATATCGGTTTCCAGTGCACAACGTAGTGATTCTATGGTTATATATGTTAGTAAATGTCCATCACAGTAAGTATAGTCACTACTTGTCACCAAAGTTATAACACTATTATTCACTATATTCCTTATGCTGTCCTTTCATCCCTGTGAGCTGAACATATAATGAGCATTGGAGGAAGGGATGTAGGGCTAAGATTATCTTTCTCTTGGAAATTATCCAGAAATCAAGGTTTCTTTTACTTACTCTTGTGCCTGCATTTAAAAGCTCCCTCTTTTTCATCAAATAGCAACTTCAAGGATCCACTATGTGGAAGAAAAGAAAATTAGTTAATCAAGCAAAAATAATCATTCAGAAATTTCAGGTCTTAAGATGAGTAAAATTTTATAATTACTTTAGTATATGTCAATATCAAGGAAAATTATATGTAAAATTAATTTATGAATAAAATGATATTTCTTATTAAAGCTCTATAGATGAAGAAGAAGTGCATACATAGCCTTCCTTTTACTCAGTGGTTTGAAGCTAAGATTTTAAAGCAATCAAAAGGACTTCTACATCTCATACCTCTATCTGCTTTGGCACATCCTTATTGCCCATTGGGGTCATGGACCATTCTTGTAGGGAACATACATTCAGATAATTCAGTCAGAAAAATTCATTTGACACAGCAGAATTCTACATACAGAGAATCTGGATATACACTTTATACAGAGTACAAAATTACTAGCAATGAAATTTAATAATTGTAAGCATTATTAACACATATGCTCAATAGTATTTTTAATTCCACACCCTTCATCTGACCTGTTTAGTATTAAATTTTAACTAATTTATTAAATATGTTTACACCATATTCACATCTTTACAAATATCAAATTATCTTGGTTAAAAATTTCAGAATTTACTCAATATTTTCAATGCCTTTTTAGTTTTCGAAGTCTTAAAGGGATAGGGAAACCAATACTAGAGAAACAGGGCAGCAAGACCGATGAGCAGGTGCCTGAGGCTGGCGCCGGAGAATAAAGAAAAACGAGTGGCGATTTTTTATTTATTTATTTATTTATTTATTATTTTTTAATTATTATTGTTATTTTTTTTGTGGTCATTGTTTTCTTTTGGTGGGTACTTTTTGGAAGTCTTAAAGGGGCAGGGTGGGACACTTAATCCAGAGGTAGGGAATCTGGGGATCTCTGGGCACCCTAATCCCCTGGGACGCAGGGAGCAAGGAGACCACTTACGGAGATAAACAGCCTCCCAGCAGCTCCCCCTCCACCGCGACTCCACCACTTTGGAGCAGGTGCCCCAGCCAGGCCACGCCCACAGCAACAGCGGAGATAAACTCCATAGCAGCCGGGCAGGAACCAGAAGCCCTGTCTGTGTGCAGCTGCCCAGCACAAGGCACTAGAGGTCGCTGTTCTCCCAGGAGAGGAGGGCCACAAACCAACAAGAAGGGAAGTTCTTCCAGCCGTCACTAGTCACAGCTCTGAAACTATTCCTATCACCATGAAAAGACAAAATTACAGACAAACCAAGATAACAGAGACACCAGCGAAGGAGACAGACCTAACCAGTCTTCCTGACAAAGAATTCAAAATAAAAATCAAAAACATGCTGACAGAGATGCAGACAAATACGCAAGAGATATGGGATGAAGTCTGGAGGGAGATCACAGATGCCAGAAAGGAGATCACAGAAATGAAGCAAACTCTGTAAGGATTTATAAGCAGAATGGATAAGATGCAAGAGGCCATTGATGGAATTGAAACCAGAGAACAGGAACACATAGGAGCTGACATACAGAGAGATAAAAGGATCTCCAGGAATGAAACAATATTAAGAGAACTGTGTGACCAATCCAAAAGGAACAATATCTGTATTATAGGGGTACCAGAAGAAGAAGAGAGAGGAAAAGGGATGGAATGTATCTTGGAAGAAATAATTGCTGAAAACTTCCCCAAACTGGGGAAGGAAATAATTGAACAGACCACGGAAATACAGAGAACTCCCAACAGAAAGGATCCAAAGAGGACAACACCAAGACACATAATAATTAAAATGGCAAAGATCAATGACAAGGAAAGTTTTAAAGGCAGCTAGAGAGAAAAAGGTCACCTATAAAGGAAAACCCATCAGGCTAATAACAGACTTCTCGACAGAAACCCTACAGGCCAGAAGAGAATGGCATGATATATTTAATGCAATGAAACAGAAGGGCCTTGAACTAAGGATACTGTATCCAGCACGACTATCATTTAAATATGATGGCAGGATTAAACAATTCCCAGACAAGCAAAAGCTGAGGGAATTTGCTTCCCACAAACCACCTCTACAGGACATCTTACAGGGACTGCTCTAGATGGGAGCACTCCTAGAAAGAGCACAGAAAAAAACACCCAACATTTGAAGAATGGAGGAGGAAGAATAAGAAGGGAGAGAAGAAAAGGATCTCCAGACAGTGTATATAACGACTCCATAAGTGAGCTAAGTTAGGTAGTAAGATACTAAAGAGGCTAACCTTGAACCTTTGGTAACCACGAATTTAAAGCCTGCAATGGCAATAAGTACATATCTTTCAATAGTCACCATAAATGTAAATGGACTGAATGCACCAATCAAAAGACACAGAGTAATAGAATGGATAACAAAGCAAGATCCATCCATATGCTGCTTAAAAGAAACTCACCTCAAACCCAAAGACATGCACAGACTTAAAGTCAAGGGATGGAAAAAGATATTTCATGCAAACAACAGCTAGAAGAAAGCAGGGGTTGCAGTACTAATATCAGACAAAATACACTTCAAAACAAAGAAAGTAACAAGAGATAAAGAAGGACACTACATAATGATAAAGGGCTCAGTCCAACAAGAGGATATAACCATTCTAAATATATATGCACCCAACACAGGAGCACCAGCATATGTGAAACAAATACTAACAGAACTAAAGGGGGAAATAGACTGCAGTGCATTCATTCTAGGAGACTTCAACACACCACTCACCCCAAAGGATAGATCCAACAGGCAGAAAATAAGTAAGGACACGGAAGCACTGAACAACACAGTACAGCAGATGGACCTAATAGACATCTATAGAACTCTACATCCAAAAGCAACAGGATATGCATTCTTCTCAAGTGCACATTGAACATTCTCCAGAACAGACCACATACTAGCTCACAAAAAGGGCCTCAACAAAATCCAAAATAATGAAATTCTACCAACCAACTTTTCAGACCACAAAGGTATAAAACTAGAAATAAATTCAACAACGAAAACAATAAAGCTCACAAACACATGGAGGCTTAACAACATGCTCCTAAATAATCAATGGATCAACGAACAAATTAAAATAGAGATCAAGGAATATACAGAAACAAGTGACAATTATAAAACAAAGTCCTAACTTCTGTGGGATGCAGCAAAAGCAGTCTTAAGAGGAAAGTATATAGTGATCCAGGCACACGTGAAGAAGCAAGAACAATCACAAATGAATAGTCTAACATCACAATTATCGAAATTGGAAAAAGAAGAACAAATGAGGCATAAAGTCAGGAGAAAGAGGGATATAATAAAGAGCAGAGAAGAAATAAACAAAATTGAGAAGAATGAAACAATAGCAAAAATGAATGAAACCAAGAACTGGTTCTTTGAGAAAATAAATAAAATAGATAAGCCTCTAGACAAACTTATTAAGAGAAAAAGAGAATCAACACAAATCAACAGAATCATAAATGAGAACAGAAAATCACGACAGACTCCACAGAAATACAAAGAATTATTAAATACTACTATGAAAAACTATATGCTAACAAGCTGGAAAACCTAAAAGAAATGGACAACTTCCGAGAAAAATACAACCTTCCAAGACTGACCAAGAAAGAAACACAAAAGTTAAATAAACCAAATACGAGCAAAGAAATTGAAACAGTAATAAAAAAACTACCGAAGAACAAAATCCCCGGGCCGGAGAGATTTACCTCGGATATTTATCAGATACACAGAGAAGACATGATACCCATTCTCCTTAAAGTTTTCCAAAAAACAGAAGAGGAGGAAATACTCCCAAACTCATTCTATGAAGCCAACATCACCCTAATGCCAAATCTAGGCAAAGACCCCACAAAAAAAGAAAATTACAGACCAATATCCGTGATGAATGTAGATGCAAAAATACTCAATAAAATATTATCAAACTGAATTCAACAGTATATCAAAAGGATCATACACCATGACCAAGTGGGATTCATCCCACGGATGCAAGGATGGTACAACATTCGAAAATCCATCAAGATCATCCACCACATCAACAAAAAGAAAGACAAAAACCACATGATCATCTCCATAGATGCTGAAAAATCATTTGACAAAATTCAACATCCATTCATGATAAAAACTCTCAGCAAAATGGTTATAGAGGGCAAGTACCTCAACATAATTAAGGCCATATATCATAAACCCACAGCCAACATTATACTGAACAGCGAGAAGCTGAAAGCTTGTCCTCTGAGATTGGGAACTAGACAGGGATGCCCACTCTCCCCACTGCTATTTAACATAGTACTGGTGGTCCTAGCCACGGTAATCAGACAAAACAAAGAAATACAAGGATTCCAGATTGGTAAAGAAGAAGTTAAACTGTCACTATTTGCAGATGACATGATATTGTATATAAAAAACCCTAAAGACTCCACTCCAAAACTACTAGAACTGATATCAGAATATAGCAAAGTGGCAGGATAAAAAATTAACACACAGAAATCTGTAGCTTTCCTATAAACTAACAATGAACCAATAGAAAGTGAAATCAGGAAAACAATTACATTCACAATTGCATCAAAAAGAATTAAATACCTAGGAATAAATCTAACCAAAGAAGTGAATGACCTACACTCTGAAAACTACAAGTCACTCTTAAGAGAAATTAAATGGGACACTAACAAATGGAAACTCATCCCATGCTTGTGGCAAGGAAGAATTAATATCGTCAAAATAGACATCCTGCCCAAAGCAATATACAGATTTCATGCAATCCCTATCAAATTACCAGCAACATTCTTCAATGAAATGGAATAAATAATTCAAAAAATCATATGGAAACACCAAAGATCCCAAATAACCAAAGCAATCCTGAGAAAGAAGAATAAAGTAGGGGGGATCTCACTCCCCAACTTCAAGCTCTAGTATAAAGCCATAATAATTAAGACAATTTGGTACTGGCACAAGAACAGAGCCACAGACCAGTGGAATAGACTAAAGACTCCAGACATTAACCCAAACATATATGGTCAATTAATATTTGATAAAGGAGCCATGGATATACAATGGTGAAATGACAGTCTCTTCAGCATATGGTGCTGGCAAAACTGGACAGCAACATGTAGGAGAAGGAAACGGGACCATTGTCTAAAACCATATACAAAAGTAAATTCAAAATGGATCAAAGACATGAATGTAAGCCATGAAACCATTAAACTCGTGGAAAAAAACATAGGCAAAAACCTCTTAGACATAAACATGAGTGACCTCTTCTTGAACATATCTCCCCGGACAAGGAAAACAGCAGCAAAAATGAACAAGTGGGACTATATTAAGCTGAAAAGCTTCTCTACAGCAAAAGACACCATCAATAGAACAAAAAGGAACCCTACAGTATGGGAGAATATATTTGAAAATGACACATCCGATAAAGCTTGACATCCAGAATATATAAAGAGCTCACACGCCTCAACAAACAAAAAACAAATAACCCAATTAAAAAATGGGCAGAGGAACTGAACAGACAGTTCTCCAAAAAAGAAATACAGTTGGCCAATAGACACATGAAAAGATGCTCCACATCACTAATTTTCAGAGAAATGCAAATTAAAACTACAATGTGGTATCACCTCACACCAGGAAGGATTGCTGCCATCCAAAAGACAAACAACAACAAATGTTGGCGAGGCTGTGGAGAAAGGGGAACCCTCCTACACTGCTGGTGGGAATGTAAACTTGTTCAACCATTGTGGAAAGCAGTATGGAGGTACATCAAAATGCTCAAAACAGACTTACCATTTGACCCAGGAATTCCACTCCTAGGAATTTACCCTACAAACGCAGCAATCAAGTTTGTGAAAGACCAGTGCACGCCTATGTTTATCGCAGCACTATTTCCAATAGCCAAGAATTGGAAACAACCTAAGTGTCCATCGGTAGATGAATGGATAAAGAAGATGTTGTACATATACACAATGGAATACTACTCAGCCATAAGAAGAGGGCAAATCCTACCATTTGCAGCAACATGGATGGAGCTGGAGGGTATTATGCTCAGTGAAATAAGCCAAGCGGAGAAAGAGAAATACCAAATGATTTCACTCATCTGTGGGGTATAAGAACAAAGGAAAAACTAAAGGAACAAAACAGCAGCGGAATCACAGAACCCAAGAATGGACTAACAAGTACCAAAGGGAAAGGGACTGGGGAGGATGGGTGGGTAGGGAGGGATAAGGGGGGGGAGGAAGAAGGGGGGTGTTAAGATCAGCATGCATAGGGGGTGTGGGAGAAAGGGGAGGGCTGTACAACACAGAGAAGACAAGTACTGATTTTACAACATTTAGCTATGCTGATGGACAGTGACTGTAAAGGGGCTTATAGTGGGGAGCTGGTATAGGGGAGAGACAAGTAAACATAATATTCTTCAGGTAAGTGTAGATTAAAGATAACAAAAAAAAAAGGAAGAAAGAAAAGGGCGATTACTCCATGATAGGATAAAACTAACTGTAAATCAACGATTAATGCATGATTTAAATATCCTTAATTTTGATCACATAAAGGGTGTCAGATGATTGGCTATGGAGGTACACTTTCTGATAATATTCCTTTCTCTTAAAAAAAAAAAAGCAGTTTTTGTGTGGTGACCTCCAATGAGTTCTACACCATGGTATAAAGGGCAGATCGAAGTGTGGGCTAAGAGTCTGTTTGTGTTTATACAGAGGATCAAAGCCTAATTTGGCTAAACAGAAAACGAACTAAGATACGATATGAGGAACTTCCAACATCAGCACTCTCTGGAAGAGTCATACCTGAAGATGATCATCAAAAAACCTTAACAAAGATCCATGCGATGCTGCAGTTGTAGCTGCATTCATCCCACTGGTTCCTGGACTTGCCATTGGAATGAAGAAGGAGATATCTAAGCTGACCTGTGGATACCGTAAAACAACAAATTTGACTGGATCTACACTGTTGGAACTCAACCAAGAATTAGGAGAAGTGCAAGTTGTAGCACTCCAAAATCTTACAACTACAGACTAGCTACTGTTAAAAGAACATACGGTATGTGAACAGTTTCCAGGAATGGGCTGTTTTAATTTGTCTGATTTCTCTCAGACTGTTCAAGTACAGTTGGACAATATCCATCATATCATAGACAAATTTTCACAAATGCCTAGGGTGCCTAAATGGTTTTCTTAGCCTCACTGGAGATAGCTGGTAATTATAGATCTGCTTTGGTTATGTAACTGTATCCTGTTATGTTAATGTGTGTGTGCAATTTAATTAGTAGTTTAAAACCTATACATGCTTATGTTACTCTACAAGAAGATATGTCAAAGAAATAATCAATCTTCCCATGTTGTTTTCCCTCTGCTACCTCTATAGCTTTTGATCTTCCTTCCTAATTACAACCCTTAAATAGAAATTGTGCCTCATATCGAATTTACCGAGTATCATAATTCCTCCAAGTGCTAAAGATACCTCAAGACAAATGCTGGGCATAGAAGCCACAGGGCATAAATCTGCAAAGAAGTAAAAGCTAACCTTTTCAAACAATATGGCTTCTCTCTCCCTTTTCAACTTTACATCTCCCTGTATGGCCCCGGTAGATGACTGGTTACCCAGAGATGGGTAAGATTCCTCAAGGGAGGAACAATATAAGACAGGCACAGTCGCAGGGGGGCCATCAGGTGAGAAATTGGGGATCAACAGAGGTGAGGCTTAGAACCTCTCCCCCCGTTTTGAGAGAAATCTTCTGCATCCGTGGATGTTTATTGCCCTTGTCTAGCTTGGATTAGCACATAGTCTACAGGCACACACCTGATCATCTACATTTGCTCTCTTACAACACTAAACTAAGTTTTCTACCTTCATCTTACATCTACCTACCACTTCAGCATTTTATTAAAAATAATAATAATAATAATAATAATAATAATAATAATAATAAAGGGGAAATGTGGGATCCACATATAAATCAAGTATAAAAATCAAAAGAATATTCATATTTGACCTGATTGTTTATAGTTCATTATGCATGATCAAAACCGAAAGTTTCTGTGATGACTGCCCTTGTACTGTTCACCATGTAAGAACTTACTCACTATGTAAGAATTTGTTCACCATGTAAGAACTTGCTCGTTATACTTCAGAAGATTGGAGACTGTTGAGAATTAGGCTTGGGGTTGATTAATGATTGTGCATTGAGTCCCCTATACAGAATTTTATTGTTAACAACCATTTGATCAATAAATATAAGATATGCCCTCTAAAAAAAAAAACCACCTTTAATCTGAGTTTTCATTTTTTATTTGGTAAATTATGACTTGCCTCCTAATATTTATTCTCTTGTTAATGACTGTTATGGGGTGGGGAGATGGAGCCCCCCCATATGAATATCATCAGCAAACAATACTTCCTGATGATTGGGTACATTTTGCACTTTCCCTTTTAGCTGGAAATATCGACCTGTTGAAGATCAAGTGAATGAAATGTTAGCTAATTTGATGTGCATACCCCATGTCATAACTATAAACAAGGTAGGAAACTGACCTGTACATTCCTATTTTGAGTGTGTTGAATATTTCCATGTTGTCTAATTAATACATTATTATGTCTTCAATTTAATATTTTAATATTCAGAAACAGTACCTAAACTTTGATTATATATTCACTTTTTTGGTAGGTGGACCAGCTCTCCAGATGACTCCCCCAGGAATGGAGCATTACAGTTACAGTTCTTGTTTAAAAAATAAGAATTATTTATAAAATTGAAATTATTCTTGAAATAAAAACACATTAAAAAGACCAAATAATTATTGCTCATGAATTCTCCTCACCAGTTTAATTATGTGCTTTAAATTAATGTTACAGTGAAATTAGCAACTATCTTATTCTTTAGTTCTATGAGTTTTATCACTTCTTTAGACTCTCATGACTGCCCCTGTCATAAGCATACACAACCATTTCCCTCTGCTATTCTATCAGAACCAGGCCTTCACACCCAGACCCCTGGCAACTGCTTGTCTCATTATAGCTTAACTTTTTCATCTGGAGAACGTCATATACAGAGGGTCAACAATGCACAACCTTTTGAGACTGCTTGATCCCTCGGAAAAATTATTTGTGATACAACCAAGTTGCACATATCAATAGTTCATTTTTTGTCTTACCTTGTATTCCCCCGATGACAGAAAGTGGAGCATCTTTCCATTTGCTTATTTACCAAGTGTATGTTGAATGAAGATTGGATGAACAACCTGTGACAACCATAAAGTGAAATACTACTTAAAAACAAAAAGGAACTATTGATATGTGCAACAACATGCGTGCAGTTATGCTGGAGGTCCTCATAGGTGAGGTCGTCCGTTGCCTGCCTGTCATCAGGGGCAGACTGCTGCGGGGCTGAGTGTGCTGGGCAGGGCAAGCGTGCCATGGGGACTGGGGTGGAGCCAATGGGGCAGGTGGGGAGCTGAGAGCTGGCTACCAAAAGCTTCTGGCCTACTGAGCTGACAGAGGCTAGGAGAGGCAGGAAAGCTTTGTCCACCCTCTCCTGTCAGTCAGAAAATCGGGACTACTGCTGGACTGAGCAGGTCACCCTGGGGAGGTCACCCTGGGCAGGTCAATAGGGAAGCCCCTGTGTTGGAGGGGCCACCAGTCAGGAAGCTGGAGTGTTTGGGGCTGGTTCCTGCAAGGGTCCACGCTGTCCAGTTGGGCTGAAGAAGGCCTGGGAAATATTGCCTGCCTTCCCTTCCTCCTCCAGACAGAGGTCCCTACGATCCCTGCCCCTCTGGCACACTTTCTGCTGCTGGTAAATCTTTCAAACTGTCACCACTGTGTTGTGTCTCAGCAGGACCAACAGAACATGCCTCTCAGCTCCCCTGATGCACCAGCTCTCCTGAGTGTCTGTTTTGCTTAGTCACCAAAGCCCAATGCAAAGTGGACTCATGTTCATGGGGCAGATATCCAGGTCCAGGTGAGCTGGGTTCCTGCATGTGTATCTCCTCTCTGCTCCATTCCTCTTCATCTTGCATGTGGGCAGGACAGGGCACAGGGCTTGGGTCTCAATCACTTTTCTGCCTGTTTACCCTTCACAGTGTGGTCCTCTCTTCTTGAGAAGGTGTAGACAGTGTGGTCTGCAGTCTTCAGGTCATTTTCAGGGTTAGCTGTATTTGCTGTAGTTGCTTCCTTGGTGTGTACATGGAGGAGGTTTTTGCCTTGCTTTATACAACTACACCATCTTTTTGCACCCCCTGTTTAGTCATAAGCCTTAGCTCCATGAGTCCCAGGATGCTGAGATTTATGAATAAATCCCCATGGGAGAGTCTTTCTTGAATTTTAAATTACCAAGATAATTCATTACAATACAGCACAGACAATTATCATATGCACAGTTTCATAGGAAAAGCAGTAAAACTACCAACAGGATAACTGATTTGTTATTAAAATATCTACTGTAAAACTCCTAAATTTTCTAAATTTGCATTTTTTAAATGGTAGTTACGTATTTTCCCTCCACCTTTCTTTTCTTTGATTTTGCTGCTTCTCCTGTCTTAATATCATGTATTTCTTCATCTTTCCTTCTTCCTATTCTTCCTTAATATCTCACCTCATTTGTCATTATTTTCATAAAGAATAAATTTTAAAAGATAAAATACTTTCAATAGAAGAAATCTATAGATCATTTTGGGTAGTTTGGACATTTTAACAATATGAATTATTTCAATCTATGAACATTTGATATTATTACATTTATTGGTGTCTTTTTACATGTCATTCTTTGAAATCTTACAGTTTTCAGTGCAGTGATCTTGCACCTCCTTGGTTAAACACATTCTAAGTACGTTCTTGAGGCTACTATAAATGGGAGCATTTTTCTTATACACAGTTCATATTCAGTGTATAAAATTGCAATTAATTTTTTTATCAAGATTTGTTTCATGTGAGTTTATTCAATTTACTAATAATACATTTATTTCCAGTAAAGGATTTTCTGTTTTTTATGTCATTTTTATATTTCTGTGGTAAAAACAAAAGAAAATGCATAAATCTTAGTGTATTATTCAATGAATTTTGCTATGTGATTGTATTCATGGAAGAATCTCCCAGATCAAGATACAAAATAATCTCACTATATTTTTTCTTCCACTTTTTCACCCATTTCCTCACCCAACTACCCAATGGCAAACATCTGTCTGTTCTCCATGTCTCTGAGTCTCTTTCTGTTGTGTTTGTTCATTTATTTCTTTTTAGATTCCACACACAGGTACAATCATGTGGTATTTGTCCTTCTCTGTGTGACTTACTTCATTTAGCATCATATAATCTCACCACCCATGTTGTCACAAAATGTCAACTGCACGATGAGATGTCACTTCACACCAATCAGTGTGGCTAATGTCAACAAAACAGAACAAAAAATGTTGGAGAGGATGTTGAGAAAATGGAATCCTTCTACCCTGGAGGTTATAATGTGAATGGTGAAGCCACTATGGAAAGCAGTATAGAGGGTTCTCAAAAAACTAAAACTACAAGTATGATATGATACACAAATGTCACTTCTGGGGATTCACCTGATAAGATAATCAATAATTTGAAAAACTTAGAACAGAAATGACTTTTTGAAGATTAGAAAGAAAATAGAAAATTCAGTAGAACTAACAGTTATTTAAAAGCCAAATTTGACAAACTTTTAGTGGACTAAGCCAAAAAGAGAAACTATTGAACTAAAACACATAAAAAATGGCAGAATGTATTACATTTCATATCCAGAACAACAATGGATCATAAGAAAATACTATGAAGTATTGTATGCCAACCAACTATATGTCCCATAAGGAAGAGATAAGCCCTACAAGTACATAACCTAGGAAGACTGAATCAGTAATAAATAGAAGCACTGAACAGACCCTTAATAAGTAAGAAGATTGAATCAGTAATCAAACATCTCCCAACAGAGAAATCACAAGAACCAGATAATTCCAATCATGAATTCTGTCAAACATTTAAAGCATTTAATGTTACAGTTAACATTTAATTAACTCAGACTTTTCCAAAAAATTAAAGAGGATGGAAACACTGCCAAAATAATGTTAAAAGCCAAGAATATGCTGATAATAATGCTAAATAAGGACACATCAGAAAAAATATTTGACCTATATAAGAGATGGATATAGATGTAAAAATTCTCCACAAAATATAAGCATATCAACATCAACAGAATATAATGATCAGGTAGATTTATATCTGGGATGCAAGGATAATTCAAAATATACAAATCCATAAATGTGATACACCACATTAACAAAATGAAAGAAAAAAATCATATGATCATCAAAATAGATACACAAAATTATTTGACAAAAACATTAATTTGTGATAAAAATAGTAAAAAACTTGGTGTAAAATCAATATACCTCAACACAGTAATGACCATAAAGAAAAAACAACACCCCAAATCAAAGTCATCAATGAAAATTTGAAAGTCTTTCCTCTAAGATTAGAAATATATAAATGTACCAACTATCATCAGTTCTATTCAACATAGCAATGGATATCTTAGCTAGGACAATAAGGAATGAAAAAGGAAATGAAAGGCTTTCAAGTAAGAAAAGTATAAATAATATTGTCTTTGATTGAAGATGATATGATCCTGTATCTAAGAAATCTTAATGAACACACCGTAAACTGCTGGAATTAATCAATGAATTCAGTAAAGTTGCAGAAAAACATCATTATACAGAGATTCAATGTTAACAAAAACATTAGCAGAAACATGTGAAAAAGAAATAAAGGAAACAATTCATAATATCATCAAAATCAACAAAATACTAAGGACTTAATTTATCCAAAAAGGGTTAAAGTTTTCATATTGAAAAACTACAAGACTTTGATGAAACAAATGAAGATAAACAAAACAATGTTGGAAAACTGTATCATACTGTTGGATCCGAAGAATTAATGTTAACATGTTCATATTACCCCAAAGCATCTACAGATTTAATGCAATCCTTTTCAAAATCTTAATGGCACTTTTCACAGAAATAGAAATAATTATCCTAAATTTGTATGGAGCCACAAAGACCCTGAATTGAAAAGACCTACCAATACTAATAAAAAGAACAATGCAAAAGGTATCACACTTCATAATTTCAAACTATATTGCAAATTTATAGTAAGTAGAAAGGTACTGACAAAAGAATAGATCCACAGACTAATGAACAGGAATTCAAAGTCCCAAAATAAATTCTCATATATATTTATGAACACATATTTTAGAAGGGAGCCAAATTTACTCACTGTGAAAGGACATTGTCCTCAAAAATGGAGTTGAAAAACTGGAGAATCACATACAGATAAGGAAATTGGGCCCCTATTTTACACCAGTTACTGAAATGAACTCGAATTCATTATACATGTAATTATAATACCGAAAATGTAAAACTTTTATAAGGAAACAAAGGAAAACAGCTTCTTGATATTGTTCTTGGCAATGAATAACCAAATATGACTACAAGCTAGAAATTTAAAAATAAATAAGCAACCACATCAAACTGAATAGTTATCAGCAAAAGAAACAATCCACAAAATAAAAAGGTAACCTACAAAATGGGATACATTTTTGCAAATCTTACCTCTGATAAGAAGCTAATGTCCAACATACAAAAAGAATGGATAAAATGCAATGATAAAAACAAATGTCATATTATTCAGCTGTAAAAAAGGAAGAAATCCTGCCATTTGCAACAGTATGAATGGCCATAAAGAGTATTATGCTAAGAGATAAGCCAGGAAAAGAAAAATAAATACATGATTTCACATATTCGTGGAATCTAAAAATAAAACAAATCAAAATAAACAAAAGGGTAGACTCATAGACACTGAGAAGTGACTGGTGGTTACCACAGCAGGAGGGTTAGGGTGGGAGAGAGGGGAGGATGAAGGGGAAAAATGGACACAAAAATTCTCAATCATTACAAAAACTATTCAAGGAAGTGGTAGTACAGCATAGAGAATATAATCAGTGATTCTGTAACATCTTCCTATGTTGACAGATAGTAACTGCACTAGCTGGGGAGAGGATGTAATAATGTAACCGGGGAACCACTGTAATATAGCAACTCATCCAGTTGAAGTATTTCATGATTTTAAGATCTTGAGTTCCATCAGTTTATGGAAATCATCACAGGGTACATACAAACACAATTCCCAAAAATTTGTTTGTAGTATAAAATTCTCAACTTTTTTCTTTTTTAAAAACATTTCCAACAAACCTTTCTATTATTGACCAAGACCATGAGCTTGGTGAGAGATACCCACTATTTCTGATAAAATGGAATTATTCCAGAGTTTTTGCGTAACAAAAATATAATAACAATATCACAAAGTATATTACCTTTAAATCAGTGGTAAAATATTGAATAAACATTTGAGTGGTACATGAAAAGAACAATTGATTGATTTTAATATGTATTATATTTTATGTGGTATTATAGTTAGTGTATCCCATATATTCTGTTTTATATGAGGAGGATGACACTTTTATATCATATGTAATTTTAGAGATACACAAAAAAAGAATAATAAATTTAAAAAATCAAATTTGTGGTAGTAAAGTAATATTCTTACTTCATTTCTTTAATGAGTTCTGCATGATTTTCCCCACACTACTTAAAATGAAATAGCACACAGTTGACCCCCCACTATAATGAACAGCTGTGTATGTTGTACAAGATGTTTATTAGGCCATTAATGAATTTTGGAGAGTGTAATCTACCCCAATGCACAACATCTCTACGCTTTTATACTCTAACTCCTCTGGTACAGGTACCTATGAACAGTCCATCATTTGGTAAGGTTTTGAAAGTTACTAACAGATCTGTGACACTCAAGAAGAAGAAATAACAGGATGTTTTAGAATAGTAAAATATCTCTCACTAGTGATGTTGGCACTTCACTTAGTGATAATGAAAAGACAGAGTGCACATAAGAAGACAGGCGGTCAAATGCTAGAAAGTAAAGCTATAATAAGAAATAGAGTGGGTGTACAGTAAATTTGATCACCAGACTAAGGACTAAAATGTGAAAGCAATTGGGATTTACAGCCTAGAGAAAACTATGGAGAAAATTATACATGATTCTATACTCAAAACAGTGCAGTAAATAAACAGTAGGACAGAGACAAAAAATTCTTATTTCCTGAGGTAACAAGAAGAGAGAATGGAATAAAAATAATGTGTCATCTCCACTCATAAAATATAGCTCTCTAACCATCCTGAGTGGAAATGCAGTATTCAATGCAAAGCAGAGTCTAATTTCATGGATTTTTGTTTGAAAACTTTGGAAAACTGATAACAAAAATGCAAGGTAATTGACAAGATACACATGTGTTTGTTTATTAAAATATTACTTTCTGTTTTGAATATAGCGAATTGAATTTGATATCTAAATTAGAGATACAGAAGATGAAGTGGTTCCTAGGAATGATAGGTGGAGTTAAGAATGGACAAGGTCACAAGAAAAGCGAGAGAAGCAGAGAAACATAGAGTAAGTTTAAGCTAAAACTGAAAAACAGGGAGAGAAATGATCATGTCAAAGAACCATAGCAGCATAAGAGGTCAATCAAGAGAAAGAAATAAAGAGACAATCTATAGATTAGATATAGATTTAGAAATAGCTATAGAAATGTAGAATGTATAGAATTAGGTTGGCATAAACATGGAAATTGTTAGTGTTGAGGTGGCCATATATCTTAGGATAGGCTCAGATTAAACTTCTTACATTAGTGTCATTATTAACTGTTCTCTGTACCTCTCGAATGTCTACTTTGGATTACAAATGTTAAGTTTCGTTTGGATAGAGACAGATATGTACATACATAGATACATATGACTAATGCTATATATATGTATCTATAAGCTTATATGAATATGTAAGTATGTATTTTAGACATTGAATAAAAATTATTGCAAGAATTCTTCTTATAAATCTATTCTAAAGAGAGCATTGTCATTCTGTTTTACTATTACAATTACAGTAAACATGCTCAGTGACATAAGACCCTGCTGAGTGCCCCTTTCACCTCCGTGTTCCTCAAGCTGTAGATCATGGGGTTTAGCATTGGAGTAATAACCCCATAGAGCATGGGGATGAGTCTATCTCTGGCTGGGGAGTGTTGACTAGAGGATGGACGGACATAAGTAAATGTAGTTGTGCCATAGAACAAACAGACCACCAGGAGGTGGGAGGCACATGTGGAGAAGGCTTTGCGCTTGCCTTCTACTGACTGGATCTTTAGGATGGTGGATATGATGTATATATAAGAGATAAAAGTGGTCAGGAATGCACCAATCCCCAAGACACCGCCTACCACAATAACAAGCATTTCTGCCATGTAGGTGGATGAGCAGGAGAGGGCCACCACTGGGGGGATGTCACAGTAGTACTGGTTAACCCGATTGGACTTGCAGAAAGACAGGCGGAAGGTGGACACTGTGTGGAGGAGGGAATTGAGAAACCCTGCTGCCCAGGTCCCACCTATAAGCTGGACACAGCGAGCTTTAGTCATGATGAGGGTGTAACGGAGGGGGAAGCAGATGGCCACGTACCGGTCATAAGCCATGACAGCGAGAAGGAAGACCTCAGTCCCCGCCAGAGCCACCAGGAAATAAAGCTGCAAAGCACAGCCCAGGAAGGAAATGCTTTGATTCCCAATCAAAAGGTTGTCCAGCATCTTGGGGACAGTAGCTGAAGGGCAGAATATGTCTAAGAGGGACAGATTGGCCAGAAAGTAATACATGGGTGTGTGTAGCTTCTTCTCCATCCCAATGGCCAAGAGAATGGCCCCGTTTCCCAGCAAGGTGACCTGGTAGATGATGGCAAAGACCACAAAGAGAGGATAGCGCACCTCAGGGAGGTCAGAGAGCCCCATGAGGATAAAGTGAGTCACGGTGGTGAGATTGTAGATGTCCATCTCCTCTCTCCACGGGGGTCTCTCTGGAGGGAAGGAAGCCATGAAACAGGTTAGAGAAAAAGCCAAGGGGTCTATTGATTAGAACTTTGTGAAGTAGTTGGTAGATGGTAGGTGACATATTCTATTCTTTCTATTTCAATTAGATATTTTGTTTTTTAGACCTACTGTTAAATCTTCTATACTCACTGTATTTCTGGAAATATGCATCCCCTGGTCTGTATCAAGAGGAAACCCACTGACACCCTAAGTTGATGTTTAAATATTCACCTCCTCAGTGACACTACTGGGGACCGCCCACCAGTGTTCGGGATCTCACAATTCAGTGGAAGCTGCTGGTGTACTTCACACAACTTCTGGGCCACTTGCCTTGTATTTTTTCATTGTTTTATTCAGCAACTCAATTCTAAGTACCTTGAATGTAGAAGCTGTGTATTGCTTAGTAAATTATTTTTAAAACAGTTAGCAACTAGCAGACATAGAGTAAAAGAATATCTATCTAAATAATTGTTAGGTGGAAACTCTTGTCAGAATGGTCTGGTACCTCCTCTGACATAGTGTTTCTATTAGTAAAGATAAATACATATCAGAATTTTTCAACTTCAAAATCATAATATTTAAGTATGGACATTATTATTTATTTCCCTCCAAGATTACTCTATAATGAAATTCAATTTGTCTGTCACATTAAAAATAAAGCCTGGTTGAATATTTCTAAATGTCATCCGAACAGGAAGCAAATATATCCGTATAATATTCAACTATCTTTCTCCTTAAAAATTGCATATTTGGCCATGTGTTTAATTACTTAAGGAAATACAGGTTTTGAAATTTGTATATGCTTTGACATGTTGATCTTAATTTTGTTTACTTTTCTCATTTGATTTTTCTGTATCTTAGTCCATATAACTGAAATGTTTTAAGACTATTTACAAAAATACAAATTGAAGACCTATAAATCAATATTTCTGTGTAATTCATCTGTCACTTTGGAAACTATTTTTTTAAATATAACACCTGTGGAATAAAAAATTCAAAAAGAAATAATGAAATTGAAAAATATACAAAAATCACTCTCTAAATTCTTCCCTTCATATTTATTTTACCTGTATGAAATTGTTAATGATTTCTTTGCTCAGATAAGATGTATAGTATAATATACATTTGTATAAAAAATACAAATGATACAGAATGATTTATTTACACAATGGAATGCAAATGTTTGTTTCCCACTCCTTTCCATGAAATATTTAAATGAAATATCTGAAACTACTTGGGAGATGTTATTATCTTTCCTTGAGCATACTGTAACATATCTGGGAAAAAATCAAATTTTATCAAAGATCTAAAACTCATGAAATTTAGGAAATAAATTACTGTAATAACCACAATACTTTTGGTTATTGTTATTCAATCAACAAAATATGCTTAATGAAAGACTGAAACAAAAAGAATCTGCAGCATCAGTTAGCACATTTTTAAATGTTAAGAATTCTACACAACTGTTCAACTTCAGTTTGTTTATATCTTTACATAATAATCTTTGAAAATGGAATATTATATTATCAAATTAAATAAGGGACTTTCTATTACAAAAAATAATATATTGATAGAGTAAATATTAAGCTCTATATTAAATACCAGTATTCAAGTTCTATGTTAAATATTAATTAAACTCCTATATTAAATATTACATTAAATACTAAATAGACTTGCAAATTCGAGTGTTTTTTTAAACAAGAATTATGAGTAATAAATCAATAACATCCTGATAAAAACAAATAAGCTGTTTCTACATCAGGTTACATAATCAACACACATCCTTAAAAAAATGTATTTTCCATAAGTTTTGTACTTTATTTACATTTTTAAAATCAACATTAAAGTCTGAGCGCACAAATTGCAGAATTTGTTTTTTGTTATTTGGGGAGGTAACTTTTACTCATATTGATGATATCCTCCTTTTATATCAAACATAATTAAATCTTATGTATTTGACATTTATTTAGATAAATGAGTGGTATTTTGTTAACAATATATTGCTGAGGAAGAAGTTCTATAACCTTCCTTATTAACTAACCCAGGAAACTGGACACACAGTTCAAAATCATAAAAATTCTCAAGAATGTCTATCTTTCATGTGCGTTGTGAGATTACTTGGTGCAAATGTGAGCATGTGAAGTATATAGGTTACTATCAGCTTTTTATCATAAACAGCCAAATATAAAATGGGAATTGGAAGTAAGAATATATGACTAGGATTAGATGTCTTTTGGAAAGCACTCAGAAACCAGGCTTCCTTATTGTATATATGACTTACTCTTCTGTATATGGTCAAATCCAAATGATGAGATATGAAAATTTTCTTTTTTTCCTTTAACTTCAAGTTTCCACTATGTAGAAAAAAATAAAATTAGTTATTTAAGCAAAAAATATCAATGGCAAATCTTAGATCTTAGTGTTGCTCATAATGAAAAATTTATTTAGCACACCAAAATTAAAGAAACATTACATAAAGTTTTCTTTAAAAACGGGAGAATTTTTCCCTTAAAGCTACATAGTAAAGGATGAAATTCTATAACTCAGTTTTTAACTTGATGTATTGATAGATAATAAACTAAAGGCATCACAAAAGCACTTTTAGTTTAATCATTCCACATGTTATGTGACAACCCTGTTTCCCGCTAGGTTTCAAGTACACCATTTTCTAGGAAACAGACAATCAGAAACATTCATTGGAAATAGCATCATTTTATATATACAGGTTTTGGATTCACATTTGTGTGGGCATGCATTTTCTTAGGGCTGTAATTAAACATTATTAAGAATTTACTTAGACAACCACTATATAGTATTTTTAATTCCTCACTTTATCTTACCCATATAGTATTCAGATTTATCTAGTTTCTTAAATGTGTATACTTTCATAATATATTTACATATTTGTAAACATATAATTATCTATCATAGCTCTAAAATTCTGAAATTGAATATACAATTTCTTGCCTTTTCAGTTTCAGAGGATTCATGACTGATACAGTGTTTCAATAAGAAGAAAATATACAATCTGGCAAAGAAACATCATTAGTGAATTAAAATTAACTTCTCATTCATATACAGGCCACTTGTATTGTTTAGAATTTTCCCTTAGGAATTAAAAAATAACAAGGAACCTGGAGGGAATATTCTTTCTTCATAAACCTAAATTACTACAACCTATAATGGGCAGTTATTAATATAATGGGAACTTCTTTTATAGTTAATTTATTGTTGGTTAAAGATAAAACTATATTGTGGAAGAGTGAAAATTTTTTTCTTGTAATAATCTGGAGTAAGAAAAAATAAATTTTTTCCAGGGCCTACAGCGTCAGACAACAATGAAAAATAAACTGACATTATTAGAATATTTTCTGTAATCAGATGGATCTTAAATACAAGTATGATTACAATTCTGACCTAGTATAAATTTGCATTTTTTCTGTGACAGACAGGAAAACTCTATTTTTTCATTATTACACACACTTATCTTGCTAAGACTATTTTCCATCCATGTGGTACAATTTTTATTTAGAACAATTTAGACTAAAAATGAATGGAATTTCAAATTTAACCTATGATTAATACACTATTTTCTTGCAGTGCGAGAATACAAGATGTTTGCATTTAATAAATCCAGGTGAAATGTATATAGATGTCTGTAATGGCATTTCGATTTTTCTGTGACATTGTCACCTATCAAAATAAAATATTGGGAAAAATTACACATGGATCATCAGAAATTACACAGTGAAAAATCATTTTAACCCTTTCCCTTCATGCCCACATCCATACTTAACCTCCCTATTATTTTGGAAAGAGCAACAATTCTTTACACCATTGTTTTATTTTAGCAACATTCTATTTTCATTTAAGCATAATGTTTTGTCTATAAGGAATTTTAAGTTTCCCTTCTTTCATTTTTTACATTTCTTTACTCAATCTGAAAGATTTGTAATATGTTTTAGGTCTCTACATGGTTTCTTTTGTACTTTATTAAACAGAGTTTTAATATCAATTGCTTTATGTGTTTCTTCCACCCTTAGAGACTTTGGAAAGTAGAAACAGAAAACCTGTTATAAAGTAAGGGAAAATGCTTTTACAGTTCCTCCCGCATCCTCTAAATCTTATACCCTCTTCTGATGGAATTTGTTTTATTATTGTACTTATTGGAATTTATAATACTCTTTAACCTAAGCACACTCCTCAAATGTCACTTTATTAAGCACAACTAGAGGCTTTTCTTCTTCCAATCTAAAGAAGGGCAGAGGTGAAGTGCCATCTCCAGACATCGCCGTGCGCCTGGGCTCTGTCAGGCCCTCAGTGTTCTGAGCACACAGCTCTGATTCCCAGGAAGCAAAACAGGCAGGGCCCCTCCGACCATCCACGGAGAGCTCCATATCTCTGCTCTATCAAAACGTAGAAAATTCTGACAGTGTTAATCTGTGTATGTGTTGTGCTCGATACTGGAGCTGGACGAGCCCCTTGCTATCACACAACTTATATTCTGTGCAGAAGAGAGGCAGTAAAATACTATCAAGCATTATTTTATTGACTTCACCTTTCTCCTTAGTCTTCCCAATGACTGACATCTCTTTTGGCAACAGGACCTTTCCCAATACTTAATTCTGGATTCTCTGCTCAGATTTCTTTAGAAGTGTGAAAATTAAGAAAGCAGAACCTCACTAAAGTGGAGTTGGGAGGCCAGCAGGGATTCTCTCAAGTCCACCAATCCTCTACTGCAGTCCTCACCAGAAGAAAAAGATACCTTACATGTCAAATTGTTTTAACTTCTTTAATCCCCAACAGGAGCAGAGTTTCCACCTCCCCTGGCAACAGCCCACCAATAAGAGATGGTCACAACCTAGCCAGTGAGAAGACATGACACATGGGACTCCCAGTATCCTCCAACAGACCTTTTGCTTTTAACAGCCATCCTAATCTGCCCTTCCTTCTGCAAAACAGCATTATTTTGCTTTATCTCAAATGTGTTCTGCCATAGCTTGCTTCTCCCAAGTTGCAATTCTCTGCTTTTCCAAAATAAACTCAATTTTGTTGCTAAGATGATTGACAAGTTATTTTACTTTATATAACATTATTTTATTTTATTTTATTTTTTTATCTTGTTATCATTAATCTACTATTACATGAAGAAAATTGTGTTTACTAGGCTCTCCCCTACCCCAAGTGCCCCCGAAAAACCCAATTACAGACACTGTCCATCAGCATAGTAAGATGTTGTAGAATCACTACTTGTCTTCCCTGTGTTGAAAAGCTCTCCCCTTTCCCCCACCCCCACATTATACATGCTAATCATAATACCCACTTTCTTCTTCTCCGCCCTTATCCCTCCCTACCCTCCCATTCTCCCCAATCTCTTTCCCTTTGGTAACTGTTAGTCCATTCTTGGGTTCTGTGATTCTGCTGCTGTTTTCTTCCTTCAGTTTTTCTTTTGTACTTATACACCACAGATGAGGGAAATCATCTGGTATTTGTATTTCTCTGCTTGGCTTATTTCACTGAGCATAATACCCTCTAGCTCCATCCATGTTGTTGCAAATTGTAGGATTTGTTTTCCTCTTATGACTAAATAATATTCCATTGTGTGTATGTACCACATCTTCTTTATCCATTCATCTACTGATGGACACTTAGGTTGCTTCCATTTCTTGGCTATTGTAAATAGTGCTGCGATAAACATAGAGGTATATATGTCTTTCTCAAACTGGAGTGCTGCATCCTTAGGGTAAATTCCTAGAAGTGGAATTCCTGGGTCAAATGGTAAGTCTATTTTGAGCATTTTGAGGAACTTCCATACTGTTTTCCACAATGGTTGATCTAATTTACATTCCCACAAGCAGTGTAGGAGGATTCCCCTTTCTCCACAACCTTGCCAACATTTGTTGTTGTTTGATTTTGGATGATAGCCATCCTTACTGGTGTGAGGTAATATCTCATTGTGGTTTTAATTTGCATTTCTCTGATAACTAGCAATGTGGAGCATCTTTTCATGTGTCTGTTGGCCATCTGAATTTCCTCTTTGGAGAACTGTTTGTTCAGCTCCTCTGCCCGTTCTTTAATTGGATTATTTGCTTTTTGTTTGCTGAGGTGCATGAGCTCTTCATATAATTTGGATGTCAATCCTTTATCGGATCTGTCATTTATGAATATGTTCTCCCATAATGTAGGATACCTTTCTGTTCTATTGATGGTGTCTTTTGCTGTACAGAAGCTTTTTAGCTTGATATAGTCCCACTTGTTCATTTTTGCCTTTGTTTCCCTTGCCCATGGAGATATGTTTATGGAGAAGTCACTCATGTTTATGTCCATGAGATTTTTGGCTATGTTTTGTTCTAAGGGTTTTATGGTTTCATGACTTACATTCAGGTCTTTGATCCATTTGGAGTTTACTTTTGTGTATGGGGTTAGACAGTGATCCAGTTTCATTCTCTTACATGTAGCTTTCCACTTTTGCCAGCACCATCTGTTGAAGAGACTGTCATTTCCCCATTGTATGTCCATGGCTCCTTTATTGAATATTAATTAATCATATGTGTTTGAGTTAATGTCTGGAGACTCTAATCTGTTAAACTGGTCTATGGCTCTGTTCTTGTGCCAGTACCAAATTGTCTTGATTACTATGGCTTTGTAGTAGAGCTTGAAGTTGGGGAGTGAGATCCCCGCCACTTTTTTCTTCTTTCTCAGGATTACTTTCGCTATTAGGGTTTTTGGTGTTTCCATATGAATTTTTTAACTATTTGTTCCAGTTCGCTGAAGAATGCTGTTGGTAATTTGATAGGGATTGCATCAAATATGTATATTGCTTTGGGCAGGATGGCCATTTGACGATATTAATTCTTCCTAGCCAAGAGCATGGGATGAGTTTCCATTTGTTAGTGTCCTCTTTAACTTCTCTTAAGATTGTCTTATAGTTTTCAGGGTATAGGTCTTTCACTTCCTTGGTTAGGTTTATTCCTAGTTATTTTATTCTTTTTGATGCAATTGTGAATGGAATTATTCTCCTGATTTCTCTTTCTATTGGCTCATTGTTCGTTTATAGGAAAGCCACAGATTTCTATGTACTAATTTTGTATCCTGCCCCTTTTCTGTATTCCGAAATCAGTTCTAGTAGTTTTGGAGTGGAGTCTTTAGGGTTTTTTATGTACAATATCATGTCATCTGCAAATAGTAACAGTTTAACTTCTTCTTTACCAATATGGATTCCTTGTATTTCCTTGTTTTGTCTAATTGCCATGGCTAGGACCCCAGTACTATGTTGAATAACAGTGGGAAAGTGGGCTTCCCTGTCTTGTTCTCAATCTCAGAGGAAAAGCTTTCAGCTTCTCAATGTTCAGTATGATGTTGGCTGTGGGTTTATCATATATGGCCTTTATTATGTTGAGTTACTTTCCCTCTATACCCATTTTGCTAAGAGTTTTTATCATGAATGGATGTTGAATTTTGTCGAATGCTTTTTCAGCATCTATGGAGATGAAAATGTGGTTTTTGTCTTTCTTTTTGTTGATGTGGTGGATGATGATGGATTTTCAAATGTTGTACCATCCTTGCATCCCTAGGATTAATCCCAGTTTGTCATGGTGTGTGATCCTGATGATATATTTTTGAATTCAGTTTGCTAATATTTTATTGAGTATTTTTACATTTACATTCATCAGAGATATTGGTCTGTAATTTTCTTTTTTGGTGGGGTCTTTGCCTAGTTTTGGTATTAGGGTGATGTTGGCTTCATAGAATGAGTTTGGGAGTATTCCCTCCTCTTCTATATTTTGGAAAGCTTTAAGGAGAATGGGTATTATATCTTGTCTTTATGTCTGATAAAATTCTGAGGTAAATCCATCTAGCTCGAGGATTTTTTCTTGGGTAGTTTTTTGATTACCGCTTCAATTTCTTTGCTGTTAATTGGTCTGTTTAGATTTTGTTTTTCTTCCTTGGTCAGTCTTGGAAGGTTGTATTTTTCTAGGAAGTTGTCCACTACTTCTAGGTTTTCCAGCTTCTTAGCATATAGGTTTTCATAGTATTCTCTAATAATTCTTTGTATTTCTGTTGGGTCCATTGTGATGTTACCTTTCTCATTTCTGATTCTGATGATGTGTGTTGATTATCTTTTTCTCTTAATATGTTTGGCTAGAGGATTATCTATTTTGTTTATTTACTCAAAGAACCAGCTCTTGGTTTCATTGATTTTTTCTATTGTTTTATTCTTTTCAGTTATGTTTATTTCTTCTCTGATCTTTATTCTGTCCCTCTTTCTGCTGACTTTAGGCCTCATTTGTTCTTCTTTTTCCAATTTTGATAATTGTGAATTTAAACTATTCATTTGGGTTTTTTCTTCCTTCTTTAAATATGCCTGGATTGCTATATACTTTACTCTTAAGCCTGCTTTTGCTGCGTCCCACAGAAGTTGGGGCTTTGTGTTGTTGTTGTCATTTATTTCCATATATTGCTGGATCTCCATTTTTATTTGGTCATTGATCCATTGACTGTTTAGAAGCATGTTATTAAGCCTCTTTGTGTTTGTGAGCCTTTCTGCTTTCTTGGTTCAATTTATTTCTAGTTTTATACCTTTGTGGACAGAAAAGTTGGTTGGTAGCATTTCAATCTTTCTGAATTTACTGAGGTTCTTTTGGTGGCCTAGTATGTGGTCTATTCTGGTGAATGTTCCATGTGTACTTGAGAAGAATGTGTATCCTGTTGCTTTCGGGTGTAGAGTTGTACAGATGTCTATTAGGTCCATCTGTTCTAGTGTGTTGTTCAGTGCCTCTGCATCCTTACTTATTTTCTGTCTGGTGGATCTGTCCTTTGGAGTGAATGGTGTGTTGAAGCCTCCTAAAATGAATGCATTGCAGTCTGTTTCCTCCTTTAGTTCTTTTAGTATTTGTTTCACATATGCTGGTGCTCCTGTGTTGGATGCATATACATTTATGAAGGTTATATCCTCTTGTTGGACTGATCCCTGTATCATTATGTAATGTCCTTCTTTATCTCTTGTTACTTTCTTTGTTTTGAAGTCTATTTTGTCCGGTACTAGTACTGCAACACCTGCTTTTTTCTCCCTATTGTTTGCATGAAATATCTTTTTCCATCCCTTGACTTTTAGTCTGTGCATATCTTTGAGTTTGAGGTGAGTCTCTTGTAAGCAGCATATAGATGAGTCTTATTTTTTAATCCATTCAGTGACTCTATGTCTTTTGATTGGTGCATTTAGTCCATTTACATTTAGGGTGATTATCGATAGTTATGTATTTATTGCCATTTCAGACTTTAGATTCATGGATACCAAAGGTTCCAGGTTACTTTCCTTACTATCTAAGAGTCTAACTTAACTCACTTAGTATGCTGTTACAAACGCAATCTAAATGTTCTTTTCTTTTTCTCCTCCTTTTTCTTCCTCCTTCATATATTAGGTATCAAATTCTGTACTTTTTCTCTATCCCTTGATTGACTTTGGGGATAGTCAATTTAATTTTGCATTTGCCTCACAATCAGCTGCTCCACCCTCCCTACCATGATTTTACTACCTCTGGTGACAGCTATCCAACCCTAGGAACACTTCCATCTATAACAGTCCCTCCAAAATAGGCTGCAGAGATGGTTTGTGGGAGGTAAACTCTCAGCTTTTGCTTATCTGGAAATTGTTTAATCCCTCCTTCAAATTTAAATGATAATCTTGCTGGTTAAAGTAATCTTGGTCCCAGGCCCTTCTGCTTCATGGCATTAAACACATCATGCCACTCCCTTCTGTCCTGTATGGTTTCTGCTGATTAGTCTGATGTTAGTCTGATGGGCTTTCTTTGTATGTGATCTTATTTCTTCCTCTGGCTGCTTTTAACAGTCTTTCGTTATCCTTGATCTTTCCCATTTTAATTACTATTTGTCTTGGTGTTGTCTTCCTTGGGTCCCTTGTGTTGCGGGATCTGTGGATCTCCATGGCCTGAGAGACTAACTCTTTCCCTAGATTGGGGAAGTTTTCAGCAACTACCTCCTCAAAGACACTTTCTATCCCTCTGTCTCTCTCTTCTTCTGGTATCCCTATAATGAGAATATTGTTCTGTTTGGATTGGTCACACAATTCTCTCAATATTCTTTCATTTTTAGAGATTCTTTTTTCTCTCTGTGCCTCAGCTTCTTTGTATTCCTCTTCTCTAGTTTCTATTTCATTTATTGTCTCTTCCACCATATCCAACCTTATTTTAATACCCTCCATCATTTTTTTTAATGATTGGATCTCTGACCTGAATTCATTCCTGAGTTCTTGGATGTCTTTCCGTACCTCCTTTAGGAAGTTGATGATTTTTATTTTGAACTCCCTTTCAGGATGAGTCACGAGGTCCATATCATTTAAATCTTTCTCGGGAATTGTATTAACAATTTTACTCTGGACAAGGTTCCTTTGGTGTTTCATGTTTGTATATGGCGCCCTCTAGTGTCCAGAAGCTCTATTCTGGATCTGCTTAGCCCCTGAAGCAATGTCGGGGATCGTAGGGGAGTGGTACTGTTGCCTGAGGGGGAGGAAAGAGATGTTCTCCGCCTCCTGGCTGCTGTGCTTGTCTCCACTGCCTGAGCCAGTGGGCCAGTCACACAGGTTTAAGTTTTTGTCCCAGAGCAGCCAGATATGGATCCCTACTTTCCACAAGCAGCCGGAATCCCAGTCTCCCCAGGAATTCTGCCTGTATTAACTTTCCAACCTGGTAGTCATGCGAGTCTCATGAAAGCACGATGAAATGTAGGTTAGTGCTCCCAGTGCAGATCTCTGGAGCTAGGTATTCAGCAGTCCCAGGCCTTCCACTCCCTCCCTGCTCCATTTCTCTTCTTTCCACCAGTGTCCTAGTGTGGGGGAGGGGCTCGGTTCCCGTGGAGCCACAGCTCTGGTAAGTTACCCCACTCACTGAGGTCTTCTCTTTTCTCCAGGTGTGTGCAGTCTGACCAGTTCTCTTTCATGTTGCTCTCTCAGGATTAGTTGCTCCAATTAAATTTTCTAATTGTAGCCAGTTGTAGGAGGAAGCCTCTGTCTCTCCTCTCAAGCCGCCATCTTTAATCCTCCTCCAACCTTTTTTTCCTGACAAGTTTTTATTAAGGTTAAGAAAAACAATCTGGGACACATGAAATTCTGAATTTCAATTCAAAATTCAAAGAATATACCTTATAGGTTTAGGGTTAGAATTAATCAAAACTCTGAAATCCTAAATACATTAATACTACTTGCATTTCTTTTTCTGTAGCATACTTTATTGTGTGATCAGGGAACTACACCATGTATGACTGAGAAAAATTGTTCCAAGTGCCACTCCAAGTGATTTACAAAGTGCTAATGAAGTATTTTGTTTTCACGCATAACTATGGCAATATTAGGATGCATTTTTTTTTATTTCTTGTATGTCCACAAATTAATCGTTTCTTCTCAGGATCCTCATTTAAAAATTTTTGCATTTTAAATTAATATTAAAACAATGTTAACATCCTTTTTGGTGTACAGTTCTGTAAGTTTTAGCTCATGTATAGATTCTCATAGCTACCATAACAGATACTTAACAGTTTCCCCCCAAACTCGTTGATACCCCTTTGCAGCAACACCCTGACTGAATATTTTATGGTTGTATCACAGGTTGCTCATGTATTCTCCAATGAAGTGCCTTTGGATTGTTTATTGATTTTGAGGATTATGAATAGAATGGCTATAAATACTCATATTCAGGTTTTGGTAAAAACAGTAGGTTTCATTTCTCAGAGGTAAACCCAAGGAATGTAGTTTTTAGGTCAAATGATAAATATGATTAACTGTATAATAAACTAAAACATTTTTCAGAATGACTCTATCTTTTTACCAGCAGCAAAGTGTGGCAGTTCCAGTTGTTGTACACCCTCACTTTCATTTGGCACTGTCAATATGTTCAATTTTTATATTCATAGTATTATTTTATTGAATTAGTTGGTATGCAAGACTATATTGGTTTGAGATTTACAACATAAGATTCAACATAAGATACATTACTAAACTCTCATTCCAATAAGTGTAGTTACTTTCAACATGCAAAGAAATTATACTATTATTGACTATATTCTCTGTGCTGTACTTCTGTTACAGTGACTTATTTATTTTATAATTTGAAATTTGTAACTCTGTATTACTTCATCTATTTCACAACTCCCCCTTTCCAATGGCAACCACCAGTCTATTTTCTGTGTTTATGAGTCTACTTCTGTTTAATTTGTTCATTTTTTTGGATTCCACATATGAATGAAATCACATATTTGTCTTTCTCTGTCTTATTTCCCTTATAATAATAGTGTCTATGATCATCCATTTGTTTAAAATAGCAATATTTCATTCTTTTTTATGGATGATTAATCTTCCATTATGTGTGTGTGTGTGTGTGTGTGTGTGTGTACTACATCTTTATTCATTTATTTTCCAATGGACAGTGTTAAGGACCTATTTTTTAAATATTTTACTACTGTAGAGTTTTAAGTGTTTAAAGGTTTATGTTTTTTAAGTGTTTTAAATTTTAAAAAAACCTAAAAGGAGATGATGTCATTGTTGAATTTTACCATTTTTAGTCAAGTTGTTAGTTGTCTGTTAATGTTTAAATATACTTGGAATGATTTAAATAACAGTCTTTATCATGTGTTTTTACAAATATTTTCTCTCTGTGGCTTCTCATTCTCTTGATCTGTACTTTGTGTAGCAGAAATATCTAATTTAATTAAGTCCAGCTTATCAATCACTTCTTAAATGAACGGCATCTTTGTTGTACCTAAAATGTGACTGTCATGCCCAAGGTCATGTAGGGTCCTTTGCACATTGTCTCCAGGGGATTTTCTAGTTTTCCATTTCATGATTATGTGGCTTATTTTGAGTTAATTTGTGACAGGAATATAAGTTCTCTGCTTCAATTATTTTTATTTTTAACACTTTTTGACATTTGAACCATTTTTCTAAAACTTTGGAAATTGCCGTGTGAAGGACTCCTTATCCACCTTCATACACACTCAACATGAATCTAAGATGTTTTTTCTAAATTTATCCCACAGTTTTTCTACTCATTCCTTTCTGAAATCACTGGTATATGTAAAACATTTTTCAACTTATAAACCTTCTTTAAAAGCATTTTAAAGGCAGCAATCATCAGGAACTATTGTAAGTTTTATATTA
The DNA here is from genome assembly GCF_030020395.1 of Manis pentadactyla. Lineage (NCBI taxonomy): Eukaryota > Metazoa > Chordata > Mammalia > Pholidota > Manidae > Manis > Manis pentadactyla. The sequence goes on from NC_080031.1 coordinate 49,321,539, forward strand.
GAACTTTACATTGTGTGCTAATGTTTTCCTGTTTTATTCCATGATGTAATTTTTCATAATTATTAAATGCATTTATTATTAATTTTGGCTCTGTGATTTTTTTTAGAGGCTGCTGTTTAATTTAGTTGAGAAGTGAAAGTTTAATATTTAGAGAGGTTTTCACTGCATCTTATCCATTAATATTTCAAATATATTTATTTAACTGAGCTGCCAAAGATCTAGAAATCATTATGGGAAACTTGTGCTTTCTCAAGTTTATATATCCTTATTCTAAGGTTACCTTTTAAGGAAACTGCTGCCAATCTAATTAATCTCAATGAATTAGTCCAACCTATATATGAAAAATGAGGCATAAAATGCCTTCATGTTTTTGGTAAGCTGTAATCACTAATTCTCTTGCATCTTCTTGGGGATATAAGCACCACAGTGAGACACAGAGAGAGATCACCAAGCAAAACAAAGGAACCCCGTGCACTCACCTTCCTGTGCTCCAAGTAACATTCATCTCTGAGGAGGACTCCCTAGGTCAGGCTAAATGAAGAGAATTGAAGACTAATGATATTAGGCTTTATTAAAATATGTTTTTATGAGAAACAGTACAGTGAGTGAATATGTCATATTTCAAGTTCAGATATGCCTCTGTTTTTGAGGCTAATTCTTTTATGGCACTACATTTAAAATTTTAATTTATACTGAACAAAACTCTAACTCTTAAAGAATACTAATAGCATTCAAAGTGACCATTCTTATATTTTTGCTATCCTGATTATTTTGTTTGACCACTTAATCACACTACAATATTTATCAATGTTTTATGAGGTATAGCTATTTAAGCAGAGTAAATCAAATCAATGCCACATTTTTCATATCATATGACAAAATATTCTTTCTGACCAGTAGTCCCTACAGCATGTTAACAGGTATGGGCAATCTCACCATGCTCCCAGAATTCCTTCTCATGGACATCTCAAGCTCCAAAGAGCTCCAAGACTTGAAAGGTCTGCTGTTCCTAATAATTTATTTGGGGGCCCTGGCTTGAAATTTTGTGACCTTTACTGTAATTGTAATGGGCACACACCTTCACTTCCCATGTACTACCTCACACGTTATTTATCATTGTCAGACTTTGGTTACATCTCAGTTACTGTTCTCAAATCCATCATAATGAATTAACCTTAATTAACCTTTGGACAGAACTTAGCTTCAATAAAATAAGTATAATAACAATGGTAATAATAATAATTATAAATACAATTATAGATATTTCCTGTTCTCACTCTTCAAATGCCCATATATGTAATAATTAATGGATTCTTTGCTAGGCAACTATTTCTATGGTATTGTAATTCAGGAATTGTCTAGAAAGATAAATCATATCCCCTAGTTCACCCTGACTGGGAACAAAAGCTTGCATGAAAGGACAGTTATATCTAAATGTAAAAATATGTAAATTTCACCTTCGGTAATCTATTTTCACTGTTTCATGTTTATTTTTTGATCACGTAAACTCACTATGTAAAACATTTTGTATATGGACATTTATTTCAACATACATATATACATATATCTATGATCATTCAATTTACAGTTAGTAGATAATAACAGAAATACTTAAATCTAACCCTATAAACAAGTTTATCCATCCATAGCAATAATATACTTCATAAAATCTATTTCACAGTGACCATGTATCAGAGAGGTTGCAGCTAACTTAAATAAATTGATATAAAAACCATGGAAGCACTTCTGTCTTGAAGTCCTGAACAAAATAAAGATGAACAATACATAAAAATGACCAATGTATTAAATGTACATTTCTGTTAAGTTTTGAAACAAAATAAATCATAATTTAGAGAAACAAAGAATACAGCATCGAAATAAGGTGACTGAGTTCAGTTGCTGACATTCTTACAGATGAGACATGGGTAGGACATGACGGAGGAAGGTACTGGGAATCCAAAGGCTGATGCAGAAGCCAGCAGAGATGCAAAAAGAACAAGGAAACAGAGTTGAACTCCCACTATATAACTAGTTATATAAAATACATTCTTTTCACTATCCCTAGAAAATGCTAATGAAAATATTGATTGTTTAATGCTTATTTCAGCAGATTTCAATAATGGGAAGGGATTTATACTTAGGAAAAAAACTTTTGCGATGTTCTTTAAATAAATAAATAAATAACATGTGAACAATGTAAGTTAATGGTGCTGATCCCTGTTCAATCAAAAAACAATGCATAACTTTTGACTCCCTGAAAACTTAACTATTATCTTACTGTTGACCTAAAGACTTATCAGTTTAGACAGTAACAATGAAGTCAATTAGCACAATATATGTTATATATGTATTCTTACAGAAAAATATGCTAGAGAAAAGAAAAAAATCAAATCATTATGAATGTCAAAAATATTTTCCAATTTACTGAAAGAAATCCTCACATAAGTGGACCAATTGTGGGTAAAACTGCAATATTTCCAGAATATCTTGCCTGGCCGTAGTGCATCTCTATACCAATAGGTGTTTCCAAGGGGTGGAAAGAAGTAGTCCACCTCCATATCAGTAGGTGATTACAAGGAGGAGTGAGGGATTATCTGGATGGGAGAGGCTGGGTGGGACACCCTTCTTCAGCAGCCAGGCCACAAGAGACACTGGTAAGCAGAGTGGATGACTGCTTGTTAGCAATAAATGGGTTTCTCCCACTTTATTTCTCCCTTTGACTGGTTTCAGTTTCAAACGTATTTTGCCTCGGGATTTCCCCTCAGAGTTACACCAATGAGGTTAAAACCCATGTTCTTTAGGACCAACTATAACCCTCATGATGTGAGGCACCACGGAGGCAAAACACACAAGAAATTGCCCTTCAAATACAATAATTACAATTATTCATATTGAATGTGGCTCTGTATGTGTTTTTGTCTTCTGTTAATTTTGGTAAATGTTACTGTAAAACAAATTTGATTTTTTCTTTGTTTAATTCGGATCAATTGGTGAGAGTTTATGAAAATATGACTGTTTCAATTTGTACAAAAAGCAGGGCTTTGTACCTCATAGCCTTCACCACATTACATTTATTAACTCTGTGATTCATGAATGTCTAAACTCTTTTAACTTCCAGATGATGAAATGATTTTGTTCAAAATAGAGCTGTACGCATTTGTACTCTCAGCAGCAAGCACCAGCATGATTCTTTATATCTTGTTTAAGTATGGTCTAGCCTAGCTTTCCAGACATTGCCATGGTACATTTACAAAGCTGTGTACCATTTTTGTCTGATAAGTATTTTTCTAATTGTTGGAGACTAGAGCATCTCATAATTGATAAATGCTATTCTTTGCCTCACTTTATTGAGTCTCTGGCCATTACCTTTGACTTGAAAATGTCATTACCTTATTCATTAGAATGTGTATATACACACACACATATATATGTGTGTGTGTATATATACCCTTTGTTAATAACAAGCAAAAGAAAACTCTTATTTTCCTACTCGTACTTAACCATACACTTTTGAAGATGTAAATTTTATTTTAATACCATCATATTCTTTTAACTGTACCTTCTAGATTTTAGATGTTGCTTTGGGAGTTTAAAAAAAAGCCAGATTATGAAATTATTTTATATGATTTATGTAAGTATGTCATTTAAATATTGACTTTTAACATATTCATTCACCATTTTAAGACATAAAGAAAGAAGTAGGTGATTTTCCTCCTTTGAGGATTTAGTGATCCTGTCATGACCTACAAAACAATTCATTTCCCTTTTTCTTTGGGAAAACCCTTTATCAAGATATTAAATTAACATGAATATACTTACTTATTTGTGAGAACTCTTTTATGTTTCTTTGATTTATTTTTTCTGCATCAGAAATGGTACTGTATTATTTATGAAGTATTTAATAATATTAATGTAATCATTTTTGCAATGATGTACTTCAATAATTGAATATTTTATAAGACCAATATAACTTAATGAACATATAGAATGAAATTCTTCAATACCAAAGAAATTAACTGCAGCAATGTGATTTCACTTAATTTATTAATACTTCTGAGTGAAGCTTTCAATTATGGTATGTTTTAGTCTTACCTCTGAATGTAGAATTTTCTCAAAGTGCTATGTACATATTTTTGAAAATTTGAAATTTTTTCCAAGATAGATTAATAATTACCCCGCAATGTTATACATACTTGATACATCGTGGTTTTAACAGTACTTGTAATATTTGAAGCATTTTTGGTTTGCTCATAAATAATTCAGAAAATATATTTTATTTTCTTTTTTTATGGAAAAGATTCTACTTTCATCATATATTAGATGAAAGATTTTTAAATGTATTCATTTTTAGGTATTTATGTTTTTTAACTTCAAGGTAAAATTTATTGTACTGAAGATCTTTATTGTGGTCATGTAAGTTTAATTATTAGTGTATTTTAAGACAGATATGTGACTATTAAAGAGAAAAAGGAAGTTGGCATAATAATTGAATCATGTATGCTGGTTGGAATTTTTTTTAAAGATAACAATTTGGCTAGGATATACACAGTACCTTTGTCATATTGTTCTACTATATGAGAGTTTGGAAGGTTTGAACAAGGGGTTAACTGGATTAGTTTAAGTAATTGTTAGTCATAAAAATAAAATATGAGTTTGTTTGGCAGATTCAATGTGTTCACATTTACCACTTTTAAAACAAAAATATTCATGAAAAAGAGTAAGTATATCACAGGAGAAAAAGATGGAGACATGAGAAGTGAGGCAGAAACCTCTTCTCAAAACCACATGTAACACAAAAATACAGCAAATACAACTAATCCTGAAAGAGTGACCTGAAGACTGCAGAACAGACTGCCAATATCTGTGGAAAAAAGACCTCACAGGAAAGAATTAAGTAGCAAAGTCATGATATGGTGGAACCCAAGCTCTACCCCCACCCCAGCTCAAAGGTGGGAGGAAGATAAATGGAGTGGGGAGGGAGTAGAAACCCAGGACGGCTAAACACCCAGACCAAGAAACCTGCTCCAGGGGCACAAACCCACACTACATGGTGTCCTGGAGATTAGTGGGGTTGGAAAGCAAAGACAGGCAGAACGCTCAGAGACACTGAGATTTCAGCTGCTTATGGAGAACAGGTGCCCACAACTGGCTGCTCTGGAACAAAAGAAAGGCAGGCACTTGGAAAGGCTTTTCGACAGTAATATGGGTGCTAAAGGGACAAAGATTACATAGCTTGCTGCTCAGGAGAGAGGACAGGGGGATAAAATCATCCTGTCACACTCAGCCCAGCAGGTTGGGAACTTTCAGGAGCTATATATGCTCCATCCCCTGGCTGGCAATGCAGCACCAAGGCACCCCACTACAATGCGCAGGTGCCACTCCTTCATCCTGGCACACTACAATCGTGCCAGGCCAGCCGGATGGTGGCCCTGCCTATGGCAGCCAGAGGGGATGACTACAGTGGCTCCTCCCTGCATGCACAGACCATTGGACCTGGCAGTGGAGGCAGGCACTGCATCTGGGAAGCAGGAAGGAGCTCTTACTTCCTGGCAGGTGCCAATATCATGTGCCTGTGAGTCCTGCCATTGCTCCAGGTGCTGGGCAGCTCCAGAGAGGAGAGCTCCTGGGCACTAGAGGGTGCCATCTACACAAAGTTAGTACTCCATAGGAATCACTAGAATGAAATGGCAAAAAATAAATTGTACAAACAAAAATCCAAATGGCAGAAACAGGGCAAAGTGAACCTGAAATCACCAATCATCTTGATGAGCATATCCAAATAAAATTATAAATATGCTCACAGAGATACAGAAAAATATTCAAGATCTCAAGGGGGATGTCAACAAGAAGATAGAATCTTTGAAAAAATTTAGTATCTGAAATGAAACACACAATGGAGGGGTTTAAAGGTAGATTCAGTGAGGTAGAGGAGATGGTAACTGAAATAGAAATGAGAGAACAGGAAAGCAAAGAAACTGAGGCACAGTGAAAAGAAGGATCTGAGGAATGAAAGAATACTGAGAGAATGGTGAGACCCATCCAAACGGAACAATACTCGCACTATAGGAGTACCTGAAGAAGAGAGGGAAAGAGGGATAGAAAGTCTCTCTGAGGAAATATTTGCTGAAAACTTCTTCAGTCTTGGGAAGGAAATAGTCTCTCGGTCATGTAAGTGCAGAGCTCTCCCAACACAAGGGACCCTAGGAAGACAACACCAAGACATATGATTAAAATGGAAAAGATCAAGGACAAGGGGAGAGTGCTGAAAGGATCCAGAGAAAGAAAAAGATCATGTATAAGGGAAAGCCCATCAGGCTGACAGCAGACTTCTCAGCAGCAACCAAATGGGCCAGAAGGGAGTGACATGATAGATTTAATACAATGAAACAGAAGGGCCGCAAACAGAGAATACTTTACCTGACAAGATTATCATTTAAATTTGAATCAGTGATTAAACAACTTCCAGATAAGCAAAAGTTGAGGGAATTTACCTCTCACAAACCATGTCCACAGTGTATTTTAAAGGGACTGCTACAGAGGGAAGTGCTCTTAAGGCTAAATAGCTGTCACCAGAGAAAATAAAACCACAGTAAAGAAGTAGATCAATTAATTAATAAGCAAATGCAAAATTAAATCAGCTACCCACAAAGTCAGTCAAGGGATACACAAAGAACACAGAATACGACACCTAACATATAAAGAGTGAAAGAGGAAGAAGACAGAAAAAAAGGACCTTTAGATTGTGTTTCAAATAGTATAAAAGGGTGTTAAGTTAGACTATTAGATAATAAGGAAGCTGGCCTTGAACCTTTGGTAACTACACATCTAAATCCTATGATGACAATACGAACATATCTATCAATAATCAGCCTAAATGTAAATGGACTGAATGCACCAATCAAAAGTCATAGTGTTACAGACTGGATAAAAAACAAGACCCATCCATATTCTGCCTACAAGAGACTCACTTCAAACCCAAAGACATACCCAAATAAAAAGTGAAAAGATGGAAAAAGATATTTCATGCAAATAATGAGAAAAAAGCAGGAGTTGCTGTACATGTATCAGACAAAAGAGATTTCAAAACAAACACAATAACAGAAGACAAAGAAGGACATTACATAATTATAAAGGGGTCAGTCCAACAAGAGGATATAGCCATTATAAATAGGTATGCAACCAACATACAAACACCTACATATGTGAAACAAATACTAATAGAATTAAAGGGGTAAAAAGATTGTAACACATTCATTTTAGGAGACTTCACTTACTCCAAAGGACAAAACAACCAAACAGAATATAAGTAAGGAGACAGAAGCACTGAACAACTTCTCAGAACAGATGGACCTAGCAGACATGTACAGAACACTCCATCCAAAAGCAGCAGAATACACATTCTTCTCAAGTGCACATGGAATGTTTTCCAGAATAGATCACATAGTAGGTCACAAGACTAACCTCAGTAAATTTAAAAAGATGGAAATTGTGTCAACCAGCTTCTCAGACCACAATGGTATGAAACAAGAATAAAATTATGCAAAGAAAACAAAAAAATCCCACAAACACATGGCAGCTTAACATGCTCCTAAATAATCAATGGGTCAGTGAGCAAGTAAAAACAGATATCAAGCAATATATGGAGGCAAATGAGAATAAGTCAGCGCCTTCACTGTGGGACAAGCAAAGGCAGTTCTAAGAGGAAAGTATATAGCAATACAGGGTTACCTCAAGAAAGAAGAATAATGTCAAATAAACAGTCTAAACTCACAATTAATGAAACTAGTAAAAGAAGAACAAGTGAGGCCCGAAGTCAGTAGAAGAAGGGACATAATAAAGATCAGAGCAGAAATAAATAAAATTGGAAAAAATAAACCAACAGAAAGAATGAAAGAAACCAGGAGCTTATTCTTCTAAAAAATAAACAAAATAAATCATCCCATAGGCAGACTTATCAAGAAAAAAAGAGAAGGTATACACATAAACAATATCAGAAATGAAAAAGGAACAATCAGTAAGGACACCACAGAAATACAACGAATTATTAGAGAATACTGTGGAAAAGTATACGCTAACAATTTGGATAACCTAGGAGAAGCGAACAACTTTCTAGAAAAATGCAACCTTCCAAGACTGACCCAGGAAGAAACAGAAAATTTGAAAAGACCAATTACTGTCCATGAATTTGAATTAGTAATAAAAAAACTACCTAAGAAAAAAAATCTCAGGCTGCATGGCATCATTTCTGAATTTTATCAAACAATTAAAGACCTAATAGTCATCCTTGTTAAAGTTTCCCAAAAAGATGAAGAGGGAATACTCCGAATGTGTTCTATGAAGCCAGCATCACTCTAATGCCAAATCCAGGATAAACACCACAAAAAAAGAAAATTATGGACCAATATCCCTGATGAACAAATATAATGACAAAAGCCTGTGGGAACAAACCAGCAACCATTGGAATTCAAACTAGAAAATGTTCGCTTGAAGGACAATAACTAGCTTTCCATTGTCTTTAATGAGAATGTCCCTCTATGATGGAAGGACAAAAAAAACAAATATTGAAAACCAAAATAGTTATAATGTCCAGGGTGATGTTGGAAAAATACTCTAATTGGAAGGGCATTTTCCAAATGAGTTCCATAATAAAATGGAAATTACTCTGCAGGAATCTGTTAATGGGAGAATAAAAGCACTCATCACATTCACAAACAGGTGGTATCTTTTCCTCTAGGGATAATTATGGAGCATCAATGAGCTTCTGGTCCCTGTTATCAATGGACAGTACCCTTCAAATATTCTGTATTGATAAGAATGATAATTAGGTTACATGGCTGTTCACGTGACTGGGAAGCATCCAGTTTAGAAGTCTATCACACAGTTTGGAGAACATAAAAAGAAAATAAGTTAAATGGGCAGAGTTGAGTGCTGTTTTCTACTTATTTTTCTGATTCATGGATAGGGATTAAGGGTCTGGTCATATTATGATTCAGAGGAACAATGGAAAACTAGACTCCTATAGGGATGCTCATATTAAAATTGTCTTTATGGAAATTGTTATTCTTTATATTTCTCATGTGGGAATTTAAGGGGTCTATTAAAGTAGGACATGTTCATGGGCACCAGAAGGACCGACTCCAACATGGAAGTTGTCTGGGAATATCAAGCGGGTGCCCTGGAACTCTCATTTGAGGTGACCACCAGGGTCACAGAATGCCTATGCAAGGGGACCTGTATCAGTGAGGACTGGGCAGATGGGCACCATAATTTTATCATGATTTCTTAGATATATAATGCAAGCAACTCAGTTCTGATTCCCAGGGAGAAGAAAACAGATGTCATGGGGAAGATTCTTGGCAAAGAAGATACTGCACAAAGATGTCACTCTGGACAGATGCTGGAAGTCTGGGAGATGACAAACAGGACCTGCCAGGTATAGAAACTTGTTTTGGATTTGGTTTTGCATACTCAGTGCTCAATGCAAATGCCAAGATTGGAACAGCAGATGTTGTAGCACCAATGGTGTAAATAGGTCATACCAAATAAACACATAATTTGCACATCATCCTCAGAGTAATTGTTCGACTGACGATTGAAATGCTCAGGTGAAGCATCGGTTTTATGAATCTAGGGAAACAGGAATACAGAGCAGGTCTCACTCATTCACAGGTGTGTGCTCACATTCAACATGAGAAGGCAAGAGAGGATGCCCAGTAGGTGGAATCCTGCATTTCTTGAGCCGTTGGTGGAAGAGAGTGTGGAAAGGAAGTTGACATGATTGTGTAATTCTTCCTGTATAACCTCAAATATAATTTTTTCCTACCTCACCTAACCTTTCTGTTTCCACCTGGGCAGTGATATCAAAATTAGGTCTACCCATGTGAGTGCCAGAAGAAAGAATGTCCTAACAATGAAAATTTAACTTTAGTTTTAAAACTTTATATTAGAATTCCTGAGTGCATGGTAGGGTGGATAAGCCCCCACCTCTCTGACAATATTGGAATTGAGAATAAATGCAGTTACATACCCTGGTGGATCAGGTAGCCATGAATTCTCTGCCTATGGAAGCCTACCCTAGGTGCATGGGAATGGGCTGAGGAGGAAGAACTGACTAAACTAGCATTTCTGTCCGCAAACTCTGCAGGAGGAGTGACTGGATCTGAAATCTCTTGCAAAGGTAGAAATCTTAGAGAAAAAAATGTAAATGGATAGAATTAGAAATTTCAGCTGAGGGAAAAATGAATGAATAAAAGCATTGTATAATGAGGAAATGCAATATTATATTTGTAATATAATAAAAGCTCAGAAAAAGAGGTGATACTGTCTCTTAGCTTAAGTGTATCTGATGCTTTAAGATGAACACGTGTGTTTCTGTGGCTTTTCAAACCTGGTACATTAGAACAAATGCCTGCAACCTAAGTGCTCTGGAAGCCATTTTGGTCCTATGATACGATGATGTACTTCATCAAGGGTTTAGGGAAATTAAGTTAAAACCTAAGGCCTCTTAAAGATGCAATGTTATGAAAAATGTAAGGACTGAGCAAGAACTCTATACAATCATCAGCTAATTTCTTTGAAAAATGTTTGTGTACAAATTTATAAGTTACAAATAGTGGTACCTCAATGATGGAAAGAGGTATCAAATTAGAAAAAGGTATTAAGGTATATGAATTGCTTTTTAGGATATATTAGCTGTCTGCAAATGCATCTTTACTCTACACTAGTTTCCCCACATTTTATACATGTTCATTCTGAAACTATTTTCCTAACTATTAAATAAATGCTAAATTAAATTCAGATGCTCAGACATATGATTGTTTCGCAGTAAGAGTGTCTTGGCAAGGGGCTAGGGCAGAGCAAGTGTACTGATGAATTTACTTTGGTCAAAATGAAGGACTCACCTTATCCAAAGAAAATTCTAGTCCCTTTCTCCTGATCACTGAGAGGTAACTTTCCAGCCCTTGGTATGTCCTTCCTAACAGAGATGTATTTGCTTAGCCGGGATGCGGAGCCATGCAGGGGAGCTCACTCTGACCACACAGTGGGGGCTGTGGCCAGACAGTATCAGTGCCTATGGGCCTGTGAGTGGGACCCAGTCATCAGGGAGTTTATGTCTCTGGACAGTAAACTACTGAAAAACTATTTCTCGTTTTTTTCTCCTTCCTTAAGTTGAACAGAATGGGTGCAGTGGGCTGGAGTGCGGGGTGTTTTCCTCCCCCAGGTCAGTTAAGTTCTGATAGCACTTGTTTAGGCTCTGCTAACTAGTGTTTCCCAAGGGCAGGCCGTGTTAGGAATTGCAGGGCATTCTCTTTTTGATGGTTGTATTTCTAGGTGGCTGCATACCTCCCTCTCCTCCGTGATATTTAATAGTTTTTATAGATAAAGTAATTAGTTCTGCAATTTACATTAACATTCATGCTTTTATTCCATGTAGAGGATAATGACCCTATTGTTATGAGACAGAAACTTTGAAATGTCATGGAATCACCACTAGCCTAGAAACCATTTCCTGGAATTGCGCTTTCTCAAGTTTTACAAAACCCATATTGTAAGAAAATCTGTATAAATAAACTGTTATTGCCCTAATTAATCTCAATGGATTGGCCAAAACATCTACAGGAAACAAGGTGTCAAAAGGCTGTCAGTTATTCAGGAGGCTACAATCACTAGTCCCCTTGAGGCTTGTCAGAAGTACAATTGTGCCTCCAGAGAGTGATCACTGAACAGTTCAGGGAAGCCCTGTGCCCATTTCTCCATAAGGTTTATAATAAAAATACGCCTCTGTGAAAGGACCTGGGGATCATGCTCACTGAAGAACAACTTAAAGGCACTGGACTTGACCTCAGCGTGTCTGTGAGAGAGGGCAATGCAAGAGAGCACCTACCTCAGTCCTCAAGGATGACTGTGATCTGAGGGCTCATTCCTTTATGCGGATATAATTTCAGTTTTGTGTCTCATTGAAGAGAATTATAAAATCTCCAAGGCATATAAAGAACATTCAATGGCATTACCATTTTTGTGTTTTCCCATATCCTGAGACTTTCACCTTATCAATTTCTAAGCACTCTACAATGTACAACTTACATGAGGTGCGTGAAAAGAGTGAAATACTTTCCCTCCTCCCTGTTATGTTTAATGGTTGGGTCTGCAAAAGAAATTGACAGCAGGTGCATTAACAGAAGGAAGGCATACACATTTATTAATATTTAAAATTTAAATGCAGAGGGGTATCACAAAAAAAGTCAACACCCAAAAATGTTGTGGTATTTGAGAGATTTTTAGCATCCCTTCATATGCATCTTTATGTTCAGTAAACCAATGTATGTGAAAATCTTATAGCACCAGAGGATCATTTACCTCTGCCTCCATGTTGTTTGTAGCATCGTCTTTTCACTTTATCCACTGACTACAAGATTTTGTTTGTAGCATCATCTCATCACTTTATGCATCAACTACAGGTCCCTGCAGGATGCTGGCAGATGCAGAGAACCCCAGCATCTTCACAGAGTCCCTCCTCATGGGCATCTTCAGCTCCTGGGAGCTGCAAGCATTACATGGTTTGATATTTTTAGTGATTGATCTGGGTGCCCTGGCTGGAAATCTTGCGACCTTCGCTGTCATTGTGATGGATCCATGTCTGCACTTCCCTATGTACTTCTTTATAGGCAATTTATCTCTGCTAGACTTTGGTTACATCTGTTACTGTCCCCAAATCTATCACAGATTCTCTGATGGGCAGTAAACTGATTTCTCTCACAGAATGTCTGCTCAGACTTTCTTACTTGGATCCACAGAGATCTTCCTCCTTGTGGTCATGCTGCTATGTTGCCATTTGCCACCCTCCGCACTGTGGGCTCACCATGACCCCACGTCTGTGCACACAGGTGGCAGGTGTCTCATGGGCCGGTGGGCTGGTCTACTCTGCTGTCCACACAGGGACCATGTTCGGGCTTCCCTTCACAGAGTCCAATGTGATCCACCAGTTTTTCTGTGACATCCCTTAAGTCCTCAGCATCTCATCCCAGGACGTGCAGTGTTCTGAGTTGGTGGCACCGGCTCTGAGCACCTGCATTGTCTTGTTCTGCTTTGTCATCTTATTCTCCTCATATGTTCACATCTTTTCAACTGTGCTCCACATGCATTCTGTGGAAGCTGGAACAAAGCCCTGTCCGCCTGCTCTCCCCAGGTAGCTACTTCTATTCTGTTTGTAACTTCTGGATTGTTTGCTGTATTGAGTCCTGTCTCAAATGAATCAACCATTCAAACTCTGCTCATGGCCATGTTCTATTCCATGGTCCCACCATTTATAAACCCCTTTATTTTTAGCCTGAGGACCAGAGAGATAAAGAATGCTCTGGGAAGAATGTTCAAAAAGTTTCAATTTCACTAAAAAAGTCTTTTTTATTTGACTGAAAGAATTATTTCAAAAATCAAAGTGGAAAAAGAGTACTCATAAAAGATTATTTCCAAAATCAGGTAAACTTATAATTTTAGTTATATGGGAACATATAAATAAGCTATGGTTAATAATATGAGAGAACATCTCCTTAAGCAAAGTGAATTATTTATTTTATGTATTACACCCTTTTTGAATGTTAATATTAGCAGTAAAGAGGGAATTTTTTTGTCTTACCATACTAACTTTTTATAAATACATTATGGACTGGAAAAATAATTAATTTCCCCAAATACATACTGTTTTCAGTAGCAAAAGTAGGATTAAATATCAGCTCTCTGTAACTCTGAAATACACATGTCCTTATTTTTACCAACATGTAATATACTCTCACTGCTTATTATTTAATATGTGTATAAAAATATATTTAAATATACATACATGTATATATTCACACACAAAATAAAAGCCTACACTTACAAGCAGATCTGTAACACACAGCACGTGAAGTCTGTCTCATGGTCCCCATGAATGAGCCCGTGGCCAGGGGGCAGGGAGGGTGGTTGGCATGACCCAGGAGGGGCTCCGAGGTGACATCCTTGCATCCATGAAACAGATGGAAGTGAATAACATTTTTAAAACTTTCTATAACCTAATCATTTCCTAAAAGACAGAGTCAGAAGATGGCCCTTAGGTTGCTGCTCTCAGCCACTGGTGCTCCTGTCCAGGGGATACAGATTACATGTGATGGATGAGGCACAGGGAATCCAGAAGTCAGCCCCAGAAAAGATAATAATCATGCAGAGAGGACATGAAAGCCTGATTTAGACACACAACTCTTGATACCTCTCTGAGATAAAATTGGTTTTGTTTTCAATACCCTTAAAAACTTCACAGGCAGGCACATTTATATAATGTTTTATTCCATTTGTACTTGAACAGCAGGAATTTACTCTTAGGAAAAAAGGCTGTTCTATTTCCAAGATGTCCAAATATACAAATATCCATGGTCTACTGTAATAATGAAATTTCACTGAACAACCTGTGACAGTCATGATTCAAGGCCCGGACTGAGTAAACCCACAAGCATTTCTACTTCAAATATAATTGTTGCATAAGAATTCATGTATTTTAGTTGTCTTGGAAATGTTTACTTATTTTTTATAATAAAGATGGGAAGGAATTATAAAGAAGTATTTATCTCCATGTTATGCAATTTAAGACAGCTTTCCTGCTTTATACTTTTATGTTTTATTTGAAAAATTAATAAACTTACGGTCTTATAATATGACCATAATTATTTTAACAAAGGAAAAGTGTGTAAAGTAAAATGTGTTTGTGTATTTGTTAATTCTAATAGATGTTACTAAACAATAAATGTCAAATTTTGTTTTGTTTAGCTCAATGGTGAAAGTATCTGAAAATAAATTGATTTATTCTATGTATCTCATCATGTGGCACACACCACATTTCATTTATTTATCCTTTAATGCAGGATACTTAACTGTTCTAAGCCCAGCTTATCTATACTCCTATCCATAATCACCAGTGTGATGCTTACCCCATATCCTGTAAACACACCAAACCTGGATTTCTAAATGATGCCAACTTATGTTTACAAGCTGTGTTTTATTTTTGTCCAAATTGCATTTTTCATATTAATAGTGAAATATATCCTCTCATAATTAATAGTTTTACAGAAATTCAGGGTACTATAAAAATATTCTTTTGGTTTCTGGCCATACCTCTCTTATTTGACAATATTGTTATCAACATTTATTAACAGCCATTTAAAAAAATCAATTTGGAGTAAGAGAAATAACACCTATTTTCCACTTATCTTGACATTTGGCTTATATATCAGTCATTATTTTATTATCAACCATTTTACTTATATCATTGAATTTAGGTATTGTTTTTGAAGTTTTTGCCTATCTAATTCTACAATGGTATCCCATTTTTTCTACTACTTCTGTAGTTTTACATTTTAATATTAGCTTTTAACCTATGAGCAGTCTACCATTTTATTTTATTTCATTTTTATTTTAGTTCTTTTTATTGAAGTATAGTTGACATGCAATATTATATTGATTTCAAGTATACAACAGAGTGATTCAACAGTTATCTACATTATTAAATGCTCATATCAAATAAGGTGCTAACTGTCAACACTGAATGATGTTACAGAATTATTGACTATATTATTTATGCTGTATATTCATCGCTGTGGCTAATTTATATTATAATTGAGATTTGAGTTTCCTTCAGATATGTTCTCCATCTTTTTATTGTATGTCTTTCACCATCTGCTTAAATTCATTCCTAAATTTTTAGAATTTATTTCAGTAGGTACTATAATTGGAACTGCTTTCTTAATTGCATTTCTGGATTTTTCACCACTGATGCATACAGATGTAATTTACTCTTTTTTTGCAATGACCTATTACTCTGTAACTTTTATGATTGATTTATTAGCTCAGTTTTATTTTGAGGATTATTTGGGGTGTTCTATATATATAATCTGTCATTTGTAAATAAAGATGGTTTCACTTCCATTACAGTTTCTAATTTTATTTTAAAGTTATATTGAAGTACATACAATAAAGTGCATAGATCTTAGTGTGCAGCTTGATTAATTTTGATATGTATATACACTATGTAATCATCCCCCAGGTTGAGATATCAAACATTCTCACTTCTTATTGGATTTTTGGATGATATCAAAATTTCTTTTTCATGCCCAATTTTTCTGGCTAAGATATCCAATAGCTTGCAATGCTCAATAACAATGATAAAAGTGAACATCCTAGTCTTGTTTCTGACTGAGGTGGCAAGATTTCATATTTGAAATACTGAGTATGATAATAGCCTTGGGTGGGGAAAATGATGGTGGAGTAGGAAGGCAAGGAGGAAACCTCCCCTCACACATGCACACCAAGGAAGCTATTACAGCAAATATGATTCCTTTTAAAATGACCTGAAGACTGCAGAACAGACCATCTATGCTGGTGAAGAATAGGAGACCATAAGGAGAAGGGTGACATGGCAGGGCCACAATCAACAGGACCCAGGTGCTTTCTCCATCCCAGCCCACAGGCAGGAGGAAGAGGAACAGGGTCTGGATGGGATAAGTGCTCAGAAACTCTGTACATCTGTTCTGGAGATCTTCTCTAGGAACATTAGTCCACATTGCATTGTGTTCTGGTTCTCAGCATGGCTGGACACCAGGCTGAGTTGGAGCACTCTGGGGGGACTGTGAATCCTGCTGCTTGTGGAGTACAGGCATGCAGAAATCCCCCTAAGATAAAACACAGAAGGAGCAGTTTGAAAGATTTAATAACAGCAGGAAAGGTGCCAGAGGGCTGAGGTTTGGATGGAGCTTTCTACCCAGGAGAAAGGGCAGGTTGACACTTTCCCAACCCTCCCTCAGCTCAATTCATTGGGAAATCTTGAGAACCCAAATTGTTCCATCCCCTCACAGGGGCTCAGCTCTGAGGTGCTTCCCTGTGCACCTGCCCAGTCTGCTTGCCAAGCAGCAGACTTTGTTTCTTGGCAAGTGGTGGGAGACTTCACTGTGTGGCAGGCAGAGGAAGGCTTTCCCAGCTTTCTTGGACTTCTACCAGCTCAACTGAGGAAGTACTTGTGGGAGCCAGCTCTCAATGCTCCTTCCTTCCAGCTGGTGGCACAACCCTGCACCATGCTCCCCGTGCCCCTGTCACACCCATCCAGATAGCCCAGAAATTCTACCATTGCTACAGGGCAAGCAGAGGGTGACCCTGCCACAATGATCCCAGCACAAGTATCTCTCTTCAGTTCACAAAGACTCACATGAGATGAGCTGCCACACACAGTAGACTGCGATCAGCCACTGCCCTGCAGACAAGCAGGAAGGCAGCCCCACCCACAGCTCACTGAGAGCAGCAGGGGCCACACCGCAAAGCAGAACCAGGCACTGGTGAGTAAAGAGTCTTTAGGTTCTGAGCACCACACGACACTTTTTCATAAACCCATTACTCTCTAGACCAAGGAGCATAACCAATCTGTCCAATACAGAGGAAGAAACACAGGAACCCCGCCAAAATGAGAAGGCATAAGAATATGTTCCAAACAAAGGTACAGGATGAGACCTAAGAAAGAGGGCTAAATGAAATGGAGATAACCTATCTTGATAAAGATTCCAGAGTATAGTCGTACATATGCTCATTTTTATGGTGAAAAGTATTGATGTGTCAGGAAGAACTCAACAAAGAGACAGAAGAGCTGAAAAAGAGCCACATGGAGCAAAAAAATACAGTGTCATAAAGGAAAAATACAGAGGGAATGAATAACAGATTACTGCAAGTAGAGGAGACAATCAATGAGATGGAAATTAGAGAACAGGAAAACAACAAAGCTGAAGAACAGAGAGAACAAAGAGTCTCTCAAAATGAGAGGATGATAACAGAGCTGTGTGACGACTCCAAACAAAACAATATTCACATAATATGGGACCCAGAAGGAGAAGAGAGAGACAAAGGAGTAGAAAGTCTCTGAAAAAACAATTACTGAAAAACTTTCCAATCTGGGGAAATAGACATTCCAGGGTATGGAAGCACAGAGAGCCATTAACAAAAAGAGCCCCAGGAAGACAACACCAAAGCAGGTAATAATCAAAATGACAAAGATTAAAGTAAAGTAGAGGGTAAAGAATGCAGAGAGAGGTAAAATTTTAAAATTTTTCTAAGGGAAACCCCATCAGCCTAACAGCAGACTTCCCAGCAGAAACTGTATAGGCCAGAAAGGAGTGGCATGAAATATTTAATGTATTGAAACAAGAATTTTCAATCAAGAATCCTCTACCAAGCAAGGTTGTCATTCAAATTTGAAGGAGTTATTAAGAGTTTCCCATATAAATAAAAACTGAAGGAAATCACCATCACTGAACTGGACTTACAGGATATGTTGAAGGACTTCTGTAGATGGAAATGATCTTAAGCCTAAATATTTTTCACCAGTGAATATAAACCCACAATAAAGGCAGTGGATCAATTACTTACCAAGCAAGTATAAAGTTAAAACAAAAGTAGAAAAGCCAACTCTACACAACTCACTCAAGGAATATGCAAAATGTGCAGATTATGACATCTAATATATAAAGTGTGGAGGACGAAGAATATAAAAGAAGTACTTTTAGCTTGTGTTTGAAAGAGAGTGCCCATCAATTTACTCTACACTGTTATGTAGTTACAAAAATATCCATAATAGGTCACCACAAATGTAAAGCCACTAACAGACATAAAAATTTTTAAAAATTCAATCACGACATGATAGAAAACCATTAAATAACAAGAGAAGAGTATAAGAAATGAAGAAAGGAACAGAGAAGAACTACAAAAACAACCAGAAAACAATTGTAAAATGGCAATAAGTGTATACCTATCAAAATTACATTAAATGCCACATACAGAAAGCACCACACAAAAGACACAGTGGGGCAGGATGGATAATGAACAAGACCCATCTATATTCTGCCTAGAAGAGAATCATTTCAGATCTAAAGATATACATAGACTGAAAGGAAAGGGATTGGAAAAGATATTTCATACAAAAAATAGGAGGAAAAAGCAGAAGTAATAGTATTTCTCTCAGAAAAATATAGATTTCCAAAGAAAGTATGAAGAGACAAAGAAGGATATTCCATAATGATAAAGGGATCAGTCCAGAAATCAGATATAAAAATTATAAATATCTATGCACCCAACATAGGAGCACCTAGAAATGTAAAACAAATATTAACAGAAGTAAAGGGAGAAATAAACTACAACACAATCATATTAGGTGACTTTGCCATACCATTTACATCAATGAACCAATTATCCAGACAGAAAATAGATAAGGAAACAGAGGCATTGAATGACACATTATATTTAATGTACTTAACAGATACCTACATAACATTCTACCTTAAATTAGCAGGAAACACATTTTTCTAAAGTATACACAGAATGTTCTCCAGAATAGAAAACATATTAAGCAATAAAAAGAGCCTCAATAAATTCAAGATCATTTAAATTGTATCAAGCAAATTCTCAAACCAAAATGGTGTGAAACTAGAAATAAATTGCACAAAGAAAATAAGCAAACAAAAATCACATAAACACATATAGGCTAAATCACATGCTTCTAAATAATCAATGCATCAATGAAAATATAAAAGGAGAAATCAAACAATACATGGAGACAAATGAAAAATAAAAGGCAACTTTTCAAATTTTGTGGGATGCAACAATGATGGTTCTAAAAGGAAAATATTTAGTAATAGAGGCCTGCCTCAAAAAAAAAGAACAATCCCAAATAAACAGTCAAATTCACAACAAAATTAACTAAAAAAAGAGGAATAAATGAAGCCCAAAGTTAGAAGGAAGGATATATTTAAGATCAGAGCAGAAATAAATTGAGTAGAGAAACAACAGAAAAAAAGCAAAGAAACAAAGAACTGATTCATTGAAAAGATAAGAAAAATACAGAAACCCTTAGCCAGACACATCAATAAAAAAGAGAGAGCACAAATAAACAAAATCAGAAACAAACAAACAAAAGCAATCAAAACTGATACCACAGAAATAAAAAGAATTAGAGAATTCTATGAAAAAATATATGCCAGTAAATTGGACAACCTAGAAGAAATGAATAAATTCCTTTAAAACTATAACCTTCCAAATACTGTCCCAGGAAGAAGGAGAAACTCTGAGCAAAACAATTACCAATAACAAAATTGAATTAATAATCAAATAACTCCCCCAAAACAAAATTCCAGGACTATATGGCTATCTAGCTAAATTCAATCAAATATTTAAAGAGAAAAATGTTCACTGTTCTTAAAGTATACCAAAAAGTAGAAGAGAAGAGAATAATCCCAAACTCATTCTGTGAGGCCAGCATCACTCTATTACCAAAACCATACAAATACACTAAAAAAAGGAAAATTATAGACAAATATCCAAAATGAACATAGAATCAAAAAATATCCACAAAATATGAACAAAGCAAATTCAAAAATACATCAAAAGGATCATCCACCATGACCAAATGGAATTCATTCCAGGGATGCAAGGATGTTATGTTATTTGTAAATCAATTACTATGATAGAGAACATTAACAAAAAGAAGGAAAGAGGCATATGATCATCTCAATTGATGCTGAAAAAGCATATGACAAAATTCAGTATCCATTCATGAAAAAAACTCAACAAAATGGGTATTAAGGGAACATACCTTAAAGTAATAAAGGTTGCCATATATGCAAACCCACATATATCATCATACTCAAACTTAAAATGCTGAAGGCTTTTCCTCTAAGATCAGGAGAAAGACAAGGATGCCAATTCTCATCACTTTTACCCAACATAGTACTAGAGGTCCTGGTCATGGCAATCAGACAACACAAAGAAATAAAAGGCATCCAGATTGCTAGAGAAGAGTTAAAACTGTCACTATTTGTGGAAGACATGATACTACATATTGAAAACCCTAAAGATTCCTCCAAAAAACTATTAGAACTAATAACTGCATTCAGCAAAGTTACAGGATACAAAAGTAATATGCAGAAATCTGTTGCAGTCCTATATACTAAGAATGAAGTAGCAGAAAAATAAATCAAGAAAAAAATTCCATTTAACAATTACATAAAAAATAATAAAATACTTTGGAATAAACCTAACCAAGGGTGAAAGACGTATAATATGAAAAATATAAAACACTCATGAGAAAAATTAAAGACACAAACTAATGGACATCTACTGAATGCTGATGCATAGGAAGAAGTAAATATTGTCAGAATGGCCATTCTGCCCAATGCATTTACAGATTCAATGCAATCCCTATCAAAATACCAATGGAATTTTTCAATCAACTACAGCGAATAAACCTAAGATTCATATAGAACCAGAAAAGATCCCCAATAGCCAATGCAATCCTGAGAAAGAAGAACAAAGCTAGGAGGATTATGCTCCCCAACTTCAAGCTCTACTACAAAATCACAGTAATCAAAACAATTAGGTACTAGCACAAGAACAGAGCCATAGATCAATGGAACAGAATAGAGAGCTCAGATATAAAGCCATACATATGTGTTCAATCACTATATGATCAACCACCCATTAATATACAATGAGAAAATACAAATAAATGACTTGACTTTGGAAAATTGGAGAGCTACATTGTGTGAAAATGAAACTGGGTTACTAAGACCATACACAAAGGTAAACTTGAATTTGATTTACAACCTAAATGTGAGATGAAACCATCAAACTCTTAGAAGACAATATAGGCATGCAAAGTCTCTTTCTGGACACATCTCCCTGGGCAAGGGAAGCAAAATCAGAAATGAACAAGTAGGACTGCAGCACATTGAAAAGCTTCTGTACAGCAAAGGACACCATCAACAGAACAAGGTGACCTGCAATATGGCAGAATATATTCATAAATGATTCACCCAATAACAGTTAACCTCCTAAATATATAAAGAACACATATAATTCAACACCTAAAAAAGAAATAAAGCAATTAAAAAACGGGCAGAGGATCTGAATACATTTCTCCAAAGAAGAAATACAAATTGACAACAGGGACATAAAAAGATGCTCCAGGGGCAGTGGGGCTGGTGCCGGCCCTGCGGCCAGCCGAACTGGGGGGTCGAAGCCGCGACCCCGCCCTGCACTCGTCAGCATCACCGCCGGCGGGTTCCAGCCTCCCGGGGCTGCTTCCCCCATCCCCGTGCAGGCTGGTCCCCGTGTAAGCCCCTTCTTGGGTTCTTTGATTCTGCGGCTCTTTTGTTCCTTCAGTTTTCCTTTGTTCTTATACTCCACATATGAGTGAAATCATTTGGTACTTCTCCTTCTCCGCTTGGCTGATTTCACTGAGCATAATACCCTTTAGCTCCATCCATGTTGTTGCGAATGGTAGGATCTTTTTTTTTCTTATGGCAGCGTAATATTCCATTGTGTATATTTACCACATCTTCTTTATTGATTCATCTACTGATGGACATTTAGGTTGCTTCCATATCTTGGCTATTGTAAACAGTGCTGCAATAAACACAGGGATGCATCTGTCTTTTTCAAACTGGAGTGCTGCATTCTTAGGGTAAATTCCTAGAAGTGGAATTCCTGGGTCAAATGGTAAGTCTATTTTGAACATTCTGAGGAACCTCCATACTGCTTTTCACAATGGTTGAACTAGTTTACATTCCCACCAGCAGTGTAGGAGCATTCCCCTTTCTGCACAACTCGCCAACATTTGTTGTTGTTTGTCTTTTCAATGATGGCAATCCTTTCTGGTGTGAGGTGATATCTCATTGTGGTTTTAATCTGCATTTCTCTGATGATTAGCGATGTGGAGCATCTTTTCATGTGCCTGTTGGCCATCTGGATTTCTTCTTTAGAGAACTGTCTATTCAGCTCCTCTGCCCATTTTTTAATTGGATTATTTGCTTTTTGTTTGTTGAGGCATGTGAGCTCTTCATATATTTTGGATATCAATCCTTTATCGGATCTGTCATTTATGAATATGTTCTCCCATAATGTAGGATACCTTTCTGTTCTATTGATGGTGTCTTTTGCTGTACAGAAGCTTTTTAGCTTGATATAGTCCCACTTGTTCATTTTTGCCTTTGTTTCCCTTGCCCATGGAGATATGTTTATGGAGAAGTCACTCATGTTTATGTCCATGAGATTTTTGGCTATGTTTTGTTCTAAGGGTTTTATGGTTTCATAACTTACATTCAGGTCTTTGATCCATTTGGAGTTTACTTTTGTGTATGGGGTTAGACAGTGATCCAGTTTCATTCTCTTACATGTAGCTGTCCAGTTTTGCCAGCACCATCTGTTGAAGAGACTGTCATTTCCCCATTGTATGTCCATGGCTCCTTTATCAAATATTAATTGGCCATATATGTTTGGGATAATGTCTGGAGTCTCTATTCTGTTCCACTGGTCTGTGGCTCTGTTATTGGGCCAGTACCATATTGTCTTGATTACTGTGGCTTCGTAGTAGAGCTTGAAGTTGGGGAGCGAGATCCCCCCCACACTTTATTCTTCCTTCTCATGATTGTGTTGGCTGTTCGGGGTCTTTGGCAGTTCCATATGAATTTTTGAACTATTTGTTCCAGTTCATTGAAGAATGCTGTTGGTAATTTGATAGGGATTGCATAGAACCTGTACATTGCTTTGGGCAGGATGGCCATTTTGACGATATTAATTCTTCCTAACCAGGAGCATGGGATGAGTTTCCATTTGTTAGTGACCTCTTTAATTTCTCTTAAGAGTGTCTCGCAGTTTTCAGGGTATAGGTCTTTCACTTCCTTGGTTAGGTTTATTCCTAGGTATTTTATTCTTTTTCATGCTATTGTGAATGGCATTGTTTTCCTGATTTCTCTATTAGTTCATTGTTAGTGTACAGGAAAGCTACAGATTTCTGTGCGTTAATTTTGTATCCTGCAACTTTGCTGAATTCCGATATTAGATCTAGTAGTTTCAGAGTGGAGTCTTTAGGATTTTTTATGTACAATATCATGTCATCTGAAAATAGTGTCAGTTTGACTTCCTCTTTAACAATCTGGACTCCTTGTATTTCGTTGTTTCGTCTGATTGCCGTGGCTAGGACATCCAGTACCACGTTGAGTAACAGTGGGGAGAGTGGGCATCACTGTCTTGTTCCCGCTCTCAGAAGAAAAGTTTTCAGCCTCTCGTTGTTCTGTATGATGTTAGCTGTGGGTTTATCATATATGGCCTTTATTATGTTGAGGTACTTGCCCTCTATTCCCATTATGCTGAGAGTTTTTATCATGAATGGATGTTGAATTTTGTCGAATGCTTTTTCAGCATCTATGGAGATAATCATGTGGTTTTTGCTCTTCTTTTTGTTGATGTGGTGGATGATGTTGATGGATTTTCGAATGTTGTACCATCCTTGCATCCCTGGGATGAATCCCACTTGGTCATGTTGTATGATCCTCTTGGTGTATTTTTGAATTCGGTTTGCTAATATTTTGTTGAGTATTTTTGCATCTACGTTCATCAGGGATATTGGTCTGTAGTTTTCTTTTTTGGTGGGGTCTTTGCCTGGTTTTGGTATTAGGGTGATGTTGGCTTCATAGAATGAGTTTGGGAGTGTTCCCTCCTCTTCTATTTTCTGGAAAACTTTAAGGAGAATGGGTGTTATGTCTTCTCTGTGTGTTTGATAAAATTCTGAGGTAAATCCATCTGGTCCAGGGGTTTTGTTCTTGGGTAGTTTTTTGATTACCGATTCAATTTCATTGCTGGTAATTGGTCTGTTTAGATTTTCTGCTTCTTTCTGGGTCAGTCTGGGAAATTTGTATTTTTCTAATAAGTTGTCCATTTCTCCTAGGTTTTCCATCTTGTTAGTATATAGGTTTTCATAGTATTCTCTAATAATTCTTTGTATTTCTGTGGGGTCTGTCGTGATTTTTCCTTTCTCATTTCTAATTCTGTTGATTTGTTTTGACTCTATTTTTCTCTTAATAAGTCTGGCTAGAGGCTTTTCTATTCTTTTTATTTTCTCACAGAACCAGCTCTTGGTTTCACTGATTTTTTCTATTGTTTTATTCTTCTCAATTTTATTTATTTCTTCTCTGATCTTTATTATGTCCCTCCATCTGCTGACCTTAGGCCTCATTTGTTCTTCTTTTTCCAATTTCGATAATTGTGAAATTAGACTATTCATTTGGGACTGTTCTTCCTTCTTTAAATATGCCTGGATTGCTATATACTTTCCTCTTAAGACTGCTTTTGCTACGTCCCACAGAAGTTGGGTCTTTGTGTTATTGTTGTCATTTGTTTCCATATATTCCTGCATCTCCATTTTAATTTGTTCATTGATCCATTGATTATTTAGGAGCATGTTGTTAAGCCTCCACTTGTATGTGAGCCTTTTTGATTTCTTTGTACAGTTTATTTCTAGTTTTATACCTTTGTGGTCTGAAAAGTTGGCTGGTAGGATTTCAATCTTTTGGAATTTACTGAGGTTCTTTTTTAGCCTAGTATGTGGTCTTTTCTGGAGAATGTTCCATGTGCACTTGAGAAGAATGTGTATCCTGTTGTTTTTGGATTTAGAGTTCTATAGATGTCTATTAGGTCCACCTGTTCTAGCATGTTGTTCTGTGCCTCTGTGTCCTTACTTATTTTCTGTCTGGTGTATCTGTCCTTTGCGGTGAGTGGTGTGTTAAAGTCTCCCAAAATGAATGCATTGCATTCTATTTCCTCCTTTAATTCTCTTAGTATTTGTCTCACATATATTGATGCTCCTCTATTGGGTGCATATATGTTTATAATGGTTATATCCTCTTGTTGGACTGAGTCCTTTTTCATTATGTAATGTCCTTCTTTATCTCTTGTTGCTTTCTTTATTTTGTGGTCTATTTTGTCTGATACTAGTATTGCAACACCTGCTTTTTTCTCTCTGTTGTTTGCATGAAATGTCTTTCTCCAACCCTTGACTTTTAATCTGTGCATGTCTTTGGATTTGAGGTGAGTCTCTTGTAAGCAGCATATAGATGGGTCTTGCTTTTTTATCCATTCTATTACTCGGTCTTTTGATTGATGCATTCATTCCATTTACATTTAGGGTGATTATTGAAAGATATGTACTTATTGCCATTGCAGGCTTTGGATTTGTGTTTACCAAAGGTTCAAGGTTAACTTGTTCACTACCTTACTGTCTGATCTCACTTGCTTATTGAGCTGTTATAAACACAGTCTGATGATTATTTCTTTCCTTTCTTTTTCCTCCTCCTCCATTCTTCGTATGTTGGGTGTTTTGTTCGGTGCTCTTTTTAGGAGTGCTCCCATCTAGAGCAGTCCCTCTAAGATACCCTCTAGAGGTGGTTTGAGGGATTCAAATTCCCTCAACTTTTGCTTGTGTGGGAATTTTTTATTCCCTCCTTCATATTTAAATGATAATCATGCTGGATACAGTATCCTTGGTTCCAGGGCCTTCTGTTTCATTGCATTAAGTGTATCATGCCATTCTCTTCCGACCTGTAGTGTTTCTGTTGAGAAGTCTGATGATAGCCTCATGGGTTTTCCTTTGTAGGTGGACTTTTTACTCTCTCTGGCTGCCTTTAATACTTTGTCCTTGTCTTTAATCTTTGCCATTTTGATTATTATGTGTCTTGGTGTTGCTGGGTTAATCTCCTAAGCTGCTGTGGGCAGGGTGGCCGTCAGAGCAGTGCGGAGCCCTTCGGGGAGTGACAGGCACACCAGGTGTGCTCCTCTGTGCTAGCAGCGACCCTGCCAGGCAGCTGTGTGGCAGCAGCGGCCTTAGTCTGGCCCGGGTGGCTGTGCGTTGGGCTGGGATTCGGGTTGGCTCCTGGGAACATGCCTGCTCCCTCTGGCTCCGCTGCCGGTGCATGCGGGGCTTTTCCATGCAGGCTTCTACCAGGCTTTGACTTCACTGCTGCCAGTGCACGTGAGCTGCACTCAGGCTGTTTGGTTGCACCACTGTGGGCTAGCCCTGCAGCTCACGGATCTGCTTT
The DNA here is from genome assembly GCF_030020395.1 of Manis pentadactyla. Lineage (NCBI taxonomy): Eukaryota > Metazoa > Chordata > Mammalia > Pholidota > Manidae > Manis > Manis pentadactyla. The sequence goes on from NC_080031.1 coordinate 49,348,466, forward strand.
CGCTTCCTTCTAGAGCTTCCGCCCCTGGTGCGTGCTCCCACTCTCCTGCTACTGGGCCCGTGTGTCAGGGTCCGCACCAGTTGGAGGAACGACGCCAGGCTGCCTAGTCCTGTGAGGGGCTTCATAGCTGCCCTGCCTTCATTTAGGGCGCCTAAGTTTCCCTGGTACTCCCAGCTGCCGCAACAACTTCGTCCAACTATGGGGTCCCTGTCTCTTTAAGACTTGCAGAAAGCACTCGCTTTTCTTTTGTCTCAGGGGCGCCGGTTGCGGGGACCTGCCCCCAGGTTTTTCTTTCCGTTTCCCTAATATCCAGCACCCCGTGCACCTTGAGTCTGCATTCCCAGTGCAGATATCTAGAGCTGCTTGTTTAGCAGTCCTGGGCTTTCACTCCCTCCCCATTCTGACTCCTTTCTTCCTGTCGTATTTTGGGGTGGGGGAGTGTTCGGGTCCCACCTGGCCACGGCTTGTATCTTACCCCCTTCGTGTGATGCTGAGTTCTCACAGATGTAGATGTATTCTGGCTGTTGTACTGCATCCACTGGTGTCTCTTTTAGGAATAGTTGTATTTATTGTATTTTCATAAATATATATGTTTCGTGGAGGAGATTTCCTCTGAACTACTCACGCCGCCATCTTCCCATGCCAACAGTGTATAATTTTATGTAATTCATTTTTTTAAATCTGTTGGAAATTTTTTCCCTTCATTCTATTTTTGTGTAATTACATTGACTGATTTTCTTGCCTTTGAAAACCTTTGCAACCTAAACTAAATACCTAAACATTGTCTTATGGTGTATACTACTTTAATGTACTCTTGGAGTCAAACACTTGTATTTTTTGAGCATTTTCATATTAACATTCATAAAACTTATTGGTTTGCTGTGTTCTTTACTTTTGATATCATTTTCTATCTTTATTGTCAGTGTAACTCAGGTATCATACCAAGAATTAAGAAGTGTTCTCTTCAAGTTTTTGTTCTATCTTTTCTCTTCTTTTGATGATGTAGAGCATCATTGATCTTAGTTCTTAAATACTGGTTAGAATATGCCAGCAAAAATATCTGATTTGGACCAGATGTTCAAAAGACTTAAAAATTACCTACCAGGAACCAGATACAAATGGTTGAAACTTTCTTTAGACATGGTGTATTCTTTTCTAAGCAGTATAATACTTGGTCCTTTGCCAAGATCTTTTATTAGCAAAATTAACTCATTTTCCCATCCTTGAGGTACCGTACCCAAAATTTATGAGAAACTTGCGCATAAGTGAAGCTGCACCCTCTACCGCTGCAACTACTGGGGCCTCCCCACTATCCACAGGGGGGTGTTCTGGGCATCTCCTCACCATTTCTATGGGCAGCTCCCCAAGGGTTGCATCCATGCACACAGATTTCAGGTTCAGGGGTCCTGACGTCTACCACCAGATGTAATTCAGGGGGCAAATACCTTTGAAACTGGTATCAGTCAAAGGGAGAAATAAAGTTTATTTCTTACAAGCAGTCATCCACTTCTGCTCCCCTGTGTCTCTTGCAACCAGGCTGCAGAAGAAGAGATCCCCACCCAACCTCTCTGGTCCAGATAAGCCCGCACTCACCCTTATAATTACCTATTTACATGGAGATGGCCTACTTCTCTCCACCCACTGGAAATGCCCATTGAATGGAGATGCAGTAAAGCCAGGCAAGAGATTCTGGAAATACTGTAATTTTATCCACACCATGTAATCAATCCCAGCACTTGTGGGACCTTGTAAGGAAACTGTTGCAAGAAGCCTGCTCCTCCAGTCTTCAGAGGGAAATTAATGCTCTCTCTACTCAATTACATCAACAATTACTTGATATTCAACAAAAAACACAAATACAGGTTGAACAGGAGTTATCCAATAACGTGAAATGGTTAAACCCAACAAATTGGTTCCGTGGTGTTAATTCACATATTTGGGTCATCAGAGCCCTTTGTCTGTTAATCTTATCATTTCTCTCATAGCCTCCGAATGATTTGTTTAGTCATGACCTCCTCCAAGCATCAAGAGCAACAAATGGTTACTTTGCTGTGTTCCAAGAAGCCCCAAGAATATTCAAACAAAAAGGGGGATCCGTGGGGAGCCAAACGGCCAAGTTTTCGGGACCAGAAAGCGGAATGGACGCCCTGCAAGCAGAACACTGTTTCTTTTGCAGCATGACATCCTTCGCTTGTCCATTACTGGGTGCGGGGGGTTTGCTTTCCTTTGAAGTCGTCAGAACGTCTCTGCGTGGCTGCCTGCATGCTCCCTGCAGCATCCTGTTTGGCACACAGCCTTCTGAATCGCTCTGCATTGTTTTTTCAAATATCTGCTCAATAAATACGAGAGCTTGACAGCGGCTCGGGGAAGCCTCCCCAGCCTGCGTCTCACCTTTTGCCTTTCCTGTAGTCTCAGGTAATTCTTCCGGCCTCCGGTGACTTCGCTGGACAAAGTCCGACCTGCCAGCTTCACCCGCCCGAACACGAAGCCCTTGAACCAGCAGAACCGGCTTGTTCAGGAGAAGAAAACGAAACCGTCCAGGGCTCATCCTGGGGACAGCTGCCAGCGTGTCTAGTGTCCAGTGAGAGTATGTTCCTTTTCTGTGTTTACTGTGGGTCAGCAAATGACTAAAGGTAAAAAAATGTATTAGACTGAGTAACTCATTCTAAAATTATTGGCATATCATTCCTGATGTCCAGATAACTACTCAGAGATGCACTGCGTGTCCCTGTGGTCAGGAAACTGGGCTTCCTGGTTCCGCGCAGTGCTGACTGTGCAGTTACTCAGGCTTTTGTCTGATTTAATTAGCTGAATATTTCAATAGTGCGAGCAATTTGTACCATTTAACTAATTATTAACAGTGGAATAGTCTCATTCAAATATTGGGAAGTAGTATACGCATATGTGAGTCAAAACATTTTTGTTGACTGTATATTTTTTAGGTCAAATCAATCACTTTTAAAAACACTTTATGTCATGAAAAGTACAAAAAGGGGCAATAATTTATTGATTGTGAAAATATTTATTAACACAAATACTTCATGAATTGTAAATAATATCATAAAAACAAAATAAAAACACCCCAATAGTGTGGTTACTATCTGTAAACATAGAAGGATGTGGAAGAATCATTTACTATAATCTCCATGCTGTACTGCTAACCCTGTGATGAACTTCACTGTGATTGAGAATTTTTGTGCCCCTTTATCCTATTCACCCTTCCCCAACTCCAGCCACTCCCCCAGGGTGACCGCTAGTCACTCCCAGTGTCTCTGTGTCTACTCGCTGTTTTGTTCATTCTGTTTTGCTTTGTTTTTATATTCCACAAATAAGTGAAATCATATGGTATTTGACTCTATTAACGCACATTTTATAAATATATTTATTCATTAAGCCACTACACATCCATGACCCATTTGAGGACTTGTGCTTTCTCACATTTTATCAGACCTGTTTCAAATATCATCTCTAAAAATGGACTCTTGTTCTAATTAATCTCGATGGATTGGCCAAAATACCTACAGAAAACAAAGAATTGAAGAGCCATTTTGCATTTCAGAGAAGTGAAATTACTAGTCTCCTGGGGTTTCCCAGAGGTGCAAATAAAACATTGCCTTTTCAGGATACCTAGTAAAATGGAGAAGCCCAGTGCTGTTATTTCATCTCGCTTAAAACAAAAGTCCTTTGACCTCCTGGAAAAGACCCTCTGAGTTGTGCCTGATGCAGGAAATTGAAGAGTGATACCAGTGGCCTTTACAGAAGAAACATGTCTTTGTGAGAAATACTGATAAAGGGGAAGAAAGACCTCATGTCTCAGTCATCAGCCTATCTGTGTTTCTCATCCTGCTCATTCCTTTATTAGATTTTATTTTGATTTTTATACCCCATTGGACAAAACAAAAACTTTTCAATGTGTGTATATAGTGTGTAATACTTTTGTTTATTGTATTTTCTTATACCCTAATTATCTAATTAGCTAATTCATAAGTACTCGTCAAGGTAAAACCACTGTGTATGAGTTTTACATATTTAATTCAATAAACCAATCCGTGTCACATTTTTGCAGCAGGTAAGGACTGAATTGCTCTCCCACTCTTCTGTTCCCAGCATCACCCTCTCTGTGTGACTGACCACAGGACACTGAGGCCTGTTCGCAGACACAGGGAGCCTCACCGCCCTCACGGGGCTCCTCCTCGGGGACGTCTCCCACTCCCGGGAGCTCCAGGGTCTGCAAGGTATAGTGTTCTCAGTCACTTATCTGGGTGCCCCGGCTGGAAATCTTGTGACGTTTACTGTCCCTGTTGTAGACCCACATCGTCACTGTGCTCTGTACTTTTTCCTGGGCAGTTTACCCCTTACGGACTTCGGATACATCTCAGTTACTGTTCCCAAATCCATCACAAATTCTCCAATGGGCAGTAAACTGATTTCCCTCACAGCCTGTGCTGCTCAGACTTTCCTGCATTCCTCCTTTGGGTCCACAGAGTTCATCTTTGCTGTGGCCATTTCCTCTGACTGGTCCGTGGCCGTCTGCCACCCTCCACACTGTGGGCCCACTGTGGCCCCCGTACCTGCAGATGGGCGTCAGGTGGCTGGTGGGCAGGTGGGCTGGTCCTTGCTGCCATCCACACAGTGACCCTGTGCAGACATCCCCTCACTGGGTCCAGTGTGATCCACCAGTTCTTCTGTGAAGTGCCTCAAATTATGAGCATGTCATCCCAGGCTGTGCAGTTCCCTGAGTCTGTGAGCCTTGCTGTGAGATCTTGCCTCATGTTACTCTGCTTTGTCCTCTTATTTGCCTCATATGTTCACATCTTTCAACCGTGCTGCACATGCATTCTGCAGAAGCCCATAACAAAGCGTTGCCCACCTGCTCCCCCCAGATAGCTACACTTATTCTGTTCATAATTGCTGGATTGTTTGCTTGCTTAGGCCCTGTTTCAAACTCACTAAGCATTCAAACCCTCCTCACAGCAGTGCTCTACCCCCTGGGGCCATCCTTTGTCAACCCATCATTAGCCTGAGGAACAGGGAGATTAAGTCTGCTGTGCACAGAATGTTAAAGAGAGCTTTCCAGTTCCATAGAAGAGGTTTTCTTTCTTGAATGAAAATTAATGTTGCTATTATCAATGTGGGAAAATGTGTACAAAAATATTAGCTTTAATATTAAAGTTACATATTAGTGATGTGGTCATTTGATAAAAAAGAAGGGATGATTGTATTAATAAATTTGAATTAAATCATGTGAACAAAATTTGTTTGAATAAAATGAGCTGTTATTTCTTGTAGCCACTATTTTTAAACACTAATTATTATGCTTTACGTAGTGAAATTTTGTCTAGTATTATTCCCATGATTTTGCAAGTGAATAAAGATCTGAACTGATAGATTTATTTCCCCACACATGCATTGATTTTGTGTAAAGAGGTGAAAATGCAGTTCTATTTTTCTGTAAGATAATCCATACCTATAATTTTACATCATGAGTTACAATTTTTCACCTTATGTTTTATTTCAGTATATTTTTAGATTCTGTGGATGAACATGAAATCTGTAATTTCATTAGATGACTATAGAAATTAATACCTTTATTCATTAACAAGTACTTCAATATTCATAAACATGCACCACATAACTTTCAGATTGTCCACCTGTTATCGACTTAGCAAGGTCAAAGTACATAATTGCTACACATACAAGGAAACACTGGAATAGTTCCTTGTACACATAAAAAAGAGAAACAGAATAGTAGTTGTCATAGAGAACATATCATTGAGATAGTGTTTTAATTAATACTTTAAAGGTGTTATTCATTTACAGGACAAAGACTAAGAACATGGAGCTAAGATGGTTGAATTCAGTCACTGACCTTTCTGCACAGGGAAGCTGGGAGGCATGTGATGGGGTGAGGCACAGGGAATCCAGATTTGGGGCCAGGAGAAGCTCGCCAAGATGATAGGTACTGGAGAAAATGCAGCTTAACACAGTGCATGATTTCCATCATAGAAAAAGTATTCGTTGTTCTCAGTAAACTCAAGATGTTCATGTGAACTTGTTTGTATAATTCTTATTTCAGTGTTGAATTAAATATTTTTTATCAGGAGAGGAGAGAAATTTATATTTATAAAAAGACATGAATTACATGATTTCCACATACATAGACAACCTTGATCTAGTCTAAAATTAAATCTTAAATTGAACAAATCATGACTTGTCATAGTCTAACACCTTAATTTAACAAACTCAAAGGGAGAACTTCCTCAGAGTTAGTTGTTAGATAAGTCAATTCATATTAAATATGGTCATCTGTGTGTGTTGTGTGACTCATTCATTCTAATAAATATTACTGGAAATAAATTTCATTATATTTTATTGTAACATGAAGGAATCATTGGAGCTGCTGAGTTTAATTGTTTTAATTTGTTCTATATCCTGCATTGCACGTCATAGGATTCACCACATTTCACTGATTCATATCCTAATCAGTGAATATCTACATTATTCCAATTCCAGTAGTAAAGTGTATTGTTAAATCTCCAACCATTTCTACTTCTACTTGTAATGCCTCTACCTGATGATTACTTCATATCCTTAGGAAATTGCATACCCAGTTTTCCAACTATTGTCATTTTTGTGCTAACAAATTTTCATCTCAGTTGTATTTCAGAATATTAGTGAATTATAGTTTCTAACTGATTAATGTAGTTATAAATATGTAAAGGAGTAATTTTATAAATATGTAAAGCTATTCTTTTGCCAATTTTATTGTATTTCTGACCACATCACTGTGATTTGAAAATGTTAGTACATTTATGTTAATAATATATATATATTCCTTTCTCACTTTGAGGAAAGATAAGCAGTCTTCTATATTTATATTTATAATTAAGTTTGATGTTTTCTCTTTGATTACCAACAAATTATTTTATCTGACTCTTCTGGGTTTCAATATTACTTTAGAAGTTTTTACCAACCCAAGAGGATAAAAGTGTCTCTCTTTTTATTTTCTCTGTGATTTTATTGTTTATGTTTTATCTTTTAACTATCCATAGTTCAGCATTTTAAAGCAGAAAATAAATTCTACAGGTGATTTTTCTCCCAATGGTGATACAGTCTAATTGTCACTATCCACCAATCCACTAATCTTTTGCTTTGGGAAAACCCTTAATTAAAATATAAATTTACCTTGAATGTATACACCTATTTCTGAGCACTTTATGTTACCTTCATATATTTACTTCTTCATCATAATTTTGGTCTGGCTACCTAGAGCTATTGCAGGATCTTTAATTTTATTTATGTATTTGTTCTTATTCAGATTGAAAAATTTCAGGAATACTCTGGGAAACCTTATTTTAGAAATAATATGTAATATAGTCATTTTTTCCCCATAATATTTAGGCATGGAAGTAATACAGAGTAATTGAAAATCTGAAGGATAGAAAGAAGGGATAGACTTTAATGGTGATCCATAAGGCAGATCCAAGGTTCCTGAAAATAACTGCACATCCATGTGGATTTATGTCAGTTTCATTTCTTTGATTTTAAAGATACACTTGGACCCGTTTATTAAATAAGTCGATCTTGGTACAGTGCTAATAGAATCCATCTCTGCATATTGAAAAATATATGCAGAGTAAGTACTCCTAGGATGTACTTACTATATCCTTAGCAATTTAGAGTTGGAGAAAGGGACATGTTTAGCTACTCTACTCTTATTACTCTAAATGTTATTTATCTACTAGCTTCTGTTTGGGCACTAACAGACTTAGGGCAGGAAAAGGAAAGCAGTAAAAAGAGACAGAAAATCCTAAGTGGCTATATTACTGGTAATTGTCATGGATGCCCTGTGTGTGTTATCAATAGTCATTTGAAGATGTATTTCTAATGGTACACTATTTCTACACATAAACCAGCACACATTTTTATCAGGTTTATTGAGTCATAATTGAAAACCAAGGTATGGAAGCAACCTAAGTGTCCAGCAAGAGATGAATGAATAAAGAAGAGTGGTACATATACACAATGGGATACTATTCAGCCATAAAAAGAAAGTGATCTTGCCGTTTGTGACAACATGGATGGATCTAGAGGATATTATGCTCAGTGAAACAAGCCAGGCAGAGAAAGACAACTACCATATGATTTCACTTATCTGTGGAATCTAAAAACAAAACAAAAGAGAATGAACAAAATAGCAGTAGACTCATAAACACTGAGGAGTGCCTGGCGGTACTATGATGGGTGGGTTGGGGTGATGTTTGGGGAGGTTGATGGAGATAAAGGGGCACAAAATTCTTAATCATAATGTAAGTTGTTCACAGGGATGATAGTAGAGCATGGAGAAAATAGCCAATGATTGTGTAACAACTTCATGTGTTGAAATACAGTAGCTACTTAATTGGGGTGAGGATCAAACAATATGGGTAACTGTTGAACCACTGTGTTGTGTACTTTAAATCAATATAAGATTGTATGTCAACAATATTTCAATTAAGAAAATGAAAAGTAACACTGTGTAAGTTTAGGGTGCATACCATGAAAATGTTCAGGCCATACATACTGTGAACAACAAGAGCAATAACGTTGGTTAACACATACATTGTCCCACATAATTACATATTATTGTTGTGTGACATTTAAAATATACTACCTCAGCAACTTTCCATTATATAATGCAATATTATTAATTATATTCAACATGCTGTACATTAGTTCCTCCGGACCTATCATCCTGTAACTAGCAGGTTTCACTCTTTGACCAATATGTCCTTATTGCCCCACAACCCAGTCTCTGGAAACCACCACAATACTCTGTTTATTCTGATATTTTGAGTTTGACTTTTAAAAAAATAGATTCCACATAGAAGTTAAATCACACCGTTTTTGTCTTTCTCTGTTCAATTTATTTCTCTTAGCAGAAGATTCTCAAGGTCTATTCACTTTGCAGTAAATGGTAACATCTCCTTCATTTTTACAGCTGGGTTATTTTCATTTTATACACGTACCTCAATTTATACATTTAACCATTTACAAACGTGCATTGTTTCAATTTCTTGGCTATTGTAAATAATGCTACAATGAACATGGGGTGGTGATATCTCCTCAGGATAGTTTCTTTATATATACTCAAAATTAGAATTTCTGGGTAGTGTGTTATTTCTATTTCTAATGTTTTGAGGAATTCCAATACTGTTTTCCATAGTGGCTATACCAATTTTTATTCCCACTGAAAGGGAATATGTACTCCCTTTTCTCCACATTCTCACAATCACTTACCTCTTGTCATTTGATGATAACCATTTTAAGAGGTATGTGGAGATACTGCATTTTGGGTTTGATTTGTGTTTCCCTAAAGATTAATAGAGTTGAATACCTTTTAATGATTCTGTTTGCCATGTGAGTATCTTCTTTGAATACATGTCTATTCAAGTCCTTTGTCTTTTTTATTTGGAGAATGATGATGGTGATTAATTTGTTAGTGTGTTGTATGAGTTCTTTATTTTGGATATTAATATATGTAGTTTGTAAATATATGTGGTTTGTAATTATTTTCCATTCAATGTTGTTTTTTCACTTTGTTGAACATTTATTTTCCTGTGCAGAGGTATTTTAATTGGACATCATCCCACTTGTTTATTTTTGCTTTTGTTGCTTGTGCTTTATGTCTCATATTCAAAAAATCATTGCAAAGACCCATGCAAAAAATATTTTAGCCTTTTTTCTTTCTGCAGTTTTATAGTTTTGGGCCATGCTTTTAACTCTTTAATCTATTTTAGTTAATTTATGAGAGCGGTGTCAGGTGGCATCCAATTTACTTGTTTTGCATGCAAGTATCCAATTATACCTGTGCCATGAGGAAAGACTGTCTTTACTTGATCAAATTTTCTTTGGTGTGGCTCCTTTGCTTAATAGTGATTGGTGCATATGTTAGGATTTATTCTAGGCTCACAATACTATCCCACCACTCTATTATTCTGTTTTTATTTCCAGAATGATGATGTTTTTATTATGATAGCATTGTAATATATTTTGAAATAAGAAGTATAATAACTGTATCACTGTTATTCTGTCCCAGGATCACTTTGGCTATTTAGGGATCTTTGTGGTTCCTTACAAAGTTTAGGATTTCTTTCTCTTTCTGTAAAAATTGCCAGTGGAATTTTGATAGGGATTGCATAAAACCTATAGATGGCTTTGGCTAGCATGCACATTTCATAGTGTTAATTCTTTCAATCCATGCACACAGATTTTTTTCCAATTGTTTCTGTCCTCTTCAATTTCTTTCAATGGTATCTTATAATTTACAGTATAGAGAAATTTCACATACTTTGTTATTTTCTCTATGTCTCTTCTTGTTTTTGATATTATAACTCAAATTGTTTTATTTTTTAGAAAATGTTCATTTATGTATCAAAAATTCTACTATATTTTTCATGTTGAATTTGGGTCATTCAACACACTGAATTTGATTATTAGATTAACCATTTTTAGTGGAATGCTTATGATTTCTGTATATTAGAACATGTCATCTGATAATAGAGTTAGTTTCATTTTTTCTTTCTAAGTCTGATGCCTTTTCTTTCATTTTCTGGCCTGATTACTCAACTAGGACTTCCCATACTCTGTGGAGTAGGAGCAGTAACAGTGGGCACCCTTTCTTAGTTCTGATTTGGAAGAAAAGCTTGGAAATGCTCACCACTGAGTATCATAGTAGTTTTAATCTTTTCATATATGAAGTTCACCATATAAGGTTCTGTCTTCTACACCTAATTTGTTGAGAGTTTTTATCATGGACAGATTTGAATTGTGTCACTTACCTTTTGCAGCTATTGAGATGATGATTTTTTCTTTCATTCTATTGATGTGTTGCATCACATTTGTTATTTACATATGTTAGATCATCCTGGCTTCCAAGAGGTCAGTCTTCTTATTGAGGTTTAAGACCCTTTTCACGTGCATCTGACTTTGGTTCTATATTATTTCCTTGAGAACATTTTAATACATATTTATCAAGGATATTGGCCAATTGGTTTCCTTTCTCTTACTGTCCTTCTCTTGCTTTGGTACCAGGGATATATTACGCTCTTAAAATGAATTTGAGAGGGCTCATCTTTTCTAATTTTGAAAAGAATTGGCATTCATATTTTCAATGTGTTTTTTTAGAATTCACTGCTGAAACCATCTGATCAAGGGTTTTTCATTTTGCAGATATTTTTTATTTAATTTCCTTATTTGTTATTGATATGTTCAGATTTTATGTTTATAATCCAATCATCATTATTTGTATGTTTCCAAAAATTTATCCATTTGTTTTATATTGCCCAGCTTTTTGGCATATAGTTGTTTAATGTGGTCCCTTGTGGTTCTTTTTATTTCCTTGGTATCAGTTTTAATGTTTCCTCATTCATTTATAATTTTATTGATTATGGTCCTCCCTCATTTTTTCCCAAATAGTCTAACTGGAATTTGTCAATAATGCTTTTCTTTTTTTTTTTTTTTTAATTGAAGGGTAGTTGACAAGCAGTATTACATTAGATTCAGGTGTACAACACAGTGAGTCAACATTTATATACATGATAATTCTAGGTACCAGCTATCACCATACCAAGTTGTTACAATATTTTGACTATATTCCTTATGCTATACATTAAATCCCGGTTACTTATTTATTTTACAATTGGAGGTGTGTGTATATATATATATATATATATTTTTTTGTGAGGGCATCTCTCATATGTATTGATCAAATGGTTGTTGACAACAATAAAATTCTCTATAGGGGGGTCAATGCTCAATGCACAATCATTAATCCACCCCAAGCCTAATTTTCATCAGTCTCCAATCTTTTGAAGTTTAATGAACAAGTTCTTACATGGAGTACAAATTCTTACATAGTGAATAAGCTACGTGGTGAACATTACAGGGGCAGTCATCACAGAAGCTTTCTGTTTTGCTCATGCATTATGAAATATAAACAGTCAGTTCAAATATGAATATTCATTTGATTTTTATACTTGATTTATATGTGGATACCACATTTCTCTCTTAATTATTATTATTTTTAATAAAATGCTGAAGTGGTAGGCAGATACAAGATAAAGGTAGAAAACATAGTTTAGTGTTGTAAGAGAGCAAATGTAGATAATCAGGTGTGTGCCTGTAGACTATGTGTTAATCCAAGCTAGACACGGGCAATAAAATATCCACATATGCAGAAGATTTCTCTCAGAAAGGGGGGTGGAGGTTCTAAGCCTCACCTCTGTTGGTCCCCATTTTCCCACCTGATGGCCCCCCTGCGACTGTGCCTGTCTTAAGTTGTTCCTCCCTTGAGGAATCTTACCCGTCTCTGGCTAACCAGTCATCTTCCGGGGCCATACAGGGAAATGTAAAGTTGATCAGTGAGAGAGAAGCCTTATTGTTTGAAAAGGTTAGCTTTTTACTTCTTTGCATATTTATGCTCTGTGGCTTCTATGCCCAGTATTTGTCTTGAGGTGTCTTGACAACTTGGAAGAATTATGATGCTCAGTAAATTCGATATATGGCACGAATTCTATTTAAGGGTTGTAATTAGGAAGGAAGAAGAAAAGCTATAGAAGTAGCAGGTGGAAGAAAACCTGGGGAGATTGATTATTTCTTTGACATATCTTCTTGTAGAGTAACTTCAGCATGTATAGTTTTTAAACTACTAAGTAAATTGTGTACACACATTAACATAATAGGAGTACAGTTACATAACCAAAGCATACCTGTAATTACCAGCCATCTCCAGTGAAACCAAGAGAACCAGTTAGGCACCTCAGGCATTTGTGAAAACTTATCTATGATATGGTAGATAATGTCCAACTGAACTTGAACAGTCTGAGAGAATTCAGATAAATTAAAACAACCCATTCCTGGGGACTGTTCACATCCCATATGTTCTTTTAATAGTAAATAGTCTGTAGTTGAAAGATTTTGGAGTGCTACAATTTGCACTTCTCCTAATTCTTGGTTGAGTTCCAACTGTATAGATCCAGTCAAATTTGTTGTTTAACTGTATGCAAAGGCCAGCTTAGATAACTCCTTTTTCATTCCCACGGCAAGTCCAAGAATTGGTGGGATGAGTGCATCTACACCTGTAGTAGTGCGTGGATCTTTGTTGGGGTTTTTTTGATGATCATCTTCTGGCATGAGTCCTCCCGAGAGTGCTGATGTTGGAAGTTTTTTTCATATCGTATCATAGTTCATTTTCGGGATAGCCCAATTAGGCTTTGATCCTCTGTATAAACACAAACAGAACCTTTGCCTACACTTTTATATGCCCTTTATATACTTGTGTAGAACTCATTGGAGGTTACCACACAGGAACTGCCCTTTGTTTTTTTTTTTTTTGGTATCACTAATCTACACTTACATGACGAATGTTATGTTTACTAGGCTCTCCCCTATACCAGGTCCCCCCTAATACCCCTTTACAGTAACTGTCCACCAGCGTAGCAAAATGTTGCAGAATCACTACTTGTCTTCTCTGTGTTGTACAGCCCTCCCCTTTCTCCCACCCCCCTATGGATGCTAATCTTAATACCCCTCTACTTATCCCCCCCCTTATCCCTCCCTACACACCCATCCTCCCCAGTCACTTTCCCTTTGGTACCTGTTAGTCCATTCTTGAGTTCTGTGATTCTGCTGCTGTTTTGTTCCTTCAGTTTTTCCTTTGTTCTTATACTCCACAGATGAGTGAGATCATTTGGTATTTCTCTTTCTCCACTTGGCTTGTTTCACTGAGCATAATACCCTCCAGCTCCATCCATGTTGCTGCAAATGGTAGGACTTGCCCTTTTCTTACGGCTGAGTAGTATTCCTTTGTGTATATGTACCACATCTTCTTTATCCATTCATCTATCGATGGACAATTAGGTTGCTTCCAATTCTTGGCTATTGTAAATAGTGCTGCGATAAACATAGGGGTGCACTGATCTTTCTCATACTTGCTTGCTGCATTCTTAGGGTAAATTCCTAGGAGTGCAATTCCTGGGGCAAATGGTATGTCTGTTTTGAGCATTTTGATGTACCTCCATACTGCTTTCCACAATGGTTGAATAAGTTTACATTCCCACCAGCAGTGTAGGAGGGTTCCCCTTTCTCCACAGCCTCGCCAACATTTGTTGTTGTTTGTCTTTTGGATGGCAGCCATCCTTACTGGTGTGAGGTGATACCTCATTGTAGTTTTAATTTGCATTTCTCTGATAATTAGCGATGTGGAGCATCTTTTCATGTGTCTGTTGGCCATCTGTATTTCTTTTTTTGAGAACCGTCTGTTCAGTTCCTCTGCCCATTTTTTAATTGGGTTATTTGTTTTTTGTTTGTTGAGGCGTGTGAGCTCTTTATATATTCTGGACGTCAAGCCTTTATCGGATGTGTCATTTTCAAATATATTCTCCCATACTGTAGGGATCCTTTTTGTTCTATTGATGGTGTCTTTTGCTGTACAGAAGCTTTTCAGCTTAATATCATCCCACTTGTTCATTTTTGCTGTTGTTTTCCTTGCCCGGGGAGATATGTTCAAAAAGAGGTCACTCATGTTTATGTCTAAGAGGTTTTAGCCTATGTTTTCTTCCAAGAGTTTAATGGTTTCGTGACTTACATTCAGGTCTTTGATCCATTTTGAGTTTACTTTTTTATGTGGGGTTAGACAATGGTCCAGTTTCATTCTCCTACATGTAGCTGTCCAGTTTTGCCAGCACCGTCTGTTGAAGAGACTGTCATTTTGCCATTGTATGTCCATGGTTCCTTTGTCAAATATTAATTGACCATATATGTCTAGGTTAATGTCTGGATTGTCTAGTCTGTTTCACTGGTCTGTGGCTCTGTTCTTGTGCCAGTACCAAATTGTCTTGATTACTATGGCTTTATAATAGACCTTGAAGTTGGGGAGTGAGATCCCCCCTACTTTATTCTTCTTTCTCAGGATTGCTTTGGCTATTCGGGGTCTTTGGTGGTTCTATATGAATTTTTGAATTACTTGTTCCAGTTCATTGAAGAATGTTGCTGGTTGTTTCGTAGGGATTGCATCAAATCTGTATATTTCTTTGGGCAGAATGGCCATTTTGACGATATTAATTCTTCCTAGCCATGAGCATGGGATGCGTTTCCATCTGTTAGTGTCCCCTTTAATTTCTTTTAAGAGTGACTTGTAGTTTTCTGAGTATAAGTCTTTCACTTCTTTGGTTAGGTTTATTCCTAAGTATTTTAATTTTTGATGCAATTGTGAATGGAGTTGTTTTCCTGATTTCTCTTTCTGTTGGTTCATTGTTGGTATATAGGAAAGCCACAGATTTCTGTGTGTTGATTTTGTATCCTGCAACTTTGCTGTATTCTGATATCAGTTCTAGTAGTTCTGGGGTGGAGTTTTTAGGGTTTTTTATGTACAGTATCATGTCATCTGCAAATAGTGACAATTTAACTTCTTCTTTGCCAATCTGGATTCCTTGTATTTTTTTGTTTTCTCTGATTGCCGTGGCTAGGACCTCCAGTACTATGTTAAATATCAGTGGGGAGAGTGGGCATCCCTGTCTACTTCCAGATCTCAGAGTAAAAGCTTTCAGCTTCTCGCTGTTCAATATAATGTTGACTGTGGTTTTTCATGGATGGCCTTTATTATGTTGAGGTACTTGCCCTCTATTCCCATTTTGCATAAAGTTTTTTTCATGAATGGATATTGAACTTTGTCAAATGCTTTTTCAGCATCTATGGAGATGATCATGTGGTTTTTGTCTTTCTTTTTGTTGATGTGGTGGATGATGTTGATGGACTTTCGAATGTTGTACCATCCTTGCATCCCTGGGATGAGTCCCACTTGACCATGGTGTATCATCCTTTTTATGTAATTTTGATTTCGGTTTGCTAATATTTTGTTGAGTATTTTTGCATCTACGTTCATCTGGGATATTGGTCTGTAATTTTCTTTTTTGGTGGGGTATTTGCCTGGTTTTGTTATTAGGGTGATGTTAGCTTCATAGAATGAGTTTGGGAGTATCCCCTCCTCCTCTATTTTTTGGAAATCTCTAAGGAAAATAGGTATTATGTCTTCCCTGTAGTTCTGATAAAATTCCGAGGTAAATCCATCTGGCCCGGGGATTTTGTTCTTTGGTAGTTTTTTGATTACCGCTTCAATTTCATTGCTGGTAATTAGTCTGTTTAGATTTTCTGTTTCTTTCTGGGTCAGTTGTGGAAGGTTGTATTTTTCTAGGAAGTTGTCCATTTCTCCTAGGTTTCCCAGCTTGTTAGCATATAGGTTTTCATAGTATTCTCTAATAATTCTTTGTATTTCTGTGGGGTCCCTCGTGATTTTTCCTTTCTCGTTTCTGATACTGTTCATTTGTGTTGACTCTTTTTTCTTCTTAATAAGTCTGGCTAGAGGCTTATCTATTTTGTTCATTTTCTCGATGAACCAGCTCTTGGTTTCATTGATTTTTTCTATTGTTTTATTCTTCTCAATTTTATTTATTTCTTCTCTGATCTTTATTATGTGCCTCCTTCTACTGACCTTAGGCCTCATTTGTTCTTCTATTTCCAATTTCGATAATTGTGACATTAGACCATTCATTTGGGATGGTTCTTCCTTTTTTAAATATGCTTGGATTGCTATATACTTTCCTCTTAAGACTGCTTTTGCTGCATCCCACAGAAGTTGGGTTGCTGAGAGTTTTTATCATGAATGGATGTTGAACTTTGTCAAATTCTTTTTCAGCATCTATGGAGATGATCATGTGGTTTTTGTCTTTCTTTTTTTTGATGTGGTGGATGATGTTGATGGACTTTCGAATGTTGTGCCATCCTTGCATCCCTGGGATGAATGCCACTTGGTCATGGTGTACAATCTTTTTGATGTATTTTTGAAATCAGTTTGCTAAAATTTTGTTGAGTATTTTTGCATCTACGTTCATCAGGGATATTGGTCTGTAGTTTCCTTTTTTGCTGGGGTCTTTGCCTGGTTTTGGTATTAGGGTGATGTTAGCTTCATAGAATGAGTTTGGGAATATCCCCTCCTCTTCTATTTTTTGGAAAACTTTAAGGAGAATGGGTATTATATCTTCCCTGTATGTCTGATAAAATTCCGAGGTAAATCCATCTGGCCCGGGGTTTTTGTTCTTTTGTAGTTTTTTGATTACCGCTTCAATTTCGTTGCCGGTAATTTGTCTGTTTAGATTTTCTTTTTCTTTCTGGGTCAGTTGTGGAAGGTTGTATTTTTCTAGGAAGTTGTCCATTTCTTCTATGTTTCCCAGCTTGTTAGCATATAGGTTTTCATAGTACTCTCTAATAATTCTTTGTATTTCTGTGGGGTCCGTCGTGATTTTTCCTTTCTCGTTTCTGATACTATTGGTTTGTGTTGACTCTCTTTTCTTCTTAATAAGTCCGGCTAGAGGCTTATCTATTCTGTTTATTTTCTCGAAGAACCAGCTCTTGGTTTCATTGATTTTGCTATTCTTTTATTCTTCTCAATTTTATTTATTTCTTCTCTTTTCTGTATTATGTCCCTCCTTCTGCTGACCTTAGGTTTCATTTGTTCTTCTTTTTCCAATTTCGATAATTGTGACTTTAGACCATTCATTTGGGCTTGTTCTTCCTTTTTTATATATGCTTGGATTGCTATATACTTTCCTCTTAAGACTGCTTTTTGATCTGTCCCACAGAAGTTGGGGCTTAGTGTTGTTGTTTTCGTTTGTTTCCATATATTGCTGGATCTCTATTTTAATTTGTTCATTGATCCATTGATTATTTAGGAGCATGTTATTAAGGCTCTATGTGTTTGTGAGCCTTTTTGTTTTCTTTCTATAATTTATTTCTAGTTTTATACCTTTGTGGTCTGAAAAGTTGGTTGGTAGGATTTCAATCTTTTAGAATTTTCTGAGGCACTTTTTGTGGCTTAGTATGTGGTCTATTCTGGAGAATGTTCCATGTGCACTTGAGAAGAATGTGTCCTGTTGCTTTTGGATGTAGAGTTCTGTAGATGTCTATTAGGTCCTTCTGTTCTAATATGTTGTTCAGTGCCTCTGTGTCCTTACTTATTTTCTGTGTGGTGGATCTTTCCTTTGGCGTGATAGGTGTGTTGAAGTCTCCTAGAATGAATGCATTGCATTCTATTTCCTCCTTTAGTTCTGTTAGTATTTGTTTCACATATGTTGGTGCTTCTGTATTGGGTGCATATATATTTATAATGGTTATATCCTCTTGATGGACTGAGCCCTTTATCATTATGTAATGTCCTTCTTTGTCTTTTGTTACTTTCTTTATTTTGAAGTCTGTTTTACCTGATACCAGAATTGCAACACCTGCTTTCTTCTCTTTGTTGTTAGCATGAAATATCTTTTTCCATCCCTTGACTTTAAGTCTGTGCATGTCTTTGGGTTTGAGGTGAGTCTCTTGTAAGCAGCATATGAATGGATCTTGCTTTTTTATCCATTCTATTACTCTGTGTCTTTTGATTGGTGCATTCAGTCTATTTACATTTAGGGTGATTATTGAAAGGTATGAATTTATTGCCATTGCAGGCTTTAAGTTTGTGGTTACCAAAGGTTTAGGGTTAGCTTCTTTACTATCTTACTGTCTAAGTTAACTCGCTTGTTGAGCTATTATAAACACAGTCTGATGATTCTTTATTTCTCTCCCTTCTTATTCTTCCTCCTCCCTTCTTCATATGCTGGGTGTTTTGTTCTGTGCTCTTTTTAGGAGTGCTCCCATCTAGAGCATTCCCTGTAGGAAGCCCTGTATAGGTGGTTTGTGGGAGGCAAATTCCCTCAATTTTTGTTTGTCTGAGAATTGTGTAATCCCTCCTTCATATTTAAATGATATTCGTGCTGGATACAGTAGTCTTGGTTCGAGGCCCTTTTGTTTGATTGCATTAAGTTTATCATGCCATTCTCTTCTGACCTGTAGGGTTTCTGTTGAGAAGTCTGATGATAGCCTGATGGGTTTTCCTTTGTAGGTAACCTTTTTTTTCTCTCTGGCTGCTTTTAATACTTTGTCCTTGTCTTTGATCTTTGCCATTTTAATTATTATGTGTCTTGGTGTTGCCCTCCTTGGATCCCTTGTCATGGGAGTTCTGTGTACCTCTGTGGTCTGAGAGGCCATTTCTTCCCCTAGTTTGGGGAAGTTTTCAGCAATTATTTCTTCAAAGACATTTTCTATCCCTTTTTCTCTCTCTACTTCTTCTGGTATACCTATAATTCTTATATTGTTCCTTTTCGAATGGTCACTCAGCTGTCTTAGAATTCTTTCATTCCTGGAGATCCTTTTATCTCTCTCTGCATCAGCTTCTCTGCGTTCCTGTTCTCTGTTTTCTAGTCCATGAATGGTCTCTTGCATCTCGTCCATTCTGTTTTGAAGTCCTTCCAGAGCTTGTTTTATTTCTTTATTCTCCTTCCTTAGTTCTTGCATATTTCTCTGCAAGTCCATCAGCATGGTTATGGCTTTTGTTTTGAATTCTTTTTCAGAAAGACTGGTTAAATCTATCTCCCCTGGTTCCTTCTCAGGGGAAGATGTAGCAGATGCCGAAGCTGTCTGGGTTAGTCTTGTCTGGATCATATTTTTTTGCCTTTTCATGTTGACAGGTGCTATTGACTGTCGGCTGGGAGGGCCAATCTTTTCACTTGCTTCTGGCCTTTCTTTCCTGGGACAACTGCTACCTCTAGTGGCTTTTGTTGGGTAATTGCGAGTAGGCTGGGTCTTTGTGTCTTGCGTGGCCGATATGGATGGATCTCCCTTTCTGTGGGCAGGGTTTGCCTTAGGCTGTTTGTCTGCTTTCGCAGTGCCCGGAGAGGTAATGGACGGGGGGGGCGGGGGGGTGTGGGGGGCTGTTTGGCTGTTTACCTCCGTGAGGGGTCTCAGAGCTGTTGCCCAGGTTGTTAGTGCGCCCTGTTTTCCCTGTAATTTCCTGCCACTGGGCTGTGACCTATGCTGTTTCCGTCCAGCTGTTAAATCCCTGTTCCTTTAAGAATTTCAAAAAGCCTCCGCTTTTCTTTGTCATAGGGGCATCTGCTTCAGCACCCGCTCAGAGGTCTTACTGCCCTATTTCATTAGTTACCAGCCCCCTATACGCATGCACTGTGCCTGCGCTCTGGTGCGGGTGGCTGGGGCTGGGTGTTCAGCAGTCCTGGGCTCCGTTTCCCTCCCGCTCTGCCTATTCTTCTCCCGCTGGGTGCTGGGTGGAGGTGTGCTCGGGTCCTCCCGGGCCAGGGCTTGTATCTTACCCCTTTCACCAGGTGCTGGGTTCTTGCTGGTGTAGTTGTATTCTGTTTGTTGTCCTGTGTCTTCTGGTCTCTCTTTTGGGATTAGTTGTATTTGTTGTATTTTCAAAAATATATATGTTTTTGGGAGGACATTCTCTCTGTCCTTCTCATGCGCCATGTTGGCTCCGCCCCCTTTCTATTCAATTATGTTTTTCTTTCAGAGAACCAACTCAGGCTTGTTATTCACCTCTCCTTTATTCCCATTCTCTACATTTGTTTCTGCTTCAATCTTTATTATTTACTTCCTTCTGAAAACTTTGGACTAATTTTTCCCTTTTGTAATTCCTTAAGTTTTAAAGTTTGGTGTTTATTTTAAGCCTTTCTATATTCTTGATATATACATTTACGTGTATAAACTTCCCCCAGAACTGTTTCGCTGTATCTCATAAGTTTGGAATGTTACCTTTCCATTTTTTGTTTTTCCCAGGGCACCTTTTTATTTCCCTTTTAATACCTTACTTGATCCACTAAAGCTCAGTAGTATGTTGATTAATTTCCATGGATTCATGAATTTTCTAGTTTCCTCCTGTTCTTGATTTTTACTGAGATCTATGATGCCATTCTGTGTTTTGTGATCTTATCTATAATTTTTTTATCTTAGATGACAGCTATTTTCTTTCAATATTTTGTGTTAGGCATTCCATTCTCTCCTGGTCTGAAAAATTTCTGTTGAAGAATCCACCCATCCACATTCAGAGAATTACTTTTATGTAATGTCTCCCTTTTTTCTTGCTGCCTTTAAAATGATTTCTTTATGTTGATTTTTGAAAATTTAAATACAGTGTTTCTCAATGTAGCCCTATTTGAGCTCAACCTTTTTGGATCTTTACACCTTATTGATCTGGATATCTATCTCTTTCCATGTTTTCAGACATTATTGCTTTAAATATACCTTTTCTGTTTTCAAGGTAAGTTTTAGTGGCTTTCTATATGCATTCCCCACCATGGCTCACCAGCCCATTGGCAAGTAAATTCTGTTTATCATCCAATGACACAGTTTAATGCCCATCAGCCTAGCCTGCAGGACCCCAGCGCACTTCCCCGCCCACCTCTGGTCCGCACCACGCACCCACCGCTGTTGTCAGAAGCACTCTTTACAGGCACTCTTGTCCTACTTCACTCTGTATCTGGTATTTCTGTATTCCATAGAGTGTTCTTTGTATCCTTTACCATAATAAGCCTATATTATCTTCTAGAGGGTCTTTGCTTTTCTCTATACATTCAATATTCCTTCAGTATGATCTTGTTTTTGAGCATAACAGGAGACAGATGTCAAGAAAAATTGTACTCACATTGAATCAGACAGGCCCAGCATCATTTTCTTGGTCATTTTCCCATGTCTCTGTAGTTATGCATTTGTCATATATTGACTGTCAGTATTTGAGTGGGTCAGCTATTGAATTCAGTTTTGCCTGAAGATTGGTCTCTGCCTGATCCAATATTGTAACTACTTGAGTGTAGAAATATTGATATCTAGTTATATAAAAATTCTAGGTTTTTTCAAAAGCCTTTTCTTCTGTACCCTTTGAATGTTTTAAGACTTCTTTATTCTTTTCCTTTACAATTTCAATGAAAACTTTAAAATGAGCATTAAAACTTCTTCATTGGGATTATTGGGTGACAAACACAGAATCAAGTTTTGAATCCATGAGAAATGATATCCTTCCCTTAAGTAGGTGTTATTTGATTGTGTAAAACTGGGTAAATATGTGAAATTTTAATAGATTTTATCTATGTTTATTCTTGATTCTTATATGTAATTTTAATTATATGTAATTCTTAAACTTGATTCTTATACATAATTAATTATAACAGCATTTTTTTGTAATGGCCTACTTTTTTGTTGTTGTTATCATTAATCTACAATTACATGAAGAACATTATGTTTACTAGGCTCCCCCCTTCACCAAGTCCCCCCACAAACCCCATTACAGTCACTGTCCATCAGCGTAGTAAGATGTTGTAGAGTCACTACTTGTCTTCTCTGTGTTGTACAGCCATCCCCATGCTCCCCCCACATTATACATGCTATTCATAGTGGTAATGGCATACTTTTAATCCACAGGTTTTTATTTATTCTAATGGTTTGTATAAATAATTTTTAAAAATTCCTTTACTGAATTACGTACATTTAAAATTTGTGTAATTTAATGTATATAACTCAGTTAGTTCTGGGTAAGTATATAACCATAAAACCATCACCACCATCAAGGTCATTATCATCAATCACTTCCCAAAGTTTCCTTATGATGATTTTATTATTATTTTTCTATGGTAAGGGCATTTAACCTAAGATCTACTCTCTTAACAAATTTGAAGTATACAATAGAATATTGCTAGCTATGCACTTTATGTTGTATAGTACATCTTGGGAACTCATCTCACTATATTCTGGTCACCTGCCCATTTCTCCTTTTCCTCAGGCCTGGAAAACTACCATTTAGCTCTCTGATTCTGTGAGATTGATGATTTTTGATATGAAAGTGAGATCATACAGCATTTGACTTTCTGTGTCTGGCATATTTCATTTAATCTAATGTCATGTAGACTTATCCATGTTGTTACAAATGGTATGTATTTCAACACTTTAGAGGTGGAGTAATATTTTTGATAAGACTTTTTACATGCACAGTAAGTATATTTTGCATCATTTCGTTCAGTGATTGTTACAAATAAAATTTGTTTAGATATTTTATGCATTGGTCAGGAAATCCAGAGCAAGGTTAGGTTATAGCATTGCAGTTTTGCCCTTGGTTTCAGTAAAAGAGCAAACAATATTTCATATTTATATAGGAAATTTGATGTTTGTTGTTATAGTTACTGTTTATAAGAATAAAGTTGGCCCTAGCATTACTATTTTGCTGATTTTTTAAAATTAGGAAGTGTTGTTGAACTGTATTAAATTATTTTCTATTCTATAGACATATTCTGTGTTATCTTAAATATTTGTTACTGTTCAATATGAGTTCTTGAATTTCCACAATTAGAATGCTTTAGTTGAAAATTCAAATATTTAATAGAGGTAGAAACACTATTTTATTCTACTATTTTATCTTGCCAATATTGGTAGAGTTGTGTTTTAGAATAGTGTTAGATTATTATAATATCTTATGTTCTTATTTATAATGATAAGTTCTTGATATAACTCCCTATAAATTTGCACAGATCTCTTGAGTGTATAAATCCCCAGAATATCCTGAAGTGGAGGTGTCCCTCTGCAAGCACACACAGCGAGCAGCAGTGCACTCCGGCTGGGCGGGTGCTTCTTCAAGCCCTTCCCGGATGCAACAGTGGGCCTAGTCCTTGGTAAATCTCACCAGGGTTTTATTAATTTTATTTATGTTTTCAAATTTATGTGCATCATGATAAGTGTAAAATGGTGCCATAATTGGTTGATTGTGAAAATATATTATAACACAGATACTTTCATGAGTTTTAAATAATAGGACAAAAACTAGAAGAAAATAAGATAACCAAAAACATCTGTGCAGACATTATTGAAGAGCTGTCGCTATGAAGTCCATGGACCTAAAGTCCAGAAAGTAACATTATTACCCTGCTGAGAGAAAATCAACTGTAATTCCAGAAGGAAGAACCCATGGACAGTGTCAGCTCGGGCCTGAGCAGAGACACTCCTGGGTCCAAGAGTCCACAGCAGGCCCTCTCACCCGGGGAGCCGCCGTGCTGGGGCGCCGCGCTCCACGCCCCTCCCCTGCTTTTCCCAAAGGCAAATCTGAGGACACTGCAGCCCTAGAAATTTTAATAATTTTTTAATGCTTTTCTAATATGCTTGTTGAAGATGTTCAACAGTAAAATGTACACTATGCTTTTTTTAAACATTTTTACATTCCATACACACTAGATAAATATTCAGTGTCAAAATCTTAACAAGTAAACCCTTGTAATTTAAAAAATGAGCATAAATATAATTCTGGCATATAAACATTTTAAGGCCTTCTTTAACTGGGGTTTATGTTTCTCCTTATATTTCATGAGTGTGCTCTTCTGCAGGTTCTTTTGAATGAAAACCCAAGCACAGCAGAGCATAGTATTGGGCAAAGTGGAACATGTAGCTGGATTATTGTGGATTTCAGAGAGAAGGCTTGGAGTGGGGCACACTTGAAAGAGTCTGTTTGGGACAGACGTGCAGGGTCAGCTCCTGGGTGGTACAGTTGCACAGGGCCTGTCCTCAGAAGCACCCCCCAACCGTACCCACACTCACTATACTTGTCTTGATATTTTTACCTTTAAATTTGTGTTTTGCCAATGAAGTCTGATTGGATAATGGAGAGCATACCTAGGGGCTTGAAGCTTGCCCTCAGATGTGGTTCCACATCCTCCTCCCATCTGGATGGGCTCCCGGCTGCCCATGCCCCCTCACAGACCCGGGGCTCACTTCTGCCCCCATCCCTTTGGAGGCCAAAGCACTGGCAGCCATGGGCGGTGCTCTGAGTAGCCTGGCAGAGCCCCAGGGATGGTGGAGGCCTGCACTCAACCTGTGCCAGAAGAAGCTTGCCATGAAATAGCAAATTAAAAAACACAAGTGGCTGCATAAGGAGGGACTAATTGTTTTTCCTGAAATTGAAACGGGGGCCCTGCATCTTATTTCTCACTGGACCCTGCCAATTTTGTACCTCCCCTTGGTAATTTGGAACTAATATTAGATGTCATGGTCTGATGTACTGACTCAGATGAGAAGGGCAGTTCTAGGGTGCATACTATTTCAGGGATCCAGGTACTTATTTTAGAAAGTGACCATCTGGCCTGAATGTCACCTCTCTAAAGTGTTGCATTGTCAAGCACATTCACACTTACCAAATATCCTCAGTACATCAAGAGCTACTTAAAGGTTTGTTCAAAAAAAAGTTTGTTCAGTGTGTTTTGCTCATGGATGTCCAGGTTCCATGGCATCACCTCTGCTACTGACTTGGGCAAGTGGGGCAGCTACCGGACAGTCACACTTAGATG
Organism: Manis pentadactyla; assembly: GCF_030020395.1. Taxonomy (NCBI): domain Eukaryota; kingdom Metazoa; phylum Chordata; class Mammalia; order Pholidota; family Manidae; genus Manis; species Manis pentadactyla. Next base: position 49,373,704 of record NC_080031.1, read on the forward strand.
TGTCATAGATAACTCATGAGAGGAAATTAGTCATATCAACTTAGAACACAATGCTAGAATCAGCAATATAGTTTTCCTCTTATTAAGCTAATCATTTTCAAGGCAATTTTCTCAATATTCATAGTTTGTGAAGCATGAAATGAAATGTTTCTCCAAAGTGCAAGATATTTAATAGAGCTTGAAGATTACAATGAAGTGCATCCATAACCGGCTTTTTCCTTATTTAATCATATGTATTGGTATAATGACTAAAAGGAACTCCTTATAACTTAGAACTGGTACATGGGTGGAATATAAAATATACGAAACAGGTGAAAGTAAATAACATGATGTTTTTAAAAATGCACCTAGGGCTTTTTAACCAGTCTACCTAGAATGGTTCAGTTACATTAATTTTGAAATCTATCTTTTAAGAACCAAGTTAAATATAAATTTAATCACTGAAAGCTCTTTGAAATTTGCCTTTGCACGTCCGGTGGAAACTCTGCCCAACTTCTTCCACTATAACGTTTATTTTTGCTAATTCTTTACAAAGGAGTGGTAAGTTTCTTATTCAAAATTCTCTCTCACACCAGACTTCCTTATGGCAGGTGTATCGTGACCAAGACAGAAGCATCAGCAGTGCTGTGCAGAGGGGACTCAGGGGTCAGTTACATTTCCTAGCTACGGGAAGAGTTGCAGGTGGTGTCTGATCTTCCCCCATAGCTTCTCCTGACTACGCTTGGTCCTCCACATGTCCCAGAATATGAAGCCGATGACATTTGTAAATGCATAAATGAAAAGGATTTTCCATGTGTATAATACCCACTCTTATTAGTTTTAGGTCCAACTGCATAAGCAGTCTCACACTATGAGAATTCCCCCAAGGGTATAAAGCTGAAGTCTCTTTCCAAATCTGTAAAATGACAGCTTAGGTGGGAGAGTTTGAAATCATGGTAGGTGTGAGACCTGATCAGGCTAACACTTCCCATGTCCCAAATAGGAATTGCTCTTATAATAGCCATAAGCAAAGAACATGACTAGTTATAAGAATGCACCACACTCAAGAAATCTCAAGAGGTATTTATAGTCATTCCCAGACTTCCCAGACCAGATGCAGTTTACAAATCAGGCTTTTTTCTTACCATAAGCAACATTGCCTAGTAATACAGCTGATATTCTACCAGTACCAAGTTTCCATAGAAACAGAGCTAAAAGTTAACTCAAGGTCATTTTTCTTTTCACAGAGAAGGAGAAAATGTTATGCTATCCATTTATTCACATTAGGAAACAAATATTTGGGAATTTGGATTAACAAACAGGCCTATTCTTTGACTTAAAACATAAAATTCGAAATGACAACTATACATTCCACTCAAAAAAAACTAGAAAAAGAATAATAGAATGTTCCCAAAGAAAGTAGATAAAACTAATAGTCAAAACAAAACCAAAATTAACAAAATAAAACTATAGAACCTATTTTTTAAAAAAGGAACATTTGATTTAACAAATTATCTTTTATTTCAAAAAGAATGTCAAAATAGACTTTTATTCATTTATTTCTAAGTCTATTAGGACTCCTATATCAAAAACACCACAGACTGGGTGGCTTAAACAGCAAACATTTATTGCTCATAGTTCGGGAGGAATCTGAGATCAAGGCACAGCCTATTCTGTGTCTAGCGAAAGTCCACTTCTTGGTTCCTAGACAACCACGTTTTTGTATTCTTAAATGGGAGAAAAAGCAAGATAATTCTACTATTTGTCACAAATATTCACCTCTGTGGTTACAGCACCAAATGAATGGTGTGGTGGGTAGGGCTGACCTTGATTTAATCTTACCAGAGCCAGAATTTCTTTACCTGAAAAATGGTACAAATATATACTTTATCTTTTCCATAGCTTGATATAACAGAGAAGATGTGAAATATTTAGCTTTGCACTTAGATGTAATAGATATCTAACATTTTACACTTAGATTTTCCAGATTTTCCATGCTTGGCATAATGCCTCACTTATACTAGGCATTCCATACATAGTCACTTAACTGAATTAAGTGAAAACTCCTTGCTGTTGCTAATTTAACAGCTTGTGGAAATAAGACAGATTTTCTCTGAAATGACTTTAATCTCTTTATAGTTAATACTTCTTAAAATGCAGCAGACATATGACATACTGCCCCTTAGTTAAAAGTATTTTAAATGATATATACTCACATATATTTATACATAGGTATGTATTTGTTTGATAAAATATTTTATAATATATGATTTCATATATACAAATTTATATATTAACACAGTAAGTAGAGATTAAAAAGAAATGAATTACAAAAATTACACCAAGGTCCATATGCAGAATTATGAGACTCTTTTGTTTTGACAAACTTTGCTTTGCTGTCCTTGATATTTTATTATTTTTTAGTGTATTTCTTAATTGAAGTATAGTTGAAATACAGTATTATGTTGGCTTCAAGTATACAGCACAGTGATTCAACAGCTATACACATTATTAAGTCCTTTCCCCAACTAGTGCAGCTACTATCTGTCAATGTAGAAAGATGTCACAGAGCCACTGACTATATTCTCCATGCTGTACTTCCAACCTTGTGATCAACTTATGATTGCAGTTTTGTGCTCCTTTATCCCTCTCATCCTCTCCACCCATACACCCCAACCTCTCCCCCATGGTAACCATCAGTCACTTCTCAGTGTCTCTAAATCTATTGCTGTTTTGTTCATTTTGTTTTTTAGATTCCACATATAAATGAAATGATATGGTCCTTGACATTTTAAATCATGCTATCCTTACTGCATAGTAATGATCTCAGTCATTTAAGGTTCTACTTATATAAATTAATTAACTTGACATTTAATTACCCAAGTATAAAAATTAGTATCACTCATTTTATTCATTTCATATTTGGGTCTGGGAAAATTTACAAAAATGGACATAAATGATCTACAAGTGCTTGAAAACTTTTACCTTTTCTGCTAAAAAAGTGAAGAACAATTTAATTAGCTTTAAGTAAAGCCTTTTTGAGCAGAATAAAGCAATTAGCCCACTGATCTGAAGAATGGGTCAGAAATCGTTTCCATTAGCACTTCAACTAATTAGTTATACAAGATCTAGGTTTGTGCTATTTGTTTCATTATTTCAATGCCGAGTAAATGCATTTAACGTGTAATTGTGATGGTGTATTATGTGTCTCCACATCTGAAGCAAACACAAAAAGAGAATATGAAGGTTTACAAATGTTTGTATTTCAAAATATTTAATAATGGAAGTCTGAAATTTTTAAATTGGCAAATTATACATGAAAAATCACTGGGTGGAAAAAAATGATTGCACCTGAGGTTAAAAGAATGAATGTGACATCTGATACCAGACAGGTAGAGGCCCCGATATCTAACAGATCATCAAAACTCAGTAAGGTTCAAATGCACTCTTTTAATACCTGATCTTAGAATCCTATCCGCAGATATGGACATCTAGTGGTTAGCAGGCTTACTCTCTGCATTTAAAGTATGGTCACTGAGATCACTGCTTTCATGTGATACCTAAAAATATTGGTGGAACAGGAAAAGCTTCATAAGTAATGTTGGTTATCATTGTGAATAGATGCGATGTGAATGAGATGCTCTTAACTTATCAAGAAGGAATGGGTTATTTTGCTCTCCTCACCTTGCTGCTAAGAAAGTATCTGCAAGTGGAGTTACTAGTTATGGCTTTCAGCTCAGGGCTTGGCCATTTCTTTGCTTTAAATGTCTGCCAAGTGGCCTCCCTCCTCCCCCCCATCCTGCATTCCACACTTCCTCCAGCCCCTCTCCTCGTCAGAGCTCTTCAATAGCTCTCATTACCTCTAGGATAAAAATCTACATTTTTGTTTAGACAGAGAAAAGAACACCTTGGCCCCTGTTAGCCCCTCCAGAAACCACTGTATTTTCTCCTTCAAGTTTATGTTACACAGTATTGAAAGTACCATGCTCTGCCCTGCTTCTCTGCTTTTGCCCGTGTGGTGCCCTGCTTACAATACCCTTATTTCATAACTTACAGCAATGTATTACTTTTGCAAACTCCAAGCCATTCCTCAAGTCTCCATTCAGATTCCATCTTCTGTAGGCTTCTACTCCTATGCTCATTCTATTTTTTGTGTTTATACACATTAAGGCAGAAATCTTCTTTCACTATTAATATTTGTGTGTCTCCTTACCTTCTGGGTACCAATCTCCTTGGAGGGTAGGAGACTGCATTTTTGTATCCACGGTTCCTGGAGCAGTGTCTGGTGTACAGTAGCTAGTGAATGCATATTTTTGAATGATAGTTTGTTTTACCAGTTTGTAAGCTATAACAAATAATGATGCAGAATGCTAAAGACTCCTACATCACATAGCTATACAGAGCTATGAAAATACAATTGCCACGTTTAATTATCTTTGCCCCAAGTACATGAATTGTTCCTATAAATAGAAGTCACCTTTGTACGTTTTTTCATACTTTTTAATTAATAGTGAAACCAAAGTATTAATTGCTTTGGGACTGTTGCTGATGCATTAGTAACAGCTTGAGTGCCAATTCATTTACATACGTGGAGGCTTATATTTCTAGAAGATACAAAAATGATGCGAATAGGCAGATTCAGGGAATGTGATTGGATTTATGGCAGCCAAAGATAGTCAGTTCAGCTTCCTCCACTCCTCTATGCTGGTAAGCTCTTGTATTTTCCTAAGCAGCTCCATGATGAAAGAGGGTCTTCTACTTTTATATCCTTCACAGAATGTCTTTATAATGATTGGCCAGAGTAAACCCTCAACACATATTGACTAATTGTGTTTGGTACTGATTTTTCTAATTTTAGTGTTGGTGCTAAGAAAGTGGGTAATTTTTTTTCATTTTGATTGTTTTTTTAAGTTTAGTACTAAGATTTTGTCTTGGCAATTGCATGTAACATAATGAAAGATAATCCTAATTAATAGAATGGCAATGAACTAGGTTTGTCACAGAAAGACTGCATGATTTATTCTGTGTGCTGGGTGTCTGTTTGTGTATATGCACATGATTTATTCTTTGTGCTGTGTGTCTGTGTATATGTACACGATTTATTCTGTGTGCTGTGTCTGTGTATATGTACATAATTTATTCTGTGTGCTGTGTGTCTATTTGTGTATATTTACATGATTTATTCTGTGTGCTGTGTGTCTGTGTATATGTCCATGATTTATTCTGTGTGCTGGGTGTCTGTTTGTGTATATGTACATGATTTATTCTGTGTGCTCTGTGTCTGTTTGTGTAAATGCACATGATCTATTCTGTGTGCTGTGTGTCTGTGTATACGTACATGATTTATTCTGTGTAGCAAAGGAAGATGGGTTTCTTGGCAGCTATGCTGCATCAAGGAAATGGGTATCCTTTTGGCAATTTGATAGTGCACTGAGGTTATATAGATTGCCATGAAAGATTATGCAAAGTGTTTAGAAGGTACTGTTTTGTTACCATTTTAAATGAAGGCTCTACCTAAATCAAAAATGATTTCTGGTTAACTATTTTTTGAGAGCAGTATATGTATATATAAAAGGTTGTAGTATGAAAATTTACAAAGTACCTTGAAAACTTGGTACATTTACAAGGGGACAAATTTATCTTGTTTTAAAAACTGTCAGAGATAAGAGAAGATCTTTGAAATATGAGTATGCTACTACTTAATTTTGATGACTTAGTTATTGTTTTTATATGTGAACATTTAAATGGAATCTGTTTAAAATACATTTAGGCATTTAAAATATAATCCTTGATAATTCATCGTTTTCAGTTATCTCATTGATTTTTTTTATGCAATTGATTTTTAACTATTAAATTGGTTGCCTTATCCTGAGTAATTTCTATGTGTTTTTGTTCAACTACAGTTACTATTTCCACTGATCTTTTGTCTTTTGTTTTCCTTCTTCTGACAGCCCCTTCAAGTTGGATGGAATATCTTTATTTGGAGGCATGTCAGCTCATTTCTCTCACTTCAGATTCATCATTATGACTTCTTGAGGCCAGATCTAATTTGGAAGTAGCAAGGAACCCGTCCATCACAGAGCAGCAAATCCCTCAACTTTGGAGCACAAATAACCACTGATATGGTCTGCATAAAATCATCTGTCTCTAGTCTGACAGCCATGAGCAGAGCCCCGGGGGCAAAAAAAGCCACAGCCTTAAATCTCTTCACTCAGAAATTACCAAGAAGATTAAAAAAAAAATAGATGACAAGTAGGACTGAACAAGCAAGCCCATAATAACCAAAACCAAAACCAAAACCAAACCCAACCCATCTTATTTCAACCATGGAAATAAATATTCCCAGATGTGAATCCCAGAAAATGTATATTTAGCTATTAAGCTGGTAAATTATAAATTGATTTATCTTTTAGGAAGGTGAAAGTATAGAGAGAAGTATCTCTAGCCAGAATTACTCAGCATCTCAAAATAGGTAGACAAGAAGAAAACAACAGAGGAGCATTGCAGTAATGCACAGCGCTAGGACACAATGTTGCTGTTTGCAGAGAGGATGTTTGCCAGCTCCTGTACACCCTCAAAGCCATAATTAAATAACACCACTGTTGTCAATTGCTTGAAAAGTTTCTGCACTCAGTTCTTTACCCCATATTGGTTGAGAGAGTGGGGAGGTCAGTTCTCACTGATTATTTCTCAGTTCACTTCGATATTTGCACTGTCACTTCCATTCGGAGTAATGATGTGTGCTGTTATTTGCACAGACGTTCCCAGGAGTTTTGAGACCACAACAAGCAGTTTCTTTGAAGAGTCCAAAAAGCAAACATTTAAAAATCTCCAAATATCAATTTCTCATTCTCCTATAAAAAATCAGTTATGTAGTAAAAAATTAACTTGTTTCAGATTAATAAACAAGTACAGAATAATGATGAAAAATCATTCATGTGTTCAAGTGAATGAAAAAGGGATCTAGAGTTTTTTTAGTGAAGATCTTTTTATATCATAATAGCCAAGAAGTCAAATACAGTGAACTGTAGCCTAAACATTTGTGTCAGACATCTATTTGTTCTCTTAATTAAAAATATCATTTGTAATTTGTATTTGACACGTAACAGCTTTTTATAGCCATTTATCTATGCTTCATGGGGAAGTGTATCAAACAGCATTTTCAGTTTGTTTTTCTAAACAAATGTGATGTTTGTATTACTTGTTATTTCTTCTTGGATTGGGTTTTCATTGCCCCCAGGATGTTTCCTGTGGTTAATTGGTAAGCTTTGTCATGTTAACTCAGAACTAATGGGAGACTGACATTTTAGATATCTTTTATGGTATTAAAATTATGCTTTCTATTTCCTAAACTTTGAAGAAGAAATGATATATTTTTCACCATGACCTTCTTGAAGGGGTATTTTTATATTGAAATTATACTATCTGGAGTTAGTTTTAATATATGGAGATGTTCCTGGAGAACTGAAAGCTTGGGTATCCTCTCAGTATTATAACTTAGGATTTTCCCGTAAGTTCTCTTCCTGGAAAGCTACTCCGGAAGAAGATGAAAGATTTTATTTTTTTTAGGCTATTCATCATATCTGGTGGGTCCTCATTGACCCCACTCAGAGGTCTGCAGAGAACTTCTATCAGTGTACATAAAAATGGCTAGGTAAGCATGCTTGAGCAAAAATGCAACTTTCAATCATAAGGGCTTATTCAGTACCTCCAAAACATTCATTCTTACTTGAGTCTCATGAGCTAGAGTCAGCGTTTATGATTATTGCTAGCAAAAGTAGCATACAGCACAAATTATTTTTTCTTTCGATTTAGGTATAATGGACATGACAGTATAAAGTATGTTTCAGGTGTATAATAGAACGTTTTGATACACATATATTATAAAATGATCACTGCATTAAGTCCAGGTAACATGCACCACCATAAATATGTATGTTTTTTCTTGTGATGATACCTTTCCAGGTCCACTCTCCTAGTTACCCTCAAACATGGAGCATAGTATTGTTAACCACAGTTTTAATTAGGCTCGTGGTGCTCCAGTGTAGCGCGGGGAGAGCGCAAAGGTAGTACCAGGCCTCCTAGGTGTTTGGACAGTGGTGTGTGTAATTAGCAGTCTGCCCTTCTGATTGCAGCTGTGACGATGATGCCGTGTTCTTGTTGGCAGAGTTGAAGAATGAATTTTGCAAGGTAGGAGAGCAAGGCAGAGGCTTTTATTTAGAGAGAAAGTGAGAGAATAGAGCTCCTGGCTCAGGCTGGGAGGGGAAAAGAGAGCCCTGGGGTGGTGCATTGTTTAGGGGTTTTATAGGTGGTTGAGAGACAAAGGGCTAGGGATGCAGACCTGCTAAGTGGCCCCAAAATGTTTATATTTGAAGAGACATTTTTTAAATTAGTTTTATGGGTTATTTGTAAGAAATTTACTGTTCTGATTTCCTCCCAGGATAGCCGCTTCCTGGTCAGGGAGCATATCCATTAACACTGCTTGCTTTGCTTCCAAGGTGGGTTGAGTTATTTGTCTGTTGGTTAAAGAGTATGTAAAGAAAGTTACTTTTTAAAATTGGGTTTTAAAATGCAGCCTTCAAGACGGAATCCTTCCTGTTTTTATGAGGTTGTTTACTAGGTGCTTGCTAATCAATTGCCCAGGTTGCAAATTACTTAATCAGCGGTGGAGGAAGGAAAGCAGCACCTGGGTAAAGTCAAAACACAAGCCCCAGCAGGCTACCGCAAATCCCGCGTATTCTTGCTTTTTATTTTTCCCAGAGGCCCTCACCCTTCTCTGAGCCCGGACTAGCAGAAGCTGGAGCAAGGCCGTGGGTGGAAAAAGACTGCTTCCAGGGCCCGGTGGCCATTTCAAAGCCGCACCTCAGCGAAGCTCCCGGACACGCAGGCAGGCCAGGCTGGAGGTGTGTTTCAGCCTGGAGCCTGCAGTGTCCTGACCACAGCAGCCAGCCGAGAACTCTCTCCCCACGGCGTGATCTCGGCGGACAGCGCCCCAGGCTTCCGGGCCAGGCAGCTCTGCGCCGCAGGCCGAAACCCCGCCCACAGGCGAGTACGCGCTCCCCGGAGGTCCCGGCGAGCTGCAGCCCAGCAGAAGGAGCGTGTGTAGATGCTGCTCCCTGTAGAGAAAGGGAAAAATAAGTTTGTCTTTAAAACAAATGCGATGGTTCCCGACCGGGTACTGCACCAAGATGGCGCCCGCCCGCCAAGGGGCTGAGCGGGGAGTCCACAGCCAGCCTGCAGTCCCGGGCGTGCCCTGGCTCGGTTGCCTGCCACCCAGACTGACCCCGGCGGGCAAGCAGGTGAGCCTCGTCTGCGGAGAGTCCCGGCGCTCCTGGATCAGCGGCCCTGCCGGGTGAGTTCCGCACAGCCTTCCCAGGCTGTGAGCCTCCGCCTTGCATGCTGGTTTCCAGAGTGCCCAGGTCGCCATGTTTGGGGCAGTGGGTCCTCAGCGGTGCTGCCCGCCGTAGCTCGCTTCGCAGCCCACGTTTGGCTGCCCTGCCCTCAAAGGCCAAAACTCGGGAGACAAGGGTTGATGAAAAGGGAAGGTTGCTCTATTCAGGAGGCTGGCATCCGGGAAGATGGCAGACTGGGGGCCGGCGCTTTCCCTTGTGGTGCCCTTCAGCCCAAGAGCCTTTCTAAGGGGCATGGTGGGGACGGGAGGGGGGGACTCTGCCCAGGATCCACAGTTACTCAGGGGCCCACGGCCAGACTTGCGGGCTCATTCTCACACCTCATTCTCATCATTATTTTCTGATGTATTGGTAAATACATTTGAACAATTCTCTTGTGCACACTCTAGTGCAGTTATGTATCAATTGTTTTTCAGGGAAAGATGGCATTGGAATTATTTGTTGTCTTTTTAGTCAACTGGTACTTAAGTTCGGGGGAATATTTTATGCTGGTTCTATGTAAGTGTCTCTTAGATTTTTTTTGGTTTGGGCATAGCTAACGAAGGATTGTTTATTGGGTGTGGTGGTAAGATCCAGGTATCCACTGAGGCTTTGATAGAGTAAATCAGTATGCACATAAAATTAAAAAATAAATACGTAATCAAGTAGATTTATGAGTTCCCATAAAATATGCAGGCCCCCAAGATTATATGCATTTGCCTGCCTGCACTCAGACTTTGATCCTAGGCTAGTTACAAATGCATACATTAACAGCAGAGGTGAAAAATAGCACACTTAATGGTATGCAGTGCAATCCATCAGAAAGAGGGTAGTCCATACTTTTCAAGACATTTCAGTCTTTGTAATAGTAAAGCTAATCCATTAACAATAATTTAAACAACTTTCATGATCAGATGGACTTTCTGCAGCGTGGGCGCATAAAACTGTATGCTTCCTGCAGTTTCTCCCGGGAAGTATATAAATCATTCAAAAGTGTTTCTTCTTATCCAATGTGCAGATTGAATCCACAATTTGCTAATCCAATGTATCTTTCCAAATAATTTCCATGTTTCTATCATGGACCCAGATAAAATATAGAGCAGATTTTTGAAAGAGCCATGAATGTTAGACCACCAAGTTGAATAACTTTTAGCGCATTAAAAATAATTCCTTTGGAAGGCAATATTTTACCATAATCCAAGCACTCAAATCCTCGATTTAGAACACTTAGAAATGGAGGGAAAGGAGCTTGGGCGTGAAATGGGGAAGGTATACAGAATATGATTTTAAATATGAGTTTTCACTTTATCTTAAAAATGTTTAATTCATTATTATATAATTTTAAATAATACAAAAAAGACAATAGTGTCCATTTACCACCAATTGTCCACCCCACTCCTCGAAAGGGAAACACTGTTGACACAGATACAAATACCAATAGAAGATTATGGTATTGGTGTGTATATGGACATGAATATGTGTTTGCTTAATATCAGTGGCATCATTTATATAATGTTCTACTGCCTAAATGTGCTCTACTCAAGAATAAATCTTGGAAGTCTTTCCATATTGTTACTTTATCTCAGGGTAATTCTCTATAGACTGTAATTACTCATTCACCTCTGTTTGGGTGTTTAGATTGTTCTTGCCCTTACAGTCAGTTCTGCATGCAGCGCCAGTGTAGCTGGTTCCCTGTGCACATGTCACACTCAGGTGGAAATTGAGATCACTGTTTTCTTTATTAATACACATGGCCAAAGTTATAGTTTTTAGAAGTGCTACAGATTTTTAAATTTGTTATTATTTGGTAGTACTAGTAGTGGTATGTGAAAAGGCTCTTTCATATCAAGAAATTCTACTCACCTAACAAAAAATGTGTAAAACCCAGATCTGTAAACCTAGAGACAGAACATGAGATTTCACTGGAGAGGTGTCATTTGGTGCAGTAATTGTTATTTTCCAAAATTACAGATCTAGGCATTAGTTTATAAAACATGAAGGTAGAAGATATTTCAAAAAGCAAAACACGCTCCTTAATTATGCTTACAAAACATTGGAAAGTGTTCAGTGGTACTTGCTGTGTGATTTCAGGTAGCGTTGAGGCTTCCTTTTAAAGGTGCCACTAAAATTCTCATTTTTGGAATGACATGCCTTTAAGACAAAACAGTTCAATTTTATAATGGAACAAAATTTTATGATGTTTCTTGTTTCATTTGTTTTTACTTTGGAATATAATTTTAATCATGAAGAATATTCACCAAGAAGTCTTATACTTCTTTTAAATGAAAATATAAAAGAAGATTCTGTTTGTACATTTAACATATTGTAATGTTCTCCCAAATAATGACTACATAACATAGTTATTAAAATCATGTTACCACAAACAACAGGTGGTTAAGAAATTACAATCATTAATTTTTTTCAGACAAAAATCCACTCTAACTCCCCCATCCTGCTCCCACCTCCCCAAAAAGAAAAGAAAGAGAAAAAGTTCTCAATTCCCTCATCTGAAGTGCATTTATTTGCAAGGAGACTAAAAGGTGGTCTGAAGTAGACATAGCCTTTGGCAATAGATTTTCTTTTTGCATATTTATTTTCTCTAGAATGTTTAATATAAACTGGACCATCAAATGCTGTTCTGAGTAAAATAATGCATTTTTATTGAGAAAATTAGGATAACTGGAGCAAACCAAACAGGAAAAGAGAGAAGGGGATAAAATGGTTGCTTTCAATCAAGATTTGAGAAGCAGCATTCCTCTTAGAGTGAGGAAGCTCTTTTTAGATTTAAGTATTTCTGAGCAGAAAATTTCTATTGACTTTACCTTCTGGGAATGAATACTGGTTGGTTGAGATAACCTGGATATTAAGTTAGTGAAGGACTCCATAAAGTGCTCGCTCTGTCTCTTTGGAGGCAAATTACCTTAACCTGAGGGAAGCTTCAGCTGCCCTGAGTCTCCATATAATTCAAAATTTTCAGGCCATCTGTGCTTTTCCTCCAAACCTGTAATCCTTGAATTTAGGAAAGGTCCAATTTAATGCCTTGCTGTTGACTATTCTTTACTCTTTGAACATTTATGGAGGGGATATTATGCTCCCAATTTGCACTGCTTGAGCATAAAATTTAGCTTGGAGCTTCCTGGAAGTCAGGGCAAAACTGAAAAATAGCTGTGTAATTCATTAGAAGAGGAAGACAAAATGTCAAGAAATTAAATAAGACCCAAGAGCGTAACAATGAAGTACTGTGCATTTCAGTGAAAGAAGTTTTGTGACTTGGTAAAATGGCAGCCTGTTGATTGTTTCTTTTATTTCCAAGACCAAAATGTGGAATAACCAGAGGGTTGAATGTGAACTCTTTTGTGTGAGCCAAATTTGTGTTGCTTGGGAGTTCCCAAATCCTCTAGGTTTCTGAGTTGGTTCCCCCACCTTGCTCTCCCTACCCCTAGTGGGATAAACCAGCTCCTTCCCAGAGGCTCTGCAGTGGGTTTCTCTTCTTTTCCAGCTGCTACACTTGCCTGCTTCCTCTGGCCTCCTGGTCCTGCATCTTACCCACTGGACCCTATGTCCCCTTCACACAGTTTCTCCTCAGGCTGAACACCAGCACCCCATTCTCTTCTTGCCAAAACAACACACAAGATTTTCCAGGTCTAGCATATTTCACTGAAACTAAGGAGAAAGTGGAGGATTATAGCTTAGTTCAAGTGTCCACACTCATTTTAGTTTGTGCATTAGATAACATTAACCCAAATTTGCCCGTTTTGTATTATACAAGGGTGGACTTCTCTTTGGTCACATCCTTCTCTTCTTTTCCCTTCCCTCTCCAAATTACAGCAGTCTCCTTAGCTGATCCTCCTTTGAGACCATTATTCTGCCTTTCTAGCTGCCTTAGTCCCCAATTTCTGTCATTTTCTTACACAGAGAAGTTTACTATTAAGACCTCCTTTTGCAAAGCCAAGAAAACTGATAAATTTTCTTCAATAGAGACCCATCTATCCTAAGCTTTCCACTAAAGCTTAGAGATGGAGAGAGTGCTTTTTAACCTGATGAAATTCTTAGGTGCCTGGTAGGATGGCAGTAGGAGTATTTACCTTATATTTGTTCAGAGAAATTCCTCAGAGGTTGTGGTGCTGGGATTAATGATTTTGCTGTTGTTTTGTTTTTCTCCAGTTATGTGAGTGCTCTGGATAAACTTACACCCTCTGGTGGTATGATGATTAACCTGACCACTAATCTTTTTATTTTAATGTCTATGTTTTATTTGAGGTAAAACCTTAATATATTTGGAGATCTGTGTTTTGTTCATAGTAATGCTTAAATTATGTTTTCTGGGAATGGCAAAGACAATAGCCAAATGTTTGCACAATTTTATTAGATGGGGCAGAAGTCATTTGAGAGAATACAATGTTTGATTACTTTAGGAATATATTAATTATGTAAGAAATGCATCTGTTGGAATTCCATCAGTCTACGCTACCTTTCCTATAAAATTCATTAGTGGATTAACAAATATATTTAGTCAGTGTCTGTTAGGCCAAGGCACCATTCTAAGTGTTGGGATACAATCACAGAAAACAAAAATGCTTGCATTCTAATGGAAGTAGGTAGGTAGTAAGTAAATACAAATTTAGTAACAAATGTAGAATATGTCTGATGTCAATAAGAAATTTGAAGAAGAATACAAGAGTGAGAGGGGAATAGGAAATGATGGTGGTGGGGAAGTTCCTCTTATCTACAGGATTTAGGGGGACTTTGTTCAGTGACATTTGAACAGAGACCCAGAGGAACTTCGGGGGACAACCTTGTGTAATCTGTGGGAGGGGCGTTTTAAGAGGAAAGAGCATGAGTGAGGGTCCTGAGTGAGGAACCTGCTCAGCAAGTCAGAGGAAAAGTCATTTAGCTTAGAGTGGAGTGAGTAAGGGAAGAGAGTTGGAGATGAGCAAAGACATGGCACGGCGAGTGTCAGATTCTGTAGAATCTCACAGTGATTTTCCAGATTTTGGATTTTTTCTCTGAGTAAGATGAGAATCTGTTCTAGGGATTATATGTGAGAAGTGGCAAGACCTAAGGAGCAAGGTGATTTATCTTTAGAGTGGGTCACCGTAATGTGCAGATGAGCCTTGCGACAGAGTGTGAAGCCAGGGACAGCTTAGTGGCCTATTGGACTGACCCTAGGAAGAGAAGACGCTATCTTGGAACTAGTTGGGTTGCAGGGAAGGTAGTGAGAGGTACTCTGCACTGGATCTGTTTGAAAGTTCAGCGGAAGACATTTGTTTATAGATTGGAATATGGGTTAGAGAGAAATCAAGGCAAGATTAACTCAGCATTTTTGTTTATTTTTCTGGGTCTGAGCAAATAGAATAACAGAGTTGTTTATTCAGATGGGTGAGTCTGAAGTGGAAGGAACAGCAAGTTTAGGAGGGGGAATCAGGATTTGGTTTAGGCTATTTTAAAGGCCGAAGTGTACAATAGATAACCCAGTGGACATGTCCCAAGAGGCAGCTAGAGTTCCAAGTAGATCTAACAAGGGGATATACACTTGTGATTCACCAACAGGTAGATAGATGAGAGTAAATCCACGAGCCCAGATGAAATCATGCAGACAGGGAGTGTAACTAGAGAAGTTGAATGATGGTGTTGGCTTACGAGCCAGCACCTTGGGAACCTCTCAGGTGTAGTCTGAAACTGATACCCCCTTAAGCAGAGGTCAGGGAGAGACCAAAAAAGAGGCAGACCACTCCAGTTTGATAGGTGGCAGGTTTAATAAGCAGAGGAACTTAATACACTTGGACGGCTGCACGACGAATGGATCTCCGTAGCCACCCACCAAAGCTTAACTTTTATAGAAGCCTTAGCTGGGTCTAACCACGTACACTGTCCAGATGGACTACATACCACATCATTATTTTCAGGTTGTGTCCTTGAGGCAGCCTCTGGGAGTGAGGAAGGCAGGCAGAACCCACATTCCAAGAATAGGAGGCAGCATGAGGACCCTCTGATTGCTGGGGTCACTGATGGTCACATATTCTCGAGGACGTGCCCCAACACTGCACCCCTTGAGAACAGCTCTTACAATCTCATGTGCCCCCCTCTCCTGCAACATGCTTTAAGTGTTCAGCAAGGGGTTTCACTATACATGAAAGTGCTCCTCTGGCAGCTCAGGCTGTTTGGGAGGCAGATGTCCCGGGAAAAGTACGGGCACAGGTAAGAGAAGCTTATGTTAAGACAGTGGTTCCCCAAATCAGTGACAACCTTTTCTATCAAGAGCCCTATGATCCAAACCACTGATTTCTTAAGTCACCTAGGCTGGGGGTTGGCTCCAGGGCATTCACATGTGTCTTCTCGTGATTCAATAGAGATGATGCATTTGGAGATTCCTTAGGTGTAAACACACAGCATTTTGTTTGGGTAGTGGCACAGATGCCGTCTTGTGAAGTAGTACTATCGAAGCCCATCTTATTTAGGAAAACAGCTTTCTTCATTAGACATGTTTTAGTATTCAGTAAGTAAAGGCTTTGTTGCTGTCATTCAAGGCTTGTTAGGTGAATTTAGTAAGAGCTCTGCGTGTGCTATAATGTCCTTTAGATCAACGAGGGGAACAAAGACTGTGGCCAAATGATCATATCAATGGAAAACAGAATGTGCCCACCTGGCCTTAAGGATAGAGAGGTGAGCAGTTTCGGGAACTTCATCTGGGTGTGTATACCACACATATTGGCTGGGGGAGGCAGCACCGTCAGGCACAAGGAGGAGGAATAGGGGTGGAATATGCCAGACCAGGTTCCCCCCTCCCCCTCTCTTTTAATGGTGCCTGTTCCATGTCAGGTTCAGTGTATTTTAATAGGTCCAGCAGGACAAGAGGATCACCATGGAGATTGAGTAGTTCCCCCTCACCCAGGGGTGCGAAGTAGCTGCCTATGGAGGCGGGACGTCCCACTGTAAGTTTTAGCAGGTAACATCTTTTCTGTTTGGTGCTTTCTGCAGCATGGCAGTCTGGTCCACAGTGAGAGACAGGACAATGGCTGATTCCCATGACTTCTGTGCTCTTATGGTATTGGGTGCCTCAGCAAGGCTCCTCAGTCTGGCATCTGGGGCAATGGGCCCTACTGCTTGATGATTTAAATATGTTAAAGCTTGGGGCAGTGCTTTAGTCCGTCCAGCAGAACTGGCCTCATTTTCTCTGTACTTGATCTGTTGTATCCATTGAAGGGTCAGTCGTTGGGGCTTGTCCCCAAGCTAGATCACCAGCTGTGGATTGTCAGGGGCTGTCAGTGCCTTCTGATCCTGGACCTGGAAGACAGTGGGGATGGCCTCAGGCTCTGTAGGTGGGCCCAAATGTCTCTCCACATATCCCCGCAAGGGCTTTTTCATGATCACCCACTCATGGGCTTCCCGATGGCCAAGCCACAGGGTTAATGTCTTTAGATCAGCCTGTGACTGCAAAGGGTTAACAGCCAGGGCTACCCGCCAAGCAGCTCTGGGTTCAACCTGCTGGCTGCAGAGCTGGCTGCCAGGTGAGAGGCTCTGCTTGGAAGAGCACCGTGTACCCGCTAGGAGCTCTTACTTTGTTCTGTGTCTTTCAAGAGCTGGGACCAAAATCCTGGGGGCATTCTCCTTTTCTGTTGTCTCTGCCACAGTGTCTGACCCATACTTTCTGGAGTCACAGACACAGCTAACTCAAATGGTCATCTTGTTTGGGAGATGCCCTGAGCTTTAACCTGTTTCACTAGTATTTTTGTCTTCTCAAAGGCAGTTTGAGATCTGCTCCCTGATCCCTCATGTGCCCTTTCTTTACCAGGTGGCATGAGGGAAAGAGACACTGTGCCAGGTGAGGAATGAAATCTTCCAAACCCCCAAGTCCCTGTGAAGGCTTGTATCTCTTTCACATTCTTAGGGTTTGTTAAACTTTTGACCAATTACAGCTTTTGGGACAATATGTATCTTACCCAACCAAATGGCTCCCCAAAACCTTATGATGTTGCATGAGCCTTGAATTTTCTGTGGGTTCACTGTCCATCCTTTCCCTTGAAGATATTCCAGGAAAGCCTGCAGGGTGTCCTGCAGTGGAGGCAATTCACATGTTAACATTACATCAGTGTGATGGGCCCATTTTGCTCATGTGGGGAAGGAGAAAAGGGCATCTTGAGCTACCATCCTCAATAGGACTGTAACCCTGAGGCCTCTGCTGGAGCAGGCAGGGCATCAAAGACAATAGGGATGAATGGAACTGGTCTTGAACTGTTGTTCAGGTTTTAAGGCTTTTCCAGCATCCTCTCTGTCTTGGGCCTAACGCACAGTCTATACCCATTCCCAGGATTTGTCAGTTTTTTTCAGATCAGTAGTGGATTATGCAACATCATGAGCATCTTATTCTACTACTGGCTCTGCATGGATATCAATGTTCTATATCAGGTGCTAGGGGCAGACTGGGTAAATAAAGCTTTTGTTTCAGCAGTGAACATGGCTTGGAAAGGTGAAAAGTCAGACATCCAGGTTGCCCATATTGTTAAATGGCAGAGAATATATTGGACAACTTGAAGCAACAGACAATCTTTATTATTTTATAAATAGTTTCATGTAGTAAAACCAGATGTATCATAACAGGCAAAGTATGAAGGAACAAAAGAAGCACCCAGCATTGATGGTGGGAGGTGATTTTTCATGGATGGAATTCTTGCGCAGGGCTGCTGTTCGTGGTGCTGATCTGCACACTGGGAGGGGCTATGACAGCTAATAAGAGAGAAGTGACTGGAACCATGTCAGGTCAGAATGCAGGGTCTCAAATGAAGGGTTGTGTGATTTGGTAAAACTTGGGGATAGTTTGTGAATGGAGTGGGTTGTAAAGATCCTTTTACCAGGGTGGGATTGATAATGGATGAGCGATCAGGCTGCTTTGTTGGAACATCCTTGAGGAACTCAACCATGTTGCTTTGGTGCTCATTCTTGCTGCAGCCCCAGAAAGCCTTTCGCAAGCCCGTCTTCTATCCCAGGTGGTTCCCTTTTTTCTACGCAACGTTGTTAGCTGTCAGACTTGTTAGAGCAGTGCTCAGCTCATTTTGGCCTGGTCAGATCTTCCTCCCACTTCCCTACCCATGGTGAGTTTGGGAATAATGTGTAATACTGCTGTTCTGGGTACAATTAAGGCATTATATAGAGGTACAAACAGCAGGAAGCCATGAGGCACTGTGAATGAAGATGTTTCAGATGAGTGTCAGTGGCCTCTTGGTTTCTTACAGCTCTCTTAGCTTATTGACCACAAGGAAGGCTGCAAGGAAATAAGCTTATTTGGTTTAATTTTACCATTACTACTGGTAAACAGCAAAGTTCTGAGACCTGAGTACCAAGAACACTACGTTTACAAAGGAAGAACATCCCAATGTTGATTTTATTTTAATGACTGGGAGAGAGTCATGGGACAATTGGCACATGATAGAAATGGAAGAGTTTAATATGTTTCCCACCCTTCATTTAAAGTTTTGAATTCTTGGATTCATCATACATTAAAATCTCACTTGGAAGAACCTTACAGATCTTGTACATTATATAGAAAAAAAAAACCACAGAGATAATTAAAGGTCTAAATAATGAGACTGATACAAAAAAGAATTGCACATGATTAAATTTGAGAAGCAACAGTTTACACAAACTGACAATTTTCAAATGTGTAAATAATCCTTTAAAAAAAACCCTTTTGAGTAGTGTAGTTTCTATGAGGACAAAGTAAAAAGAAACTGGCTTCATTAAGCCTTGTATAAGTAAACTATTAGGTAGATTTTTGAAAAAAGAATTCTTCCTGGTGGTATATTTTGTACTAAACTTTGATTTTTTGATTTTTCTTCAGTCTTGTACTGATTTTTTTTAGTGTGGTTTCTCCCATCCAGAAGTAGGAGAAGAAGAAGCAATTGTGGACATTTATGTTAGCTCCCATCCATAGTGATAATAATAATAAGCAATAGCAAGAAAAAATCTAATAAGGTAGAAGCAATGCACATGTGTGCTCCTTCCCCCAAATCTCCAAAAGTTAACAGAACACATTTCAAATATTCAAAATTGGGGATTTCTTTTACATTAACTACATTTAAAAAATACTCAATTTATAGAAAATATTAATCCAAGACAATGATATGGTTGGCTTGGTGATCATGAGCTAGTCAGTCAATTTGAAATTTATAGCGTGGACGTTAAGGCACCTGCCATGTGTAGGAAATATTATGAAATCTACCTATGATGAAAAGTTCTTGGAGCCAAAGCATACAATCTGAGCATCCATCTGGGTGCCTCTTAAAATGATGTTTAATGAAACTCACCTTTGTAGTCCTAAATGCAGAGTTTGGGGCATGAAAAAAGAAGAGGTTCTTGTCTAATGGCTTTCCAAATAATTGACCTTTTTCTATTGCCTTGTTCCCTGAGGAGCTGTTCTGTTTTTCTAGTGATGCTTCCATATCTGTGCTGTTTTC
The DNA here is from genome assembly GCF_030020395.1 of Manis pentadactyla. NCBI lineage: Eukaryota > Metazoa > Chordata > Mammalia > Pholidota > Manidae > Manis > Manis pentadactyla. The sequence continues at coordinate 49,393,523 of NC_080031.1, forward strand.
ACAGCTCACCTGTGTATCTTTGATGACTGCTCTAACCAAATACAAGAAGTACTGTTGTCATAAAAAATACTTATATTTCTGTTCTTGAAGTGGGAAGTGTTTCTATTTTGCCTAATAGCTGTAATTAACAGGTAAAAATGAATATTTATAGTAGTTCAATAGTTAAAATCTGCAAAGAGGAAATAATCCATTAAACACATCATTTTCACTGTCAACTATAAAAGGTGGTAAATCCAGGTGTCTGTTAAAGGCTAAGAATTTAAACAGAACACATAATTTTTTAATTCCATGCACTATTTTGGAAGTTCTCTAGGTGAGCTTTTAACATGGAAAATGAAGCCCCACTAAGACTACACCCAAGTAAAAGACCAAAAAATAATAAACTGCACAAACCCCACTGTACTCTCATTTATTGGCATTTATGTAAATACATGGTCTGTAGAGCTGACTCCCTGGGGAAATCCTGGCTTGAAACACTTGATAGCTTTTTGATCTTGGGCAAAATAATTATCCTCTGCTTTAGCTTTTTCTGCTGTAAAATAGGGGTGATAATTACATGTACATAAGGTTAGAATTAACTGAGCTAAAACATCATACATTCATATTGCCTGGCATGTACTAAGTGCTTGATACATATTAGCTAAAAATGTGTAGCTTTTCTTTACAATGTATAGAAAAAAAATTTGTTGGACAAAAGTTGGTGTAATTTTGTTGATAGAAGTGAAGAATAAACCTACACACTGGTCTATGACCACACCTCTCCAGGCCTCTGTCATTCCAGCCATGAAGAAGTCTTCACCCAGTGAATATGTCCTGAGTTCTGAGCACCCCCTTTCGTCAATCGACAGAGTTCAAGATGGTGAACCAGAACTCTACCTCATCTTTTCCCCACTCCTACACTCACAGCCTTGCTGTCTCTAGTTGGCTTAAATCCAGGGCAATATCATTCAACCTTCTATTCCCCTGATGTAGTGATCCCAGGAACTCAGGCTTCCTAGTCATGGTCACCTTGCTCCCTTGAATAACCATTTCTACCCACCTGTTCCAACCCTATTTCAAACTCCTGCTTAACTTCCAAAACACTTCTCCTGTGTTCTCTGGAACTCGTAATCCATTATCTGCACAGTACAGTGCATCCTCAACCTCTTCTCTGAACATGCCTTCACTTTCTAGCTCTTAAAAACATCTAGGCTTTCCTCAAAGACACTTCCCCTGCAGCTTCCAATCAATGGCTGCCTTTTCATCCCTTTCTCAAGGTAGGGTTGGTGTCTTCACTCTTCCTGGTTGTTGTTAGACCTTTTGCTTGCACTCTTCTCTATACACTCCCACCACCCAGATTTGAATCTCAAGGTAACAGGTTAGCTACCCACCAGCTCTCATTGTTTGCCAGTTTCCTGTGCCCTGGGCATTCTTCCTTCAATTACCAGAGATTTTAGCTCCAGCCTCTGTCGTTTTATCTTCAACTCCTGTCTTTGTCTTAATTAGTGGCAATGTCAATATTCACAGAGATAATCTTTCAGCTCCTTGTCCCCTCAGTTTTTGGAGCACCTCTCCTCTTGACCTCCATCTATCTTCAACTATTCCCTGGCAATACTCTAGACCCTATTACCCCAATTCTGCATCATTCATTGTATCTATTTCTTGCATTTCACTCTGAATATCTCTTCTCTATCCCCAGCTTTTCCTTTACTATCCCGTTCTCTACTCCAGCAACTCATTCACTTCATTTCAGTCCATTGAGATAAGAGTCATCCACACTCTTAAGATCTTTCCCCACCTTACATAGCTTCAATTACTTGCTTAATCATTGTAATCACCCCTTTTTATAAACCCTCAACTCCCTTGTCCCTCTCTTGTTTCATTAGATATTTGGGCTCAACTATTGCCTTGGTTAAATCTAACTTCAAATACTTCACATATGTACCCATGAAGTTGGATAGCACTGGGAAAAAAACAACCATTCTTCTCTATCCCAATACAAATTAATTAACAAGAAGATTTTTCTTCTCCATCCCAGTACAAATTAATTAACAAGAAATTTTTCCTATAAACAACAAAAGGAAAAAGTTTTTTTAACAAATCAGTCTTTAAAAGCATTAATAACTGGTATAATTTTTAAAGGGAAAACAAAATATTCCCTTACTTAGATTTGCGTTAAATTTCCCCATTCTTGACAACATTTGAGTTGTTGGTCTTTTAATAAAAAAAATATATATCCCTACCAGAGTAGATGTGTAGTAATATTTCTTGTGATTTCAGTTTGAATTTCCATGATGAATAATGTTGAACATGTTTTCATGGGCTTATTTGCTACTTACATACCTTCATTTGTGAAGTGTCTATCCAAGTAGTTTTCCTGCATTTTATTAGATTATTTTCATTACTGAGTTGTACAATTATTTTATATACTCTGGATGTATGTCCTTTGTTAGATATATATTTGCCACTTTTTTTCCCAGTCTGATTACCTATTCTTTTTTTATACTGTCCTTTGGTTAACAGAATTTTGAAAAATTTGACTATTTTCTTTTTTTTAGAATTATTTCCTTCTGTGTCCTGTTAAAGATAACATTTGCCTGACTGCAATATCACCAGGATTTTCTGCTATGGTTTCATGTAGAAGATTATAGTTTCAATTTTTATGTGTAAGACTGTTACTCATCTCAAAGTGATGTTTTTGAATTTGATGTGAGGTAAGCGTCAAGATCTTTATGCCCCATTCTGCAAACTGAGATCTGGTTGTTTAAGCCTCATTTGCCTTAAACATTTTACTTTGATCCAATATTAAATTACTTTAATTAACTTTATAAGTAAGGGCCCATTTCTGGACTCTTTCGTGTTCTGTTGATCTGTTTGCCTCACTTTGGGTCAGTGCCTTCCTTATTCTGATTATGAGAACTCTATACAAAGCTTTAAGGACACAGTAAAGTCCCCCAGTTTTGCTTTTTTTTTTTCCTCAAAATTGTTTAGATCATTATAAACCCTTTGTATTTCCCTTTAAATTTTACATTTAGCTTGCCAATTTATAAAATCGCCAGCCAGGGTTCTGATTGGATTTGTATTAGATTTTAGGTACTTTTGGGATAAATTGTTTTTATCAATATTGATTCTTCTAATACATGAAAAACATCTATCTTTCCATTTCCTTTTGTCTTATTTGATTTGTTTTAGCAATGTTCTCAGTGCAAAGGTCCTGCATTTTTGGCACTTTTTTCCTAAGTATATTATTTGACTATTGTAAATACAACTTAAAAATTTAATTTTGCAATATTTTCCTGCAACTGTATAGGAAATATAGTTGATTTTTGTATATTGACTTTGTATTTGGAAACTTTTCTTACTAGTGGAGGCAGTTGCTTTGGAAATTAGAATTGTCTACCTAGGCAGTCATGTCATTTACAAATACAAAGACAGTTTTCTTTCTTCCTTACTTGTCCTCATGCCTTTTATTTATCTTTTATCACCTTATTTCATTGCCTAGAACCTCCAGTGTATGTGACATACATGCAATGTTACTGATCTTCAGGAGGGAAAGTTCAGTACTTCACCATTACATATGGTCTTAGCTGAATTTTTAGATGACTTTTTGAGGAGTGAATAAATTCTCATTTATTTTTTGTATTATGAATGTGCGTTGAATAGTTGTTTTTAACTATTGAGATAAACATAGAATTTTTTTCCCTTACTGTTAATTATTATCTTATATTACATTGGTTGTTTTTCAAATGTAAAACTAACTTTGTATTCCAGGGATAAACTCAGTTGATTATGATATATTTTGTTTAAACATTGGATTCAATTTGCATCTAAAGATTTCTTTCAATCTATATAATCTGTTATAATGTCTTTGTCAAATTTTGGTATTAGGGTTGATGGCCACATAAATTGGGAAGTGTTCCCTTCTCTAAAATCTTTGAGTATGTTTTCTGTAAAGTTGTAATATTCATTCCTTGTAAGTTTGATAGAATTCACCAGAGAAATGATATGGGATTTTGTGGGAAGATGTCTGATAGTTAATTCAATTTCTATAACATTTAAAGTGATATTAAGACTTTCTCTATCTTTTTATGTCAATTTTGATAATTTGTGATTTTAAGAGAATTTTTCGTTTCATCTATGTTAAGTTTAGTAGCATAAAGTTGGTCATAGTAGTCTCTTACTTTTTTCAAGGCCAAAGTGTCTTATAAATATTGCTCTTCAATTACAAATACTGATAATTTTATTTTTCTCTTTCTTTTGATGAATTTTACAAAGGTTACATAAATTCTGTTATGGCTCCTTTATTCTGATCAAACAGTACCCATACTATTTCCAATTACATTTTTATATATTTAAAAGTTCAAGTAATGAATTTATTACACAAATGTAGTTAAGGTTATTTTAGAGACAGCATCTGTCTAGTGGCAAAGAAAACAAAGGGCAAATTTAACAATATGTTTACCATTCAAAATTTGGGAAGTATTAATCAACCAATTCTTAGAATTTATGAACTTAAACAGATATCTTACAGTGTTAATATGAATGACATGTTTCTTCATTTAAATAAACATAAACAGATTAAAATTTCATATGGATGAATTTCTGCCTAAAGAATAAATTATTCCTAAATCTTACCACTTTGTAATTAAACTTAATTACAAGTCAGTTCATTGAGAAAGTAATTATTCTTTCTTCCCAAGGATATTTATTCAGGATCTTTATTCATAATTTCTGTGTTTTTTAAGGCAGTAAAGGAGAGAATCCCATTCATATCTCACCCTATATTGAACCATTTGTACACTCATTATTAAGTAGTCTTTTAAAAAATCTTTTGGCAACTCCTTGTTTTTCAAGTAGTTATTGTTACTCAATGTGGAATTTCTAATGCAGAAAGTACTTTCATGAAAAAACAAAACTATAATCCAGAATCTTGGAGATAGAGCAAAGGACATATTTTGCTTAGTGCCTTTTTTTTGTGGTATCATTAACATACAATCACATGAGCAACATTGTGGTTAATAGATTCCCCCCATTATCAAGTCCCCACCACATACTCCATTACATTCACTGTCCATCAGCATAGTAAGATGCTATAGAGTCACTACTTGTCTTCTCCATGCTATATTGCCTTCCCTGTGCCCCTTCCCTACTGCTTAGTGCTTTTTTAAAGGCAAGCGGCTGATACACTTGCAACTACACATCTGAAAATGACTTTGACGCTACATAGGAAAAATGCATACAAGAAATTAATGATTAATTGTGAAGATATATATGTGCTATTCCATTTAATCATAAGCAAAGAAATAAGAACAAGGAGGTTGTAAGTCTAAAACTGAAGAAAGCTCTATGCGCTTAAAGCCATTACTTTAGAAAATAAATCCTGCCACACATCACAGGGAATGAACACAGTAAATTTCAGGGTTTGGAAAATATTTCTTGTGGGAGAAAATTCCATTAAAGATAGATCTGAATTGCTTCCAAAGAAGGTCCATGATAGTGTCAACTGCCATTAACATAAGGGATAGTTCCCTGCTTCTCATTTCATTATATTTGTATCAAACTCTTAAGTTTTGTTTATGATCAATAACCAGTTTCTTCTAAGAACACTAAAAGGTTACAACATGGTCTGCTCACAGCAATAAAAATTTACTGGAATGTGAGTCATCCCTGTTTCAGTCAGCCTATTGAGTCATCAATTTTCAGAGGTCCTGATGCGCTTGTTGTATTTATCACTGTCCTTTGGCTAATGGAGATTTGTTTTTATAATGATTTAAGCAAACATGAGTTTGAGTTTATAAGCCCCAGTCTCTTTCATCAAATATGCTCTTTATAGGAGCCAGTATTACACAGCTTTACTAGCAGTCTGCTGAGAGACAGATGGGATGGACAATTCTGAGCTCAGTTGATTTTCATGATTAACAAGAAGTTTACTAAGTTTAAAATGAATGAATTTTAAATGAATAAATATAAATTTCATCTAAAATGAAATAAAGTTGAAAATGAACTAATTTAAAAATATTTTTTTTGCATTTTTGAAAATACATGAAAATAAATGTTATGTTACACTTTTAATGTAAATAAACCTTACCACTTTCTAATCCCCTGACAATTTAGGATTCATATCATTCAATGCATCAGCTAGCAAGCTTCTCTTATTTTCATTTCACCAAATATGTGTCCCCTACAAATCCTTGACAGGGATTTGCCTTTTTTCTTTAGTGTGGGTAGAAGTAGTTTTATTTTTTTATGGTTGAATTAATTTATTTACTTAAAAATTTTAAATTAATGTATGATTCATATACACTCTTATGAAGGTTTCACATGAAAAAGCAATGTGGTTACTACATTCACCCATATTATCAAGTCCCTACCCACACCCCAATGCAGTCACTGTCCGTCAGTGCAGCAAGATGCCATAGATTCACTATGTGCCCTTTTCTGTGCTACACTGTGCTCCCTGTGATCCCCCACACCATGTGTACTAAACATAATACCCCTCAGTCTCCTTCTCCCTTCATCCCCACCTGCCCTCCCACACCCCTACCCTTTGGTAACCATTAGTTCATTCTTGGAGTCTTTGAGTTTGCTGCCACTTTGTTACTTCCGTTTTGCTTCATTGTTATACTCCACAAATGAGGGAAATCATTTGGCATTTGTCTTTCTCCTCCTGGCTTATTTCACTGAGCAAAATGTCCTCCAGTTCCATCCATGTTGTTGCAAATGATAACATTTGTTTCTTATGGCTGAATAGTATTCCATTGTGTATATGTACCACATCTTTATCCATTCATCTGCTGATGGACACTTAGGTTGCTTCCATATCTTGGCTATTGTAAAAAGTGCTGCGATAAACATAGGGGTGCATATGTCTTTTTGAATGTGAGAAGTGGTATTCTTTGGGTAAATTCCAAGGAGTGGGATTCCCGGGTCAAATAGTATTTCTATTTTTAGTTTTTTGAGGAACCTCCATATTACTTTCCACAATGGTTGAACTAGTTTACATTTCCACCAGCAGTGGAGGACGGTTCCCCTTTCTCTGCATCTTCACCAGCATTTGTTGTTAGATTTTTCGATGCTGGCCATCCTTACTGTTGTGAGGTGATATCCCATTATGATTTTAATTTGCATTTCCCTGATGATTAATGATGTGGAGCATCTTTACATGTGTCTGTTGGCCATCTGAATTTCTTTGGAGAACTGCCTCTTCATATCCTCTGCCCATTTGTTAATTGGATTATTTGCTTTTTAGGTGTTGAGGTATGTAAGTTTTTTATATATTTTTTATGTTAACCTCTTGTCAGATATGTCATTTACAAATACATTCTCCCATACTGTAGGATGCCTTTTTGCTCTGTTGATGGTGTCCTTTGCCATACAGAAACTTTTTAGTTTGATGTAGTCCCACTTGTTCATTTTTGCTTTTGTTTCCCTTTCTCAAGAAGATACGTTCAGGAAGAAGTTGCTCATGCTTATATTCAGGAGATGTTTGCCTATGTTATCTTCTAAGAGTTTCATGGTTTCATGGCTTACATTCAAGTCTTTAACCCATTTCAAGTTTACTTTTGTGTATGGGGTTAAACAATAACCCAGTTTCATTCTCTTTCATGTAGCTGTCCAGTTTTGCCAACACCAGCTGTTGAAGAGCCTGTCATTTCCCCATTGCATGTTCATGGCTCCTTTATCATATATTAATTGACCATATATGCTTGGGTTTATATCTGGGCTCTCATCTGTTCCATTGGTCTATGGGTCTATTCTTGTGCCAGTATCAAATTGTCTTGATTACTGTGGCTTTGTAGTAGAGCTTGAAGTTGGGGAGTGTAATTCCCCCTGCTTTATTCTTCCTTCTCAGGATTGCTTTGGCTATTCACGGACTTTTGTGGTTCCATATGAATTTTTTTTTTTTTAGTTTTCAAAATCAACATTTATTATAATGACTTCACAGTAGCATTAATAAAAATGAGTATGTAATTCAATTAACATATTAAACACATAGGAGATTTCCCTAGTATATTTAACTATATTGTAAAATACTCAGAAATTGACAATAAATTCAAATTACATTCCTTCTTCATTTCCTAACAGATTGTAATAGATACAGATACACTTATATTATCATTATACGAATGATAACTTACACAATCACATGATTATTCATTGTACATTTCATCAAGTGTGCCAGAAATGAGATTGAAGCATATGACTATTCAGCATTTCAAAGCCAAAATATAAATGTATGGATAATGCATTATGGATGTGGTTTATATAAGAAAGAAATCATAAGACTCTGGAAACCAATCCATGAGCCCAAAGACAAATTATTCATAAGCAGATATGTATTTTTATATTTAACAAAAATCAACTTTTTTTTTTTTGAGAGGGCATCTCTCATATTTATTGATCAAATGGTTGTTAACAACAATAGAATTCTGTATAGGGGAGTCAGTGCTCAATGCACAATCATTAACCCGCCCCACGCCTAATTCTCGTCAGTCTCCAATCTTCTGAAGCATAACGAACAAGTTCTTACATGGTGAACAAATTCTTACATAGTGAATAAGTTCTTACATGGTGAACAGTACAAGGGTAGTCATCACAGAAACTTTCGGTTTTGATTACGCATTATGAACTATAAACAATCAGGTCAAATATCAATATTCGTTTGATGTTTATACTTGATATATATGTGGATACCACATTTCTCCCTTTATTATTATTATTATTATTACTGTTTTTAATAAAATGCTGAAGTGGTAGGTAGATGTAAGATAAAGGTAGAAAACTTAGTTTAGTGTTGTAAGAGAGCAAATGTAGATGATCAGGTGTGTGCCTGTAGACTATGTATTAATTCAAGCTAGACAAGGGCAATAAAACATCCACGGATGCAGAAGATTTCTCTCAGAACATGAGGGGTGAGGTTCTAAGCCCTTCACCTCTGTTGATCCCCCATTTTCTCACCTGATGGCCCCCTGAGACTGTGCCTGTCTTAGGTTGTTCCTCCCTTGAGGAATCTTACCCGTCTCTGGCTAACCAGTCATCTTCTGGGGCCATACAGGGAAATGTAAAGTTGGTAAGTGAGAGAGAAGCCTTATTGTTTGAAAAGGTTAGCTTTTTACTTCTTTGCAGCTTTATGCCCTGTGGCTTCTATGCCCAGCATTTGTCTTGAGGTATCTGTACCACTTGGAGGAATTATGATACTCGGTAAATTCGATATGAGGCGTGAATTCTATTTAAGTGTTGTAATTAGGAAGGAAGAAGAAAAGCTATAGAGGTAGCAGACGGAAGAAAACATGGGAAGATTGATTATTTTTTTGACATAGCTTCTTGTAACTTCAGCATGTATAGGTTTTAAACTACTAATTAAATTGTGCACACTCATTAACATAATAGGAATACAGTTACATAACCAAAGCAGATCTATAATTACCAGCCATCTCCAGTGAAGCCAAGAAAACCAGTTAGGCACCCTAGGCATTTGTGAAAATTTGTCTATGATATGATGGATATTGTCCAACTGTACTTGAACAGTCTGAGATAAATCAGACAAATTAAAGCAGCCCATTCCTGGGAACTGTTCACATCCCGTATGTTTTTTTAACAGTAGATAGTCTATAGTTGTAAGATTTTGGAGCGCTACAACTTGTACTTCTCCTAATTCTTGGTAGAGTTCCAACAGTGTAGATCCAGTCAAATTTGTTGTTTTACAGTATGCACAGGCCAGCTTATATATCTCCTTCTTCATTTCAATGGCAAGTCCAGGAACTGGTGGAATGAATGCAGCTACAACTGCAGCGTCGCCTGAATCTTTGTTGAGGTTTCTTGATGATCATCTTCTGGTATGACTCTTCCAGAGAGTGCTGATGTTAGAAGTTCTTCTTCATATCGTATCTTAGTTCATTTTCTGGGTAGCCAAATTAGGCTTTGATCCTCTGTATAAACACAAACAGGGAGCCAACATGGCGGCGTGAGTAGGACAGTGGGAATCTCCTCCCAAAAACATATATATTTTTGAAAATACAACAAATACAACTAATCCTAAAAGAGAGACCAGAAGACACAGGACAACAGCCAGACGACATCCACACGTGTGAGAGCCCAGCGCCTGGTGAAGGGGTAAAATATAAACCCCAGCCCTGCGGGACCCGAGCACGCCTACCCCCAGCTCCTGGCGGGAGGAGACATGTCGGAACGGGGAGGGAGAGGGCGCCCAGGACTGCTAAACACCCAGTCCCAGCCACCCACACCAGAGCGCAGACACAGTGCATGCGTGGAGGGCTGGAAACTAGGGAAACAGGGCAGCAAGATCTCTGAGCGGGTTCCAAAGCTGATGCCCCTGAGACAAAGAAAAGCGAGTGCTTTTTGAAAGTCTTTAAGGGACAGGGATGTAACAGCTGGATGGAAACAACACAGGCCACAGTCCAGTGACTGGAAATTACAGGGAAAACCAGGCACACTAACCCCCTGGGCAACAGCTCTGAGACCCCTCACAGAGGTAAACAGCAAAACAGCGCCCCCCATCCATTATCCCTCCAGGCGCTGCGAAAGCAGAGAAGCAGCCTAAGGTAGGCCACACCCTCACAAAGGGAGATTCCTCCATACCGGCCAGGCAAGACACAAAGACCCAGTCTACACGCAATTACCCAACGCAAGCCACTAGGGCTCACAGTTGTCCCAGAAGAAAGGCCAGTAGCAAGTGAAAAGTTTGGCCCTCCCAGCTGACAGTCAATAGCACCTATCAACATGAAAAGGCAAAAAAATATGATCCAGACAAGACTAACCCAGACAGCTTCAGCATCTGCTACATCTTCCCCTGAGAAGGAACCTGGGGAGATACATTTAATCAGTCTTCCTGAAAAAGAATTCAAAACAAAAGTCATAACCATGCTGATGGACTTGCAGAGAAATATGCAAGAACTAAGGAAGGAGAATACAGAAATAAAACAAGCTCGGGAAGGACTTCAAAACAGAATGGACGAGATGCAAGAGACCATTCATGGACTAGAAAACAGAGAACAGGAACGCAGAGAAGCTGATGCAGAGAGAGATAAAAGGATCTCCAGGAATGAAAGAATTCTAAGACAGCTGAGTGACCATTCGAAAAGGAACAATATAAGAATTATAGGTATACCAGAAGAAGTAGAGAGAGAAAAAGGGATAGAAAATGTCTTTGAAGAAATAATTGCTGAAAACTTCCCCAAACTAGGGGAAGAAATGGCCTCTCAGACCACAGAGGTACACAGAACTCCCATGACAAGGGATCCAAGGAGGGCAACACCAAGACACATAATAATTAAAATGGCAAAGATCAAAGACAAGGACAAAGTATTAAAAGCAGCCAGAGAGAAAAAAAAGGTTACCTACAAAGGAAAACCCATCAGGCTATCATCAGACTTCTCAACAGAAACCCTACAGGTCAGAAGAGAATGGCATGATACACTTAATGCAATGAAACAGAAGGCACTGGAACCAAGACTACTGTATCGAGCACGAATATCATTTAAATGTGAAGGAGGGATTAAACAATTCCCAGACAAGCAACAGTTGAGGGAATTTGACTCCCACAAACCACCTCTACAGGGCATACTATAGGGAATGCTCTAGATGGGAGCACTCTTAAAAAGAGCACAGAACAAAACACCCAGCATATGAACAATGGAGGAGTAGGACTAAGAAGGGAGAGAAATAAAGAATCATGAGACAGTGTTTATAATAGCTCAATAAGTGAGTTAAGTTTGACAGGAATATAGTAAAAAAGCTAACCTTGAACCTTTGGTAACCACAAACTTAAAGCCTGCAATGGAAATAAGTACAAATCTTTTAATAATCACCTAAAATGTAAATGGACTGAATGCACCAATCAAAAGACACAGAGTAATAGAATGGGTAAAATAGCAACACCCATCCGTATGCTGCTTACAAGAGACCCACCTCAAACCCAAAGACATGCACAGATTAAAGGTCAAGCGATGGAAAAAGATATTTCATGCACACAGGGAGAAAAAAGCAGATGTTCCAGTAATAGTATCAGACAAAATAGACTTCAAAACAAAGAAAGTAAGAAGAGATAGGGACATTATGTAATGATAAAGGTATCAGTCAAACAAGAGGACATAACCATTATAAATATATATACACCCACTACAGGAGCACCCACATATGTGAAACAAATAGTAACAGAATTAAAGGAGGAAATAGAATGCAATGCATTCATTTTAGGAGACTTCAACACACCACTCCAAAGGACAGATCCACCAGACAGAAAATAAGTAAGGACACAGAGGCACTGAACAACATGCTAGAACAGATGGACCAAATAGACATCTATAGAACTCTACATCCAAAAGCAACAGGATACACATTTTTCTCAAGTGCACATGGAACATTCTCCAGAATAGACCACCATACCAGGATACAAAAAGAGTATCAGTAAATTCCAAAACATTGAAATCTTACCAACCAACTTTTCAGACCACAAAGGCATAAAACTAGAAAAAAATTGTACAAAGAAAGCAAAAAGGCTCACAAACACATGGAAGCTTAGCAACATGTTCCTAAATAATCAATGGATCAGTGACCAAATTAAAATACAGATCAAGCAATATATGGAAAAAAACTTAACAACACAGAGCCCCAACTACTGTGGGACGCAGCAAAAACAGTCTTAAGAGGAAAGTATATAGCAACTCAGGCATGCTTAAAGAAGGAAGAACAATCCCAAATGAATGGTCTAATGTCACAATTATCGAAATTGGAAAAAGAAGAACAAAAGAGGCCTAAGGTCAGCAGAAGGAGGGACATAATAAAGATCAGAGAAGAAATGAAATAAATTGGAAGAATAAAACAATAGGGAAAAGCAATGAAACCAAGAGCTGATTCTTTGAGAAAATTTAAAAAATATATAAGCCTCTGTCAGACTTTAAGAGAAAAAGAGAATCAACACACATCAACAGAATCAGAAACGAGAAAGGAAAAATCACGACGGACCCCACAGAAATGCAAATAATTTTTAGAGAACACTATGAAAACCCATATGCTAACAAGCTGGAAAACCTAGGAGAAATGGACAACTTCTTAGAAAAATGCAGCCTTCAAAGACTGACCCAGAAAGAAACAGAAAATCCAAACAGACCAATTACCAGCAATGAAACTGAAGGAGTAATCAAAAAACAACCCAAGAACAAAACCCCTTGGCCAGATGGATTTACCTCACAATTTTTTCAGACATACAGAGAAGACACAATGCCCATTCTCCTTAAAGTTTTCCAAAAAATGGAAGAGGAGGGAATACTCCCAAACTCATTCTATGAAGCCAACATCACCCTAATACCAAAACCAGGCAAAGACCCCATCAAAAAGCAAACTACAAACAAATATCCCTGATGAATGTAAATGCAAAAATGCCCAACAAAATATTAGCAAACCAAATTCAAAAATACATCAAAAGGATCATACCGCACGATCAAGTGGGATTCATCTCAGGGATGCAAGGATGGTACAACATTCAAAAATCCATCAACATCATCCACCACATCAACAAAAAGTAGGACAAAAACCACATGATCATCTCCATAGATGCTGAAAAAGCATTTGACAAAATTCAACATCCTTTCATGACAAAAACTCTCAACAAAATGGGTATAGAGGGCAAGTACCTCAGCATAATAAAGGCCATATATGAAAAATCCGTAGCTAACATCATACTGAACAACAGGAGGCTGAAAACTTTTCCTCTGAGATTGGGAACAAGACAGGGATGCCCACTCTCCCCACTGTTATTCAACTTAGTACTGGAGGTCCTACCCATGGCGATTAGACAAAACAAAGAAATACAAGGAATCCAGATTGGTAAAGAAGAAGTTAAACTGTCACTGTTTGCAGATGACATGATATTGTTCATAAAACACCCTAAGGACTCCACTCCAAAACTACTAGACCTGATATCGGAATACATCAAAGTTTCACGATACAAAATTAACACACAGAAGTCCTTGCTTTTCTATACACTAACAATCAACTAATAGAGAAATCAGGAAAACAATTCCATTCACAATAGCATCAAAAAGAATAAAATACCTAGGAATAAACCTAACCAAGTAAGTGAAAGACCTATACCCTGAAAACTATGACACTCTTTTTTATTTTTATTTTATTTTATTTTTTCCTCGATAATTATTTTTTATTGAAGGGTAGTTGACACACAGTATTACATTAGTTTCAGGTGTACAACACAGTGATTCAACATTTATATACATGATAATTCTAGGTACCAGCTATCACCATACCAAGTTGTTACAATATTTTGACTATATTCCTTATGCTATACATTACATCCTGGTTACTTATTTATTTTGCAATTGGAAGTGTGTATATATATATATATATATATATATAAATTTTCTGTGTGTGTGAGGGCATCTCTCATATTTATTGATCAAATGGTTGTTAACAACAATAAAATTCTGTATAGGGGGGTCAATACTCAATGCACAATCATTAATCCACCCCAAGCCTAATTTTCGTCAGTCTCCAATCTTCTCATGCATAACGAACAAGTTCTTACAAGGAGTACAAATTCTTACATAGTGCATAAGTTACATGGTGAACATTACAAGGGCAGTCATCACAGAAGCTTTCGGTTTTGTTCATGCATTATGAACTATAAACAGTTCAAATATGAATATTCATTTGATTTTCATACTTGATTTATATGTGGATACCACATTTCTCTCTTTATTATTATTATTTTTAATAAAATGCTGAAGTGGTAGGTACATACGAGATAAAGGTAGAAAACATAGTTTAGTGTTGTAAGAGAGCAAATGTAGATGATCAGGTGTGTGCCTGTAGACTATGTGTTAATCCGAGCTAGACAAGGGCAATAAAACATCCACGTATGCAGAAGATTTCTCTCAGAACATGAGGGGGGAGGTTCTAAGCCTCACCTCTGCTGATCCCCATTTTCTCACCTGATGGCCCCCTGCGACTGTGCCTGTCTTAGTTTGTTCCTCCCTTGAGGAATCTTACCCATCTCTGGCTAAACAGTCATCTTCCGGGGCCATACAGGGAAATGTTAAGTTGGTAAGTGAGAGAGAAGCCTTATTGTTTGAAAAGGTTAGCTTTTTACTTCTTTGCATATTTATGCCCTGTGACTTCTATGCCCAGCATTTGTCTTGAGGTATCTTTACCACTTGGAAGAATTATGATACTCAGTAAATTCGACATGTGGCGCGAATTCTATTTAAGGGTTGTAACTAGGTAGGAAGAAGAAAAGCTATAGAAGTAGCAGCCAGAAGAAAACTTGGGAAGATTGATTATTTTTTTGACATATCTTCTTGTAGAGTAACTTCAGCATGGATAGGTTTTAAATTACTAATTAAATTGTGCGCACACATTAACATAATAGGAGTACAGTTACATAACCAAAGCATACCTGTAATTACCAGCCATCTCCAGTGAAACCAAGAAAACCAGTTAGGCACCTTAGGCATTTGTGAAAACTTATCTATGATATGTTGGATATTGTCCAACTGAACTTGAACAGTCTGAGAGAATTCAGATAAATTAAAACAACCCATTCCTGGGGACTGTTCATATTCCATATGTTCCTTTAACAGTAAATAGTCTGTGGTTATAAGATTTTGGAGTGCTACAATTTGCACTTCTCCTAATTCTTGGTTGAGTTCCAACAGTATAGATCCAGTCAAATTTGTTGTTTTACTGTATGCACAGGCCAGCTTAGATATCTCCTTCTTCATTCCCATGTCAAGTCCAGGAATTGGTGGGATGAGTGCATCTACACCTGTGGCAGTGCGTGGATCTTTGTTGGGGTTTTTTTTTGCTGATCATCTTCTGTCATGAGTCTTCCCGAGAGTGCTGATGTTGAAAGTTCTCTTTCATATCGTATCTTAGTTCATTTTCGGGGTAGCCCAATTAGGCTTTGATCCTCTGTATAAACACAAACAGACCCTTTGCCTACACTTTTATATGCCCTTTATATCATTGTGTAGAACTCATTGGAAGTCACCACACAGGAACTGATTTTTTTTTTATCATTAATCTACACTTACATGATGAATACTTTGTTTACTAGGCTCTCCCCTATACCAGGTACCCTCTATATACTCCTTTACAGTCACTGTCCATCAGAATAGCAAAATGTTGTAGAATCACTACTTGTCTTCTCTGTGTTGTACAGCCCTCCCCTTTCTCCCACCCCCCTATGTATGCTAATCTTAATAACCCCCTTTTTCTCCCTCCCCTTATCCCTCCCTACCCACCCATCCTCCCCAGTCCCTTTCCCTTTGGTACCTGTTAGTCCATTCTTCAGTTCTGTGATTCTGTTGCTGTTTTGTTCCTTCAGTTTTTCCTTTGTTCTTATACTCCACAGATGAGTGAAATCATTTGGTATTTCTGTTTCTCCGCTTGGCTTGTTTCACTGAGCATAATACCCTCCAGCTCCATCCATGTTGCTGCAAATGGTAGGATTTACTCTTTTCTTATGGCTGAGTAGTATTCCATTGTGTATATGTACCACATCTTCTTTATCCATTCATCTATCGATGGACATTTAGGTTGCTTCCAATTTATGGCTATTGTAAATAGTGCTGTGATAAACATAGGGGTACATTGGTCTTTATCATACTTGTTTGCTGCATTCTTAGGGTAAATTCCTAGGAGTGCAATTCCTGGGTCAAATGGTATGTTTGTTTTGAGCATTTTGATGTACCTCCATACTGCTTTCCACAATGGTTGAACAAGTTTACATTCCCACCAGCAGTGTAGGAGGGTTCCCCTTTCTCCACAGCCTCGCCAACATTTGTTGTTGTTTGTCTTTTGGATGGCAGCCATCCTTACTGGTGTGAGGTGATACCTCATTGTAGTTTTAATTTGCATTTCTCTGATAATTAGCGATGTGGAGCATCTTTTCATGTGTCTGTTGGCCATCTGTATTTCTTGTTTTGAGAAACGTCTGTTCGGTTCCTCTGCCCATTTTTTAATTGGGTTATTTGTTTTTTGTTTGTTGGGGCGTGTGATCACTTTATATATTCTGGATGTCAAGCCTTTATCGGATGTATCATTTTCAAATATATTCTCCCATACTGTAGGGTTCCTTTTTGTTCTATTGATGGTGTCTTTTGCTGTACAGAAGCTTTTCAGCTTAATATAGTCCCACTTGTTCATTTTTGCTGTTTTCCTTGCCCAGGGAGATGTGTTCAAGAAGAGGTCACTCATGTTTATTTCTAAGAGGTTTTTGCCTATGTTTTCTTCCAAGAGTTTAATGGTTTCGTGACTTACATTCAGGTCTTTGATCTATTTTGAGTTTACTTTTGTATATGGGGTTAGACAATGGTCCAGTTCCATTCTCCTACATGTAGCTGTCCAGTTTTGCCAGCACCATCTGTTGAAGGGACTGTCATTTTGCCATTGTATGTCCATGGCTTCTTTATCAAATATTAATTGACCATGTATGTCTGGGTTAATGTCTGGATTGTCCAGTCTGTTCCATTGGTCTGTGGCTCTGTTCTTGTGGCAGTACCAAATTGTCTTGATTACTATGGCTTTATAATAGAGCTTGAAGTTGGGGAGTGAGATCCCCCCTACTTTATTCTTCTTTCTCAGGATTGCTTTGGCTATTCGGGGTCTTTGGTGGTTCCATATGAATTTTTGAATTATTTGATCCAGTTCATTGAAGAATGTTGCTGGTAGTTTCATAGGGATTGCATCAAATCTGTATATTGCTTTGGGCAGGATGGCCATTTTGACGATATTAATTCTTCCTAGCCATGAGCATGGGATGCGTTTCCATCTGTTAGTGTCCCCTTTAATTTCTCTTAAGAGTGACTTGTAGTTTTCAGAGTATAAGTCTTTCACTTCTTTGGTTAGGTTTATTCCTAGGTATTTTATTTTTTTTGATGCAATTGTGAATGGAGTTGTTTTCCTGATTTCTCTTTCTGTTGGTTCATTGTTGGTATATAGGAAAGCCACAGATTTCTGTGTGTTGATTTTGTATCCTGCAACTTTGCTGTATTCCGATATCAGTTCTAGTAGTTCTGGGGTGGAGTCTTTAGGGTTTTTTATGTACAGTATCATGTCATCTGCAAATAGTGACAGTTTGACTTCTTCTTTGCCAATCTGGATTCCTTGTATTTTTTTGTTTTGTCTGATTGCCGTGGGTAGGACCTCTAGTACAATGTTAAATAACAGTGGGGAGAGTGGGCATCCCTGTCTAGTTCCCGATCTCAGCGGAAATGCTTTCAGCTTCTCGCTATTCAATATAATGTTGGCTGTGGGTTTTTCATAGATGGCCTTTATTATGTTGAGGTACTTGCCCTCTATTCCCATTTTGCTGAGAGTTTTTATCATGAATGGATGTTGAACTTTGTCAAATGCTTTTTCAGCATCTATGGAGATGATCATGTGGTTTTTGTCTTTCTTTTTGTTGATGTGGTGGATGATATTGATGGACTTTCGAATGTTGTGCCATCCTTGCATCCCTGGAATGAATCCCACTTGGTCATGGTGTACGATGGTTTTGATGTATTTTTGAATTCGGTTTGCTAAAATTTTGTTGAGTATTTTTGCGTCTACGTTCATCAGGGATATTGGTCTATAGTTTTCTTTTTTGGTGGTGTCTTTGCCTGGTTTTGGTATTAGGGTGATGTTAGCTTCATAGAATGAGTTTGGGAGTATCCCCTCCTCTTCTATTTCTTGGAAAACTTTAAGGAGAATGGGTATTATATCTTCCCTGTATGTCTGATAAAATTCCGAGGTAAATCCATCTGGCCCGGGGGTTTTGTTCTTTGGTAGTTTTTTGATTACCGCTTCAATTTCGTTGCTGGTAATTGGTCTGTTTAGATTTTCTGTTTCTTTCTGGGTCAGTCTTGGAAGGTTGTATTTTTCTAGGAAGTTGTCCATTTCTCCTAGGTTTCCCAGCTTGTTAGCATATAGGTTTTCATAGTATTCTCTAATAAATCTTTGTATTTCTGTGGGGTCCTTCGTGATTTTTCCTTTCTCGTTTCTGATACTGTTGATTTGTGTTGACTCTCTTTTCCTCTTAATAAGTCTGGCTAGAGGCTTATCTATTTTGTTTATTTTCTCGAAGAACCAGCTCTTGGTTTCATTGATTTTTGCTATTGTTTTATTCTTCTCAATTTTATTTATTTCTTCTCTGTTCTTTATTATGTCCCTCCTTCTGCTGACCTTAGGCGTCATTTGTTCTTCTTTTTCCAATTTCATAATTGTGACACTAGACCGTTCATTTGCGCTTGTTCTTCCTTTTTTAAATATGCTTGGATTGCTATATACTTTCCTCTTAAGACTGCGTTTGCTGTGTTCCAGAGAAGTTGGGTCTTAGTGTTGTTGTTTTCGTTTGTTTCCATATATTGCTGGATCTCCATTTTGATTTGGTCATTGATCCATTGATTATTTAGGAGCGTGTTGTTTAGCCTCCATGTGTTTGTGAGCCTTTTTGCTTTCTTTGAACAGTTTATTTCTTGTTTAATGCCTTTGTGGTCTGAAAAGTTGGTTCGCAGGATTTCAATCTTTTGAAATTTACTGAGGCTCTTTTTGTGTCCTAGTATGTGGTCTATTCTGGAGAATGCTCCATGTGCACTTGAGAAGAATGTGTATCCTGTTGCTTTTTAATGTAGAGTTCTGTAGATGTTTATTAGGTCCATCTGTTCTAGTGTGTTGTTCAGTGCCTCTGTGTCTTTACTTATTTTCTGTCTGGTGGATCTGTCCTTTGGAGTGAGTGGTGTGTTGAAGTCTCCTAGAATGAATGCATTGCATTCTATTTCCTCCTTTAGTTCTATTAATATTTGTTTCAGGTATGTTGGTGCTCCTGTATTGGGTGCATATATATTTATAATGGTTATATCCTCTTGATGGACTGAGCCCTTTATGGATGTATCATTTTATCATTATGTAATGTCCTTCTTTGTCTTTTGTTACTTTCTTTATTTTGAAGTCTGTTTTGTCTGATACCAGAATTGCAACACCTGCTTTCTTCTCTCTGTTGTTTGCTTGAAATATCTTTTTCCATCCCTTGACTTTAAGTCTGTGCGCGTCTTTGGGTTTGAGGTGAGTCTCTTGTAAGCAGCATATGGATGGGTCTTGCTTTTTTATCCATTCTATTACTCTGTGTCTTTTGATTGGTTCATTCAGTCCATTTACATTTAGGGTGATTATTGAAAGGTATGAATTTACTGCCATTGCAGGCTTTAACTTTGTGGTTATCAAAGGTTTAGGGTTAGCTTCTTTACTATCTTACTGTCTAAGTTAACTCGCTTGTTAAGCTATTATAAACGCGGACTGATGGTTCTTTATTTCTCTCCCTTCTTATTCCTCCTCCTCCCTTCTTCATATGTTGGGTGTTTTGTTATGTACTCTTTTTAGGCGTGCTCCCATCTAGAGCAGTCCCTGTAGGATGCCCTGTAGAGGTGGTTTGTGGGAGGCTAATTCCCTCAACTTTTGCTTGTCTGGGAATTGTTTAATCCCTCCTTCACATTTAAATGATATTCGTGCTCAATACAGTAGTCTTGGTTCCAGGGCCTTCTCTTTCATTGCATTAAGTATATCATGCTATTATCTTCTGACCTGTAGGGTTTCTGTTGAGAAGTCTGATGATAGCCTGATGGGTTTTCCTTTGTAGGTAAACTTTTTTTTCTCTCTGGCTGCCTTTAATACTTTTTCCTTGTCTTTGATCTTTGCCATTTTAATTATTATGTGTCTTGGTGTTGCCCTCCTTGGATCCCTTGTCATGGGAGTTCTGTGTACCTCTGTGGTCTGAGAGGCCATTTCTTCCCCTAGTTTGTGGAAGTTTTCAGCAATTATTTCTTCAAAGACATTTTCTATCCCTTTTTCTCTCTCTACTTCTTCTGGTATACCTATAATTCTTATATTGTTCCTTTTCGAATGGTCACTCAGCTGTCTTAGAATTCTTTCATTCCTGGAGATCCTTTTATCTCTCTCTGCATCAGCTTCTCTGCGTTCCTGTTCTCTGTTTTCTAGTCCATTAATGGTCTCTTGTGTCTCATCCATTCTGTTTTGAAGTCCTTCCAGAGCTTGTTTTATTTCTGTATTCTCCTTCCTTAGTTCTTGCATATTTCTCTACAAGTCCATCAGCATGGTTATGACTTTGTTTTGAATTCTTTTTCAGGAAGACTGGCTAAATCTATCTCCCCAGATTCCTTCTCAGGGGTAGATGTAGCAGATGCCGAAGCTGTCTGGGTTAGTCTTGTCTGGATCATACTTTTTTGCCTTTTCATGTTGATAGGTGCTACTGACTGTCAGCTGGGAGGGCCAAAATTTTCACTTTCTACTGGCCTTTCTTTACTGGGACAACTGTGACCCCTAGTGGCTTTTGTTTGGTAATTGCGTGTAGACTGAGTCTTTGTGTCTTGCCTGGCCGGAAGGGAGGAATTTCCCTTTCTGTGGGCAGAGTTTGTCTCCGGCTGCTTCTCTGCGTTCGCAGCGACCCGAGGGGTAATGGATGGGGGTGCTGCTTGACTGTTTGCCTCCGTGAGGGGTCTCAGAGCTGTTGCCCAGGGGTTAGTGCGCTCGGTTTTCCCTGTAATTTCCAGCTGCTGTACTGTGACCTGGGTTGTTTCCGTCAAGCTGTTAAGTCCCTGTCCCTTTAAGACTTTCAAAAAGCACCCGCTTTTCTTTGTCACAGGGGCATCATCTTAGGTCGCCGCTCAGAGGTCTTGTTGCCATGTTTCCCCAGTATCCAGGGCCCCCCGCCCACGCACTGTGTCTGTGCTCTGGCCCGGATGGCTGGGGCTGGTTGTTCATCTGTCCTGGGCTCCGTCTCCCTCCCTGTCTGCCTATTCTTCTCCCACCGGGAGGTGGGGGGGGGGGGCGCTCGGGTGCCGCCGGGCCGGGGTTTGTATCTTACCCCTTTCACCAGTCGCTGGGTTCTCGCTGGTTTAGCTGCAGTCTGGCCACTGTCCTGCGTCTTCTGGTCTCTCTTTTAGGGCTAGTTGTGTTTGTTGTATTTTCAAAAGTATATATGTTTCTGGGAGGAGATTCCCACTGTCCTACTCACACCGCCATGTTGGCTCCGCCTCCCTACAAGACACTCTTAAGAGAAATTATAGAGGACACTAACAAATGGAAACTCATCCCATGGTCCTGGCTAGGAAGAATTAATATCGTTAAAATGGCCATCCTGCCGAAAGCAAAATACAGACTTGATGCAATCCCTATCAAATTAGCAACAGCATTCTTCAACGAACTGGAACAAATAGTTCAAAAATTCATAAGGGACCACCAAAGACCCCAAATAGCCAAAGCAATCCTGAGAAGGAAGAATGAAGTGGGGGAGGATCTCTCTCCCCAACTTCAAGCTCTACTGTGAAGCCACAGTAATCAAGACAATATGGTACTGGCCCAAGAACAGAGCCACAGACCAGTGGAACAGAATGGGGACTCCAAATATTAATCCACACATATATGGTCAATTAAAATACGATAAAGGAGCCATACAATGGGGAAATGACAGTCTCTTCAACAGATGGTGCTGGCAAAACTGGACAGCTACATGTAAGAGAGTGAAACTGGATCACCATCTATCCTCTTACACAAAAGTAAATTCGAAATGGATCAAAGACCTGAATGTAAGCCATGAAACCATAAAACTCTTAGAAAAAAACTTAGGCAAAAATCTCTTGGACATATACATGAGTGACTTCTTCATGAATATATCTCCCTGGACAAGGGAAATAAAAGCAAAAATGAACAAGTTTGTCTATATCAAGCTGAATACCTTCTGTACAGCAAAGGACACCATCAGTAGAACAAAAAGGTACCCTGAAGTATGTGAGAACATATTTATAAATGACAGATCCAATAAAGGGTTGACATCGAAAATATATAAAGAGCTCACACACCTCAACAAAAAAAAAGCAAATAATCTAATTAGTAAATGACAGAGGAGCTGAATAGACAGCTCTCTAATACAGAAATTCAAATGGCCAACAGGCACTTGAAAAGATTCTCCATATTGCTTGTCATCAGAGAAATGCAAATTAAAACCACAATGAGGTATCACCTCACCCCAGTAACAATTGCCACCATCCAAAAGACAAACAACAAATGTTGGCAAGGTTGTGGAGAAAGGGGAACCGTTGTACACTTTTGGTGGGAATGTAAATTAGTTCAACTATTGTGTAAAGCATTATGGAGGTTCCTGAAAATGCTTAAAATATAAATACCATTTGACCCAGGAATTCCACTTCTAGGAATTTACCCTAAGAATGCAGCAGCCCAGTTTGAAAAGAACAGATGCACCCCTATGTTAATTGCAGCACTATTTACAATAGCCAAGAAATGGAAGCCACCTTAATGTCCATCAGTAGATGAATGGATAAAGAAGATGTACATATACACAATGGAATATTATTCAGCCATAAGAAGAAAAAAATCCTACCATTTGGAGCAACATAGATTGAGCTAGAGGGTATTATGCTCAGTGAAATAATCCAGGCGAAGAAAGACAAGTACCAAATGATTTCACTCATATGTGGAGTATAAGAACAATAAAAACTGAAGGCACAAAACAGCAGCAGAATCACAGAACCCAAAAATGGACTAACAGTTACCAAAGGGAAAGGGACTGGGGAGGATGGGTGCGAAGGGATTCATATGGGTGGGGAAAAAGAAAGAGAGCCTTAAAATTAGCATGTGTAGTGTTGGGGAGGGGTACAGTGTGGGCTCTACCACACAGAGAAGACAAGCTGTGATTTTACAGGATCTTACTATGTTGATGGACAGTGACTGTGAAGGGGTATGTGGGGGGGACTTGGTGATATGGGGAGCCTAGTAAGCATAATGTTCTTCATGTAACTGTAGATTAATCATACCAAAATTAAAAAATAAAAATAAGTAAGTTCTAGCAAAGCACATTTAAAAGAGCCTATGTAATCAATTGCTCTTCTTACTTCGCTTAGGCAAATAATCATGCCAAGTTTTAATTATTTTCTTTATATAGTTACTTCTAATAAAAGTAAGGGTGTTTTTAGAGGAAAGTATTGTTTCAATAATTCAGCCTTATCCGAACTAAATCCCAGTACTAGTCATTGGGACATAAACTAGATCCAGAATTCCAGATTTTTTAGTTTTCTCCTATCATTGCAATTAAAGTTTTACTATTTCTAATTCTCTTATTGAAACATGCATTCTTAATCTCATCAAGTTTGTCCTTCCAAAATGGAAAATCCAACTCCAGATGTTGCTACTTAACCTAATAACATAATTGGTTCTGTTTTGCCTAGAAGACACAAAACTGCAAATAGTAATAGAAATGGAACCTCAAATAGAAGTGCCCATCTTCTGAGGCCCTCTTGAATGACCACTGATGGAGACCTAACTGCGCCTTTTACTGCACCCCTTCTCAGCATCAAGCAGCCAGAGTGGTCATCACTCCCTTTCCCTAGCAATAACTAGGGTCTCCATCTGTAGAGGGAATGAGACAGGGACGGTGGGTTTAGTCAGTAGAGTGAGGGCCTCCCGGAAAAGCAGGGCAGAATATGTACAGTCAGAGCAGTGTAACAATGGGCAACAAAGTCCCCACTGAAACTCTGTTAAGCATTATGCAAAGTCAAGGTCACACTAATTCTCTATGGGAAGATACCTAAGAATATAGACATCTTCAGTGAGATCAGTTAAGGGTCAAAAGGCCAGAAGCAACTTGGCCTGGAATGTTTGAGTGTTCTTCAAGGGTATCAGCATAACCTGTGCCTCTGCTGTCAGCCCTGGAAATCAGAAATGACTCAGCCCACCTTGAGGACAGTGCAGGCGATGCAAGTCCACACCTCTAAGTTTTTCATGTTCTCAAAAAATCCTCAACTACCTATAAAACCCCCTAGACAATGCACCACTACGGGCTCTCTTGTTCCCTCCTGGCATGAGCCAGGAGCTCTTTCCTCTCACTTTATTTCTAAATAAAAGCCTGTATGTTGCTCTCCTACCTTGAGTGTTTGTGAAGCTCTTCGTGTACAAGAGCCCCAGCATCATTAACATGTACTTTTGTGTCCAATAAAAAAGCACAGATGCAAAAACCTTCTGTCCAGTACTGAGTTAAGATATTAACCAATTTTACTCTGATTTTAAACATAAGTAATGAGAAATTTATTTTGCCCTTCTGACACCGAATATATGGAGTCATTTCCAGTATCTTCTGCAAGTCTCCACTCCCAACTGGATGTCCACTCATTTCAGTTCTGACCCTATCCAGAGCTAGTGCAGAACCCTTAGGATTAAGGGCTCCATCCCACATATCAGCCCTACTTTAGATGTGAGGTACAAGCATTGGGTTTCACAGGTACCTACACTTCTGTCTGACTTGGCTACAAAGTTGAGGATCCCACAGAGTTATTTTCTGCTTCAATGATTTGTCAGAATTGTAATCACTGGGTTCATTCTCCTCAGGCCTTGTCCCCACTGCAGCAAAGAATTGAAAGGCAAAGACACAGTAGTAAAGCAGAGGAAAGTGTTGTTCGAAACGCACTCCACGGGAGGGGCGGGACTGAGTCAAGGTGGACTCCAGCTGCGGCCTGATGGGCCGGGAAGCCTACATACTGCATTACGGTCAGGCGGCTCCTCTCTGACGGGTTTGGTGAGGTGTTGTTATCTACAGGCTCATCTATAGTCATCCCCGCAGTGACCCTGTCCCTACCTCATGCTGAGGTGTGGTCTTCCTGGGGGGGAGGATATCCCCCTGCAAAGCCCTTGTCTCCACAGGGACCCTCCCCCATCTGGGCAGAGTTTGGGTGTTTTTTTCTTTGAACCTTATCTTGGCAGCTTCTTATCTGAGCATTATCTTCCCCTTTTCCAGCTGTTCATGTCTGTCTTCATACCTAACATTCCTAACAGAATGACTCACATGAATCAGGACAAACACTATATTGATTACAGCTTATTATAAAGGGTAAAATGGACAGCAGATGAGGTGGCCCAGGTGAGATGCAGGAGGGTCCGGAGCAGGAGCAGCCGTCCCTGTGGATTCGGGTTTTTCCAGCCTCACAAACTTCTCACTCTGTCAGTCTAGTAAGTGTTTCTATTTAAAACATTTTTTTTAAACAGTGAGAACAGAAATAGTGATTCCCAACAATTGTTTATTAAGTGATGGTTGAGAAAACACCCCCTGCAAAGTCTGGACGTTATGTATATATTATGCTTCACAAGATGTATCATCCAGTTGAAAATGTTAAATTACATGGCCTCTTGTTTTAAAAACTATTAGGATAATTCATTTGGAAAAGATAGAATGAAAACTTTTAATGAATATTTCATTGGAAATTCAGCTTTAATCAGAAATATTTGTAAAATAACTGATCTAAAATAAAAAAATGAAATAAAAGTAAGTTACATTAGATACCATATGAAAAGTTTATCTCCTATGTAAGAATTGCACAGTGATGTCATCTGCCTTTAATAATGACAAAAAAATAACTAATCTAACAGGAAATCACTGGATGCCTAATATGGTAGAGACTGTAATTCTGATTATAAGCCCAGATATAAACAGAGGAACATCGCCAGCATTTCATGGCTTTTGAATCACTATGTTGTATACTTGAAACCTATATGATACTGTGTATCACCCATATTTAATAAAAAATATATCAACCATGAAAAGGAAAGATACTGTATGCATCTTTTAATGTAAAAAATTTGAAAAACTTTAATAAAATCTTTTAACATTATTTTATTGAAGTATAGTTGATATATAATATTACATTGGTTTAAAGTATACAACATAGTAATTCAATAATTATATTCATAGTAATTCAGTAACTATAAACATCATAAATCCTCACCCCAACTAGTGCAGTTACTATCTTTCAGCATGGAAAGATGTCACAGAACTACTGACCATAATCTCTATGCTGAACTTTCATCACCAGGGCTAATTTATAAAATGTTTGAGATTTTGTGCCTCTTTGCCCCTTCATCCATTTCACCCACCTACCCAGCCCATCCCCCATGGTAACCACCAATCACCTCTCATTGTCTATGAGTCTGTTGCTGTTTTGCTCACTTTGATTTGTTTTTGATTTATTATTTAGTGAAAGCAAATTACACAGCAGTATTATACAGGCCTTTGAGGATTTCTTTTCTCTTCCTGACTTCACTTTTAACTTTTGAGTAGTTATTAGGATTCCTGAATTCTTTTCAGCATCAGTTTCACTCATTATTTTATTCATTGTTAATTGAGTAGTCATAGCTTCCATTGAGGAATTGAACTGAAATCCTTGAAGACATTTACATATATTTCTTAGAATTTGGTAACAGGTTTCTAAGAAAATTCAAATCACTGAAATAGTTTGTTGACATTGCAGCTAAGATTGGAATTTAAGAAGTGGTTTAAATTAATCTCAATCATCTAGAGAGTCTGCATTCTTAAGTAGCTAGAAATCCTGAGGCTACAATTGTTTTATTCTTTCAGCAGCTCAGGGATGTATGCTTGCAATTCTCTGGAACTTTCATGATCTTTCCTGCATTGTCCTGATAAAGAAGCTGTTTCCCAAGACATCAGATTTCTGTTTACTCAGGGATAACACATTCAGTCCCAGTTAAAGTGAAATAATATCACTGTGATCTTCCTGTAACTTCTGGGGGAAAATGTGTTCCCAGCCTGGGAAAAATTACCCTTGAATCCAAACTCAGTCAAAAGGAGAAATAAAGTGGGAGAAACCCATTTATTGCTTACAAGCAGTCATCCACTTCTCTTGAAACTTGGCTGCAAAAAGTGACCCCACCCAACCTCTCTGGTCCAGATATGCCCTCTCTCCCCCTTGTAAACACGTGTTGATATGGAGATGAATGCTTCTCTTCACCCCTTGGAAACACCTACTGATACGAAGATGCACTAAGGCCAGGCTAGTGATTGTGGAAATACTGCAATTTTACCCACACTTCCATATTCAAGGAGGCAGGGAAGTGTGTAATGTTTTTACCTGATCACAGTGTCATCCACAAACTACAGAGCTAGTGTTATCAAAAATATGACACAGTTACTGGGTAGGAAATTAAGGCTTCTGACATACTGTGGATTACCAAAACACTGAAAATCTAGAAACATGACAGTTTACATGATAAAATGGCTGCTTGACCCCCCCATCCATCACCCCACCGGGCGCTGCGAAAGCAGAGAAGCAGCCTGAGACAAATTCCGCCCACAGAAAGGGAAATTTCTCCCTTCCGGCCAGGCAAGACACAAAGACCCAGTCTACACGCAATTACCCAACACAAGCCACTAGGGGTCGCAGTTGCCCCAGTAAAGAAAGGCCAGTAGTAAGTGAAAATTTTGGCCCTCCCAGCTGACAGTCAATAG
The DNA here is from genome assembly GCF_030020395.1 of Manis pentadactyla. Classification (NCBI taxonomy): domain Eukaryota; kingdom Metazoa; phylum Chordata; class Mammalia; order Pholidota; family Manidae; genus Manis; species Manis pentadactyla. Next base: position 49,421,838 of record NC_080031.1, read on the forward strand.
CACCTGTCAACATGAAAAGGCAAAAAAATATGATTCAGACAAGACTAACCCAGACAGCTTCGGCATCTGCTACATCTTCCCCTGAGAAGGAATCTGGGGAGATAGATTTAGCCAGTCTACCTGAAAAAGAATTCAAAACAAAAGTCATAACCATGCTGATGGACTTGCAGAGAAATATGCAAGAACTAAGGAAGGAGAATTCAGAAATAAAACAAGCTCTGGAAGGACTTCAAAACAGAATGGACGAGATGCAAGAGACCATTAATGGACTAGAAAACAGAGAACAGGAACGCAGAGAAGCTGATGCAGAGAGAGATAAAAGGATCTCCAGGAATGAAAGAATTTTAAGAGAGCTGAGTGATCAATATAAAAGAAATAATTTAAGAATCATAGGCATTCCAGAAGAAGTAGAGAGAGAAAAGGGGATAGAAAATGTCTTTGAAGAAATAATTGCTGAAAATTTCCCCAAACTAGGGGAAGAAATGGCCTCTCAGACCACAGAGGTACACAGAACTCCCATGACAAGGGATCCAAGGAGGGCAACACCAAGACACATAATAATTAAAATGGCAAAGATCAAAGACAAGGACAAAGTATTACAAGCAGCCAGAGAGAAAAAAAAGGTTACCTACAAAGGAAAACCCATCAGGCTATCATCAGACTTCTCAACAGAAACCCTACAGGCCAGAAGAGAATGGCATGATATACTTAATGCAATGAAACAGAAGGGCCTCGAACCAAGACTACTGTATCCAGCACGAATATCATTTAAATATGAAGGAGGGATTAAACAATTCCCAGACAAGCAAAAGTTGAGGGAATTTGCCTCCCACAAACCACCTCTACAGGGCATCCTACAGGGACTGCTCTAGATGGGAGCACTCCTAAAAAGAGCACACAACAAAACACCCAACATATGAAGAAGGGAGGAGGAGGAATAAGAAGGGAGAGAAATAAAGAATCATCAGATTGTGTTTATAATAGCTCAACAAGCGAGTTAAGTTAGACAGTAAGACAGTAAAGAAGCTAACCCTAAACCTTTGGTAACCACAAACTTAAAGCCTGCAATGGCAATAAATTCATACCTTTCAATAATCACCCTAAATGTAAATGGACTGAATGCACCAATCAAAAGACACAGAGTAATAGAATGGATAAAAAAGCAAGATCCATCCATATGCTGCTTACAAGAGACTCACCTCAAACCCAAAGACGCGCACAGACTTAAAGTCAAGGGATGGAAAAAGATATTTCAAGCAAACAACAGAGAGAAGAAAGCAGGTGTTGCAATTCTGGTATCAGACAAAACAGACTTCAAAATAAAGAAAGTAAAAAAAGACAAAGAAGGACATTACATAATGATAAAGGGCTCAGTCCATCAAGAGGATATAACCATTATAAATATATATGCACCCAATACAGGAGCACCAACATACCTGAAACAAATATTAACAGAACTAAAGGAGGAAATAGAATGCAATGCATTCATTCTAGGAGACTTCAACACACCACTCACTCCAAAGGACAGATCCACCAGACAGAAAATAAGTAAGGACACAGAGGCACTGAACAACACACTAGAACAGATGGACCTAATAGACATCTACAGAACTCTACATCCAAAAGCAACAGGATACACGTTCTTCTCAAGTGCACATGGAACATTCTCCAGAATAGACCACATACTAGGACACAAAAAGAGCCTCAGTAAATTCCAAAAGATTGAAATCCTACCAACCAACTTTTCAGACCACAAAGGCATTAAACTAGAAATAAACTGTTCAAAGAAAGCAAAAAGGCTCACAAACACATGGAGGCTAAACAACACGCTCCTAAATAATCAATGGATCAATGACCAAATCAAAATGGAGATCCAGCAATATATGGAAACAAATGACAACAACAACACTAAGCCCCAACTTCTGTGGGACGCAGCAAAAGCAGTCTTAAGAGGAAAGTATATAGCACTCCAAGCATATTTAAAAAAGGAAGAGCAATCCCAAATGAACGGTCTAATGTCACAACTATCAAAATTGGAAAAAGAAGAACAAATGAGGCCTAAGGTCAGCAGAAGGAGGGACATAATAAAGATCAGAGAAGAAATAAATAAAATTGAGAAGAATAAAACAATAGCAAAAATCAATGAAACCAAGAGCTGGTTCTTCGAGAAAATAAACAAAATAGATAAGCCTCTAGCCAGACTTATTAAGAGGAAAAGAGAGTCAACACAAATCAACAGTATCAGAAATGAGAAAGGAAAAATCACAACAGATCCCGCAGAAATACAAAGAATTATTAGAGACTACTATGAAAACCTATATGCTAACAAGCTGGGAAACCTAGGAGAAATGGACAACTTCCTAGAAAAATACAACCTTCCAAGACTGACCCAAAAAGAAACAGAAAATCTAAACAGACCAATTACCAGCAACGAAATTGAAGCGGTAATCAAAAAACTACCAAAGAACAAAACCCCCGGGCCAGATGGATTTACCTCGGAATTTTATCAGACATACAGGGAAGACATAATACCCATTCTCCTTAAAGTTTTCCAAGAAATAGAAGAGGAGGGGATACTCCCAAACTCATTCTATGAAGCTAACATCACCCTAATACCAAAACCAGGCAAAGACACCACCAAAAAAGAAAACTATAGACCAATATCCCTGATGAACGTAGACGCAAAAATACTCAACAAAATTTTAGCAAACCGAATTCAAAAATACATCAAAACCATCGTACACCATGACCAAGTGGGATTCATCCCAGGGATGCAAGGATGGCACAACATTCGAAAGTCCATCAATATCATCCACCACATCAACAAAAAGAAAGACAAAAACCACATGATCATCTCCATAGATGCTGAAAAAGCATTTGACAAAGTTCAACATCCATTCATGATAAAAACTCTCAGCAAAATGGGAATAGAGGGCAAGTACCTCAACATAATAAAGGCCATCTATGAAAAACCCACAGCCAACATTATATTGAATAGCGAGAAGCTGAAAGCATTTCCGCTGAGATCGGGAACTAGACAGGGATGCCCACTCTCCCCACTGTTATTTAACATTGTACTAGAGGTCCTAGCCACGGCAATCAGACAAAACAAAAAAATACAAGGAATCCAGATTGGCAAAGAAGAAGTCAAACTGTCACTATTTGCAGATGACATGATACTGTACATAAAAAACCCTAAAGACTCCACCCCAGAACTACTAGAACTGATATCGGAATACAGCAAAGTTGCAGGATACAAAATCAACACACAGAAATCTGTGGCTTTCCTATATACCAACAATGAACCAACAGAAAGAGAAATCAGGAAAACAACTCCATTCACAATTGCATCAAAAAAAATAAAATACCTAGGAATAAACCTAACCAAAGAAGTGAAAGACTTATATTCTGAAAACTACAAGTCACTCTTAAAAGAAATTAAAGGGGACACTAACAGATGGAAACGCATCCCATGCTCATGGCTAGGAAGAATTAATATCGTCAAAATGGCCATCCTGCCCAAAGCAATATACAGATTTGATGCAATCCCTATGAAACTACCAGCAACATTCTTCAATGAACTGGATCAAATAATTCAAAAATTCATATGGAACCACCAAAGACCCCGAATAGCCAAAGCAATCCTGAGAAAGAAGAATAAAGTAGGGGGGATCTCACTCCCCAACTTCAAGCTCTATTATAAAGCCATAGTAATCAAGACAATTTGGTACTGGCACAAGAACAGAGCCACAGACCAATGGAACAGACTAGACAATCCAGACATTAACTCAGACATATATGGTCAATTAATATTTGATAAAGGAGCCATGGACATACAATGGCGAAATGACAGTCTCTTCAACAGATGGTGCTGGCAAAACTGGACAGCTACATGTAGGAGAATGAAACTGGACCATCGTCTAACCCCATATACAAAAGTAAACTCAAAATGGATCAAAGACCTGAATGTAAGTCATGAAACCATTAAACTCTTGGAAGAAAACATAGGCACAAACCTCTTAGACATAAACATGAGTGACCTCTTCTTGAACATATCTCCCCGGGCAAGGAAAACAACAGCAAAAATGAACAAGTGGGACTATATTAAGCTGAAAAGCTTCTGTACAGCAAAAGACACCATCAATAGAACAAAAAGAAACCCTACAGTATGGGAGAATATCTTTGAAAATGACACATCCGATAAAGGCTTGACGTCCAGAATATATAAAGAGCTCACACGCCTCAACAAACAAAAAACAAATAACCCAATTAAAAAATGGGCAAAGGAACTGAACAGACGGTTCTCCAAAAAAGAAATACAGATGGCCAACAGACACATGAAAAGATGCTCCACATCGCTAATTATCAGAGAAATGCAAATTAAAACTACAATGAGGTATCACCTCACACCAGTAAGGATGGCTGCCATCCAAAAGACAAACAACAACAAATGTTGGCGAGGCTGTGGAGAAAGGGGAACCCTCCTACACTGCTGGTGGGAATGTAAACTTGTTCAACCATTGTGGAAAGCAGTATGGAGGTACATCAAAATGCTCAAAACAGACTTACCATTTGACCCAGGAATTGCACTCCTAGGAATTTACCCTAAGAATGCAGCAATCAAGTATGAGAAAGATCAGTGCACCCCTATGTTTATCGCAGCACTATTTACAATAGCCAAGAATTGGAAGCAACCTAAATGTCCATCGATAGATGAATGGATAAAGAAGATGTGGTACATATACACAATGGAATACTACTCAGCCATAAGAAAAGGGCAAATCCAACCATTTGCAGCAACATGGATGGAGCTGGAGGGTATTTTGCTCAGTGAAACAAGCCAAGCAGAGAAAGAGAAATACCAAATGATTTCACTCATCTGTGGAATATAAGAACAAAGGAAAAACTGAAGGAACAAAACAGCAGCAGAATCACAGAACTCAAGAATGGACTAACAGGTACCAAAGGGAAAGGGACTGGGGAGGATGGGTGGGTAGGGAGGGATAAGGGGGGGAGAAGTAGGGGGGTATTAAGATTAGCATCCATAGCGGGGTGGGAGAAAGGGGAGGGCTGTACAACACAGAGAAGACAAGTAGTGATTCTACAACAGGTTGCTACGCTGATGGACAGTGACTGTAAAGGAGTATATAGGGGGGACCTGGTATAGGGGAGAGCCTAGTAAACAAAGTATTCGTAAGTATTCGTCATGTAAGTGTAGATTAATGATTAAAAAAAAAAAAATGCAGTTCCTATGTGGTGACCTCTAATGAGTTCTACACAATAATATAAAGGACATATAAAAGTGTAGGCAAAGGGTCTGTTTGTGTTTATACAGAGGATCAAAGCCTAATTTGGCTACCCCGAAAATGAACTAAGAAACGATATGAAAGAGAACTTCCAACATCAGCACTCTCGGGAAGACTCATGCCAGAAGATGATCATCAAAAAACCCCAACAAAGATCCACGCACTGCTACAGCTGTAGATGCACTCATCCCACCAGCTCCTGGACTTGCCATGGGAATGAAGGAGATATCTAAGCTGGCCTGTGCATACAGTAAAACAACAAATTTGACTGGATCTATACTGTTGGAACTCAACCAAGAATTAGGAGAAGTGCAAATTGTAGCGCTCCAAAATCTTACAACTACAGACTATTTACTGTTAAAAGAACATATGGGATGTGAACAGTGCCCAGGAATGGGTTGTTTTAATTTGTCTGATTTTTCTCAAACTATTCAAATTCAGTTAGATAATAACCATCATATCATTGATAAGTTTTCACAAATGCCTAGGGTGCCTAACTGGTTTTCTTGGTTTCACTGGAGATGGCTGGTAATTACAGGTATGCTTTGGTTATGTAACTATACTCCTATTATGTTAATGTGTGTGCGCAATTTAAGTAGTAGCTTAAAATATATACATGCTGAAGTTACTCTACAAGAAGATATGTCAAAGAAATAATCAATCTTCCCATGTTTTCTCCCGCCTGCTACTTCTATAGCTTTTCTTCTTCCTTCCTAATTACAACGAATTCTTAAATAGAATTCGTGCCTCATATCAAATTTACCGAGTATCATAACTCCTCCAAGTGGTAAAGATACCTCAAGACAAATGCTGGGCATAGAAGCCACAGGGCATAAATATGCAAAGAAATAAAAAGCTAACCATTTCAAACAATAAGGCTTCTCTCTCACTTACCAACTTAACATTTCCCTGTGTGGCCCCGGAAGATGACTGGTTAGCCAGAGACGGGTAAGATTCCTCAAGGGAGGAACAACCTAAGACAGGCACAGTCGCTGGGGGGTCATCAGGTGAGAAATTGGGGATCAACAGAGGTGAGGCTTAGAACCTCACCCCCCCTGTTCTGAGAGAAATCTTCTGCATATGTGGATGTTTTATTGCCCTGGTCTAGCTTGGATTAACACATAGTCTACAGGCACACACCTGATCATCTACATTTGCTCTCTTACAACACTAAACTATGTTTTCTACCTTTATGTTGTATCTACCTACCACTTCAGCATTTTATTAAAAACAATAGTAATAAAGAGAGAAATGTGGTATCCACATATAAATCAAGTATAAAAATCAAATGAATATTCATATTTGAACTGACTGTTTATAGTTCATAATGCATGAGCAAAACCGAAAGTTTCTGTGATGACTGCCCTTGTACTGTTCACCATGTAACTTATTCACTATGTAAGAATTTGTTCTCCATGTAAGAACTTGTTCGTTATGCTTCAGAAGATTGGAGACTGACGAAAATTAGGCTTGGGGTGGATTAATGATTGTGCATTGAGCATTGACTCCCCTATACAGAATTTTATTGTTGTTAACAACCATTTGATCAATAAAAATGAGAGATGCCCTAACAACAACAACCAAGAAAAAGTACACACTTCCAATTGTAAAATAAATAAGCAACCGGGATGTAATGTATAGCATAAGGAATATAGTCAAAATATTGTAACAACTTGGTATGGTGATAGCTGGTACTTAGAATTATCATGTATATAAATGTTGAATCACTGTGTTGTACACCTGAAACTAATGTAATGTAATACTGTGTGTCAACTACCCTTCAATAAAAAATAATTATCTAAAAAAAAAAAAAAAAAAAAAAAAAAAATGGCTGCTTGAAGAGAGTCCTTAAAAAATGGTATGGTCCAATTCTCTGGAGGAAGCATGCCTCTATGTCTGTACAATATCCATATCAACTCTATTTCCCATCCAAAAAACTATATACCCACCCTTGTTGCTAAGGGTTGAGTTTGTTCTCCTCAGTTCTTGTACCCACTGTAACAATTCTAAGGCAGAGACACAGTAGGGAAGCAGAGCCAAAGTTTTCTTTGAATCTTCTCCATAGGAGGATCAGGTCTGAGTCAAGGACATATCAAGGGCCGAATCAAGACCAAGGCCCTGATACAATGGAGAAATGACAGCCTCCTCAACAGCTGGTGTTGGCAAAACTGGACAGCTACATGCAAGAGAATTAAACTGGATTATTGTCTAACCCATACACAAAAGTAAACTCAAAATGGATCAAATACCTGAATGTATGTCCTGAAACCATAAAACTTTTAGGAAAAAATCATTGGCAAAAATCTCTTGGACATAATTGTGAGCAACTTCTTCATGAGCATATCTCCCTGGGCAAGAGAAACTAAAGAAAAAATGAACAAGTGGGACTATATTAAACTAAAAAGCCTCTGTACAGCAAAGGACACCATCAGTGGAACAAAAAGACATCCTACAGTATGGGAGAATATATTCATAAATGACATATTAGATAAGGGATTGACATCCAAATTATGTAAAGAGCTCGTATACCGCAACAAAGAAAAAGCAAATAACCCAGTAAAAAAATGGGCAGAGGATCTGAACAGACACTTCTCCAAAGAATAAATTCAGATGGCCAACAGGCACATGAAAAGATGCTCCACATTGCTAATCATCAGAGAAATGCAAATTAAAACCACAATGAGATATCACCTCACACAAGTAAGGATGGCCACCATCCAAAAGACAAACGACAAATGTTGGCAGGGATGTGCAGAAAGGGGAAACCTCCTACACTGCTGGTGGGAATGTTAATTAGTTCAACCATTGTAGGAAGCAGTATTGAGGTTCCTCAAAAATATCAAAATAGAAATACCATTTGACCCAGGCATTCCACTACTAGGAATTTACCCTAAGAATGCAGAAGCCCAGTTTCAAAGACATATGCACCCCTGTGTTTATCACAGCACTATTTACAATAGCCAAGAAATGGAAGCAACCTAAGTGTCCATCTATAGATGAATGGATGAGGAAGAGGTGGTACATATACACAATGGAATATTATTCAGCCATAAGAAGAAAACAAATCCGACCATTTGCAACAACATGGATGGAGCTAGAGGGTATTATGCTCAGTGAAATAAGCCAGGCAGAGAAAGACAAGTACCAAATGATTTCACTCATATGTGGAGTATAAGAACAAAGAAAAAACTGTAGACACAAAACAGCAGCAGAATCACAGAACCCAAGAATGGACCAACAGTTACCAAAGGGAAAGGGACTGGGGAGGATGGGTGGGAAGGGAGGGACAAGGGTGATAAAGGGGCATTACGATTAGCACACATAATGTATGGGTGGGGCACGGGGAAGGCAGTATAACACAGAGAAGACAAGTCATGATTCTATAGCATTTACTATGCTGATTGACAGTGACTGTAATGGAGTATGTGGTGGGGACTTGATAATAGGGGGATTCTAGTAATATAATGTCCAAATAATTATACATTAATGAAACAAACAAACAAAAAAAGACAAGGGCCCTGATCTCTTGGCTGGGAGGCCTTTATATGACATTCTGGCTAGAAGGCCCCCATTTGGTTCACAAGGTGAGGTCATTTGATTGGGAGGCCCATCTGTACAGTTCTCCCTCTCAGTGAGCATGTCCTTTCTCATGATGAGGTGTGGTTTGGGTATTTCTCAGTTCTGTTCCACAGGGTCCAAGCTGGGATCTGGCTGGGACCCGTTTGGCTTGGTCCCAGTAGGCAAGGAAGTTCCCTCCCTGCAGAGCCATTGTTGTCTTCACAGGGCCCCCCTCCCGGAGTGGTGTTTGGGAGGTGTTCTCTTTGAACCTTATTTGGGCAGCTTTTTCTTTGAACCTTATGTTCTCCTTCCCAGGCTGCTCATGCCTATCTTTCTACCTAACATTCCTAACACCATGGCCAAAGTAAACACCAAGTTCCAAACCTGTTATTCTATTCATCCAGATAAGTGGATGATGCAGACTCCTCTTCAAGATGTGTAGTTTTAGCTGGCTGTTCAGGGAATTCTTAAACTGCAAGAAAATGTGTACATTCCCAGCAACTTTTCATTTAAACTTTTATTTTCTCTACACTCTGATATTGGAATATTAACTGAGAGAATGAGACAGTGTCTTGGGGGCTGGCTGATTACATTGGTGTGGATATAGTGAGGGTTCCTGTGGCCAGGATTCGCACCTGACTGGTCAGCCAGCTTACTCCACACATGTGGGCAGTGCTTTGTTATTGACTCTGTATAAAGAGCTCTGCCCAGTGCTCTGGGCCGCACAGCTGTAGGAGAGCAGAGGCCAGAGTGGGGGCCACCCCAAGGACAAAGACTGAGACACCACAGGGGCAGAGAAGCCCAGAGGCAGAGACTGGCTTGCTGAATGCAGACTTGCTCTGAATGGATAGGTTTCTTGTGCTTGACTTGCCACTGTGGGAATAAATTTGGGTATTATAACCCTTTTCAACCCAAGAAGGTTCCATTGTAATTTTTTGCTCTCATTGAATCCATAGTGAACTTGCCCAGGGCTGAAACTCATTGGCTAGACACAGTGGCTTACTGTTGGCTTATGCTGGGAGGTTGGTTAGTAACAGTCATCCTTGGTGAGGCCAAATTCATGTGGCTGAGCTCATACACTGACTCCAGACAAGCTTCTATAGTTACCGTGTAAAGGGGCCCATAAAGTGGGCACTGAGTTGGCTGGAAAAAAGAGACTGGCACAGCCTAGGAAGAGCAAATACTTCCAACACACCATTGGAGACTTGTATGAAAATTTTATACTGAGGTCCACACATAGAGCACATGGCTATATTCACAGTCTCTGCCTCTCCCCAAAAAGTCACCACTTCAGTATTGCTTTCCTCAGATCCCGGATTACTGACCCAGCCATGATCCACAGTGACTATCTCATGCTATTTGACATCTGGTCTCATTTAGTCTCTTCTCCCTGTCCTCTCGTATTACCACGACCATTCAGTATATTCTCTTAAGAGTTTGTCTTCACCAAGGTTTCCTGTACTCACAATATCATCCTCAAAGAGCCTCCTTACACCAGGGAACTCAAAACCTGCTTGTCCCTTAAAACTGGTTATTTCGTTGTCTTGACTGGACCTCATGGGCTTGATAACAGGTTGAGCCTGGGGTTTACCTGGGTTTAAATTGTGTCATGTACATGCAAAGGGCACTGCACTGCAGGAGGGAGAGACATAGATATTATCAATAGAAGACAGACTAATAAAACATTTGTATGTACAACAGTAAAATTAGTAACAGTAGAAATATTTGTATTTGTTTATAACGTTTCCCCTCCTCAAATGTAAAGAAGTGAACCTAATGTGTCCAATATTGTATTTCATATATGTAACATATATATGTGTATATATATAGTAAACACTGGTATTTATTAAGTAAAATCTTGTTAAATACTATTTTTTCATCATTTATGAAGATAAGTGACCCCATTTAAAAGAAAATCAAGAGTCCAAATTACTTTAAATGTACACTTCTCTGGAATACAAATCTGTGGATTGAATGGAATAATAAGAGATCCTAAAATCATTTGTGTCCTTCCTCAGCAGCAGGTACTAGGTAAGCATTTGGCATATAGCATCCCATTTGATTCTTAGAATATCCTTTAGCACAACTTTAAAGACTTGGCAACAAATTGGAATCATAGGTAATTTTTCTCACTCAGCTTCCTAATCAGTGGTGCACCCAGAAGGCTAGACTCTTCTCTGAGTCAAAATCATCATTTTACTGCACTAAGAGTCAACGTGCCACCTCAGCAGAACAGTTGACTGGTTTAGTATATTCATGGATCCATTGTCTCCCCCAACAAACAGAGGAAAGTATGTTGACATAGAAAAATTCAATTTAGTTACAATCATCAGTAATTCCTTCTGCAAACTCCCAAGACAGAGGACAGCAAACTGTCCCTGATACCAGGTGTGCTGAGCACTCGTAAGCATTTCCTGCACCTCTCTAATTATTAGATCTCCTATACGACATTTCAAGAAGCATTATCTGACATATCGAATAGTTCTCAAATCATCAAGAATATCCCTCTTTGATCTGATCCTGGGCATCAGCAGAATACAAGGGCATTGGTTGGGTTAATAGCTTTATTCAAAGTGTGGAAGTTAGTGGATCATCTCCAAATAAGCAACATCAAGTGAACTGCCCAGGATTTTGGCCCTCGTGGACTTGTACATTAGGGATCAATCACAGGGAAAGAGGAATATCTAAGGCTTGATGATGTAGGGGTCTGCATATAAAATATAACAACTCGTGCCTCTGTCTTCCAGCAGGAGAACCTGAAGAGATTATGTGTAAAATTTCTTAGTGTGCTTTCAATGTAACAAGATAATAGGAAAGGAAGAAGTTTTAACCAGTCAATACATATGAATGGAGAAATATTTAACTAGGGTTAGTTTAACTGTTTTCTGATTCCAACAAGTCCTGGACAGCAGAGCCCTAAATGAGGCCACAGGTTTTATGTTAGAGATTGATGGGCTACAGGAACAGTAATGGGTGGCTGATACAAAGCATCCTTGGAAATGTCCTTTTCCTGAATTTTAGCAGATGAAGAGGTTCTCATGTCCGAAAGAGACTTTAGATTTAATGCAAAGACTCTTGATCAGTGACATGCACTTGTGGCATAGCCTGAGAGACAGTTTCAGCAACATCTGCTGCTTAAACATTTTCAGTCATTCAGTGAACTGTTAGCAAGCAGTGGTGTCATTCATGATAAAGCTACTTTGTCTCCAAAAACACAATCTCAAGAACTATGGAAGGTGAATCACCACAGTGTATTGAATTGAGTTGTGTTAGCTTCAACCCAGGGAGATATTTTGGAGATGTGGTCTTCCTATCTTAGGGGAATGTTCTCTGCTGCACAGAGTACAGGCTGTTCCATAGCACATTTGAGAAGCCGATTGAACTTAAAAGGTAAATATAGGTAATACGAACCTGTTAGTTTTCTATGATCTGTAGTCCTGGAATGGTGTGTGTGCTTTATATTGACAATTACTTTCCCTAGATCTGAAGCCTCTCAATGGTTAAGATACAGAATGGACAAAGGGCATTGGCATCTACTGAGGACCCACTCAATGCTCATGAAGCTCATTTAATTCCATCTTTACAGCCCTCCTATAATTTTACTGGGATCGAGTTAGCAGATGTTCAATTTGCTTATTGGTTTTGGACTGTTTGCCTATAAGACTTTTTAAAGTGTGTTTGATCTGTAACTTTTGCAAAATAAATTTAGAACCCTGAGATTGGCATATATATAGTAGGTCCTGTAAGTTGAGGTTTTTCAAAAAGCTCATAAATGTCAGCAATATGTTTCCCAAGATGATCAAATGTGACATTTGTTGTAGACCCAACTTGTAGCCACATGAACAATTTCTCCAAGTTATAATAGAACAAAATGTCCTTCATGTAATCCAGTGCATTAAATAAAGTCCATATCCAAAAAGAAATTGCCCAAATATTGAACATAAGAGGGCATAAAGAGTCTCCCTCAGACAGAAAAGCACACAGAAAATGGAAGTCCCATCCCACACTGAAACTGAGTAAAGGAAGAAATAAAACATACAGGAAATATAAAAATACCACAATAAAAATGTGTATGTATTTGGGAGACTGGGTGAAGGAAAGAACAAATTGTCAGAACTGAGGTGAAATAAAGAGGAAAAGATAAGCTATAAAAAGTTGAATTATAAAAATTCCCAGGGAAAAATATGGACATAAGAAGCTAGGAAAATTTTCAAGAAAGGAAAATTTATTCATTTTTAACCTCTTCTTGATTTGTATTCTTAATCATGAATACATAATACTAATTCTGCTGCTCTACTTAAACAGTTACATTTGAAGAGGGTGAGTACAAACATGTAAGCCGCATCTCAGGAGCGGCCTCCTGGACATCCCCACTTCTCCAGTGAGCAGCTTGGCGAGTGTTTGATTATGTTCCAATGTACTGCACAGAAACTAAACTATGGAAGAGAATATCATTCTTCCACTGAAGGTAAAGCAGCAATATTTCATGGAGAGTTAGAACCAAACTCCAGATGATTTCATTTTGTTGGGGTTGCTTCCTCCACATCCAGTGGGCCTGCTTCTCTTGTTCCCACCGTCCTTGTATTCTTTCCCGCGTCTGTGCGCAACGCAGCAATGATGCACCTCACAGGTATGGACTCCAGGCTCCACACCCCAGTGTACTCCCCCTCAGCCAGCTCTCCCTCCCGAACCACATGGACATCTCCCCCTCCATCCCTAAGATGGGGTTCCACTTCCTCTCAGGCTGGAAGGGCACATCCCTCCTTGGATGCAGGCTATGGAGCTGCTTCTTTCTGCCCATGGCATGTTTGGAAGGCTTGCTCCTGGCCTCCATGGCCTTCGACCATTACCTGGCCGTCTGCCACCCCCTCCACTATCCCATCCGCAGGAGTAAAAGGATGTGTGTGAGGACGGTCACAGGATCTTGGGTCTTGGGGTCCATCAGCTCCCTGGCACACACTGTCCGTGCCCTCCGTGTCCCTTACTGACACTCCAGGGCCATCAATCCCTTCCTCTGCGATGTCCCACCATGCTGCCTCTGGCCTGCATGGACACCGGGGTCTACGAGTACACGGGTTTGTGAGCACCCATTGAGAGAGAGGGAAGAAGCCTCTCTCTCCTCCTTCCTTCCTTGGCATCACTGCTTCCTCTGGCTGGCTCCTCTTTGCTGTCCACCATGTGAGCTCAAAAGAGGGATAGAAAAACGCCTTTACTACATTCCCACACATTTAACCGTGGTGACCTTTTACTGTGCACCTTTTGTCTACACGTATCTTCGGCCCAGGAATCTCCTCTCACCAGCAGAAGATGAGGTCCTGGCTGTTTCTACATCGTCTTCACTCCCATGTTCAGTCCCATCATCTGCAGCCTGAGGAGTGAGGAGGTCCTGGGGGCTGCGACTAGGGTGCTCAGGATATTCTCTGTGGGGAAGAGTAAGCACGGCTGCCCTCGGTCTCCTTTCTCTCCCCTTTCCATGCCGGCGACAGCACCCCGGGACAGCTGTCTGGAAGAAATGGCATGGGAGCCATGTGCATTCAACATTTTCCAGCAGCCAATTTTGAAAATGAAGTTGATTTAATAATATACTTATTTAATCAAATACAGTATTATAACCAATATTGATATTAATGATATATGATTATAATACTTTATATGCAATGTATTTATGATATGGATGCACATATTTTTATTAATATATTTATACTCCTGACATTATTACTATAAATAGTCAATATAAAATTATTGTGAGATTTTATTTTTCTATCTAATTCTTCATAGTCTTTCATGTATTTTGTGCTTACAGCACATTGCAATGTTGACCAGTAGCCACATGGGGCCAGTGGCTACTGTGTGGGACAGCACAGCTTTAGACATCCAATACAGTTTAGTTGTAGCCTTGTCATATATAGTATTTATTATATTCCGGTATGTTTCTTATATATCCATTTTGTTGAGTGTATCATGAATGGATTTGGAACTTTGTCAAGTGCTTTTTTACCATCTATTGAGATGATCATATGGCTTTCATCCTGCCTTTTGTTAATGTGTTTGTATCCCATTGGTTTATTCATATTGTACTATCCTTGAATCCAGAATTAATCCCACTTGATCATGATTAATGATCTTTTTGATGTCTATTTGAATTGGGTGTGCACATGTTTTGTTGAGGATTTTTGCATTTATGTTTATCCATGATGTTTTTCTATTATTTTATCTTTTTTGTATTTTTTATTCTGTTTGGGTATTAGACTGATTCTGACACTCATGAGAGAAATTAAAGAGGGCACAAATAAATGGAAATCTATCCCATGCTCACGATTTGATGTATCTAAATGTCATTGCCATGTTCACGGTCAACTAGGTTTTCCACTGTTCTTCTGTTTTTATGCTTTCATTTTCTATTTATGGAAATGTTTATGATTCATTTTAAGTTAATTTCTTGAGGGATGTAAAGTCTGTGTGCAGATTATTTCCCCTTGTGATTCAGTTGTAGCACTGCTTGTTGAAAGGATTATTTTTGTTCTATTGTATTGCTTTTGTTCCTCTGTCAGAGACCAGTTGACTGTATTTATATGAGCCTATTTATGGGCTCTCTAGTTTCTTCCATTGATCTACCTGTTTATTCTTTCACCAATCACACGATAGTAGGTCTTGAAATCAAATACCATTAGTCTGCCAACTTTGTTCCTTTGACCATTTCTTAACCATGTGCTCTCATTGTTTTAGTTGTTGAGTTGTAGCACTTCTTGATATATTCTGGATATTATCTCCTTTTCAGTTATATGTTTTTCAAATATTTTATGCCATTTCATAATTTGCCTTTTCTCTATAGATGTTTTCTTTAATGTGAAGAAGAATTTCACTCTGATAGATTTTATTTCACTTGTCCCTTTCTGCTTTTGTTCCCTTTTCTTTTGGTGTCATAACCAAGAAATCCTTGATAAATGCAATGTCATGAAACTTTTCCACTAGATTTTCTCTAGGAGCTTTGTAGTTTTGGTGTTAAGTTTAAATCTTTAGTCCATTTTGAGTTAATTTTTGTATTATGTTGTAAGAAAGGGATCTAATTCCTTTTGTTTGTTACTATCTCCAGTTTCAACAACACCACTCATTGAAAAGACAATCATTTTCCCATTGAGTGGTCTTGGCACCCTGCTTAAAGATCCCATGAGTATGTATGTGAGGTTTTATTTTCAGGCTCTTTATTCCATTCCACAGGTCTATATTCCAGACTCTGTAGCAGTTAGCACACTGTTTTGATTCTCTAGCTCTGTAATATTTTGAAATCAGGAAGTGTGAGTCCTTTTATTCCCTTGTCTTTCAAATTTTGGTAACAGCAGTTTTCCCTTTGTGTTTCCCTCACTTAGAGACCCAGAAAAGTTTTTTCTTTTTTCTTTTATTTGTGATTGTCTGTCTGTTCAGCTTTTTAAATTGTTGATAATATGGAGTGGCAACACACAAACTCCTTGTATGCAGAACCAGACACTGGAAATCGCTGGGGTTTTTTAAAATTGGGGTTCACTCAAGAAAATTTCCAAAATTAACAGACACAGAAAAACAAACTTGAAAATCTACAAAGATGAAGAAAAATATTTAACCTATTTTTTCCCATTTTTCATGCTGTACATTCAAAGCAAACTAAAAGTAGAGGTGTATTTTTAAATTTGATGTAGTAAGTACCCCACACATGCCTAAGAAGCGTTCAGCAAACTCCACACTTGACTGTGAATCTTTAAAAGACTTTCTTTGACATTTGATATTAGGATAAATAGCACTACCCATCATCTCTTTAGTGTCGTATTTAGGATTGCTTTAGATATTTTACTCTCTTTAGGATTTGTGATATTTTGATTTATATTAAGAAATATATTATTGGCTTCATCCTGATTCCTAAAACAGAACTTCTAAAACGCTTGTAAATTCCTAATGATAAGACTTATCAATGAAAAAGAGCATCTTTTGCTTTTCATAACAAACCACTTTCCTGCACAACTGGATTTATGTTAATGAGATGGTTTTAGGAAAACTTGGATGAACAGGGTAAGAGTTGGTAGGGGAACAAAAATGTGACTAGAGGGTTGGAACTTTGAGTCCCTCTTCCAGGCCTCCCTAGAGGGGAAAGGGACTGGTGGCTGAATTAATCACAGATGGCCACAGATTTAGTTAGTCATGCCTATGTATTGAAGGCTCCACACAATTGTCTAGTGTAAGTGACTTGGAGAGCTTTCATGTTGGTGAACAAGAGCGTAGCTGTGTGCTGTGAGAGTGGCATGTCCCAGACTCCACAGGGACAGAAGCTACTGTGCTGGTCTCCCTTTCAGTCCTTCTGCTACGCATCTCCTCACCTGCTGTGGCTTTGTATCCTTCAAAACATCCTTTGCAATAAATGAGTAACAGGGCATAAAGCATTTTCCTGAATTCTGTGAGCCATTCTAGCAAATTTTCACAATGGACAAGTGTTGTGCTTACCCCAACTTCTAGCCAAGTCAGACAGAAGTGAGTGACCTGAGCAGGTTCACTCTTCATGATTACTGTCTCAGATGGGGCGGGGCAGACCTGTGGGGTTGGATCCTCATCCTGTGCCTGCATGTAACTTCAGACAGATGGCGTCAGAATGGATTTGTTAATCAGTGTACACACCTTCAGTTGCCATGTATGTATTCACAAATTCTCATCCTTCTACTCTGACATAAATTCCAAATTTATGTATTCTCCTGCATAAACTGAATACAAACTTTGCTGCATCCTAGACACCAAAAAGCTCAACATCTGCAGAATAGATCTAGATTTCTTCCCTAACAGTTTTATTTTCTGAAGTTAACCATTTATTTATCCACTCAAAATATAGTTATTGGGTTGATATCACCAATCAGAAAATGGTCTTAATATTTGAGATACTACATGAGGAACACAAATATGGCCCCTGATCTCTTGGAATAATTTGATTAGCTGAAAAGTATAATACAATAAATTGGGAGTGTTATAAGCATTATAAAACAAGGGAAGTGCAATAGCTTATAAAGAGGGTGGCTCACCGTAGCTGAGAAGGTGATAATATGTTCAGAAGAAAAATAATTAAACTCAAATTATGGAAATACATAGGTTTTGAATCAGATAAGGGAGCATGGTATAGTAAGCATATTCCAGAAAGAGAGAATTTTAGTTGGTCAACCATAATTTTCAAAAGACAATTTGCGCTATATTAATAAAAAAAGTCCACTAAAGTTGCATTATGGACAGTAAGGGAAACAAGACTGGAAATGTGTCAGGAAACAGGGAAAAAAGGAGAAGAGACTCAGGAAAGATATCATGATGGATACCAAGACTTGGTAATTAATCCTAAAAGCAAAGGAGAAAAAGAAAAAAGCAAACAAATAAATAAAAACATTATGTGAGAAGAATTAGTATTGAATGTGCAGTGCAAAAATAAGATGTATCCTAAGTTTTCATCTGCACATGTATAAGTCTGCCTGAATGATGACATCTCTTGCTCACTGGATTATTCACATGCATACATATATACATATACCAATTTCTGACTTAATTAGTAATTTGCCACTGATTTATAAGTCAGAATTTTTTCTCTGAAATTTTCTTTTGATAGCTAATCCCAATTGTATTTATATATCCAAAATATATTTTTATTTACTACATAAAAATATACAGTTTATTTTCTTGTGTGTCATTTTTATTCTTGACTAATTTATATGCCTCTAATGGCATGGATTACTATGCATGTCACACTGAATTAAAATATGTACCAAACTTTCAGTACATGTTAGTAATTTTTAAAAATAATGTTTTGTATTAGATAAATTCATATTTTATAGTTTTCTAACATGTCACTATTTTTATTATGTGAAATAATTATGTCAAATCAGTTCTATAATCAATAATCAGCTTGGTATCAATAATACAAACTCATGCACAGTTTTCATAAAGGTGAAAAGATACCTGTCTAATTTTTAGAAGACTGGCTAGAGAATAGTATTCAATAAATGTAGCTGTATTTGATAAATGTAAACAGTCATTACCCAATGCCTGTACACGACATGATGCTGCAGTTGCACGACTGACTCCTGACCGAAGCATCTCTAATGGTTTTCTCAGATTTCTTTTTTAGGCTCAGTGTATTTTTGATAGAACTTCTATTGCAAGTTTTGACTTTTCTAATTTGGGACATTTTTACTTTTCTTTTAATTAGCATTACTCTTATAAATTGTCCTCTTGAGGATATTGTTTCACTAGAAGCCCTGCCCTGGGGAAGCAGCAATAATGAGCTCAGGCCTCCCTCCTGTTTCCAAGGTCCAATCATCTGCAGATGTGACCACCTATACTTCATAGTTTTGAAACATTCATTCCCACAAAGTGCTTATAAACTCTCCTGTTGTCATGGTTATATTCACTCCATGTTTTTTAACATTCTGAGACTGTCAGGAGGAGAAAGTCAGCTATGGGCGTGACTCTGACCACATATGATACCCACATCACACAGTTATAAAGGAGAAAAACTTCAACCATGTACCTGAGCGACCACAAGAATCCTGAGGTGCGTATCTGCAGGTACGCAGGGAACCTGTCCTACTATTCTTTTTCAATGAATGTTCTTTGCTCACTTTCCTTTCCATTTTCCCCAGTGCTGTGATTTTTTTCCCTCTTCTTTCTCCTCTTCTATTCACACACTGACATCCTTATGCAAAATTTTGGGATTGAAGGGCTCTTTATGGTCTCAACTGGAGTGTGTAGCCTGCCTGGCAGTGCTTGTGCCCCCAAGACACCCACCGACTGCGCATATTCAAACCACCCATTTACAGTACCCCCAGAAAGGCCCTTTCAAGTAATACACTGTGATCCATAATTAGTTCTCCCCCACCCAATCCATTAGCATTTCCTTTCTACGATTATAGGAAAGTAAACTGATGGCGGTCCTTCATCCCATGTCACTAGGTAGAGAAATTCAGTTCCTATCAACTAAACACTACGTTGTTACTGTGGGCATTGTAAAGAATCATGGTGCAAGCTCCAACTTCAGTCCAAATTATATCTCTTACTCATCATAAAAAAGAATAAATGCCTAAGTCAGAAATGTATCTGTCCTTACTTGCTTCCTCATTATACAGTAAATATGTAAGAATAAAAGTGGGAAAAAACTAACAAATATTTTGGGTCAGAAAAAACAGCAAAACCTAATTAGAAACACAGACCTTGTTTCCAACACTGACTGTCTGTGGCAGATGGTCCAGCTGGCCTCTACCATAAGTTTCCATCACACCTACTGAAAAGCAGCAATAAAATTCACCCTTATCTAAAAGTAGCCCTTCTAACATCTGTCAGCATCAAACTTGCATGTGTCTTATAAATTTTATGTGTCTTTTAATATGGGAACTGAAATCACTCCCAGATGCAAACGTTATTTTTACCTTCAGTTTGATCAGCTTTGTAGTACAATATAGATTCTCCAGCTATCAGCATAGCCAGTAAGTAAAAGTTTCCTCTCCTACAATATTCCTGTTTTCTCAGTATTTTCAGCCCTTGATTTCTAATATGAACTACACAATTGGACTTTTTTCTGCTTTCTCTTAGTAATATGTAGAATTCAGAAGTTCTATATATCTACTCTTCTTGACAAGAATTTGCTGTATCTGTCTGAATTCCAACAGGAATTAATCAATAACGATCAACATCATCCGCTTGATCCGTTCCCTTATTCTTCTAAGACCTGTGACCATCTTATTCACTATGAGATGTGATTCTGTCTGGAAATTACATGACACTGGCTACTTCAGTCAGGGGCCAATTTAACCACAGAGAGGTTGGAACCTGTAAATCTGGAGTCATGAGCCTATTACATGACCGTGTCTAGTTGATTTTTTCCAAAATACCTTTGTTTCTCAATAATAATAAAATAGTTTTAGGCAAAGCATTCTTGTGCAGACATGTTAATGTAGAACAAGACTTATTACAATTTCTATCTGCCAGCACTCTGAACGAATACCTTCCATCTGAATGGATGCTGGACACTGTGGTGCATCTATCCCCAAGAGCATTGTGCATCTGTTCACAATGCTGGTGAATGGATGAATTCACTATTAGATGCCCTACATGGGGGAAGCTCACAGGTCTTTTCAAAGGGCAGTTGTCACAACCTTAGAACTGATTCAGTATTGAGTGAACCTCGCACCTGAATTCTTACAAATTACACATTTCATCTCAGGACCTGTTTATACACAACAAAGATAATTTGTTATCATTATCATCCCTGCCATAAAAGGCACTTATCTGCTACAGGTAGGGTACTTCCAAGGCTAAGATACAAAGATCAACACAAAAAATCTTTTTTATTATGCCAGGTGGAAGTGGGGACATTATGGATCAAAGAAACAAGTCCAGAGTCACTGAGTTCATTCTTGGGTTTCAGAATGAGAAAGACATAGAAATTCTTCTTTACTCTGCATTCCTGCTCATGTACATGACATTTTTGATTGGCAGTACCATGATCGTCCTGTTGGTGTGTGGGGACTACCATTTGCATTCCCCCATGTATTTCTTTATTGCCAATCTTTCTTTCCTGGAAGTCGCCATCATGTCCACTGTGTTGCCAAAGATGCTGGCCAACATGTTTTCCCTCACCAGAGCAATATCCTTTGCAGGATGTCTCACTCAGTCTTTCTTCTACTTCCTCCTGGGATCCACAGAATTCTTCATCCTGGCCGTCATGTCCTTCGATCGATACGTCACCATCTGTAACCCCCTGAGGTATGCGATGATCATAAACAAGCAGACGTGCATATTGCTGCTTCTGGGATCCTACGTGGGTGCCTTTCTGTCAATCTTGGCATCATCCATCTTAACTGCCCCTCTGCCCTTTTGTGGGCCAAATGTAATCAACCACCTCTTCTGTGACAGCGCCCCTGTGCTAAAGCTGGTCTGTGCAGATATCTCCCTGGCTGAGCTGGCAGACTTTATCTCCTCTGTCCTGTTGCTCCTGGGATCCTTGCTTCTGACAGGAGTGTCTTACACATACATTGTCATTACCATCCTTAGAATTCCCTCTGCCCAGGGACGCCAGAAGGCTTTCTCCACCTGTGTTTCACACATCACCGTGGTTACACTTTATTATGGAAGCTCCATCTCCATCTATGTCCGCCCAAAGAAGGTCCATGTGGTGGGTGTTAACAAGTTTGCCACAGTGCTGAACACCATTGTAACACCGATGCTGAACCCTTTCATCTACAGTCTCCAAAATGAGAAAGTCAAAGTATCCCTGAGAGGTTCCATCAGTAAATATGCAGGAATGATAAAAAATTAAAGATCTTTATGATTTGGGGAATAGTTATTACAACAAAGATGTCTGGTGATAAAAAGATTTAAATCTGTAACTACGTAAAAGTTTATATTCCTGCGTAAGCAAGAAATTTAGGAGAACATATTCTACTTCCTAATCCTTGTCTAGCTTCACTTAACAGTGATTCACATAGATCTAAACATACGAAAATGCCCTCACAGTACATACAGACATCCTGACAGGTAGACAGATAAAATACACATGTGATTATACTGTTCTCATTTTCCCATGCCTCCAGGGTTTTAAAAATCAGATTCTTGTACAATCTAGTGATTTGAACTCTAACAAAGCCAGTATTGGGTGTCTCTGATTTAGGTAGATTCTTAACTTTATACCAAAATTCACATTTTTGTGCTGCTTTTTAAAATATTTGTGGGTTTTTTTTGCCTTTTATCCATGTGGATTCCCTTTAGAATGAAATTTTATTGAACATGCTCTGACTTCAACTTTTAAATATTGTATATAAATTGTTGATCCCATTTGTTTATTCACCACTATGTTTATTGGCACATTATTTGCAATAGCCAAGATATAGGAGCAACCAGTTTCCACCAACAGATGAAAGGACAAAGGTGGTATTGTACATATACACAATGGCATATTATTCAGCCATAGAAAAGAAATCTTGCCATTTGCGATACCATGGATGGACCTAGAGGGTGTTATGCTCAGTGAAATAAGTCAAAAAGACCAATATGATATGATTTCACTTATTTGTTCACTCTAAAAACAAAACCAAATGAACAACACAGCAGTAGACTCATAGACACTGAGAGGTGACTGATGGTCACCATGGGGGGGAGGGTCTGGGGGGGTTAGTGGGGATGGTGAGGGGCATGAAGGGCACTAAAATTCTCAGTCATAATTTAAATTGTTCATGGGATGGTATTACAGCATGGACAATGTAGTCAACAATTCTGAACGTCTTCCTATGCTGACAATACCTTTACTAGTGGGAAGAGCACTTAATAATATGGGTAACTGCATATTACTGCATAAATAATATTGCGTGCTGGAAACCAATATTAGTGTATATCAACTACACTTCAGTAAACTTAAAAGAGACCAAGGAGATACCACAACCAAAAGCAAAACTAAAAATGAAAACAAATCAGCTCATTTGTTCTTCTGCTACTGAGTTATGAGTTCCTTACATATTGCTTTGTAATATGTTATAAGAGTTCCTTACATGTATGCTTTGCAAATATTGTCTTACATTCCATAGATGTCTTTTCACACTGTTTATTGTTTCTATTGTGTGAAGGAGCTTTAGTTTGATTCTGTTCCACTTGTCGATTTTTGTTCTTGTTGCCTGCGACTTTGGTGTCATATCCAAATATTGTTGCCCAGACCAATGTCAAGAAACTTACGGAAAACAATCTGCAGGTTTCCAAAAAAATTAAAAATACAACTACCTTATGATCTAGCAATTTCACTGTTGGGTACACATCCAAAGAAAATCAGAATCTCAAAAAGATATTTGCACTCATGTTCATTGTTGCATTATTTACAATAACCAAGACATATAAACAGCCTAAATGTCCATCAATGGATAAATTAAATAAGTTGTGATCTTATAGACATATATGTATATATATATATACATATATATATATATCAGCATGTATGTATGTATGTTTATCAGCCTTTAAACAAGAAGAAAGTCTTGACATTTATGACAAACATGGATGAACCTGGAGACTATTCTTCTAACTGAAATAATCCAGACACAGAAAGACAAATATTGTACCATCTAATTTTCACATTTTTATGTGGATTCCAAAATAGTCAAATTCATAGAAGCAGAGAATAGAATATTGTTTGCCAGGGTCTGGGAGGGAAAGGAAAATGGGAAAATGTTGATTAAGGGGTACAAAGTTTCTTTGACAAAGATGAATAGTGGATATGTAATGTACAGCATGGTGATTCCAGTTAATAGTAATGAATTATATACTCAAAATTTGCTGAGGGTTGATCTTGAGGGTTGTTAGTACCAGAAAAAAAAGCAGTAAAAATAAAAGATAACTATATGAGGTGATAAATATGTTAATTAGCTTCATTTTCATGATTATTGCACTACATAAGTATATCAAAACAGAGTTACATAGCTTAACTACATACCGTTTTTATTTGTCAATTATACTTCAATAAAGCTAGGCAAAAATAAAACTCACAATAATAATAAAGAAGGAACAAAAATTGCCATTCACATATAATATGCCCATTGATATAGACTTCACTTATACATAGAATCTAAAAATGCTGAGTTCATAGGAACAGAGATTGGAAGGCTGGTTGCCAGGGGTTGACAGTGGGGAAAATGGGGTGATGTTGGCCATGTTATAGACACTTCCACCCATAAGATGTGTAAGTTCTGGGGACCTAATGTACAGCATGGTGACTATAATGAACAATACTCTATTATATACTGGAAAATTGTTAAAAGTTATCACTACAAATACGTTAATTATTTGAGGGGATACAGGTGTTAACTAACCTTACCGTGTCAATCATTTCATAATATATATTTATCAAATTATCATATTGTATACCTTAAACTTACATATGTTGTTATCAGTAATGTCCCATTAAAGCTGGGAAAAATGTTGGAGCAGCACAGAGGGAAAAATCACAGAGAAAGATCTGTTGCCAGCAACCTTAATGAGGAAAATGTTACCCTTACCTCACTTCAAGGACACAAGTTAATTTAACATGGATCATACACCTAATCATAAACCTGAACGAAAGATAATAGAGGAAAACATAGGCCAAGAGACTTTAGAGATGAAACAATCATTAAAAAACCTGGACTTCCTCAAAAAGTATTCTGCTATTGGCATATTAATACATGAACATGTTCAGCTTCATCAATTATGAAATGTAAATTTAAACCATAAAGATATACAACTTGGCATACTTTCAAATGGTTTTTAGAAGTAAAGGCGCACAACCCTGAACACTGGTAAGTTATGACAGAACAGGAACTTTCATCACTATGGAAGTAAATGTTATAAAAGCTTTGAAAATACTCTTTGTCAGCTTCTTATAAAATTTAGCATACACCCATCCTATGAACCAGTAATTACACATCTAGACATTCAGTGATTTTCGTGGACAGTTTTGTCCATGAAGACTTACTCGTTTCATTTTCCATAATAATCACAACTCTGAACCAATCAAAATCGTAATGAGGAACCGTGCCGGGGTGCCCGGGGAGGCGGCCTGAAGGCAGCCCGAGTCCCAGGGAGTTCAGGGCAGCGCGCGTAGGGTGCATTGGGGCAGCGCCGCCAACAGAGCACCACCAGCCGGGGTGCTCGCCCCTGCCCATGGCTGGACGCCGCCCCAGGGGCTCCACCAGCCACCCAGCTCCCACAGGCACAGGCAGGGTGAGAGGGGGCTCCAATCTGCAAGGCAGTGAGGCCACGCAGTGGCCGGATGCTCAGAGCCAAGACCACTTACCACGCCTCCCTGCACACCCCACGCAACCTCGGGCACAGTCCAGATCCATGAGCCCCTGCTGACCAGGGACCCCCAACCCCCACTCCCTCGCCAAAGGGCCCAGAGTGCGTGCTGCCATTCAGCCTGAGGCCCGTCCAGGGTCAGGACACAGGTCACAGTCAGGGCCTGCTTCACTTTCCCCATCTGGGTCTGAAGAAGATGTTTTGGAGCTCCTGGGACCTGAAGACCTGTCCTAGCTGGTAGTCGGGCTTCACCCAGAACCGGTATCGCCCAAGGCTGGGCTGGCTCCGCTCAGAGGGGCCCCGGGCCGCCCCTCCCTGCACCAGCTAGACAGTAGGGGGCCCCAGGTGTGCTGGGACTCCTGGCTGCCGCCCAGCCCTTGTGCCTCCCAAAGCAGGTGGCTGGCCTCCGCCTCACTGCAGGTCTCCGGCCTCCGACCCAAGGACATCATCTCGGCCAGAGCCCGGGGGGCCAGCAGACACAGCCAGGCTGGGCCAGGGGCTCCGACTCGCCTTGTGGGACTCAGGGAAACCACGGGCTTGGCCCCAACATGTCCCGGCTCTGGCTTTTTCTTTTTACGCTGGACTTTATTTTCTAAATGAACTGCAGAGAATGGAGAAAAAATTCGGCTATTTACAGAAAAGAAGATATGCATACGTACCCAGAAATACACATTTGGTGACAGAAGAGATGTGCTTGCTGGCCTCTCAGAAGCATTTTTCAAAGAGGTTTGTTTTATCATCTTGGTTTTTAAGAAAGCCCTAAACTGTTTCAAATAGTTCTTTAAATGTCCCGTATCAGCAATTTCATACTCCACAGGAGTACATCGTCATAATACTGAGTGTTACAGGGAAAGAGGGGAGTGGCTTTTGCAAAGAAGTTCAGGTCCTCAGTGCATGAGTGAGCCGACTGGCTCATGCATCTCCATGGTAACAGCTTTCTGCTCTTCATCAACTTGTTTGTGACAACTTAATGTTTCCATTTCCAAGGTCTCCATTTGTGCAGAAACTTTCACTCCATGTTTTGCTCAGGAAGTTACCACAGCATCCCCAACGTAAATGAGATCTGGGCAAACACATGAACACTCACCAGAAGGCATCATTACTACACAAACTGGACAAGCATTGCGAGTTACCTGATGAAAATATGTGGTGGAAGGAGTCTTCCCAGCCCAGATACAGGCCTTGCAAATTAGAAGACCGAGCTCCAGTGGCCTGGTTCCAGCTGCAGGAGACACCCCAGCAAGGAAAGCCTCAGCAGGAAGCCAACTGCTCCATTTGTATGCAAACCAGAAATTGCTATTGTTTTCTACCACTCTTTTAGTGTACTTTGTTATAATCAATGTGTAATTTGAGCCAGAGCTATTCACTTAATAACTTACCCCTTATATTCTGTAGAGTATGTAGTGAGATCTCTGTTTTCTTAATACTGGTAATTTGATTTCACTCTTTCTCTTGTGCATTTTCTCTAGGGTCTTTTATATTATAATAATATTTTCTAAGAACCAACATTTATTTGGCTTGAGTTCCTCTCTAATGAGTGTTTTCTGTTTCATTTTGAATTCTGTCTTTGTCTTTATCACTGTTTTCTGTTATCTACTTTAGGTTTGGTGTGCTCTTTCTGGTTTTGTTAAGTGGAAATTTGCATAATTTATTTCAGCCTTTTTCCCTGATTAAGGCATTTACAGCTATGATTTCACTACTAAGTCCTATGGAAACATACAACAATTTTCACAATGTGCTTTGATTATCAATAAAAAAAGATGTTCAAGATATTTTATAATTTGTTCTTGATTTTTTTCTTAGATGCAAGGTTTATTTAGAGGGTTTATGTAATTCAGAATTGTTTGGAGATTTTTATGAATACTATTTTTAACTGGAATGTAAGTTAATTACATACTTAGAGGAGATGCCAGAAAATACTTCATATAATTTCCTTATTTGAACTGTATTGGGAATGGTCTCTCTTGATGACATTGCCAAGTACACTTCTGATGAATGCAAAGGAGTTCAGAGCATGTCACCCCAAAATATGCAACTTGGGAAAGTTGATTATTTTAAATTAAAAGTACTTGGGGGCGGAGCCAACATGGCGGCGGAGCCAACATGGTGGCGTGAGTAGGAGAGTGGGAATCTCCTCCCAAAACAACATATATCTATGAAAATATAACAAAGACAACCCTTCCTAGAATAAAGACCAGAGGACACAGGACAATATCCAGACCACATCCGCACCTGAGAGAACCCAGTGCCTAGCGAAGGGGGTAAGATACAAGCCCCGGCCCGGCGGGACCCGAGCGCCCATCCCCCAAGCTCCCGGCGGGAGAAGAATAGGCCGAGCGGGAGGGAGACGGAGCCCAGGACTGCTGAACACCCAGCCCCAGCCAACCCCACCAGAGCACAGACAGAGTGCGTGGGTGGAGGGCCCTGGATACTGGGGGAACAGGGCAGTAAGACCACTGAGCGGGGGCCTAAGGTGATGCCCCTGTGACAAAGAAAAGCGGGGGCTTTTTGAAAGTCTTAAAGGGACAGGGACTTAACAGCTTGACGGAAACAACCCAGGTCACAGCACAGCAGCTGGAAATTACAGGGAAAACCGGGCGCACTAACCCCCTGGGCAACAGCTCTGAGACCCCTCACGGAGGCAAACAGTCAAGCAGCCCCCCCATCCATTACCCCACCGGGCGCTGCGAACGCAGAGAAGCAGCCGGAGACAAACTCTGCCCACAGAAAGGGAAATTCCACCCTTCCGGCCAGGCAAGACACAAAGACCCACTCTACACGCAATTACCCAACACAAGCCACTAGGGGTCGCAGTTGTCCCAGTAAAGAAAGGCCAGTAGCAAGTGAAAATTTTGGCCCTCCCAGCTGACAGTCAATAGCACCTATCAACATGAAAAGGCAAAAAAGTATGATCCAGACAAGACTAACCCAGAGAGCTTCGGCATCTGCTACATCTTCCCCTGAGAAGGAATCTGGGGAGATAGATTTAGCCAGTCTTCCTGAAAAAGAATTCAAAACAAAGTCATAACCATGCTGATGGACTTGCAGAGAAATATGCAAGAACTAAGGAAGGAGAATACAGAAATAAAACAAGCTCTGGAAGGACTTCAAAACAGAATGGACGAGATGCAAGAGATCATTAATGGACTAGAAAACAGAACAGGAACGCAGAGAAGCTGATGCAGAAAGAGATAAAAGGATCTCCAGGAATGAAAGAATTTTAAGAGAGATGAGTGACCAAATGAAAAGGAACAATATAAGAACTATAGGTATTCCAGAAGAAGTAGAGAGAGAAAAGGGGATAGAAAATGTCTTTGAAGAAATAATTGCTGAAAACTTCCCCAAACTAGGGGAAGAAATGGCCTCTCAGACCACAGAGGTACACAGAACTCCCATGACAAGGGATCCAAGGAGGGCAACACCAAGAC
This sequence comes from Manis pentadactyla, assembly GCF_030020395.1. NCBI lineage: Eukaryota > Metazoa > Chordata > Mammalia > Pholidota > Manidae > Manis > Manis pentadactyla. Next base: position 49,450,936 of record NC_080031.1, read on the forward strand.
ACATAATAATTAAAATGGCAAAGATCAAAGACAAGGAAAAAGTATTAAAGGCAGCCAGAGAGAAAAAAAAGGTTACCTACAAAGGAAAACCCATCAGGCTATCATCAGACTTCTCAACAGAAACCCTACAGGCCAGAAAAGAATGGCATGATATACTTAATGCAATGAAACAGAAGGGCCTCGAACCAAGACTACTGTATCCAGCATGAATATCATTTAAATATGAAGGAGGGATTAAATAATTCCCAGACAAGCAAAGGTTGAGGGAAATTGCCTCCCACAAACCACCTCTACAGGGCGTCCTACAGGGACTGCTCTAGATGGGGACACTCCTAAAAAGAGCACAGAACAAAACACCCAACATATGAAGAAGGGAGAAGGAGGAATAAGAAGGGAGAGAAATAAAGAATCATCAGACTGTGTTTATAATAGCTCAACAAGCGAGTTAAGTTAGACAGTAAGATAGTAAAGAAGCTAACCCTAAACCTTTGGTAACCACAAACTTAAAGCCTGCAATGGCAATAAATTCACACCTTTCAATAAACACCCTAAATGTAAATGGACTGAATGCACCAATCAAAAGACACAGAGTAATAGAATGGATAAAAAAGCAAGATCCATCCATATGCTGCTTACAAGAGACTCACCTCAAACCCAAAGACGCGCACAGACTTAAAGTCAAGGGACGGAAAAAGATATTTCAAGCAAACAACAGAGAGAAGAAAGCAGGTGTTGCAATTCTGGTATCAGACAAAACAGACGTCAAAATAAAGAAAGTAACAAAAGACAAAGAAGGACGTTACATAATGATAAAGGGCTCAGTCCATCAAGAGGATATAACCATTATAAATATACATGCACCCAATACAGGAGCACCGACATACCTGAAACAAATATTAACAGAACTAAAGGAGGAAATAGAATGCAATGCATTCATTCTAGGAGACTTCAACACACCACTCACTCCAAAGGACAGATCCACCAGACAGAAAGTAAGTAAGGACACAGAGGCACTGAACAACACACTAGAACAGATGGACCTAATAGACATCTACAGAACTCTACATCCAAAAGCAACAGGATACACATTCTTCTCAAGTGCACATGGAACATTCTCCAGAATAGAACACATACTAGGTCACAAAAAGAGCCTCAGTAAATTCCAAAAGATTGAAACCCTACCAACCAACTTTTCAGACCACAAAGGCATTAAACTAGAAATAAACTGTTCAAAGAAAGCAGAAAGGCTCACAAACACATGGAGGTTAAACAACACGCTCCTAAATAATCAATGGATCAATGACCAAATCAAAATGGAGATCCAGCAATATATGGAAACAAATGACAACAACAACACTAAGCCCCAACTTCTGTGGGACACAGCAAAAGCAGTCTTAAGAGGAAAGTATATAGCAATCCAAGCATATTTAAAAAAGTAAGAGCAATCCTAAATGAACGGACTAATGTCACAATTATTGAAATTGGAAAAAGAAGAACAAATGAGGCCTAAGGTCAGCAGAAGGAGGGACATAATAAAGATCAGAGAAGAAATAAATATAATTGAGAAGAATAAAACAATAGCAAATATCAATGAAACCAAGAGCTGGTTCTTCGAGAAAATAAACAAAATAGATAAGCCTCTAGCCAGACTTATTAAGAGGAAAAGAGAGTCAACACAAATCAACAGTATCAGAAACGAGAAAGGAAAAATCATGACGGACGCCGCAGAAATACAAAAAATTATGAGAGACTACTATGAAAACATATATGCTAACAAGCTGGGAAACCTAGGAGAAATGGACAACTTCCTAGAAAAATACAACCTTCCAAGACTGACCCAAAAAGAAACAGAAAATCTAAACAGACCAATTACCAGCAACGAAATTGAAGCGGTAATCAAAAACTACCAAAGAACAAAACCCCCGGGCCAGATGGATTTACCGCGGAATTTTATCAGACATACAGGGAAGACATAATACCCATTCTCCTTAAACTTTTCCAAGAAATAGAACAGGAGGGGATATTCCCAAAGTCATTCTATGAAGCTAACATCACCTTAATACCAAAACCAGGAAAAGACACCACCAAAAAAGAAAACTACAGACCAATATCCCTGATGAACATAGACACAAAAATACTCAACAAAATTTTAGCAAACCGAATTAAAAAAAAAATCAAAACCATCGTACAACATGACCAAGTGGGATTCATCCCAGGGATGCAAGGATGGCACAGCATTCAAAAGTCCATCAATATCATCCACCACATCAACAAAAAGAAAGACAAAAACCACATGATCATCTCCATAGATGCTGAAAAAGCATTTTACAAAGTTCAACATCCATTCATGATAAAAACTCTCAGCAAAATGGGACTAGAGGGCAAGTACCTCAACATAATAAAGGCCATCTATGAAAAACCCACAGCCAACATTATATTGAATAGCGAGAAGCTGAAAGCATTTCCGCTGAGATCGGGAACTAGACAGGGATGCCCACTCTCCCCACTGTTATTTAACATAGTACTGGAGGTCCTAGCCACGGCAATCAGAGTAAACAAAAAAATACAAGGAATCCAGATTGGCAAAGAGGAAGTTAAACTGTCACTATTGGCAGATGACATGATATGGTACATAAAAAACCCTAAAGACTCCACCCCAGAACTACTAGAACTGATATCAGAATACAGCAAAGTTGCAGGATACAAAATCAACACACAGAAATCTGTGGCTTTCCTATATACCAACAATGAACCAACAGAAAGAGAAATCAGGAAAACAACTCCAGTCACAATTGCTTCAAAAAAAATAAAATACTTAGGAATAAACCTAAACAAAGAAGTGAAAGACTTAAACTCTGAAAACTACAAGTCACTCTTAAGAGAAATTAAAGGGGACACTAACAGATGGAAACTCATCCCATGCTCGTGGCTAGGAAGAATTAATATCGTCAAAATGGCCATTCTGCCCAAAGCAATATACAGATTTGATGCAATCCCTATGAAACTACCGGCAACATTCTTCAATGAACTGGAACAAGTAATTCAAAAATTCATATGGAACCACCAAAGACCCCGAAGAGACAAAGCAATCCTGAGAAAGAAGAATAAAGTAGGGGGGATCTCACTCCCCAACTTCAAGGTCTGTTATAAAGCCATAGTAATCAAGACAATTTGGTACTGCCACAAGAATAGAGCCACAGACCAATGGAACAGACTAGACAATCCAGACATTAACCCAGACATATATGGTCAATTAATATTTGATAAAGGAGCCATGGACATACAATGGCGAAATGACAGTCTCTTCAACAGATGGTGCTGGCAAAACTGGACAGCTACATGTAGGACAATGAAACTGGACCATTGTCTAACCCCATATACAAAAGTAAACTCAAAATAAATCAAAGACCTGAATTTAAGTCACGAAACCATTAAACTCTTGGAAGAAAACATAGGCAAAAACCTCTTAGAAATAAACATGAGTGACCTCTTCTTGAACATATCTCTCCGGGCAAGGAAAACAACAGCAAAAATGAACAAGTGGGACTATATTAAACTGAAAAGCTTCTGTACAGGAAAAGACATCATCAATAGAACAAAAAGGAACCCTACAGTATGGGAGAATATATTTGAAAATGACACATCTGATAAAGGCTTGACGTCCAGAATATATAAAGATCTCACACGCCTCAACAAACAAAAAACAAATAACCCAATTAAAAAATGGGCAGAGGAACTGAACAGACGGTTCTCCGAAAAAGAAATTCAGATGGCCAACAGACACATGAAAAGATGCTCCACATCGCTAATTATCAGAGAAATGCAAATTAAAACTACAATGAGGTATCACCTCACACCAGTAAGGATGGCTGCCATCCAAAAGACAAACAACAACAAATGTTGGCGAGGCTGTGGAGAAAGGGGAACCCTCCTACACTGCTGGTGGGAATGTAAGTTAGTTCAACCATTGTGGAAAGCAGTATGGAGGTACATCAAAATGCTCAAAACAGACATACCATTTGACCCAGGAATATCACTCCTAGTAATTTACCCTAAGAATGCAGCAATCAAGTATGAGAAAGACCAATGTATGCCTATGTTTATCGCAGCACTACTTACAATAGCCAAGAATTGGAAGCAACCTAAATGTCCATCTATAGATGAATGGATAAAGAAGAAGTGGTACATATACACAATGGAATACTACTCAGCCATAAGAAAAGGGCAAATCCAACCATTTGCAGCAACGTGGATGGAGCTGGAGGGTATTTTGCTCAGTGAAACAAGCCAAGCAGAGAAAGAGAAATACCAAATGATTTCACTCATCTGTGGAATATAAGAACAAAGGAAAAACTGAAGGAACAAAACAGCAACAGAATCACAGAACTCAAGAATGGACTAACAGGTACCAAAGGGGAAGGGACTGGGGACGATGGGTGGGTAGGAGGGATAAGGGGGGGCAGAAAAAGAGGGTTATTAAGATTAGCATCCATAGCGGGGTGGGAGAAAGGGGAGGGCTGTACAACACAGAGAAGACAAGTAGTGATTCTACAACAGTTTGCTACGCTTAAGGACAGTGACTGTAAAAGAGTATATAGGGGGGACCTGGTATAGGGGAGAGCCTAGTAAATAAAGTATTCGTCATGTAAGTGTAGATTAATGATTTAAAAAAAAATGCAGTTCCTGTGTGGTGACTTCCAATGAGTTCTACACAATGATATAAAGGGCATATAAAAGTGTAGGCAAAGGGTCTGTTTGTGTTTATACAGAGGATCAAAGCCTAATTTGGCTACCCCGAAAATGAACTAAGATACGATATGAAAAAGAACTTCCAACATCAGCACTCTAGGGAAGACTCATGACAGAAGATGATCAGCAAAAAAAAAAAACCCATCAAAGATCCACACACTGCCACAGGTGTAGATGCACTCATCCCACCAGTTCCTGGACTTGCCATGGGAATGATGAAGGAGATATCTAAGCTGGCCTGTGCATACAGTAAAACAACAAATTGGACTTGATCTATTCTGTTGGAACTCAACCAAGAATTAGGAGAAGTGCAAATTGTAGCACTCCAAAATCTTACAACCACAGACTTTTTATTGTTAAAAGAAAATATGGGATGTGAACAGTCCCCAGGAATGGGTTGTTCTAATTTATCTGAATTCTCTCAGACTGTTCAAGTTCAGTTGGACAATATCCACCATATCATAGATAAGTTTTCACAAATGCCTAAGGTGCCTAACTGGTTTTCTTGGTTTTACTGGAGATGGCTGGTAATTACAGGTATGCTTTGGTTAGGTAACTATATTCCTATTATGTTAATGTGTGTGCACAATTTAATTAGTAGTTTAAAACCTATCCATGCTGAAGTTACTCTACAAGAAGATATGTCAAAGAAATAATCAGTCTTCCCAGGTTTTCTTCTGCCTGCTACTTCTATAGCTTTTCTTCTTTCTACCTAATCACAACCTTTAAATAGAACTCGTGCCACATGTCGAATTTACCGAGTATCATAATTCTTCCAAGTGGTAAAGATACCTCAAGACAAATGCTGGGCATAGAAGCCACAGGGCATAAATATGCAAAGAAGTAAAAAGCTAACCTTTTCAAACAATAAGGCTTCTCTCTCACTTACCAACTTAACATTTCCCTGTATGGCCCCGGAAGATGACTGGTTAGCCAGAGACGGGTAAGATTCCTCAAGGGAGGAACAACCTAAGACAGGCACAGTCGTAGGGGGCCATCTGGTGAGAAAATGGGGAGCAGCAGAGGTGAGGCTTAGAACCTCCCCCCTCATGTTCTGAGAGAAATCTTGTGCATACATGGATGTTTATTGCCCTCGTCTAGCTCGGATTAGCACATAGTCTACAGGCACACACCTGATCATCTACATTTGCTCTCTTACAACACTAAACTCTGTTTTCTACCTTTATCTCGTATCTACCTACCACTTCAGCATTTTATTAAAAATAATAATAATAGAGAAATGTGTTATCCACATATAAATCAAGTTTAAAAATCAAATGAATATTCATATTTGAACTGACTGTTTATAGTTCATAATGCATGAACAAAACCGAAAGCTTCTGTGATGACTGCCCTTGCACTGTTCACCATGTAACTTATTCACTATGTAAGAATTTGTACTCCATGTAAGAATTTGTTCGTTATGCATCAGAAGATTGGAGACTGACGAAAATTAGGCTTGGGGTGGATTAATGATTGTGCATTGAGCATTGACTCCCCTATACAGAAATTTATTGTTGTTAACTATTTGATCAATAAATATGAGAGATGCCCTCACAAAAAAAATGTATATATATATATATATATGTGTGTGTGTGTGTCATATATATATATATAAACACACTTCCAATTGTAAAATAAATAAGTAACCGGGATGTAATGTATAGCATAAGGAATATAGTGAAAATATTGTAGCAACTTGGTATGGTGATAGCTGGTACCTAGAATTATCATGTATATAAATGTTGAATCACTGTGTTGTACACCTGAAACTAATGTAATGTAATACTGTGTGTCAACTACCCTCCAGTAAAATAAATAAATAAATTAATTAATTAAAAGTACTTGACAAACAGCAGTTGCAAGAGGGGCATTCTGACCTCCTTTTTGTTTCTGCTATCACTAACCAGAAGTTTAGACATACACTAAACTTTCTAGAATTTATACAATAAATGTTAATTCTAAAACAGAATTTCTAATATTAGCTGCTTCCATATATTTACTTCCTTGCTTGTGAAAACATGTTCTCCTCTTTGTCATTGACGAATCCATATCCTTAGTTTGCTCCTTTGATTTATTTGCTCTCCAATTGTCAATCTATGGTTTAGTTCCTCCCTCTCAGTCATCAATGTTGGTATTCGATTTTCCTAAGTGACTCTGACACTGAAGTACAAAATACTTGTACTTGAGGAAACCATGACATATAGAAAACAAATTGATATACAGAAATATCTGTAAGCACTTTATTTAGAAGCTTTTAATCTAAGGATCAATATAATAAGTAAAACTGAACTGAAATGAAGAATAAAACAGAATGTCAAAAGTAGAATAGAGTTCAAGCCCATATTAAAACATCTGAAATTCTATTCCAACATGGAATTCCTGTGTTAAGTGTGTGTGTGTGTGTGTGTCTGCATGTTGGGTAGAAGATGTTCTGAAGAGGTGGAACAGTGTACTGGATATTTTCCTCTCTATAATCCAAATGTGTGAAATTAAATATATATATGTATATATATATAATACATTTTCTCAACCAAGTGATACGTGAAATTGAGCTTTACTCTAAACTATACTATTACTTCAATTACTACTACCTCCCACCACCTATGTACAACTACAAATGAAAAGTTTAATTATTGTAACACAACCTTCAAATCTGTCATGTTCATGAAATCAGTAAACTTTGACATTAAAATTAAAGATACTTTTATAGCTTATATTTTCTATTAATTAACAAGCATCTTGGGACTTTCTGGATCATTGGTAAAGTTGAGTGTCACCAGGATTAAGATGATTCTCAAAGATCTTGTCACTTGGACCAGATCTCCTTGGGGAAGGTTGGGCCCTTGGCCAAGTTGTCCTTCAGAGCATCTTTCATACATTCATGCAGGCTGAGGATAAAGGGCTTCAGCACTGAGGTGATGCTGGAGAATAGGAAGAGGATCTTGCTGAGATGCAGGCTGCTTTTCTGGGAGCAGCAGGTATAGACAGAGAAGGAGATACCGCAGCCTGAGGGGACCATGGTGAAGGGAGAGGAGCAGGTGGCCCAGGCTTCGTGCTGACCTTGACCTGGGTGTTATCCTCAGAATGGTGGAGATGGTATAGACACGGAACCACGGTGAGGAAGAGGGAGCTGAGCAGTGGGACGGTGGGCTAAGGAAGTGCACCAGGTCAGGGGCACGGATGCAGGTGCAGCCCCGTGGAGACTGGGACGCTGTCACAAAAACGTGACCGGTCACTTTTCACCACAGGGAGGCAGCCCTGCCTTCGGGACAGTGGGTGGGCAGATGAGGACAGAGCCAACCCGCCGGGAGAGGACGACGCGAAGGCGTGAGCTGGTCAGAGTCACAGGGCCCAGCAGAGGGTCGCAAAGAGCCACCAAGGGGTGACAGCCCACGACAGCAAAAGGGCATACCCAGTTCTTCTGACATGGTGGATTTTGGGGTAATGAATCTTTAGGAGAAGAGACACATGACCACACAAGAATGTGTCAGGATGTGGCTGCAATCATGTGGTTTAAGTTCACCATTAGCTTTGTTTGCCCCAGACAGGAGCAAATAATTACTTACATCAGGGAACTACATGTCAGTTGGTGATGACATGGGTGATGCCATCTCTGCAATGCTCTCCCTGTGTGTGTGTGTGGATAGGGGTCATTTAGGAGATGGTCTTCAGTAATCAGAAAGTGTTGGGTTTTTTTTTTAAGTATTTTTAATGAACTAAATTCAAGTTTAAAAATACACTGAGTTGGACTCATTCTTTGAGACACAGACTAAAACCTTAAAGGTGAGAAGAGAAAGCTTAGAGATGGGACAGAAAATAGATTTTTAAATACATTCCTCATATCCAGTTAGTAAAAAAACCCAAAACTTATGAATAGGTTAGAAGATTAGGCGTCCAACAGAAAATTTTTTGCACATGTCATTCAGTTTTCTTATCTTTGTAATAAAACCTGTGTTACTCAGTGGTTAAGAAGAATAAAGTTTAAAGGGATGTTAGTAATGTCTTTTTTCCATGATTTTCATGAAAATGGATTTTTTCCCTCTTTTTGCACAGCTGAATATCAATACTCTTTCTTTGCCACCATTAAATTATTGGTAAAGTGATAATATTTGACCAAACTCTGACATTTATATCATAATCAATGTGTCATTTTTATTCTGTGCCCTTAACAGACATATCAACCACATGATTATTAGATGATTATTTTTTCAACAACATCCAGGAAAACTATGTATTGTTTGGTTTCAATGGTAAAAATGCCATTGCGGGGATTTGTTCATAGTAGTAGGAATGGACTTTATGGAAACTTCCAGAGTTTTCCTGGTCCATTCTATGACAAATTCATAGTCTTTTTTCAGGTTCCTATTCTATACTTAAAATTTGTGTTTTAAATTCCTCCATGCTCTGTACTTCTCTCTGTTTTTTTTTTTTTTTTTTTTTGCGAGGGCTTCTCTCATATTTATTGATCAAATGGTTGTTAATGACAATAAAATTTTGTATAGGGGAGTCAATGCTCAATGCACAATCATTAATCCACCCCAAGCCTAATTTTCATCAGTCTCCAATCTTCTGAGGCATAACAAACAAGTTCTTACATGGAGAACAAATTCTTACATAATGAATAAGTTACATAGTGAACAGTACAAGGGCAGTCATCACAGAAACTTTCGGTTTTGCTCATGCATTATGAACTATAAACAGTCAGTTCAAATATGAATACTCATTTGGTTTTTATACTTGATTTATATGTGGATACCACATTTCTCTATTATTATTATTTTTAATAAAATGCTGAAGTGGTAGGTAGATACAAGATAAAGGTAGAAAACAGAGTTTAGTGTTGTAAGAGAGCAAATGTAGATGATCAGGTGTGTGCCTGTAGACTATGTGTTAATCCAAGCTAGACAAGGGCAATAAAACATCCACGTATGCAGAAGATTTCTCTCAGAACAGGGGGGGTGAAGTTCTAAGCCTCACCTCTGTTGATCCCCAATTTCTCACCTGATGACCCCCCTGCGACTGTGCCTGTCTTAGGTTGTTCCTCCCTTGAGGAATCTTACCCGTCTCTGGCTAACCAGTCATCTTCCGGGGCCATACAGGGAAATGTAAAGTTGGTAAATGAGAGAGAAGCCTTATTGTTTGAAATGGTTACCTTTTTATTTCTTTGCATATTTATGCCCTATAACTTCTATGCCCAGCATTTGTCTTGAGGTATCTTTACCACTTGGAAGAATTATGATACTCGGTAAATTTGATATGAGGCACAAATTCTATTTAAGGGTTGTAATTAGGAAGGAAGAAGAAAAGCTATAGAAGTAGCAGGCGGAAGAAAACCTGGGAAGAGTGATTATTTCTTTGACATATCCTCTTGTAGAGCAACTTCAGCATGTATAAGTTTTAAGCTACTACTTAAACTGCGCACACACATTAACATAATAGGAGTATAGTTACATAACCAAAGCATATCTGTAATTACCAACCATCTCCAGTGAAATCAAGAAAACCAGTTAGGCACCTTAGGCATTTGTGAAAACTTATCTATGATATGGTGGATATTGTCCAACTGAACTTGAACAGTCTGAGAGAAATCAGACAAATTAAAACAACCCATTCCTGGGGAATGTTCACATCCCGTATTTTCTTTTAACAGTAAATAGTCTGTAGTTGTAAGATTTGGGAGCGCTACAATTTGCACTTCTCCTAATTCTTGGTTGAGTTCCAACAGTATAGATCTAGTCAAATTTGTTGTTTTACTGTATGCATAGGCCAGCTTAGATATCTCCTTCATCATTCCCATGGCAAGTCCAGGAGCTGGTGGGATGAGTGCATCTACAGCTGTAGCAGTGCGTGGATCTTTGTTGGGGTTTTTTGATGAGCATCTTCTGGCATGAGTCTTCCAGAGTGTGCTGATGTTGGAAGTTCTCTTTCATATCGTATCTTAGTTCATTTTCGGGGTAGCCCAATTAGGCTTTGATCTTCTGTATAAACGCAAACAGACCCTTTGCCTACACTTTTATATGCCCTTTATACCCTTGTGTAGAAATCATTGGAGGTTACCACACAGGAACTGCCCTGTTTTTGTTTTGTTTTGTTTTGTTTTTGGTATCACTAATCTACACTTACATGAAGAATATTATGTTTACTAGGCTCTCCCCTATACCAGGTCTCCCCTATAAACCCCTTCACAGTCACTGTCCATCAGCATAGCAAAATGTTGTAGAATCACTACTTGCCTTCTCTGTGTTGTACAGCCCTCCCTTTTCTCCTACCCCCCCATGCATGCTAATTTTAATACCCCCCTACTTCTCCCCCTCCTTATCCCTCCCTAACCTCCCATCCTCCCCAGTCCCTTCCCCTTTGGTACCTGTTAGTCCATTCTTGATTTCTGTGATTCTGCTGCTGTTTTGTTCCTTCAGTTTTTCCTTTGTTCTTATATTCCACAGATAAGTGAAATCATTTGGTATTTCTCTTTCTCCGCTTGGCTTGTTTCACTGAGCATAATACCCTCCAGTTCTATCCATGTTGCTGCAAATGGTAGGATTTGCCCTTTTCTTATGGCTGAGTAGTATTCCATTGTGTATATGTACCACATCTTCTTTATCCATTCATCTATCGATGGACATTTAGGTTGCTTCCAATTCTTGGCTATTGTAAATAGTGCTGCGATAAACATAGGGGTGCACTGATCTTTCTCATACTTGATTGCTGCATTCTTAGGGTAAATTCCTAGGAGTGCAATTCCTGGGTCAAATGGTAAGTCTGTTTTGAGCATTTTGATGTACCTCCATACTGCTTTCCACAATGGTTGAACTAACTTACATTCCCACCAGCAGTGTAGGCGGGTTCCCCTTTCTCCACAGCCTCGCCAACATTTGTTGTTGTTTGTCTTTTGGATGGCAGCCATCCTTACTGTTGTGAGGTGATACCTCATTGTAGTTTTAATTTGCATTTCTCTGATAATTAGCAATGTGGAGCATCTTTTCATGTGTGTGTTGGCCATCTGTATTTCTTTTTTGGAGAACTGTCTGTTCAGTTTCTCTGCCCATTTTTTAATTGGGTTACTTGTTTTTTGTTTGTTGAGGTGTGTGAGCTCTTTATATATTCTGGACGTCAAGCATTTATCAGATATGTCGTTTTCAAATATATTCTCCCATACTGTAGGGATCCTTTTTGTTCTATTGATGGTGTCTTTTGCTGTACAGAAGCTTTTCAGCTTAATATAGTCCCACTTACTCATTTTTGCTGTTGTTTCCCTTTCCCAGGGAGATATGTTCAAGAAGAGGTCACTCATGTTTATGTCTAAGAGGTTTTTGCCTATGTTTTCTTCCAAGAGTTAAATGGTTTCATGACTTACATTCAGGTCTTTGATACATTTTGAGTTTACTTTTGTATATGGGATTAGACAATGGTCCAGTTTCATTCTCCTACATGTAGCTGTCCAGTTTCGCCAGCACCATCTGTTGAAGAGACTGTCATTTCGCCATTGTATGTCCATGGCACCTTTATCAAATATTAATTGACCATATATGTCTGGGTTAATGTCTGGATTGTCTAGTCTGTTCCATTGGTCTGTGGCTCTATTCTTTTGCCAGTACCAAATTGTCTTGATTACTATGGCTTTATAGTAGAGCTTGAAGTTGGGGAGTGAGATCCCCCCTACTTTATTCTTCTTTCTCAGGATTGCTTTGGCTATTTGGGGTCTTTGGTGTTTCCATATGAATTTTTGAATTATTTGTTCCAGTTCATTGAAGAATGTTGCTGGTAGTTTCATAGGGATTGCATCAAATCTGTATATTGCTTTGGGCAGCATGGCCATTTTGACGATATTAATTCTTCCTAGACACGAGCATGCGATGCATTTCCATCTGTTAGTGTCCCCTTTAATTTCTCTTAAGAGTGACTTGTAGTTTTCAGAGTATAAGTCTTTCACTTCTTTGGTTAGGTTTATTCCTAGGTATTTTATTTTTTTTGATGCAATTGTGAATGGAGTTGTTTTCCTGATTTCTCTTTCTGTTGGTTCATTGTTAGTATATAGGAAAGCCACAGATTTCTGTGTGTTGATTTTGTATCCTGCAACTTTGCTGTATTCCGATATCAGTTCTAGTAGTTTTGGGGTGGAGTATTTAGGGTTTTTTATGTACAGTATCATGACATCTGCAAATAGTGACAGTTTAACTTCTTTTTTGCCAATCTGGATTCCTTGTATTTTTTTGTTTTGTCTGATTGCCGTGGCTAGGACCTCCAGTACCATGTTAAATAACAGTGGGGAGAGAGTGGGCATCCCTGTCTAGTTCCCGATCTCAGATTAAATGCTTTCAGCTTCTCGCTGTTCAATATAATGTTGGCTGTGGGTTTATCATAGATGGCATTTTTATGTTGAGGTACTTGCCCTCTATTCCCATTTTGCTGAGAGTTTTTAACATGAATGGATGTTGACGTTTGTCAAATGCTTTTTCAGCATCTATGGAGATGATCATGTGGTTTTTGTCTTTCTTTTTGTTGATGTGGTGGATGATATTGATGGACTTTCGAATGTTGTACCATCCTTGCATCCCTGGGAAGAATCCCACTTGGTCATGGTGTACGATCCTTTTGATGTATTTTTGAATTCGGTTTGCTAATATTTTGTTGAGTATTTTTGCATCTACGTTCAGCAGGGATATTGGTCTTTAGTTTTCTTTTTTGGTGGGGTCTTTTCCTGGTTTTGGTATTAGGGTGATGTTAGCTTCATAGAATGAGTTTGGGAGTATCCCCTCCTTCTCTATTTTTTGGAAATCTTTAAGGAGAATGGGTATTATGTCTTCCCTGTAGTGTGATAAAATTCTGAGGTAAATCCATCTGGCCCGTGGGTTTTGTTCTTTGGTAGTTTTTTGATTACCGCTTCAATTTCGTTACTGGTAATTGGTCTGTTTAGATTTTCTGTTTCTTTCTGGGTCAATCTTGGAAGGTTGTATTTTTCTAGGAAGTTGTCCATTTCTCCTAGGTTTCCCAGCTTGTTAGCATATAGGTTTTCATAGTATTCTCTAATGATTATTTGTATTTCTGTGGGGTCCGTCATGATTTTTCCTTTCTCGTTTCTGATACTGTTGATTTGTGTTAACTCTGTTTTCTTCTTAATATGTCTGGCTAGAGGCTTATCTATTTTGTTTATTTTCTCGAAAACCAGCTCTTGGTTTCATTGATTTTTGCTATTGTTTTATTCTTCTCAATTTTATTTATTTCTTCTCTGATCTTTATTATGTCCTTCCTTCTGCTGACCTTAGGCCTCATCTGTTCTTCTTTTTCCATTTTCCATAATTGTGACATTAGACCATTCATTTGTGATTGCTCTTCCTTTTTTAAATATGCTTGGATTGCTATATACTTTCCTCTTAAGACTGCTTTTGCTGTGTCCCACAGAAGTTGGGGCTTAGTGTTGTTTTTGTCATTTGTTTCCATATATTGCTGGATCTCCATTTTGATTTGGTCATTGATCCATTGATTATTTAGGAGCGTGTTGTTAAGCCTCCATGTTTTTGTGAGCCTCTTTGCTTTCTTTGTACAGTTTATTTCTAGTTTTATGCCTTTGTGATCTGAAAAGTTCGTTGGTAGGATTTCAATCTTTTGGAATTTACTGAGGCTCTTTTTGTGGCCTAGTATGTGGTCTATTCTGGAGAATGTTCCATGTGCACTTGAGAAGAATGTATATCCTGTTGCTTTTGGATGTAGAGTTCTATAGATGTCTACTAGGTCCATCTGCTCTACTGTGTTGTTCAGTGCTTCCGTGTCCTTACTTATTTTCTGCCCAATGGATCTATCCTTTGGGGTGAGTGGTGTGTTGAAGTCTCCTAGAATGAATGCATTGCAGTCTGTATCCCACTTAGGTCTGTTAGTATTTGTTTCACATATGCTGGTGCTCCTGTGTTGGGTACATATATATTTAGAATGATTATATCCTCTTGTTTGACTGAGCCCTTTATCATTATGTAGTGTCCTTCTTTATCTCTTGTTGTTTTCTTTGTTTTGAAGTCTATTTTGTCTGATATTAGTACTGCAACCCCTGCTTTCTTCTCACTGTTGTTTGCTTGTAATATGTTTTTCCATCCCTTGACTTTTAGTCTGTACATGTCTTTGGGTTTGAGGTGAGTTTCTTGTAAGCAGCATATAGGTGGGTCTTGCTTTTTTATCCTTTCTGTTACTCTGTGTCTTTTGATTGGTGCATTCATCCCATTAACATTTAGGGTGACTATTGAAAGATATGTACTTACTGCCATTGCAGGTTTTAAATTCGTGGTTACCAAAGGTTCAAGGTTAGCCTCTTTAGTATCTTACTGCCTAACTTAGCTCGCTTATTGAGCTGTTATATACACTGTCTGGAGATTCTTTTCTTCTCTCCCTTCTTGTTCCTTGTCCTCGATTCTTCATATGTTGGGTGTTTTGTGCTGTGCTCTTTCTAGGAGTGCTCCCATCTAGAGCAGTCCCTGCAAGATGTTCTGTAGAGGTGGTTTGTGGAAAGCAAATTCCCTCAGCTTTTGTTTGTCTGGGAATTGTTTAATCCCACCGTCATATTTGAATGATAGTCGTGCTGGACACAATATCCTTGGTTCAAGGCCCTTCTGTTTCATTGTATTAAATATATCATGTCATTCTCTTCTAGCCTGTATTTTTTCTTTTGAGAAATCTGATGTTAGCCTGATGGGTTTCCCTTTATTGGTGACCTTTTTCTCTCTAGCTGCCTTTAAAACTCTTTCCTTGTCCTTGATCTTCGCCATTTTAATTATTATGTGTCTTGGTGTTGTCCTTCTTGGATCCTTTCTGTTGGGGGTTCTGTGTATTTCCGTGGTCTGTTCAATTATTTCCTTCCCCAGTTTGGGGAAGTTTTTAGCAATTATTTCTTCTAAGATACTTTCCATCTCTTTTCCTCTTCTTCTTCTGGGACCCCTATAATACGGATATTGTTCCCTTTGGATTGGTCACACAATTCTCTTAATATTGTTTCATTCCTGGAGATGCTTTTGTCTCTCTCTATGTCAGCTTCTATGCGTTCCTGTTCTCTGATTTCAATTCCATCAATGGCCTCTTGCATTCTATCCATTCTGCTTATAAACCCTTCCAGAGTTTGTTTCATTTCTGTGATCTCCTTTCTGGCATCTGTGATCTCCCTCCGGACTTCATCTCATTTCTCTTGCGTATTTCTCTGCATCTCTGTCAGCATGTTTATGATTCTTATTTTGAATTCTTTTTCAGGAAGACTGGTTAGGTCTGTCTCCTTCTCTGGTGTTGTCTCTGTGATCTTTGTCTGCCTGTAGCTTTGCCTTTTCATGGTGATAGGAATAGTTTGCAGAGCTGGGACGAGTGATGGCTGGAAGAACTTCCTTTCTTGTTGGTTTTTGGCCCTCCTCTCCTGGAGAACAGCGACCTCTAGTGGCTTGTGCTGCGCAGCTGTGCGCAGACAGGGCTTCTGCTTCCTGCCCGGCTGCTATGGAGTTAATCTCCGCTGTTGCTGTGGGCGTGGCCTGGCTCGGGCAGCTGCTCCAAAATGGTGGAGTCGCGTTGGAGCAGGAGCTGCTGGGAGGCTATTTATCTCCGCAAGGGGCCTCCCTGCTCCCTGCAGCCCAGGGGTTAGGGTGCCCAGAGATCCCCAGATTCCCTACCTCTGGATTAAGTGACCCGCCCTGCCCCTTTAAGACTTCCAAAAAGCACCCGCCAAAACAAAACGACCACCAAAAAAAAAAGAAAAATTTTTTAAATTTAAAAAAAAAAATTTTTTTTAATTAAAAAAAAAGGTGGTCACTTGTTTTACTTTATTCTCTGGTGCCAGCCTAAGGCCTCTGCTCACCGGTCTTGCTGCCCTGTCCCTAGTTGTGGGGTCCCTATCCCTTTAAGACTTCCAAAAAGTGCTCACCAAAACAAAACAGCAAAAAAGCAAAAAATAAAAAAAATAAATGGTCGCGTGCTTTTCTTATGTCCTCCGGCACCCGGCCACCAGTGCCCGCTCACTGTTCTTGCTGCCCTGTTTCCCTAGCATCCAGGGCTCCCTGGGCACGTACTGTGTCTGCGCTCTGGCCCGGATGGCTGGGGCTGGGTGTTCGGCAGTCCTGGGCTCCGTCTCCCTCCCGCTCTGCCTATTCTTCTCCCGCCGGGAGCTGGGGGGAGGGGTGCTCGGCTCCCGCGGGGCCGGGGCTTGTATCTTACCCCCTTCGCGAGGCGCTGGGTTCTCTCACGTGCTGATGTGGTCTGGATATTGTCCTGTGTTCTCTGGTCTTTATTCTAGGAAGGGTTGTCTTTGTTATATTTTCATAGATATATGTTGTTTTGGGAGGAGATTTCTGCTGCTCTACTCACGCCGCCATCTTCCGCCCCTAGTCAAGTGTGATTTCTGTACTTCTCTCTGTTAATCTCATTTTCTTTTTTGGTTTACACTTTCCCTAGTAAATCTTACTCATTCCCATGTTTTCATATATGATCAATATGTTGAAAACTTTCATATTTCTCAGCCAGGTTACTCCTCTGAGCTCCACATTCAAACATCCAAATATCCATCTGGCATAAGTTCTTAAGGCTCCTTATATGTGGATCAATAATGTTTTCCTCCCAATATGCAGAGCCAGGTACCTACCATTTACAATCAGAAAGAAACTTTTGGAAAGGTGTTTGTTAAATACAAGGCACAATCAATATACTTACTGGAAGTGAAGATTTATAAGGTAAGATATGTTATTGTTTGATATTCTGCCTGAAAGCCCAGACCAGTAACGCTCTCCTATCTCTATCACCCAGCTCCTGTCCTCTGATTCCAAGGAATGGTGTTCCTTCTACCCAACATCTGAAACAGATATTAAGGGTCTGATAGGGACTAACAGCAGTCCTCCCACGTCCAGTGCCAGGAGGAAGAAGGAACTTGAGGGCTGGAAGGGAAGGTAAAAAGAGCCAGGGGCCTGTGGTGAGAGGAAGTTACATGAGCTAAAGGGTCAGAGGTGACTTATCCCCGAAGCTCAGAGGAAGATGGAGGAAACACCGCAGGTCTGAGAGGAGCCCGCCGACTGGCCCCCTGCACGGGAACGAGCGAGTGCCTCCCCTAACTTCTCCGTCTGAGGGGCTCTTCCTATGCGGGCGTCCATCTCCAGACCTGAAGCCAGGCCGGCCTCCAGTCCCACACGGGCTCCGCTTCATTTGGGTCCAGCCACTCTTGCTAGCTCTGTCTTTTCTTTAAAAATCAGTCTGATTTTCAAATAAAAGATGTATCACATCATTCCCAATTGATGCCATTGATAATCGATCATTTTTCTCAATGTAATATCCAAAAACCCGACAGGGCTTTTCACGCCCTGTGTGGACCAGCTCTGGCCTTTCTCTCCACCCTCACCTCCCTCCTCCATCCCCAGGGTCCCCAGGATCCTCTCCTGCCATTCATACCATCTTCTCTGCGTGGGCCACTACTGCCGTTCTTATTCTCTTCATCCCTGAAGTACAGGTTAGAGCCCTACGGGAGCAGAAGCTTTCTGTGTGGATTCAGACCTTATTGTTCTGCGTTCACGTACAAGTCTGCACTTTGCTTCACAGCAGTCACCACAAACAGGAGTAATCGAGTATCCCCAGGTGAGGGGTTGCATATTATTTTCCCCTTCACAACAGAGGCTCCATTAAGGCAATGTTTCCCTCGGTCATTTCTGTATCACTGTGTCCTTGGGGACCAGACTGCAGTAAGGGACTGGCATATACCAGAGAATCAAAAAAATACATGGAATAAATGGGTATAGTAATGGGCAGGATTTGTAGAGGTTTTCTCAGTTTTGGCTGAATAGAGGAAAATACAAAAATGATTAAGCTTCTTAATGTATAGCCTTTGACTCCCAAGGCTTATAAACACATGTAATACTTTGGATTCTTCTTTGCCTTCCTTCCTGTTCTTTCTGGATTTCTCCTTCTCCCTCTCTTTCCACCTGTCTCTCTCCTTCCTCCTATCCCTCTTTTTCCCTTCCTCCCTTCCTTCCTTTCCTAGAATTTCATTAAACAAGAAACATGAAAAAGTCTAAGTTACTATAGATAAGTCTTTAGCACTTCAAAAGTATGTCCTTCTTTCTGTTGCTAAAAAATAATTTCAGTCAACACACATTCATATGTCTTTTCTTTTTCCACTCATTCATTCCATAGATATTTAAGAAACACCAGAGCATGAGGAATTGAGTCTGCAGGGCCAGGCTCAAGCAGTGCTTAAAGGATGTGTGACTTTCTGCACATAGGCTTTATGAGCTCCAGAGAAGTCGTACTGTAGAATCTGAAAATAATGTGCATGTCATCACACCCTGGGATCGTACAGTCAGATTCCCACCAGAGGGCAGAAGAAAGCTTCTAAGGACAACATTGCCCCCGAAGTGACTTGATGAAGGTGGTCAGCCTCCTGAGCTGCCGCTGGCACGGGGCCATGAACAAGTTGTGGGACTCGGTGCAGGGTCAGCAGCGGGGTCCAGGTTTGGAGGCCCCGAGTATGCCACCCACTTATCCCTGAACTCAGTCCACCAAGGAACTTCCCTTGACTCACTCCACAGACATCGCGCGTCCTTCTCCTGACTTCTCTAATGGCTGCTTTTAAGTCTTTGTTCCGCAAACTATAGATAACAGGGTTCAACAATGGGGTGACCGCGGTGTAAAACACAGAAATGATCTTGCTGATTTCAGGGGACAGATGGGTGTGGGGGGAACATACGTGGAGATCATGGTCCCATAATATATACTGACAACAACTAAGTGGGAGCCACATGTGGAAAATGTCTTCATCTGGCCAGAGGCTGAAGGAATCCTCAGTATGGAAGACGCAGGACACAAGTGTAAGAGAAAAACAAATGCACAGCACCGCGATCGACAGGACACTGATGGCCATCTCAGTGGTGTGAGCCCCAGAACATGAGAGCTGCACATGGGGAGGGAGGTCACAGAAGAAATGATCCATCTGGTTAGACCCACAGAAATCCAACTTGGAAATCAGGGAGGGCAGAAACCCTGTGCCGACCCCTGCCGACCAGGAGATCGCCACCAGCTTGGTACAGAGCTCAGCACCCATCAGGGGAGAGCAGTGCAGCGGGCTGCAGATGGCCAGGTACCGGTCATACGCCATTGTGGCCAGAAGAAAGCACTCAGTGGCTCCGAGAAACACGAAGAAGTAAAGCTGTGCCATACAGGCTGGGAAGGAGATGGCGCGACCCCCTGACAGCAGGGTGGCCTGGAGAGGGCGTGTACCAGACCTCCAGGAAGGACAGGTGCTGGAGGAACGTGTACATAGGCAAGCGCAGTCGCTGGTCCTGGATCACCACTGAGATGATGACGACGTTCCCCGTGACTGTGAGGAAGTAGATGAACAGGAAAATGGCAAAGAGCAGGGTCTGCCGCTCAGGCAGGCTCTGGAATCCCAGCAGCTGGAACTCAGTGACAGTGGACACATTCTGGGGCCCCGTTCCCTGTGGAGGGGAGGGGAAACATTTTGGGAAAGCACCGTACCTGAAGCATGGAAGTATTAATAACTGTTGATGTTTGGAACTTCAGAGACTAATTGTTAAAAATAGCTGAGCTCTTTATGGACAGCATTTTAGAGGAACAAATACACAATTTCATCGCACTTTTATACTACATTTGATATCAGAGGCCAAATGTGGATATTAGATTTTGGAAAGATACCCAGCAAATTCAATTTGTTAGGTTCTCTGACATCCAGAAGAAGCCTCAGGCCACAGATACAGGCTAGAAAGGACTTTGAAACCAAACTCAGAAACTAACAAAACAACAAAGCTAACAAAAATTCCAGCATATATGGAAGCAAATGCCTTTCTTTTCCCATCTGTGGGCATTGTCTGAAAAAGAAGTCAGACAGAGCATATCTCCTGTGACATCTTGGGAAAGCTTATTCTCCCATCAAACAATATTTGTGGGTACTTTCTGCCATGTTTATGTGCATGTGTGTGCTTGTAAAGTCCTGGGTTGAGCTAGCCCACACCTCCATCGATGTCCTTTCCTGCCTAGTTGGACACCATGCTCAGCCACTGTAACCGTTTTCTCCTCTATAC
Organism: Manis pentadactyla; assembly: GCF_030020395.1. NCBI lineage: Eukaryota > Metazoa > Chordata > Mammalia > Pholidota > Manidae > Manis > Manis pentadactyla. Next base: position 49,471,725 of record NC_080031.1, read on the forward strand.
ATTCAACATGTCCCCTTTCCTTCACTTTCATGTAATTCATTGTCAGACCCAGTTCTGGTAAAGCCAGCATTCACCTGCCAAACATAAGATTCCACACACTAAAGGGGCTGTTAAATAAATAGCATGTAATGTCACCACCCTAAAATTCATGACCAGTGACCTCCCCTGTGAGCACAGTGCTGTGGAGAAGCCCGTCTACACATCTGTTCACTCCTCCATTCCCCCCAGTGACTGTGTCATATGTGCTCTTCTCTTCCCAAACTTCCAACACTGACTTGTCTGTTTGTACACATCGGTATACTCAGCAACAGACCTATCGAACTGGAAAAAAAACCCTGAAATCCTCCAATGGGACTATCCAGATGCTCAGTCCACTAAATTCCCCACCGACTGCATTTTGTCCCTGTGCATCTGCTTCCCACCTCCTCCTCTGATAACGGACTGTGCCCAGGTAAGATGAACGCATTCATGCATATTCTAGAGATATTGACATTTCTAAAGCTTTTGATGAATCTTCCTGGACTATCCATCTCAAACATCTGCAATTCTGTACATGTATAGAAGTTGTACATTGGTGCATTTTTCTGCTAATACAAGATAATTGGCTTCTTGAAGTTATGTGCTATCTTGCTCTTTAAGAATTTACAAGTTTTGTTCTTATTATGAGTGTGGCAAGCGGTAGCAGTGAAAAGTCTTCATTATATTCAGGGTATAACAGCTCTTAACCTGCAAACCCTTCTTAGTGAAGCTGTGCTCATTTCTGTGGGCTCAGTCATTTCTGCTGTGTCTCCTAAGAAAATATATCTGTTTTGTTGAATATTAAAAGCTGTCTTCAAAAGACAAACCAAATATCTAAGTTAGATATTTTTAAATAAAATTCATTTTTTCTTTCCAAATATATTTATACTTTATCTGTGCCTAATAATTATGCTCCGTTATAAATGTATGCCTTGTAATAGAATTGTGTTAAAACTGCCTCTGTGTCTTTCAGTCACCTCACTCCTTGTTGAGCCCCTGATATTCTCGCCAAGCATTTACGGACATCCAGACCCTCTCACGGGCCCTGCCACGTTTCCTCGTCATCCTGAGTCTCCATGGCAGTGATGCATGAGGAGAGCTGGGCTGCAGGCAACGTCTCCGAGCCCTCGGAAGACCAGGAAATAATTTTCCTTTTATTTCAAGTGTGATGGGAAGACACTGAAGGTTTCAGAGGAGGGACTGGTGAACTGGGATATCTGCATTTTAAAAATCAGGGAAATAAAAAAAATTTTTAATGAGTGGAGAAAGAATGTTTTCATCAATTATTGGGAATATAATCTTCCTTCACTAGAGAAATCTTGTTTTACTTATATTCATCCGCTCCATTCTGTGGTCCTTAAGATCCATAATAAAACAATTAAAATCTATTTTATATTAAAAACCTTATTTGAATATGTTAAGATTTCCAAAATTTGGAAAAGTTAAGTGCAACTCAAATATAAATGAACAAACTTCTAAATGTTTATTTTCTCAACTGGCGAATTTGGTTTCAGTGTACATAATGAAAGAATATTAATAGAACAAATAATATAAAAATAAACAAGTGTAATTACATAGTCCTCAATAGTTTTTTCTATTTTTGATATAATTTGATCCATCATCTCAATTAATCACTATGTTTTTGTGTTAAGTATATAGTATGTCCTCATATAAAGTATGCAGATGAGTCATAGAGAAGTAGAACAATATCAGGAAAAAAATATTTTTTTCACTTTTCTGAGATATAGTTAATCTACAATGCATTGGTTTCACACATACAACATAGTGATTTAACAATTATATGCATTACTAAATGCTCATCATGGTAAGTATACTTATGATATGCCAACATACAAAGAAATTGTAATAGTATTGGCTATAGCCCCTATGCAGTGATTCCAACCCATCCTAAGTGGAAGGTAGGGTTTGAATCTGGACCTTGGATTTTATATACAGTATTGCCCAGACGTCATGATGTCAAACCAAGGTTTTTAAATGAGGAAAACGCCTTCATTCTCTAATTTTCCATTTTCAGGGGCACACGAGCAGAAATCATGAAGAGAAACACCACATCAGATTTCAATCTTCTAGGACTCTTCAAATACACAAGACGCCACCTTCTCCTCTTCACGGTGGTGCTGATAATAGTCATTGCTTCTTTCACTGGCAACGCTCTCATGCTTCTCCTGATTCACTGGGACCCCGGCTGCACAGGCCCATGTACTTACTGCTGAGCCAGCCTCCCTCATGGACATGATGCTGGTCTCCACTATTGTGCCAAAACAGCTGCTGACTATTTGACTGGCAGGAAGTCCATCTCCCTCACTGGTTGTGGGCTACAGATCTTTGTCTCCCTCACACTGGGTGGTGGAGAGAGTTTTCTCTTAGCAACGATGTCCTATGACAGCTTATGTGGCTATTTGCCACCCCCTGAGATACCCCATCCTCATGAGCTGGCGATTATGCCTGAGAGTGACCTGGGGGTCCTGGTTCCTGGGGGCAGCTGATGGGCTCATGCAGGCTGCTGCCACCCTGAGCTTCCCATTTTGCAGAGCTCATGAGATTGACTGTGAGGCACCCGCTCTTGTGTGTTTAGCTTGTGCTGACACGTCTGTCTGTGAGTATGCCACGTACCCCTGCTGTGTGTTAATGCTCCTGGTCCTGTTTTCCCTCATCCTGACCTCCTACAGTCTCATCCTGGCTGCTCTTGTCCAGATGCGTTCTACGGAAGCCCGCAAAAAGGCTTTTGCTGCCTGCTCCTCACATTTGGCTCTGGTGGGACTGTTTTTTTGGAGCTACTCTATTTATCTACATGAGACCCAAATCCTACAGGTAAGCTAATCATGACAAGATTGTTAGCATTGTATACTATCTTCACCCCTTCGTCTACAGTCTGAGGAACAGTGAGGTCGAGGGAGCCTTGAAAAGGTGGCTGGGGAAACATTCAAACTTAAAACCTCAGCAAATGTAAACTCACTCTTTAAGGTTACACAGTGTCAAATGGATCTAAGTTCATTAAGTCACTAACATTTTATACGACTGTAGTTACCTCTCCTTTAGCGATATGTAAACAGAAGGTTAAGTTTGTTGATTGGTATCATAGGAAGTTGTTAAGAATTGAGTCTGGACTGTATTGAGAGATATCATTTCTTTTTTGTGTGTTTGTATGTCTTTTGTTAACTATTTTATTGCAGTGTAATTGATGTACTCTGGTATTGGTCTCAAGTATGCAGTATAGTGGATCTGACAGTTATCTACATTATTAAGTGCTCACCACAACTAGTGTAATGAGAATTTGTCAGCACAGAAGGACATTACACAGCACCGGCTGTGCTCCCCATGCCGCGCCACTGTCCCGGTGATGAGCTGATGTCACACTGAGGTTCTGCACCACTTCATCCCCTCCCCCTCTCTCTCCCACCCACCTAACCCCTCCCCCGCAGTGACCACTATACACTTCTCAGTGTCTATGAGTCTCCTGCTGTTTTGTTCATTCTGTTCTGCTTTGTTTTTGTGTTCCACAAATAAGTGAAATTATGTGGTATTTTTCTTTCTCTGTCTGGCTTATTTCAGTGAGCATAATACACTTAAGGTCTATCCGTATTGCCAAAAATAGGATTTCTTTCTTCTTTATGGCTGAATGATATAATATTCCCTTGTATATGTTCACCACCTCTTCTTTATCCATTCACTATTTATGGTCACTTTAGTTGCCCACACTAAGCAGTTTTTATGGATTATTTTGTATTCTGTAAGAACTCTGTCAGTGCTTTGAATCCCATTTTCTGAATGAGCAAATGGAGGGATGGAAAATTAAACATTGTTCCCAGTCTCACTCATCAAGTAAATGTTAAAATGTGACCTTGAAGCTTGTCCCCCAAGCTGACACATTTTATTTATTTCCAGTAATTTACTTTGAACATTGTTTCCTATGCCTTTCTTCCATATATTTCTAAGAATTAAGTGTAGGGATGCTATCAGACAAATGAGAACAACACTCTTTAGCAGTAATTTAAAATACAAGCCCATGGCAAAGGGGGAAGTGAACCACCTAAATGTGTTATATTGTCATGGTTTTTACATTTTCTCCCAGCCTGTTTTACTTGGCGTTTGAAGGCAAACCTTTGTAATTCATTCAAGTTTTTATTTAAGTTATGTATATGTATAGACACACACACACAAATATATGTATTTCCCCAGACTCTAGTTGTAGTCACAATGGCCAATCTGTTTTATATCACAACTAAATTCTCTTTCTTGGAACTGATGAAAAATGATGTTTAAAGGTTCCGTTGAATAATGATAAATATGAGGTCCATTGATATGAACTCAAATACATAAACATGCTTACTTTAAATGTGCTACCAAAGCTGAGTAAGATTCAATCTCTGTTTCTTAAAAGATGTGTGCGTCCCTTCAGACTGCACATGTGCAGTTGTGAGCTATTTCTCATACAAAATATGGGCACTTCTCAAGTGTTGAGGACTTTGAAAAGAGGAGAAACATGACTATTTCTTCTGTTAGATGAAGACAGAGCCAGACACATAGGGCAGAAAGTGCTGATCCTCAAAACCAAGCTGTCATCAGAGATTGCATAACAAGTTGGCTTAGAGAATTTTATGACAAACCTAAATTCCTTATAGCTACAGTGAACAAGGAATGAAATCAGTTTCAAACATTCAGAGAGAAATAACTGCTGAAAAAGCTTCTGTGGCCAATGACAATCCAGTGTGTCTGTGATATAAATACTATTTCAGCAGACTTCAATCCCAAAACAAATGTCTTACAGCAATATAGGAAATCTCCATCTTCACAATGAGTGGGAAATACCCATATCATGTGCATGTTTATGGTAGTACTTTAACCAGTGTGTGTAGAACCTGGACACATGTCCACAGAGATTATCTAGTAAACTCTACAAATCTCAGAAAACAAGGATGTGAAGACAAGGAAGTTAACTTTTCAAGAGTAAGAGTTTGTTTTCCTTGTTCATTAACCTCTTCAACCAGTATTATGATAAAAAAAGGAATGTAATTGCTAATATTCTGTCAATTATGCCATCAAAAGTATTTTCATCTCTTAAGATGGTTGAACTTGACACAATTAAATTCAGTCATGGAAATTTGATTTTTTTATCCCAGGTTAATTTATCATCAGAAAGGTATATTTTAGAATATATTAATTAGAAAGTGGCATATTAAGCCTATTAAATTTGATAAGGATAAAATATTTAAACAGGACAATTATTGAGCCTAGTTTATAGGAAGAAACTCAAAGAAAAAAACAGGATGAATATTATATGTAAGCAAATGTAAAAGTCTAATAAAAATTTACTATATACTTGTAAAAAGAACAATATAACTCATAGAAATATTTTAGACCAGTCATCTGACCATAATGAAATCAAATATGAAAACAATAATGCAGTGATAATTCCCAAATGGCTTTGGAAATTATGTGCATCCATATCTTTATTGTTTTGAATGCCTTTGGGAGATCCTAATCTCGATTCCTTAATAATGTTTTACATGGAAAAGTTTTCCTTTTTTAATTGAAAAATAGTTGATATACGATATTACTTGGTTTCAAGTATACAACACAGTGATTCAACTGTTACACACATTATTAAATCCTCACCCCAACTAGTGCGGTTACTATCTGTCAGCATAGAAAACTGTTACAGAACCATTGACTCTATTTTCTGTGCCGCACTCACATTCCTGTGACCACCTTATATTGTGACTGAGATTCTGTGTTTCTTCCTGGCCCCTGTGCAGCCCAGCACCCACCCCAAATCCTCCCCTATGGTAACCACCAGTCACTTTCAATGTCTATGAGTCTACTGCAGTTTTGTTCATTTTGTTCAGTTCTGTTTTTAGATTCCAAAAATAAGTGAAATCATGATATTTGTCTTTCTCTGCCTGCCTTTTTCATATACCATAATACCCTCTAAGTCCATCCATGTTGTTACAAAAGGCAAGATTTCTTTCTTTTTGTGGCTGAATAATATTCCATTGTGCATATGCACCACCTCTTCTTTACCCATTCATCTGTTGATGGACACTTTGGTTGCTTCCATATCTTGGCCATTATAAATAATGTGGCAGTAAACATAAGGGTATACATATCATTTTAAATATATTTTATTTTATTTCATAAAATTCCTAGAAGTCAGTTACTAGGTTGTATGACATTTCTATTTTTCATTTTCTGAGTAACCTCCACACTGCTTTCTGTAGTGGCTGCACCACTTTACATTCCCATCAGCAGTGGAGGAGGGTTCCCCTTTCTCCACAATCTCGCCAACATTTGTTGCTGTTTGTCTTTTGGATGGTGGCGATCCTTACTGGTGTGAGGTGATATCTCATTATGGTTTTAATTTGCATTTCTCTGATGATAAACGATGTGGAGCATCTTTTCATGTGCCTGTTGGCCACCTTGGAAAAATGTCTGTTCCTGTTCTCTACCCATTTTTAGTTGGATTATTTGGTATTTTTGGTGTTGAGTTTAGAAAAATTTTCCAAAATTGCTGCTTATATGTTTGTCATAGATGTCTAGAAAATGTAGAGGCAGTATATCAGAGAGCATGAATGGTAAGGTTATGTGATGTGGGGAGTTACTTTGAATAAATCTTCTTCAAGGGGTAATTTACTTACACTTGGTAGTTTTTAGTTAATACAATAAATACAAATCTCAAGTGTACAGCTTGGTGAATTTTACGTATGTAATGCCTATGTAACTATGATGAAGATCAAGATGTAGAGTATTCCAGAACCCTGCAGTCTCCCTTTTTCTTCCTTCCAATCAATACCTCCAAAAAGGTAATCACTACTTTAATATATCCTTGTTCATTATATCATATTTCTTTGGCCTAATAATATTTTGGAGATTCATCTATATTGTGTTTATCCCTTATACATTCCTGTTCAATATTATGTTATATGTCATGCTATTAATATACTATACTTATTAATTCTGCTCTGGATAGGCATTTGGTTTGTTTCTGGTTAGGAGCTACTGTGAACTAAACTGCTATCAGCATTTCTGTATCTGTCATTTAATGGACTCAACCTTCGTTTCTGTTTGGGAAAGACCATAGTGGAGTTATTGGATGATGTTACAAAAACGTTGAGCTGTACCACATAATACCAAACATTTTCCCAAAGATTTTATGCCAACTTACATGCAAGTTGTTGCACATCCTTGCCAGCCTTGGTATTGCCAGTCCTTTTTTTTTTTAGCCATTACAGTGAGCAGTTTTCCATTGTAGTTTCATTTCTCTTTCTCTGAGTTTTCTGTATCACATTTTATATAGTTATGAGATATTGGATATCATGTATAACTGTCTGCCAGTATTTTTTTAGGTTGGGGAGGGAGAGCTAGCCCTCTTTATTCATTGATTTGTTAGAATTCTTTATATGTTTAGGATATCAGTTGTTTACCCAATATATGTAAAGCAAATATCTTCCCATATACTTATATTTTAGCTTATATTTTTTCTTCTAATGGTGAGCAGAAAACATAAACTTTTAGAAAGATGAATGTATAAAATCTCATATTTCACTTTGAACTTAATAAATATTTATGCCTATAAAAATTCATGCAGATATTCTGCTATGTTAGTTCTGTAGTCCCTTTGAAATCAATTTATACATGTGCTTTATAAAATCGCTCTCAATCAACCCAGAGCTGCAGAAAAAACTTTCATTGTCAGCTTTGTCACAGGGAGGCATCTGTATGGGGCAATTAAGGGTTTTTTCCCTTAATTTTCAACTTTTCTATTCTTACACAACACATTGTGTTAATTTGTTACCTCATTACAAGTTTGGACATTAAGCTGTGTAAATATAGTATTATTTTATTTTATATTCATGTCTTCCTATTTTTATGGTATTTTGTACTTCTGTAGAAACTTTATAATTTCCAGATTTATTAACTGTAATTGTAAGTATAACATTATATAAGCTTGAGATATATAACAATTGATTGATATGCTTATGTATTATGAATTGCTTACTATTAAGGGGAGTTGAAACATGCTTTCCCTCCCGTAGTTACCTTGAGAGTGTGTGTGTGTGTGTGTGTGGTTGTGTGTATGGTGAGAACATTTAAGATACAATCTCAGTAACTATCAAGTATACACTAATTTATTAAAAGTAGTCATCACATTGTGCATTTGTTCCCAAAACTCAGTCATCTTATAACTGAAATTTAGCACCCTTGGAACAATATCTCCCAATTTCCCCACCCCTCAGCCCTCGGTGACCTACCTCTGATTTGAGTTTGCCTTCTTGAGGTTCCACATGCAAGTGAGCTCATGTAACATTGCTCTTGCTCTGACTTTCCTTTAACATAATGCCCACAAAGTCAACAAATATGACAAAAGGCAGTTTACTTCTTTATTCTAACTTATTAAATTATATATGTGCATCCCACATTTTTTATCCATGCCATGGACAGAAACTTAGGTTATTTCCAGGTGTTTGCTGCAGTGAATAATACTGCAGTAAACATGTGTGCAGATACCTCTTTGAAGTCCAGATTTAAATTTCCATAAGCTGTAGTGCTTTATCAAATTGTATTTTTAAATATTTGAGGAAATGCCATAGTTTGCCATACTGTATGTATCAATTTACATTAGCACCAACAGTATACAAGTTTTGTGACCCTCTTTTCTCCACATCCTCACCAACACTTGTTATCTTTTTCCTTTTTGATGTTAGCCATTCTAACAAATGTGAGATGATGTCTCATTGTGATTTTGATTTTCATGTCCCTGATGATTTACTTTTGGCCTATGGGAAAATGTCTATTCAGGTCCTTTGTCATTTTTTTAATTGGGTTTGTATTTTTGCTACTGAATCATAAGAGTTGCATATGCATTTTGAATATTAACCTCTCATCCAATATGTGTTTTGAAAATGCTTTTCTTCTTGGTTGGTTGTCTTTCCATTTTTTTAATTATTTTTTTTGCTGTGCTTCGCTTTTTGGGTTGATGCAGAACTTGTTGATTTTTTGCTTTTGTTGTTTATGCTTTTGGTGATACATCCAAAATAAACCACTGCCCACAGTAATGGTAAGTTGCTTTTCCTCTATATTGTCTTCTAGGTGTTTTATGGCTTTAGATAGTATATTAAGGTATTTAATACATTTCCAGTTAACTTCCATAAGTGGTTTAGGGTAGAGTCCAGTTTTATTCAGTTGTGCGTGAATATCCAGAATTGAAGATTCTATATTTTTCTTATTAAGTAATCTTGGCTCCTGTGTCAACTGTTATTTGACCATATATGCATTGACTTATTTCTGGGCTCTTGGTTCTGTTCCACTTATCTGTGCATTTATTTTAATGTTAGTACCATTGTTTTGGTTATTAATATAGTTTGAAATCAGGAAGCGTGATGTCTCCACCATGTGCTTCCTTCTCAAGATTACTTTAGATGTTTAGGGTAATCTGTGATTCCACATGAATTTTAGGATTTTCTAATTCTGCAAAAACTACCATTAGAATTTTGATGAGATTTGCATTAAATATACAGATTGACATTTTAACATCATTACCTCTTCTGAACCATGAATATGGGAAATATTTTAATTTGTGTCTTTCTCAACTTCTTTCATCAGTGATTTATGGTATTTCATCATATAGATGCTTGTTAACTTTATTACTACATATTTTATTATTTTTATTGAAGTATAATTGACATAAAACATTACTTTCAGGTGTACAAGATAACAAGTCCACATTTGTGCACATTGTGAAATGAGCACCACAGTAAGTCCAGTTACACTCTGTCACACTTATACAAAGTATGATTTTTCCCTTGTGATGCGAAGGTTTAAGATTTATTTTTTAGCCTCTTTCAGATCTGTAATACAATACTATTGACTATAGTCACTAACCTGTTTATTAACTCCCCATGATTTTATTTCATAACAGGAAACGTGTACTTTTTTTTATTGAAGCATAGTGAATGGATAATATTATACTGGTTTCAACTATATAACACAGTGATTGAACAGTTACATACACTGGTAAGTCCTCACCCCAACTACTGTTTTTACTACCTGTGATTATCAAAGATGTATAATTATTGAGTATATTCTCTACACTGTACTCTCACCACCATGACTAATTTATATTATGATTGAGATTTTGTCTTTTTATTCCCTTTACCCACCCCACTCACTGACCCCAACCTCTCGCACATGGAAACTACCAGGCACTTCTCAGTGTCTATGAGTCTACTGCTGTTTTGTTCATTTTGTTTTCTTTTGCTTTCAGATTTCACTTATAAGTAAAACATTGTATTTGTCTTTCTCCACCTGGCTAATTTCACTTAGCATAGTACCCTCTAGGTCTATCCATATTGTCACAAATGGCATAATTCATTTTTATTGGGTGAATAATATTCCCTTGTGTATATGTACCACCTCTTCTTTTTCTATTCACTTATTGGCAGACACTTTGGTTGCTTCCATATTTTGGTTATTGTAATATAATGTGGCAATAAATATAGGGGGAACATATATCTTTTTAAATTAGAGATTTTGTTTTCTTTGTGTAAATTTATAGAAGGGAGTTTATTAGATGTATGGTATTTCTATTTTTTTTCTCATATTTGGGGACTGAGAGGAGGGAGCTGGAGGCCAGTGAGAGCATGAGAGGAGAAAAAGTTTTACAAAGTTTGTATGTTTAATCTTCATTTAAAACTACCAAGTCCTAGCAAATGGTCAAAATGAGAACAATTGAGATAATTCCAGGGAAACTTATGGGCTCAAATAGCTGTATTAAATGACCATACTTGTACTGGATAGACTTGGAAAGGAACTACTTCAAAAAGAAGGGACAGAGTGTTCTCAGATGAGATGATCAGGGGAAGCATACAAGGCAGAAAAACAGGGTTACTGTGCAGAACATGGAGGGAGAGTAAAACAATCACCCATAACACAGAATTTCTGTACACAAATTGGTCATGCAGTTTACTGAAATTATTGTTCTAAGTAGCATATTCCCATTAACATATAAACATTGGTCTACCTGCTTAAAAGAGTTTTACTGAAAAATATGCCTTCTATTTAACAATTAATTGTTCTTTATTATTTTTTTAATGTGATTGTGATATACACTGTTCAAATTATTTTAAAGTATTCCATTTAACATGTTTGAAAACAAAAATTGGTGAATAATTATCAAATGAAATGATATATTTGTGATTTAATTCATAAGCCAGGATATTTTATTATTCTTGTAAGAAGGAACTGTTATATGACCATTTATTATTTAATTATTTATATTTTTAATTGAAGTATAGTTGATATACAATATTATATAAATTTCAAGTGTAAAACCAAATAATTCAAATGTTGCTCATATTATTAAATTCTTACCCCAACTCGTGCAGTTACTACCTGTCAACATAAAAGATGTTACAGAACCATTGACTATATTCTTCATTTTGCCCTTCTATCTCCATTTATATTAATGCACATTTCTAATGTGAACACCAGGGAAGATACAAATGATACAGAAGACATCACATCTGTACCCAAAGCATTTGAAATTCATAATTCAAATATTAAAACAAGAGAGAGAGAAACAGTGTAACAGGAATTTATAACAAACATTTCTGTCTGAATTCTATGAATGTTAATGTCATATAGTAAAACTTACATTGCACTTCATTCACTGAGAATTCCTAGAAGTCAAAGTGGAATATAAATGTTAGGAGACAGATAACTTAAAGATCATGGACAGCTATTGATTTGTCAAATTCATACTATTCATTAGATTTTTTAATTAAAATATGGGGTTTTACTATGTGACAAAAAGCCTTTCCAATACCTATTTCAATACCCTCAAAACATCCTTGTCTCTTGAGCTATAAATAAATGGGTTCAACACAGGATCAATGTTTGAAATAAAAAAACACTGGTACCATCTGGTCCTGAGCAGGCCTATGTGAGAAACCAGGAGTCATGTAGGTGAGATGACACAGCCATAAACCAGGCTTACTACTATCAGGCGGTGGGAGCATGTGCCCAGGCTTTGTTCCTCCTCTTGGGGAAATTCTTGTAAGATGGTGGGTAGGAGGTAAAGATGACTCCAAAGGGAATAAAGAGTGGCACAATGCCTAACACAAGTCCTGCAAACCTACAGGAAGAGGTATCCTCACAGAAGAACTTCAGAATAGCTCTAACTTCATGGAAGTAATAATCAATCTCCTTGTAACTACATGCAGATAACTGCATAGTATATTCAGTCTGCTTTAGAAAATTTAGAACACTCCATCATTTGGCAGACCCTCGTGCTCATGAGGACTGGGTACCTCAGTGGGTGACAGATGGCTGCACAGTAATCACAGGCCATGAGAGTCGATAAGAGTCAGGAGAGGGGGCAGAGCCAAGATGGCAGCGTGAGTAGGACAGTGGGAATCTCCTCCCAAAAGCATACATATTTTTGAAAATACAACAAATACAACTAGCCCTTAAAGAGAGACCAGAAGACACAGGACAACAGCCAGACTACGTTCACACCTGCAAGAACCCAGCACCTGGTGAAAGGGGTAAGATACAAGCCACAGACCAGCGGGACCCGAGAACCCTCACCCCAGCTCCCAGTGGGAGGAGAGGAGTCAAAGTGGTGAGGGAGAGGGAGCTGAGGACTGCTAAACACCCAGCCCAAGCCATCCACACCAGAGCGCAGACACAGTGCATGCGTGGGGTGCTGGAAACTAGGGAAGCAGGACAGTAAGACCTGTGACCAGGTCCCACAGCCAGCACCCCTGAGACAAAGAAAAGCGAGTGCTTTTTGAAAGTCTTAAAGGGACAGGGACCCCACAGCTAGATGAAGCACCACAGGTAACAGTCCAACAGCTGGAAATTCCAGGGAACTCCAGACGCAGTAACCCCCTGGGCAACAGCTCTGAGACCCCTCACAGAGGTAAACAGCCAAACAGCCCCCCGTCCATTACCCTTCTGGGGCCCCGCCATAGCAGAGCAGCAGCCTGAGGCTGGCCATGCACACAGCAAGGGAGCTTACTCCATACCAGCTGGGAAAGTTACAGAGATCCATTCTACACACAATTGCCCAACACAAGCCACTAGGGGTCACAGTTGTCTCAGTAAAGAAATGTCAGGAGCAAGTGGAAAGAATCTTGGCTCCCCAGCAGACAGAGGAGTCAATAGCTCAACACTGCACCTATCAACATGAAAAGGCAAAAAAATTTGACCCAGACGAGACTAACCCAGACATCTTTGACATCTTCTACACTTTCCCCTGAGAAGGAACATGGGGAAATAGATTTAACCAATCTTCCTGAAAAATAATTCAAAACAAAAGTCATAACCATGCTAATGGACTTGAAGAGAAATATGCAAGAAATAAAGAGGGAGAATACAGAAATAAAACAATCTCTAGAAGGACTTCAAAGTAGAATGGATGAGATGCAATAGACCATTAATGGTCTAGAAAACAGAGAACAGGAACGCAGAGAAGCTCATGCAGAGAGAGATAAAAGGATCTCCAGGAATGAAAGAATATTAAAAGAACTGTGTGACCAATCAAAATGGAACAATATCTGCATTATAGGGGTACCAGAAGAAGAAGAGAGAGAAAAAGGGATAGAAAGTGTCTTTGAAGAAATAATTGCTGAAAACTTCCCCAAACTAAGGGAGTAAATGGCCTCTCAGACCACAGAGGTACACAGAACTCCCATGACAAGGGATCCAAGGAGGACACCTAGACACATAATAATTAAAATGGCAAAGATCAAAGACAAGGACAAAGTATTAAAGGCAGCCAGAGAGAAAAAAAAGGTCACCTACAAAGGAAAACCCATCAGGCTATCATCAGACTTCTCAACAGAAACTTTACAGGCCAGAAGAGAATGGCATGATATACTTAATGCAATGAAACAGAAGGGACTCGAACCAAGAATACTGTATGCAGCAGGACTATCTTTTAAATATGAAGGAGGGATTAAACAATTCCCAGACAAGCAAAAGTTGAGGGAATTTGCCTCCCACAAACCACCTCTGCAGGGCAGCTTACAGGGACTGCTCTAGATGGGAGCACTCCTAGAAAGAGCACAGAACAAAACACCCAAAATATGAAGAATGGAGGAGTAGGAATAAGAAGGGAGAGAAATAAAGAATCATCAGACCGTGTTTATAATAGCTCAATAAGCGAGTTAAGTTAGACAGTAAGATAATAAAGAAGCTAACCTTGAACCTTTGGTGACAACAAACTTAAAGCCTGCAATGGCAATAAGTACATACCTTTCAATAATCACCCTAAACTTAAATGGATGGAATGCACCAATCAAAAGACACAGGGTAATAGAATGGATGAAAAAGCAAGACCCATCCATATGCTGCTTACAAGAGACTCACCTCAAACCCTAAGACACTCACAGACTTAAAGTCAAGAGATGGAAAAAGATATATCATGCAAATAACAGAGAGAAAAAAGCAGGTGTTGCAATACTAGTGTCAGACAAAATAGACTTCAAAATAAAGGAAGTCACAAAACAAAGAAGGACACTACGTAATGATAAAGGGCTCAGTCCAACAAGAGGATATAACCATTATAAATATATATGCACCCAATACAGGAGCACCAACATATGTGAAACAAATACTAAAAGAATTAAAGGAGGAAATAGAATGCAATGCATTCATTTTGGGAGTCTTCAACACACCACTCACTCCAAAGGAAAGATCCACTGGACAGAAAATAATTAAGGACACAGAGGCACTGAACAACACACTAGAACAGATGGAACTATTAGACATCTATAGAACACTACATCCAAAAGCATCAGGATACACATTCTTCTCAAGTGCACATGGAACATTCTCCACAATAGACCACATACTAGGCCACAAAAAGAGCCTCAGTAAGTTCCAAAAGATTGAAATCCTACCAACCAACTTTTCAGACCACAAAGTCATAAAACTAGAAATAAATTGTACAAAAGAAAGCAAAAAGTCTCACAAACACATGGAGGCTTAAAACATGCTCCTAAATAATCAGTGGATCAATAACCAAATTAAAATGGAGATCCAGCAATATATGGAAACAAATGACAACAATAACAGAAAGCCCCAACTACTGTGGGATGCAGCGAAAGCAGTCTTAAGAGGAAAGTATATAGCAATCCAGGCATATTTAAAGAAGGAAGAACAATCCCAAATGAATGGTCTAATATCACAATTATCGAAATCGAAAAAAGAAGAACAAATGAGGCCTAAGGTCAGGAGAAGGAGGTAGGTACATAATAAAGATGAGAGAGGAAATAAACATAATTGAGAATAATAAAACAATAGGAAAAAAATGAAACCAAGAGCTGGTTCTTCGAGAAAATAAAAAGAATAGAAAAGCCTCTAGCCAGACTTATTAAGAGGAAAAGAGAGTCAACACAAATCAACAGTATCAGAAACGAGAAAGGAAAAATCACGACGGACCCCAAAGAAATACAAAGAATTATTAGAGAATACTATGAAAACCTAACAAGCTGGTAAACCTAGGAAAAATGGACAACTTCCTAGAAAAATACAACCTTCCAAGACTGACACAGAA
This sequence comes from Manis pentadactyla, assembly GCF_030020395.1. Classification (NCBI taxonomy): domain Eukaryota; kingdom Metazoa; phylum Chordata; class Mammalia; order Pholidota; family Manidae; genus Manis; species Manis pentadactyla. Next base: position 49,487,323 of record NC_080031.1, read on the forward strand.
AGAAACAGAACAATCTAAACAGACCAATTACCAGCAATGAAATTGAAGCTGTAATCAAAAAACTACCAAAGAGCAAAACCCCCGGACTAGATGGATTTACCTCAGAATTTTATCAGACAGAGAAGACATAATACACATTCTCCTTAAAGTTTTCCAGAAAATAGAAGAGGAGGGAATACTCCCAAAGTCATTCTATGAAGCCAACATCACCCTAATACCAAAACCAGGCAAAGACCCCACCAAAAAAGAAAACTACAGACCAATATCCCTGCTGAACGTAGATGCAAAAATACTCAACAAAATATTAGCAAACCGAATACAAAAATACATCAAAAGGATCATACACCATGACCAAGTGGGATTCATCCCAGGGATGCAAAGATGGTACAACATTCAGAAATCCATCATCATCATCCACCACATCTACAAAAAAAAGGACAAAAACCACATGATCATCTCCATAGATGCTGAAAAAGCATTCGACGAAATTAAACATCCATTCATGATAAAAACTCTCAACAAAATGGGTATAGAGGGCAATTACCTCAACATAATAAAGGCCATATATGATAAACCCACAGCCAACATCATACTGAACAGCGAGAAGCTGAAAGCTTTTCGTCTGCGATCGGGAACAAGACAGGGATGCCCGCTCTCCCCACTGTTACTCAACATAGTACTGGAGGTCCTAGCCACGGCAATTAGGCAAAACAAAGAAATACAAGCAATCCAGATTGGTAAAGAAGTTAAAATATCACTATTTGCAGATGACTTGATATTGTACATAAAAAACCCTAAAGACTCCACTCCGAAACTACTAGAGCTAATATCAGAATTCAGCAAAGTTGCAGGATACAAAATTAACACACAGAAATCTGTGGCTTTCCTATACACTAACAATAAACTAATAGAGAAATCAGGAAGACAATTCCATTCACAATAGCAGCAATAAGAATAAAATACCTAGGAATAAACCTAACCAAGGAAGTTAAAGACCTATACCCTGAAATCTATAAGACACTCTAAAGAGAAATTAAAGAGGTCACTAACAAATGGAAACTCATCCCATGTTCCTGGCTAGGAAGAATTAATATCGTCAAAATGGCCATCCTGCCCAAAGCAATATACAGATTCGAGGCAATCCCTATCACATTACCAAAGCATTCTTCAATGAACTGGAACAAATAGTTCAAAAATTCATATGGAAACACCAAAGACTCCAAATAGCTAAAGCAATCCTGATGGTGCTGGCAAAACTGGACAGCTACATGTAAGAGAATGAACTGGATCACTGTCTAACCCCATACACAAAAGTAAACTCCAAATGGATCAAAGACCTGAATGTAAGTCATGAAACCATAAAACTCTTAGAAAAAAACATATGCAAAAATCTCTTAGACATAAACATGAGTGACCTCTTCTTGAACATATCTCCCCAGGCAAGGGAAACAAAAGCAAGTATGAACAAATGGGACTATATCAAGCTGAAAAGCTTCTTTAGAGCAAAGGACACCATCAATAGAACAAAAAGTTATCCTACAGTATGATAGAATATATTCATAAATGACAGATCCGATAAAAGGTTGACATCCAAAATATATAAAGAATTCACACACCTCAACAAACAAAAACAAATAATCCAATTAAAAAATGGGCAGAGGAGCTGAATAGACAGTTCTCTAAAGAAGAAATTCAGATGGCCAACAGACACATGAAAAGATGTTCCACACCGCTTGTCATCAGAGAAATGCAAATTAAAACCACAATGAGATATCATCTCACACCAGTAAGGATGGCTACCATCCAAAAGACAAACAACAACAAATGTTGGCGAGGTTGTGGAGAAAGGGGAACCCTCCTACACTGCTGGTGAGAATGTAAATTAGTTCAACCATTGTGGAAATTAGTATGGAGTTTCCTCAAAATGCTCAAAATAGAAATACCATTTGACCCAGGAATTCCACTTCTAGTAATTTAACCCAAGAATGCAGCACTCCAGTTTGAGAAAGACAGATGCACCCCAATGTTTATTGCTGCACTATTTACAATAGCCAAGATATGGAGCAACCTAAATGTCCATCAGTAGATGAATGGATAAAGAAGAGGTGGTACATATACACAATGGAATATTACTCAGGCATAAGAAAAAACAGATCCTACCTTTCGCAACATCATGAATGGAGCTAGAGGGTTTTATGCTCAGTGAAATAAACCAGGTGGAAAAAGACAAGTACCAAATGATTTCACTCATATGTGGAGTATAAGAACAAAAGAAAACTGAAGGAACAAAACAGCAGCAGAAGCACAGAACCCAAGAATGGACTAATAGTTACCAAAGGGAAAGGGACTGAGGAGGACAGTTGAGAAGGGAGGGATAAGGGTGGAAAAAAAAAGAAAGGGGGAATTACGATTAACATGTATAGTGTGGAGGGGGCACGGGAGGGCTGTGCTACACAGAGAAGACAAGTAGTGATTTTACAGCATCTTACTATGTTGATGGACAGTGACTGTGAACAGGTATGTGTGGGGGACTTGGTGAGGGGGGGAGTCTAGTAAACATAATGTCCTTCATGTAATTGTAGATTAATGATACCAAAAAAAAAAAAAAAGAGTCAGGAGAATACACTGTGCTCCTCCCAGCATAAGGAAGAGAAATATCAGGAACCACAGGCTATATTTATGATATTTTTATTCCCTGAGCAAATTCAGTGGCCATGTTGGGTACAGAGTTGGAGATGAACAGCAAGTTGAGGAGGGACAGCCATCTGAGGAGGAAGCGTATGAGCACGTGAACATGGGAGTCCACCAGCATAAGGGGAATCAGAGCTGAGTTCCCAGTGAGGGCAACAGCACAGATCAGCGTGATCACGCCGATCAAGATGTCACAGTGTTTCCTGTCAGGTAGAGTCCCGGAAGAATAAAATCCATCCCTGATGTCTCATTCCTTCCCTTCATGAATTAAAATCAACTGTTTGACCTGCAGCCAAATAGGTTAGAAAAGCAATAAAGAATCATAATACCATGTATTAAAATTTTGTTTATAGAAGCTTCAAAACTGCTGTATTAAACCATCATTCCAGTGAACATTAAGGTGTCCTCCAAGCTAGCTATGCAAACTATACTGCATCTATTGCATTCGCATCTTTACAACAGGATGGATACTATAGGGAACATACTACAAAGAATACTTTATAGTCACCACTATAAACTATTAACACAACTTGATTTATTATATGTGTAATTAACATCTTCATGTACTCAAAATGAGTGTTCTTAATCCACTCGATTGTATTTTGAAACAGATGGAGTTTATTTTTTAATAATTTACTTCTTTTGTCTCTTGGACACAAAGATGCAATGTTTCTTCAGTCTCCTTTGAAATTAGTTGTGGCCATTTATGTCACACTGCAGAAAGCAATGTAAGGGGAAGTTTTTCTTTTCTGAGATAGGTTACTTGGCAAATGTATGTAGAAACCTATCTATCACCACATGTAGAAATCAGGTCACTGGCAAGGAAAGACCCCAAATTAGATAATTTCTTAATTAATTAAATGTTAATAAAATATTCTTAACAGAGGTTAAGCAACTAAGTGTATATTTTAAAGACCAGATAGTGAGAGTATACTCATATGAAGAAAAACATGTTACCCTGAAAATATGTATGTGTTTGCATGCATGTTTAGGTTAAACCTAGAGAAGGTAGTTCCTTCTTCAGTTGTTTTCAATGACATATCTCATTTTATCTCAGATTTATAACGATTGAAGCTTACTTAATTTTGTCCCCACTATTAATCATTAATTTGCCTTCCACATTCTGGATTTTGGTTGCATGCTCAGATATGAAATACCTGGCAGCTCTTCTTTAATATAGTAACTGGCCTAAAATATTTAACCGTTCTTGACAATGCCTTTCATCTCTTTCTGAGCTGTGTGCGCTTCTCAAAACCACGAGTTAATTTGCATTTCCTGTGATTAGCAATGCACAGCATTTTTTCATGTGTCTGTTGACCATCTGTATGTCTTTATTTTTAAAAATGCCTATTCTAGACTTTTGCCCATTTTTTAATTGGGTTATTTTTTTTGTGGTGTTGATCATATGAGTTCTTTATATATTTTGCATGTTAACTCTCTACTTGCTATATCATCTATAAATATATTCTCCTGTATTGTAGGTTACCTTTTTGCTTTGTTGATGCTTTCTTTCACTGTATAAAAGACTTTTAGTTCAATGTAGTCCCACTGGATTACTTTTGCTTTGGTTTGTGTTGCTGAGGGAAACATGTCAGAGAAAATTATCATGCATATGTTTAAGAGATTTTTGCATGTTTCCCTCTCTGCAGTTTACAGTTTCATCTCTTAAATTTAGATTTTTAATCCATTTTCAGTTTACTTATATGTACGGAGTTAGACAGTAGTCCAACTTAATTGTATTGCATATACTGTTAAGTTTTCCCAACATCATTAATTGAGGAGACACGTCTTTTCCCCACTGTATATTCTTACCTTCTTTGTCGTATATTAATTGACCATGAATATTTACTTTACACATATACCAAATTAATTACAATTATGATACAGTGATTATATTTTGAAGTGAGATTTATGCTTTCTTTAATAATGATAAATCAGTCTAATTTATTTGTCATTTTTGAGTTTGAATTAACCTAATTTGGCTTCACACCTTTATATTCAGACACCAGGAATCAGTGTTTTACTGTTAAGAATTTATTATATAACTAGTAATTATTGTACATGCAGCATAGGCAGGCTACAGTTAACTGGTTTGGGGTACAGTTCAGAGAAAGGACACTTCACTGCTTGGAGACTCATTTCTGTGCCACCTGTTATAATGGCAACCACACAACTTTTTCTCCTTTGAGTTTGCTAACAAAGGGTCCTTACTGACCTTTGAGCATTTCCCTCAGTTCCTCCAGCAGATTAACTATCCAATTAACCACAGTTTCCAAGGGGGGAAAATAAAGTTTTAAGTCTTGTTAATTTGGAAGCCATGTAACAAGGCTCCATGGGTTATCAATTTATCCAAAGTCATTAAAAGTTTTCCGTCACAATCCCAGAAGCCTGATTTAATGAGCCCCTAAATGCTGTGCTTCCAATTAAGGCCGTAACCTTCTATGCTTGGAGTACATTGTTATCTGTGATTTCTGCCTTGCTGTCTGTTAGTGACCATCCCATCCCCCCTGTAGGAGAAAAAAGTGAATCGAAGATTTTTAGAATATATCTGAACTTCCAGGCAATTGGAAGTCCATTTAACTTGTCTTACTGATTTTATTAAACATATATTCAGTAACAGAAGATTCTACAGTCTCTCTCAACACGTTTTAGAATGTAAATAGAACTATACATATGTAAGAGATTTGTTAACAGGTCCAACATATCCAATAGTAATTAGGCAGGATTAGGTGGCTACCACCTAAATCAAAAAGGGAGATGCTCTTATTTCTAGTGTCTCTTGCTTCTTTAAAAACAATTCTATTGAAGTATACTTGATATACAATATTATATTGGTTTAAAGTATACAACACAGTGATTCACAGTTATATGCATTATTGAATGTTCACTCAATTAGTGTAGTTACTATCTGTCAAGACAGGAAGATGTTACAAAATCATTGACTATATTCTTATGCCTGCACTTCCATCCCCATGACCAATTAATACTATGATTGAGATTTTTGTGCCTCTTTATCCCCTTCACATACCCTACACACCCACTCCAACCCCTCCCCAATAGTAACCTCTGTAAAACCCAACGGCCTTATTCCGGTCTGCACTTCCCCCCCAGTGAGGAGACTAACGAAGGCCACGGCAGATCGATGCAACAAGCAAGAGGTTTATTGTTATTCCAGCTAGCTGGGGTACAAGTGTCTGCCCGACACAGCGGGTTTCAACAAGGACCCCGAGCACTTAAAGTCAGAGGTTTTTATAGCATTTTCAAAAAGGGCAGTATTTTTCCACAAGCACATCGCATTGTTTTTCTAAAAACACATACATTTCGGCTGACGCCACATCCTGGGGGTCTGGCGAGATAAGATCACCCTTGGAATATTAGGGTGGTTCTTAGTAAGATAAGCTTGGTATGTATGATTAACTGATTGAGGTTAGCTAACTAAAGGTCACTGCAATCAACACTGGCTGACTAACTTGTTTTTCAAGGTTCTAATATTTTCCTATTTTCATCTTTCTAGGTTAGAGAATGGTGTCTAAGCTTTTTAAGATGGCTACGCTTATGCTAACTTTCTATCCTTGATAAGGTTGATTCTTAATGATGGATTCCACACCTCCAGGCATTTCTCAGTGTCTATGAGTCTACTATTTTGTTCATTTTGTTTTGTTTTGTTTTTATATTCCACAAATAAGTGAAATAATATGGTATTTGTCTTTCTCCACCTGTCTTATTTCACTTAGCATAATACCGTCTAGGTCCATCCATACTATAGCAAATTACAGGATTTTTTATGGCTGAAGAATATTCCACTGTGTGTGTGTGTGTGTGTGTGTGTGTGTGTGTGTGTGTATACATACATTACATCATTTTTATACTTTCATCTATTGATGGACACTTTGGTTGCTTACATATCTTGCTAAGCCATTAGAGTTCATTTATTTCTGATGCTTAAATTATCCCACATTTGTCCACTGGGTTCCCTTCAAGTTGACTGCTGTTTCCTTTTGACCTGCCTTCATTACTATCTGATACATTTTTACTCTCTAAAAATGAGGTTTCATGGTCATTATGTGCACCCCTTTATCAATTGTAGTTGGTGTACCTGGGAATATCATATAAATACTACACAGGGGAACTCTGGTGCCCACTGGTACTGTTGACATGTCTTCAATGCTTCTGCAACAGAGAGTTAGAAAATACATATTGTCTAGAAAGAGAAAATTCAATCATGATTTTTTTTCATATTTCTAATTCAAGTTAAAATTATATAATTGTGCACAAAGTATTTCATTCTATATGTTTAGTATATTTTACCCTACTCTGAAAATTATGGTTCCTATTAATATTAGCATAAATATTTATTGCTTTTCCTTACAGTATGAGTCTCAAAATAATATCAACAGTGCTAGTGAAAATAAGGCTATTTAACATAGTTGATATTTCTTAATGATTATTCTGCCCTTAGAATATATTACACAAGTCTGTGTTTAAAGATACTGAATTTGTAATATTTACTCTGTGATTATGCCATCAACTTTTACATCTTAGGTAAAAATATCAAATGAAGGTCAAAAATACAGCAGTAATATCCAGGTATTATTTCATAAATGAGAGAATATTGAATAGCTTTGCTATATTTTGTTATTCTGATACTTTTCATTTATCTTTATTTTTTTGATCTGTCTCAAATTGCCAACTTTTGGCCTTTGAGGCCTATTATGTATTTTTCTTTTATTGCATATATTCCTATTCTATCCTTATGATTCCCATTCTTCTTTGGAGATTTTTTTCAATTATTGACATTTATCTCAGCACTTACAGTTTTTTTAAAGTACAGTATGCAAATATAGTGCTTTATATTTTCTTCTAGAAATCCCTATCTACATCACACACATTTTTTTAAAACTAGATTTTTATTGAAGTATGCCATGCACAAAAAAGCACACTTTAATGATTACTTTTCATAAAGAAACACATTTATACTCAATAAATAATGTATACCTGCCCTTTCAAAGCACAATGCATATCTTCTAATAGTTCATAAATACTCTTCTCCCTAAAATCGGTGTTTTCGTAACTTCCCAAAAACAAGAATCATTTTGCTTGTCTTCAAGTTCACATTAATAGAGTGATACCCTATGCATCCCTTTTTCTGTGCTCTTCAGTTAAAGACTATGTTTTTGAGATTCACCCATGTACTGAGTGTGGCATAGGGTGATAGATACATGTTTAATTATACCAACATAGGCAAATCTTTTTTTGTTTGTTTGTTTGGGTTTTTTTTTTTTGGCAAATCTTATCCATCAGGTAGGATGCATGCAAGAGAATGGTCCTGTGATAGAACAGTGGCATAAATGGGATCTGGTCCTGGTCTAGTATACCAGAACTTCACTCCCCTCCCTGTGGGAGTTGCAGATGGGCCAATATATAGGACTATGGGAGGTACATGCACTGGCCATAAAGATAAAACAAAACTTCACTGTAAAATGTTCTTACCTCCCAGATGTTTTGGGTACAATACCATAATCTTTGGGGACCACTCTGGTGTTACCTCAGTAATACACGAGGCCAGCTTCCAGGTCTTTCCCCCAAGGTGCCAGAGGGCCAACCATTGCTGGTCCATTTGTTGAAATGTCCAGGGCCACGTCCACTCAAGAGTCGCCAGGGTCTAATGCAGTTGGGGCTGGCAGCAGGATGTTGCTCTGCTGGCCGTATCCTGGCTTCAGTAACTCTTCTTTGCTTTGCACATACAGTTGTATAGGAGAGGCAGCAATGTGTGTTAGCATGTCCACAAGGCTCAAGGATCCTTTTCAGGGCTTCTCATTCAAATGCCACAGCACTGTCCTTAAGGGAAGTGACCATCTCTGTAAACTATTAGTGTCCAACTTCAGGCTAGATTTCAACAAACCATTGTACCTCTCTCTCATGCTTGCCACAGTAGGGTTATATGGTATATGAAACTTCCACTTTATTCCTAACTGCTGCACTCGTTCTTGTAACCTATGTCCAGTGAAGTGAGTGCCTTGATTGCTCTCAACCACCTGCAGCCGGCCATAGGCTGCAAAGAGACATTCTAGGCCCCTTTGGTGGTTTGCTGATCTGCATGATGTGCAGGAAAAGCAACTAATAGGCTGGTAGCTATGCCCACACAAGTCATGACATACCAAAGGCCCAGTATAGTCTTTCTGCCACCTGAGGAAGGATATCTGCCCCCTTACTATTGTCCCATGTTGCTGTGGGACTCAGTGTAAATCTCTCTTAAAGCACACAAGGCACTCCTTCTTGGCTTGGCTGACTTCTTCAAAGGGCAGTGGAAAGCCCCACAAAAGGGCTACAGCCCACATTGTTTTTTGCCCCACATGCAACAAATGCTGGTGTAACCATTGGGCCACATCAGAGGCAGGCTTTCCTTCCAGCCAGCACACCCAGGCTAATGTGTCTGCTTCTTCATTCCCTGGGGATGCCAAAGGCAAACGGCCAGTCACATGATTTACAGTAACCATCATAGTCTGACCAAAGCCCATAGGTCTTGCCACAATTCTTGCCCTCAATGGGGCCAGTGCCCAAACATTCAGTTGGCATGGTATAGTGTCAGTAGCCACAGGGTCAAGCCCCTATAGATGGCCCATCTCTCAGTGCAGACAACTACATGTAAGGCTCCTGGGTGATCACAAGCCATGCTGCCCAGGGAAGCCAGTCTACCCATTTCAGAACCTGACATAATATATTCCACCCCCATATTCCAGAGATGCAAAGTCATGTAGACAGATGTTCCCATGGCTTCTGCCAAAACCGGAAGCTCAAGTCCACCTGCCTATCCTGGGTATAGGTGAGGAACATGGAGGGCTCCACAAACCAGGGAGGTGGCAGCTTCTCCCCTTAAGGAGCCCACTTTCGTTGCATTTTTATTTTCTTAATTATAGCCAGGAGGGCCTTTAATATGGGAGAGGAGAGTGCCTTGGGTGGTGACCTTGGCAACAGCTTGGCCCTCAGCCCCACTCTCTCATCCTCCCCCAGCATCTCCCCTACCATCTTGGGGTGAAGGCATCACTCTTTCCTCCCCCTCCCCACGGCCTCCTGCGAGCAGATTCTCCTGGTGTCTCCTCCCTCACTTCCATGAGCATGACCTGTCTTCTCAATAATTATCTTTCTGAGGGGCATCCCATAGGTCATCACCCAGCTCCTCCAAGCGATGCTGACGTGTCTCTCTCTCCTCAATAACCCTTTCCACTATCTCAAGAAATGAAAATCCCACAATCCTGGCTGTGACACAGCCACTCAGGGCCTCTGAGCAGTCTTCTATCTCACAGATGGCTAATGCCATTGCTTCCGGTGTCTCCACCCTTCCCCAATTCTGGGGAGGTGCTTTACCCTGGACCAATGTTCCACTACGGGCTCCCAAGCGGAAGCCCAATGGATAAGGGGTTCCTAGGGGAGGCTGCACCCTCCACCACTGCAGAGATAAGGGAGAGTCACCACCCCCACTGCAGCAGCCACTGTGGCCTCCCCACCATCCACAGGGGACCTGTTGCACCCATGAAGACAGATTTCTGGTGCAGAGTTCCTGCCTGCTGTCCAGGATGTAACTCCAGAGGGAAAATATTTTCCAGCCTGTAGAAAGTTATCTTTGAAACTGAAAATAGTTAAAAGGGGGAAATAAATTTGGAGAAACCTGTTATTTCTTACGAGCAGTCACCATGTCTGCTCGCCCATGTCTTTTGTAACCTGGCTGCAGAAAGGAGCCCCACCTGACCTGTCCAGTCCAGATTCACCCCCGCTCCTGCTTGTCACTCCCTGTTGATATTTAGATAGACTAATTCTCTCCATCCCTGCAAACACCTCCTGATATGGAAATGCGCTAAGGCCAGGTGAGAGATTCTGGAAATAGTAAAATTTTACCCACACCATTTCATGGAATTTTGGTTTTGTAGACACAGATTGCTGTGCTTGCAGGAGACATCCACAGAGCAGGTGTGGGCCACCTGCTGGGTGGTTTCTGGCTGCAAGCCAGGGTTGCAGGGGAGTTCTGACGCGGCAAGCTCCCCCTACCAGCTCACAGCTTGTCATGCCTGATCAGCACCCTCAGGATCAAACCTCTCGGCTGCTCTACCAGCTCCTGCTGCTCAAAGCAGTTGAGGTATTACAGTTCTTTGTGGTATAGTATCTTTCCTGTGTTGTCACATCCAGCACCTCCCTGCCTGAGTTACACTGTAACTTAATCCATTATATTGGCCTAATGGCCAGGAGGCAGAAAGGGTTTTATGGTGAAGAAGCACACGTCCTGTATGGTCTCTTCCTCGGAGCTCCACTGCTCACGGCTCCTTTTAGACCCTTTTCCCGGGGTCAGTTTTCTCCAGCTGCCCCTCCCGATGAGCCATTCCAAAGGAGCCTCTGTCTTTCAAGTTTAGCCTCCAAATGACAATAATTTCTATCCTTTGGTTATCTTTGTGGATCATCCACAACCTAGCAATAACCATCCTATTTCAGCTACAGTTACTGTTTTCCTCACATTTCACAAAAGCCTATGTTCCATCAGCTCACACAATTCCTTCTATGCATCACCTCGATTCTCCACTCTCAGATGCTTTGAATGTTGGACCTGTATGTGGTAGCATAAACCCAGCCCTCTGCATACACCCAGTGATGGGTCCTCACTGACTTCTGTGTTAAGTGACCTGACACCAGATCCTCAGCCCTGGCTAGTCTGTAGGGAAGCCTGGAGTTGCAATGGCCCTTTAGAGTTGGCTTGCATTGGCTGACATGATGGGTCTTTATAGGCCCTGATCAGGCACTGGTGGGTCTCTCTGGGAAAGGCAGCTTTCCACAGCTGGAGCCCCAAAAGGGGGCAGCTGAATGTCATCTGCCTAAAGCACTCCTGGCAGCTGGACAGCAAATCATCCAGAAAAATAGAAATTCAGGTGGCATATAGGTGGGCAGTGTCCTGGGGACAGTGATGGCCTTAGCATAAGTGTTCTGGAGTTTTTAATAGTATGGGAATAATGGCATGGAGAAGAATTTTAGACAGAATTGGCCTCAAGGACAGCTGTTGGAGATGGCGGGACTGAGTTCCCAGGGCAGGTCTGAGGTAGCTGCTCCTAGAAAGGCCCCCGTGCATGGCAATCCAGAGGATGGCGTCCAGGAGCTGGGCTTTCATTATATTCTCAGTGAACAGTTAACTAATGACAATGCTTCACCATGTTTGAACCATTAGCACAATCATGGTTTATGCTGAAAACCGTTTTACCTTCTGGGATAATGAAATTTCATGTGCCCAGCAGAGGGTGCCTAGATGGCCATTCCCCAGTAGGAACCTTGGGTTCTGAGTCTCTATGGGATTCCCTGGGCAGAAACATCACACCCCTGTTTGCTTCAAAATATAATTGCTTGGGGGAAGTTCGCTCTGTGACACCTTGCTGATAGAGAGAACACGTGAGGAGTCTGCAGGCAGTTTCCTCCGGATTATGTCTTTGCGTTTATGTCCCTACAGGGTATCCCAACTTTACCATGATAATAAATCTTACCTCTGAGTACTGGCCCCTGATGACACTCAGGAATCATTCTTGAGACTCTCTGAATGAGTGAATGTTTTAAGGATCCCATTTTGTCATTGACAAAAATGACACTGAACAAGAAAGCTATGGAATTTGTTTCATCAGCACTCAGACTATATAAATAAATTGAACTGTTCCTTCTTTAACAGGTACAGGACACTGGAAATGATGGTACTGGACATGAAACGATCTGAACAGTCAATCATGAATAGAAAATAATAAAATAAAAAAAGAAGTTAAGTTAGTAAGGGTTGATGAGGATAAATAATGAATAAGAATTCCTTATGATGTTAAATAATAATATATAAGCTTGCTTGAAGAATAAATGGTTAATATTATCATTTAGAAAAGGAGTAATTATTAGTTGTAATATTAAAATCAAATATTATAATTTTTTTTCTGATGAGTTCTCTTTCCCATATGCTTAAGTTTGTGGAACAGGCCTGAATAACATAAAAAATATTAATTTTGGGGTAGTTTCCTAAACCCAGCAAGGTCAAATAAAGAAACAAAGAGAAAATAGATCGATCTAAACTTAGTCTCTGTATTAGGAAATAAAATTTCTTTTTAATATCTGTGTTGCCCATATTAATTTGCCAAGTCTGAATGAGATAAAATTATGGCATAAAAACAAGTATATCTTTTATTCTTTTTTGACTGTTCACCTCTAATAATTCCAGAAATGATTCATCATAAGTAATTTATTTTTTAAACTATTATAGGAACTCCAAATACTGGTTTGGTCATGATAAATATTTTCCTAAAAAAGCTTATATAATGTCAAGATATGTCCAATGACATATTTTTTATTTTCCCTAGAGTATATGATTTCTATTCTTCAGTTTGAAATGAGGCAGTGAAATTGGAATCTTTACACAGTATTTATTTCTGTTTTTATAGGGATGCACTGTATAACTCACAAGCAGCTACATATACGTTTCAATAAATATATGTTCAATGTTACTCAGTTGTGCACCTTAATGCCTACATTTCATTCTTTCAAAATGACTTTACAACCATTCTTTGTCAGAATATACCTATTTATATAAATGCAGAATTGCAAATGCCAACTTTGCAAAGAAGCCATCCCAGGGGTTTCAAATATTGACTGCATTAACTCCCACCCTCTATAATTTTTTAAGTGAACTACTCTAGTGGTCTATATCAGCTTTTTATTCCTGTGTGAAAAATCACTGTAAATTCGGTGTCTTAAGTTAATGCTTATTTATTATCTCACAGTCATGTAGATGAGAAATCCAGGTCAGGTTGGTGGGATTCTGTGTGCAGTTTCTCACAATCCAAAGGCATGACATCAGGTGGCTGGTGCTTACCTGGAGGCCTGTTGGAAAGAATCCATCGCCAAGCTCATTCAGGTTATTTGCAGAATTCTGGTCCTCACGGCTCTAGGACTAAGCTCACTGCTTCTTACTGGCTCTCAGAGTGTTGTTTCTAGTGTCCAGAAGTTGCACGTGCACACGGCCCCTCTATCTTAAAACCAGCAATAGCATGCCGAATACTCAGGATTCAAATCTCCTTTCCCTTCTTGTTACCAGACAGAGAACAGTTTTTATTTTAGAGGACTCATGTGTTTAAAGTTAGGTATAAGCATGTAAGATCTTAAATGGCTTATAAACTTAATTACATCTGCAAAATGCCTTTCAGCCATGTGATGAAACAAATACAGGAGAACATCCAAAATATTAACAGGCCGGGATTTGTGCGAGGAATTACAGGCAGGCATCTTAGAATCACAACCTTTAAAAATGTGCTATAATTTATTTGCATGTACTTTATCTCTCTTGATTACAAACTTCCTGGAATCAGAAATAAAGCAGTGCTTTTTTTACCACCTAAAGAGAAAAGAGAACATATTTTTAATTGTATAGTTGGCATTCAGTAAATATTCATTGAATTGTTGGATAAGAAATAGAAAAAGGGAGTGGGGGATCATGGGAAGATGGGAGCATGAGTAGTTCAGGGGAAATATCCTCCCCAAAACGTATATATTTATGAAAACACAATAAATACAACTATTCCTAAAAGAGACACCAGTGGATGCAGTACAACAGCCAGGATACATCTACATCTGTGAGAACTCAACATCACATGAAGGGGGTAAGATACAAGCTGCGGCCAGGTGGGACCTGAACGCTCCCCCACCCCAAAACCCAGTGGGAAGAAAGAAGTCAAACAGAGAGGGAGTGAAAGCCCAAGACTGCTAAACAACCAACTCTAGAAATCCGCACCCAGAATGCAGAGACAAGGTGCACAGGGTGCTGGATATTAGAGAAACAGAAAAGCAAAACCTGTGGGCAGGTCCCCACAACCAGCACCCCAGAAACAAAGGAAAAGTGAGTGCTTTCTGCAAGTCTTAAAGAAACAGGGACCCCATAGCTGGACAAAGTCCTGGCAGCTGGGAATACCGGGGTAACTTAGGCACCCTAAACCCCAGGGAGGCAGTGCACCTCTGAAGCCCCTCACAGCACTAAGCAGCCTGCCAGCAATTCGTTCAACTGGCACAGACCCCGATACACCAGCCCAGTAGCGGAGGAGTGTCAGCGTGTGCCGGGGACAGCAGCGCCGGAAGGGACCAAGAGCAGATCATTGCGCTGCAGAATAGGCTTGTGCTAGCCCACAGTAGTGTGACCGAACAGGCTGGGAGTGCCTCGTGCTCACCGGTGGCAGTGAAGCCAGAGGAACCTGGTAAAAGATTGCGCGGAAGAGGCCTGCGCACCTGCAGTGTAGCCAGAGGGAGCAGGTGCACTTCCAGCAGCCAACCAGAATCCCAGACCAACTCACAGCCTTCCAGGCCAGACCCAAAGGCTGCTGCTGCTACACAGCTGCCCGGCAGGGTCACCGCTAGCATGGAGGAGTGCAACTGGTGTGCCTGCCACTCCCCGCAGGACTCTGTGCTGCTCTAACAGACACCCTGCCCACAGCAGCTTAGGGGACTAAACCCAGTGGCTGCTCCAGGAGTGCGGGTAACCATCACAGGCAGCGGAGAAGGGAAAGGCATTCAGCAAGCAGGAAAGGACTTTCTTCTCCCAGCTGACAAATGTGCAACCTGCCTACATCCACTGCTATCACCATGAAAAGGCAAAATTCGGGTCCAGTCAAAGATAGTTACACCTGAGAAACTATCTGCAAAGGCAGACCTAACCAGACTCCCTGAAAAATAATTCAAAATAAAAATCATAAACATGCTGACAGAGCTGCAGAGAAATATGCAAGAGCTAAGGGATGAAGTCTGGAGGGAGATTACAGAGGTGAAACAAACCGGAAGGATTTATAAGCAGAATGGATAAGACACAAGAGGCCATTGATGGAATAGAAACCAGAGAACAGGAACGCATAGAAGTTGACGCAGAGAGAGATAAAAGGATCTCCAGCAATGAAACAATATTAAGAGAAATGTGTGACCAATCCAAAAGGAACAATATCCACATTATAGGGAAACCAGAGAAACAAGAGAGAGAAAAAGGGATAGAAAGTGTCTTTGAAGAAATAATTGCTGAGAACTTCCCCAAACTGGGGGAGGAAATAGTTGCTCAGACTACGGAGGCACACAGAACTCCCGAGAGATGGGACCCAAAGAGGACAACACCAAGACATATAATAATTAAAATGGCAAAGATCAAGGACAAGGACAGAATATTGAAGGCAGCCAGAGAGAGAAAAAATGTCACCTGCAAAAGAAAACCCATCAGGCTATCATCAGACTTCTCAACAGAAACCTTACAGGCCAGAAGAGAATGGCATGACATATTTAATACAATGAAACAAAGGGCCTTGAAAAAAGGATACGGTACCCAGCACGATTATCATTTAAATATGAAGAAGGGATTAAACAATTCCCAGACAAGCAAAAGATGAGGGAATTTGCCTCCCAAAAACCACTTCTACAGGGTATCTTAGACTGCTCTAGATGGGAGCACTCCTAGAAAGAGCACAGAAAAAACACACAACACATGAAGAGTGAAGGAGGAGGAAAAAGAAGGGAAAGAAATAATCATCAGACTGTGTTTATAACAGCTCAATAAGCAAGAGAGATCAGACAGTAAGGTAGAAAACAAGCTAACCTTGAACCTTTGGTAACCACAAATCTAAAGCCTGCAATGGCAATAAGTACATATCTTTCAATAATCACCATAAATGTAAATGGACTGCATGCACCAATCAATAGACACAGAGTAATAGAATGGGTAAAAAAGCAAGATCCATCTATATGTCGCTTTCAAGAGACTCACCTCAAACCCAAAGACATGCACAGATTAAAAGTCAAGGGATGGAAAAAGATATTTCATGCAAACAACAGAGAGAAAAAAGCAGGTGTTGCAATACTAGTATCAGACAAAATAGACTTAAAAATAAAGAAAGCAACAAGAGATAAAGAAGGATATTACATAATGATAAAGGGCTCAGTACAACAAGAGGATGTAACTATTATAACATATATGCACCCAACAAAGGACACCAGTATATGTGAAACAAATACTAACAGAATTAAAGTAGGAAATAGAATGCAATGCATTCATTTTGGGAGACTTTAACACACCACTCACTCCAAAGGACAGATACACTAGACAGAAAATAAGTAAGGACACAGAGGCACTGAACAACACACTAGAACAGATGGACCTAACAGACATCTATAGAACACTACATCCAAAAGCATCAGGATACACATTCTTCTCAAGTGCACATGGAACATTCTCCAGAATAGACCACATACTAGGCCACAAAAAGAACCTCAGTAAATTCCAAAAGATTGAAATCCTACCAGTCAACTTTTCAGACCACAAAGGTATAAAACTAGAAATAAATTGTGCAAAGAAAGCAAAGAGGCTCACAAACACATGGAGGCTTAACAACATGCTCCTAAATAATCAACGGATCAATGACCAAATCAAAATGGAGATCGAGCAATATATGGAAACAAATGACAACAACAACACAAAGCCCCAACTTCTGTGGGATGCAGCAAAAGCAGTCTTAAGAGGAAAGTATATAGCAATCCAGGCATATTTAGAAAAGGAAGAACAATCCCAAATGAATAGTCTAATGTCACAATTATCTAAACTGGAAAAAGAAGAACAAATGAGGCCTAAGGTCAGCAGACGGAGGGACATAAAAAAGATCAGAGAAAAAATAAAGATATTTGAGAAGAATAAAACAATAGAAAATATCAAAGAAACCAATAGCTGGTTCTCCAAGAAAATAAACAAAATAGATAAGCCTCTAGCCAGACTTATTAAGAGAAAAAGAGAGTCAACACACATCAACAGAAACAGAAATGAGAAAGGAAAAATCACGATGGACCCCACAGAAATACAAAGAATTATTAGAGAACACTATGAAAATCTATATGCTAACAAGCTGGGAAACCTAGGAGAAATGGACAACTTCCTGGAAAAATACAACCTTCTAAGACTTACCCAGAAAGAAACAGAGATTCTAAACAGACCACTCACAAGCAACGAAATTGAATCGGTAATCAAAAAACTACCCAAGAACAAAACCACCAGGCCAGATGGATTTATCTCAGAATTTTATCAGACATACAGAGAAGACAGAACTATCCCTGATGAACGTAGATGCAAAAATACTCAACAAAATACTAGCAAACCGAATTAAAAAATACATCAGGAGGATCATACACCATGACCAAATGGGATTTATCCCAGGGATGCAAGGATGGTACAACATTCGAAAATCCATCAACATCATCCACCACATCAACAAAAAGAAAGACAAAAACCACATGATCATCTCCATAGATGCTGAAAAAGCATTTGACAAAATTCAACATCCATTCATGATAAAAACTCTCAACAAAATGGGCATAGAGGGCAAGTATCTCAACATAATAAAGGCCATATATGATCAACCCACAGCTAACATCATACTGAACAGCGAGAGGCTGAAACCTTTTCCTCTGAGATCAGGAACAAGACAGGGATGCCCACTCTCCCCACTGTTATTCAATGTGGTACTGGAGGTCCTAGCCACGGAAATCAGGCAAAACAAAGAAATACAAGGAATCCAGATTGGTGAGGAAGAAGTCAAACTGTCACTATTTGCAGATGACATGATATTGTACATAACAAACCCTAAAGACTCCACTCCAAGACTACTAGAACTGATATCGGAATTCAGCAAAGTTGCAGGATACAAAATTAACACACACAAATCTGTAGCTTTCCTATACACTAACAATGAAATAATAGAGAAATCAGGAAGACAATTCCATTCATAATTGCATCAAAAAGAATAAAATAACTAGGAATAAACCTAACCAAGGAAGTGAAAGGCCTATACCCTGAAAACTATAAGACACTCTTAAGAGAAATTAAAGAGGTCACTAAAAAATGGTAACTCATCCCATGCTCCTAGCTAGGAAGAATTAAGGTCATCAAAATGGCCATCCTGCCCAAAGCAATGTACAGATTCGATGCAATCCCTATCAAATTACCAACAGCATTCTTCAATGAACCGGAACAAATAGTTCAAAAAGTCATATGGAACTGTCAAAGACCCCGTATATCCAACGCAATCCTGAGAAGGAAGAATAAACTGGGGGGGATCTCACTCCCCAACTCCAAGCTCTACTACAAAGGCACAGTAATCAAAACAATTTGGTACTGGCACAAGAACAGAGCCACAGACCAGTGGAACAGAATAGAGACTCCAGACATTAAGCCAAACATATATGGCCAATTAATATATGATAAAGCAGCCATGGACATGCAATGGGGAAATGACAGTCTCTTCAACAGATGGTACTGGCAAAGCTGGACAGCTACATGTAAGAGAATGAAACTGGATCACTATCTAACCCCATACATAAAAGTAAACTCCAAATGGATCAAAGACCTGAATGTAAGTCATGAAACCATAAAACTCTTAGAAAAAAGCATGGGCAAATATCTCATGGACATAAACATGAGTGACCTCTGCTTGAACATATCTCCCCAGGCAAGGGAAACAAAAGAAAAAATGAGCAAGTGGGACTACGTCAAGCTGAAAACCTTCTGTACAGCAAAGGACACCATCAATAGAACAAAAAGGTATCCTACAGTATGAGAGAACATATTCATAAATGACAGATCCGATAAAGGATTGACATCCAAAATATATAAAGAGCTCACACACCTCAACAAACAAAAAGCAAATAATCCAATTAAAAAATGGGCAGAGTCACTGAATAGACAGTTCTCTAAAGAAGAAATCCAGCTGGTCAACAGGCACATGAAAAGATGCTCCACATCACTAATCATCAAAGAAATGCAAATTAAAACCACAATAAGATATCACCTCACACCAGTAAGGATCGCCATCATCAAAAAGACAAACAACAACAATTGTTGGCGAGGTTGTGGAGGAAGGGGAACCCTCCTACACTGCTGGTGGGAATGTAAACTAGTTCAACCATTGTGGAAAGCAGTATGGAGGTTCCTCAGAATGCTCAAAATAGAAATACCATTTGACCCAGGAATTCCACTCCTAGGAATTTACCCTAAGAATGCAGCACTCCAGTTTAAAAAAGACAGATGCACCCCTATGTTTATTGCTGCACTATTTACTATAGCCAAGATATGGAAGCAACCTAAATGTCCATCAGTAGATGAATGAATAAAGATGTGGTACATATACACAATGGACTATTACTCAGCCATAAGAAAAAAATATATCCTACCATTCACAACAACATGAATGGAGCTAGAGGGTATTATGCTCAGTGAAATAATCCAGGCAGAGAAAGACAAGTACCAAATGATTTCACTGATGTGTGGAGTATAAGAACATAGGGAAACTGAAGGAACAAAACAGCCACAGAATCACAGAACCCAGGAATGGGCTGACAGTTACCAAAGGGAAAGTGACTGCAGAGGATGGGTGGGAGTGGAGGGACAAGGGGAGGAAAAAGAAAGAGGACATTATAATTATCATGTATAGTGTGTGGGGGGCATGGGGAGGGCTATGCAACACAGAGAAGACAAATAGTGATTTTACAGCATCTTACTATTCAGATGGACAGTGACTGTGAAGAGGTATGTGGGGGGGGACTTGGTGAAGGTGGAGCCTAGTAAACATAATGTTCTTCATGTAATTGTAGATTAATGATACCAAAATAAAAATATAAAAATAATAAATAAATAAATAGAAATAAATATGTTATAAATATAAAGAAAGTGTGGGAGGGAGGAGACGGGGGATTCAAGGATAAAAAGAGTTCAGTCTTTTGGAATTAGGAATTTTGTGTAATAGTCATGTAAACGGAGAAAAGCGGAAATGGCGTCCTTAGGGTCTTCTGAGAAGGAATGAGCATGTAGATTCTCTTCTAGAGGCAACAGCAGCAATATGTAAGCATAAGAATGTTGCAATATGTCAGTTTTTAATTATTTTCCAGGATTAGAGACAATCATACTGCTTAGGATGTCTCTGAATGGATGACAGAGGTCACAGATACACCACATAAAGACAATAGACCTTTAAAAGAAAATTGCTATGTTCAGAAAAATATAAGAAGTTGTTAATTCTACATTATTAATAAAATGTTTGATATTAAAGGGTAATGATAAAAGACTTCTGGGTATCAAAAATATAATAATATAATGGATTCAATGAAAAATAAAAGATTGACATTTTGAAAACATAAGGTAATTTAAGAATTGAGATAAGACGGCCCAACATATGCATATGAGCATTTGTAAAAATGCATATGACATAGAAATCATAGTGAATATTATTAAAGAAAGCATTTTCTCAGAATAGTTACATATGAGCATCAATATTCAAATACAATGTAAAAGAAAAATAAGGAGAAATAATTTATTAAAGAAAAGTTTTCAAAGTCTAAATAATTTCTTAAAAAGAATGTTCTTGGGAATTATCAAGATTAGTTATAAAGTTAAATCCTGAAAATGTCTTCAGAGAAATTATAGTAATATGATGACAAGAATTTATGCATTAATGGCCAATAAGATAGCATCATGTTTTGCAATAGTCATATTTTTATATGTGGCCAATAAATCATGGTATATGGAATAATGCCATCATCCCATTTCCCTAAGATATGAAGTGGGCTGTGCCTATGTTGAGAGCACGCAGGAAGGGAGGATGGTGAAGGGACGGTCTGGGGTGGGGTCAGCTCCCCATCTGCAGTTGCCCAGGTCCCAAATAATTGTTTGACATTTGGGGTTTAGGAGTCAGGCATTAGAACGTATGAATACTTTCTAAAACATTGGCAAAATACTGGGGAAAACTATAAAATAATTTGAAGCATTTGTCTTGGAGCTCACAGGGATGGATTTAAGTCAAACAAGAGGACCATTGTTCTACCCTGTGAGTTGTTGATGCCCTAGACATGCATTATTTGAGCAAAATATTAATGGGATACAATTATTTCAGTTAATAATTTGCATGTACTCAACTTATTTTATATATGACCCACCAAATAAATTACAGGGCAATGTGTACTATTACACACAATCCTGGGCAAATGTGGATAAATTGATTTTCAATTGCTGCCAACAACTAGCAGATAAAAACTGGGAGAGTTCATTTTTTTTTATAACATGGCATTTGGATTCAATATGAGAACTTCATATTGACCGATTTTGTGGCATATGACCTTATTACTACAAACACTGACAAGATTGAAAATGTAGTATTTGTTATTACCAATTAAGTGCACATTGTATGTATTCCTATCATTTCCATTTTATGCAGGGCTGACTGTGGCAAAGTCCCCCTGAGGTAGTTAATATCACCTCAGTTTAATCGTGAGGAAAAAGCACACAGAACAGAAATAATGAATGGCAAGTTAGATGTATTTTTTGATGCCATGTCACAGGACTGAGAATGCGGCAGTATTTGATTGGCTCTGTCCCTCTGTCCTTTAGCATTAAACCTGCATTTGATCATTTAAAGAAGTGTTGCATCTGAAAGGGAAGAAACTTCAGCCATTGGAATATGTTTCAAGGTCTAAGGAAAACAGATTGCTTTTGTTCTCCTGTAAAAATATTACATATTTCCCTTTTATTTTTATCTAAGAAGTAATAATAAGGAATCTTTTAAAGCCCATTTAAATTTGATTTTCACCTGATTTCATTTTTCACATTCCACTTAACTTGTGATTTGGATATCAGAATTACTGAAAATACACATAGGAGAAAAGCAAAAACAAGTGGTTTCTTGGTGATTTGGAGAAACAAGCCTTGACCCTAGATGAGGCCCTTACATCTAGGGAAAAGAGGTTCAAGCTGTGAATTTTTACTGACCTTCTGCATTAGGTGTGGTCTGACGTGTGTCAAAATTTGTGTCAGGATTAACTTGACCACTAGCTCTTGAGGCTGATATAATCTGGCAATTTACAGATGACAAGAGTAGATTCGGAGATTTAAGTGGTATTATCTGGTTGCTCTGCTAGTATTTCATATGTTAAAGTGATAGATATAGATATTTACATTTTAATTTTTGTCTAAATAAATACCCCATAATAGCAAATAAAATTTTTTAGGTCAACTCTGAAGTAAATTTATTATGTCTACTAAAAGCTAACATAAAAAAAAATCACATGAAATGAAAACTATTAAAATATGCATTCACTACAGATGAAAATGTAAAGAATGTATATGGTTTCCTTTATGCCCAAATAAATTCGTTTTGTGTTCAATTTTAGTCATTCCCAAATCTTTATCTTTTTCCTGATGTCTTACCCCTAACCTGCTTTGTCTCCTGCAACAACCCAAACGTAATGACAGGTGCAGAGAGCGTGCGCCTCACCTTCAGAGCCTCTGAAGGAGCTCCAACTCATGTCTCTGTCCAATACACAAATGCCCCTGCCTCGGTGATTCTGATTTAAAATAAATGCATGTATCACTTCTTGTGTTAATCAAAATGTATATCTACATATTCAGGGTATATTCAGTTTACTTATGGTTAATTAAAATTGCTACAGTTAATGGAATACTGTGCAGATGTTCTTCAAAAATGTATGCAACCACCCCACTCATCAGCATATAGCCAAAGGATATGAAATCACTATCCACACTCCTGTGATTATGGCAGCGTTTTTCATAATAACTAAAATGTAGGAATGACCCTAAATATCCATTGACAAATGAATGAATAGTATATTACAGACTTAAAAAAGGAAATACTGCCATTTGCAACAACATGGATAAACCTGGAGGGCATCATACTAAGTGAAATAATCCAGGCTCGGGAAGACAAACACAGCTTGATGACACTAATGTGTCATCAAAAATATCGGAATCATAGAGAAGAGAACAGAATGGTGGTTGTCAGTGGCTGAGGAGAGGGAGAAAAGGTGAGTGCATAAAATCTGCATTACTATTATTAAAATGAATAAACTTTGAAGATCTAATGCACAGCAAAGTGCACATAGTTACATATTGTCTTGTACACTTGAAATTTGCCAAGACAGATTTCACCAGCTGGTGGTGTTCTCAGCAGACAAAAGAAAAAAAATTATGTGAGGTGATAGGTATGTTAACTAGCTTCATTTTGGTGATAGTTTTAATGTGTGCATATATGAAAATATTAGTTGTACACTTCAAATACATAAAATTTTAATTTTGTCCATCATACCTCAGTAAACTAGGAGGAAAACAACCACTTCATGATTGTTGAGATAACAAAGTCTGTGCAATTTCAGTGTGACATGTGGAAGTCATCACTGAACAGCAGTTGTGACATGCACCATCCTCATCAGCCGCTCTGCCCACAGCACGTCCCCATCATAGTCGCTGTACCATCTGCTACCTGGATTTCTAAGTGATACAGTTATTGCACTGTTTCTATCTACTATTTCATTTTCACAACACATCCTAGGTTGCTAATAAAGATAATATTTCACTGGAAGCTCCATGATATGCATAGAATATTAAAAATCAAAGGTAAAAATTAAACAGAAAGCAATAAATTCATGGAAATTTGAAAAAAAATTCTGGATAACCATAAAGCCTCCACTATCACTACGAAGGCATGGATTATTTCCCAAAGGTGCCTTTTAAATTCAGAAAATAGTTTATTGTCCCTGTAGGCAGTTCATCTTGCCCATTACTATTTAACTTTAATGCTTTTATCCATTTTTTATTTCTGAGTTAATCTGGACAAGAAATCATTTAATTAGGAAGAACAGTTTCATATAATATAAAAGGGTGTTTAAGCAATAAGTTACCCTAGGAACTATTTAACCGTGCTGTGCGCTGACTGGGAAACAGAAAGAAAGAAAAAAATCCCACAAACAACCAAGTAAAAATAGGAAATACTATACTCAGCAACTGGTATTGAGGATTTGGACATATAAGTATGAATTTTTAATTAAATTTCACGTGAGCCCATCAAGAGCCCACCCCAATGTGACTCAACACTGTCTCATACAAAGACCATCACCCACCTTCCCCTCCAGGGAGCATGTTTATGAAACATCCCCCAAATCATTTTATTGTGTAAGAAGTGCAGCCATTCACACCCAAACAGCACTTAAAATATAATTCTGGGCTTGACCAACTCCCACATAGATCATGTCACTCATTTCCTAAACTGATCTCCTTAAATCTGGTAGGATTTCAACCCAGACAACAGTCCACACATTGCATAGCAGTATCAGCAGCTATGCAAGCACCTCCCAGTGTGCCATGAAAACAGCCCTGCTGGTGGGGAATAGTTTCTCTTACCTACACCCTATAAAGCCTCTCCACTAAGATTCAATCCTCCCCAACTCCAGGGGATTCATCACAGACCCGGAGCATGATGCCCCTTACCTTCCTCAGTAAGTATATTTATCTTTTAAGTTCAATTGCTTTTCTAAGTAAAGTTTTGGTTGAATTATGTACAAATAAATTATCTTCGTTTTTGAAGTACCCTTTGCACCCATTTAGTATGTATTTTGTCACACAGTATCTTCTTTTTTTAGTGACCGTATCTTCATGATATGATATAATTTAGTGTAGAACTTAATATTATGTTCCATAAGTCCAGGTAATACATTTACAGGAGTATATAGGTAATATCAGTATTGACTGTATTTTCAATTTCACTGTTTCACTACCACTTTACAACAGACTATGAGGTGTATCACCAATTCTGTCCAGAATTGTATAATGATTTACAATTTAGGCTCATGGCACATCTTAAAAAATTGTATAAGTCTTTAAGCAGTTCATTCAAATTTAAGCTTAACATATACATATATTGCATGTTCTATTTTACAGCTAGCAAAGAATTTCTCTGACTTGAGTGGTGAACTAAAAGGCAGTATAGTTCCTCAGATAAGGGAAGCCCTGAAGTCTTGGGTATTCTTGGGACTAAAGACAATGTTAAATTGATTGGGTCCAGGACTCCGGGGTTTCCCCAGAGAACAAACCACACGGACACGCAGATGTAAATCCAAGCAAATCCTTTATTCAGCCAGCAAGCTGGAGCCGACAGCACCTCCCCTGACACACAGGCCGAGTCTGAGCTGCCGACCCCCCAGCAACTTTAGGTATAGATTATATAGGATTTCTACAGCCATTGCACCAAAGCCCACACATTACCACAACCAATGAATTTGAAACACATCCCATACTTTAACCAATAAAGTTGAAACGGGGACCCGCTGCTTGCCTGACCTTTGCAAGAGCATTCCTTAACGTCTTGTCATGAGTTTCGTCCCCCTTAGGGTATGGAAACTGGGTGGCTCTCACTCTAGGGTGTTTCCTGCATTCCTTTACAAAATTACAGTGTACATGAGTTTCACATACCTTAGAACTCTTTTCCAAACTTATACAATAAAGATGCTTCCTTAGTTATTTTTAGGAAACATATTTCAATGAAAATGAATCTATAGGCTTTACTAATGCTAGTACTGAAATATAGGTTTATATAACTCATATAGATTATGGAAATTATTTCCTAAAACGACAATCTTAAATCTGGAATTATTTCAACCCATATAATAACCACATTGTCAAAAGACCAAAAGTTATGCAACTACATTACAATCTTTTATGAAAAGTAATCTTACTTGTTAGATCATATTTCCCAGTTCAGTCAAATAAAATTTCATTTTTTAGGTTCCCTGGTTACTGATATCCCTAAATGTATCAACTGTTTATTCTGATAGTTATAAACAGCAGTTTCTTAATAAATTATAATAAAAATTCTCTTAAGTGTTTGTTGAATCATTCATTTCTTCTGAGATCAATAACAGATAAAACACAATTAGAACATATACCTTTCATTGTCCCCACACTTTTAAAAACTCACCAGATTGGTTAGCTGACAGTGATCTTACAGTCATCACATGAACAAAGTCATTTTTCTGAGTAGAAATCTGTGAATAGTTTTCAAACCACTGTAATACTCAACTCTCATCTCTGCACATGACATTTGAGATAATGTCATGAAGCATCTGCAACAGCCATGAATCAAAGACATCTTTTCTTGGAGATTAAGTATAACACCTGTTTTGTGCATGTGTGTGTCCACTTGGGAATGTCCACCGGGAGCTGAATAATGTAGGTTAAGTAACTAACAGGGCAGGGTGGCCTTAGGCCACTGTTGGGAAAGGAGTTCCTATCATTTCTTTAGGTGTTTCCATAGATCAGTTGATGTGTAATTCATTAGGGAAACAAACAAATATACTAACACCGTGCACAAAAGTAAACTCAAAATGGATTAAAAACCTAAATATAAGACATGAAACCTCTAAACTCTTAGAAGAAAACATGGACAAAAATCTCATGAACATAAGCATGAGTAATATTTCCTTTAAACATCTCCCTAGGTAAGTGAAATAATACAAAGCACAAATAAACAAGTAGCCTCACATCAAACTAAAAAGCTTCTGTACAGGAAAGGAAATCATCGAGAAAACAATTGTGTGGGAGAATATATTTGCAAATGATATATCCAATAAAGGGTTAACATCTAAAATACATAAAGAACTCATATGCTTCAACATCAAATAAACAATAACCTGAACAAAATATGGGCAGAGGCCCTAAACAAACAATTTTTCCTGAGCACATATACAGATGGCCAACAGACACATGAAAATAGTCTCCACATTGTTAATTATCAAGGAAATGAAAACCAAAAACGCAACGAGATAGCACGTCACAACTGTCAGAATGTACACTATCCAAAAGACAAGAAAAGTATGTTGGTGAGGATGTGGTGCAAAGGAAACCTTCCCACGGCATTGGTGGGAATGTAAATTGGTGCAGCCTCAAGCAGAATGGAGGTTGCTCAAAACACTACAAATATAAATGCCAGAAGACTCAGTTATTCCACTTCTAGGAATTTACCCAAAGAAAACAAAAGGTCTGATTCAAAAATATATGCACCCCTATACTTATTGCCACATTATTTACAGTAGCCAAGGTATGGAAGCAACCTAAGTGTCCAGTAATTGATGAAAGGATAAAGAAAATATGTACATATATACAATGTAATATTTGGCCATAATAAAGAAATCTTACCACTTGTGGCAACACGGATGAACCTAGAGGGTATTATGCTAAATGAAATATGCCAGCTGGAGAAACACAAATACCATATGATTTCACTTATATGTGGAATATAAAAATAAAACAAAATGAACAGAACAGCAGTAGACTCATGGACACTGAGAAATGACTGGTAGTTACCATGGGGGCAAGATTGGGGTGGGTGGGTGATATAGTTGTTGGGATAAAATCTCAATCAGAATACAAATTAGTCATGGTGATGAAAGTACTGAATAGCGAATATAGCCACTGGTTCTGTAACATCTTTACATACTGACAGTATCTGCACTAGGTGGGGCGAGTATATAATAATGTGTATAATTGTTGAATCACTGTGGTGTGTACTTGGAACCAATGTAACACTTATATCAACTACACTTCAATAAAAGAGAATCCAGTTCATTATGAGTTGACGTTGCTCTGTGATCAGCGGTGCCCCGCGGCCAGGTGCTCTGTGTCTGCCGAGACCCAGCAGCATGGCAAGAGCTGCTTTTAAATGCCATGTAATTTTCCAGTGTGGATGGCATGAATTCACTCTACCATTTTAGTACTTTTTTTTTGTAATTCTCCTATTGGAGCTTGCAGGAAATGTCACCTAATGCCATTTCCTAAAAATAAAATATTCTGTTGGATTCTCCCAGAGGAGAGCGCCGCCCCAAATCACTGACAGAAGGCGTCTCTTGATGCAACAAGCAAGAAGAATTTATTCAGAGACCAGCTAGCTGGGGTCCAAGTGTCAGCCCGATGCAGTGGGTCTCAACAAGGACCCTGAGCACTTAAAGTCAGAGGTTTTTATAGCATTTTCAAAAAGGGCAGTATTTTTTCACAAGCACATCACATTGTTTTTCCAAAAACACATACATTTCGGCTGACGCCACATCCTGGGGGTCTGGCGAGATAAGATCACCCTTGGAATATTAGGGTGGTTCTTAGTAAGATAAGCTTGGTATGTATGATTAACTGATTGAGGTTAGCTAACTAAAGGTCACTGCAATCAACACTGGCTGACTAACTTGTTTTTCAAGGTTCTAATATTTTCCTATTTTCTTCCTTCTAGGTTAGAAAATGGTGTCTAAGCTTTTAAGATGGCTATACTTATGCTAACTTTCTATCCTTAATAAGGTTGATTCTTAGTGAAGGATTCTACAATTCAACATCTTAGATACTAGCAATTGTATGTTTCAGGTTGCAAAGTTGCTTGCACTGCACCCTGGAATGCCATAGATCCCTTTCCTGTTATTGACCCTCTAAAAATTCACTATCCTTTTGTGTAACCCAATATTTAGGTCAAAACGATAATTCAAGCATGCAATATGCTGCCTCCAGTACCCAAAAAGGAGTATGATGCTGTGCTCCCTTCTTTGTGCTGAGAGTAAGATGTGACTTTTCCTTCATTTTGAATACCTATCTCCCTTGGCTGGTGTACAACTTCCTACAAACTATTGTGGCAGTCCTCTGAATGTTGATATAGTTTATCTCCCACACGTTTGAGCACACGTGTCCCACAGGGTCTCCAATATGCTAACCATGTCTTGCTCATTCTTCCAGTAAGCATTTTGTAATCAGTCTGGTGGGCCAAGTTATTTTGTGTGAGAGGTTAAGACACCTTGCACTTCTTTTCACTACATTATTGGAAAGGGCAGTAGAATGAACCTAATATTAGGTAAAGCTGTAAGTATAAAATGTTCCTTGTGAATGTGAACTCTTCTTGATCCAATTTTGTGATGGTGATGAAAAACAGGTCTTTTAACAATTCAATAGTGTGCATTTGTCATGTTAATCAGGGTGGGATAAATTGAATTTCTGGAATCTCCCTCCTGGCCTGAGTTCCTTTACATATAAATAGGTGTTTATCACAGCAGAGCCTCCCGTCAATCTGGGATAAGGGGTGGAGACAACAGAGCCTTCTCTTCCTGGCGCAGAGTCGGTCTGCCACCTGCCACTCACCAGGGACCTGCCGATGGAGTTCCCCAAGAAAAGGGCTGGAGGGAGTAGAGAGTGCCCCAGGTGGGAGAGCCTGAGCCTTGGCTGAGGAGGTGGGCTGTGCCGAGCCTAGCCAAGGAATTTGAGCAAGCTGTGGGCAATAAAACAGTTTCTCCCAACCTACCCTTTCTCTGACTTACTTCATTTTTACTGGTTTCATAAGGGATTCATTTTGGGCCAGGAGCACCCTTCACCCTGGAGGTACAATCTGCCATAGTAAATGGACCACATCTCACGTAGGGACTCCGACTTGTTTGAGTTAAAGCTCTATGTATTTTTTAAAATTTATTTTTTCATTTAAATTTTGATACACAAATGTACATTAGTTTCAAAGGTATAACATTGTGGTTCAGCGGTTACCCATAGAACTGAATCCTCACCCCCACTAGTGTGGTTACTGTCTGTGAGTGTAGGAAGATGTCACAGAGTCACTCGCTCTTCTCTCAGTGCTGCAGTCCTATTGAGACAGGGACCATAGATGTAGTCAAAACAGAGTGAAGGCCTCCGGAGGGGGCAGGGTGGGATATTTGCAGTCAGAGCAATGTAACTACATGCAAGGAAACCCCCCTACTAAAACTTTATGTTAAACATTGAGCTCTGGAATCATTCTTCAGTGAAATCAGTTAATGTTCCCCAGATAAAGCAGAGTAGCACATGTTTTATTATGCTAATCATTTGTAACCATGTGTAAGATTCACTTTAGCAAGCTAAAAGGCCCAGGCCTATCTGCTGTCTTTCCTCTTTCAGATCTGAGGAGGTGATTTTGCAAACTGAGCAACTAACTTAGCATGCAGACCCAGCTGTAGACGGCATGGTAAAAGGCAGGAAGAATTCCATCTTAAAGATAAGATTGCATTTTAACAACCAGGAAGTTCAAGAGGCAAAATTCTTTAGCAAGTAGACAATACTGATGCCGGGGTTCTTGTTTGTGGAGCCGAAGAATGAGCTTCACAAACAGTCAAGGTAGGAGAGCAAGGTACAGGCTTTTATTTAGAGATAAAGTGAAAGGACAGAGCTCCTGGCTCACACCAGGAGGGGACAAGAGAGTCCGTAGTGGTGTGTTTTCTAGGGCGTTTTATAGGCAGTTGAGGATTTTTCGAGAACATGAAAAACTTAGGGGTGGGGACTTGTTAAGTGGGTCCTGAATATTAAAAATTAACTTAACTGTAAGGAATTTCCTGCCTTGATTTCTCTCTGGGACACTGGTGCCTTGGTCTGGGAGCACATCAAAAGGCTGCCTGCCTAGCCCCCAAGGTGGGCTGAGGTATTGTCTACTTGCTAAAGAATTTTGCCTCTTGAACTTCCTGGGTGTTAAAATGCAATCTTATCTTTAAGATGGAATTCTTCCTGCCTTTTACTGTGGAATACATCATTAAGAATCAACCTTATCAAGGATAGAAAGTTAGCATAAGCGTAGCCATCTTAAAAAGCTTAGACACCATTCTCTAACCTAGAAGGAAGAAAATAGGAAAATATTAGAACCTTGAAAAACAAGTTAGTCAGCCAGTGTTGATTGCAGTGACCTTTAGTTAGCTAACCTCAATCAGTTAATCATACATACCAAGCTTATCTTACTAAGAACCACCCTAACATTCCAAGGGTGATCTTATCTCGCCAGACCCCCAGGATGTGGCGTCAGCTGAAATGTATGTGTTTTTGGAAAAACAATGTGATGTGCTTGTGAAAAAATACTGCCCTTTTTGAAAATGCTATTAAAACCTCTGACTTTAAGTGCTCGGGGTCCTTGTTGAAACCCGCTGTGGTGGGCAGACACTTGGACCCCAGCTAGCTGGAATAACAATAAACCTCTTGCTTGTTGCATCGATCTGCCGTGGCCTTCGTCTCCTCACTGGGGGGGAAGCGCAGACCGGAATAAGGCCATTGGGTCTTACATTACCATGCCGTCCGTCTACAGCTGGGCCTGCATGCCAAGTCAGTTGCTCAGTTTGCAGAAGCACCTTGTCAGATCTGAAGGAGGAAAGACAGCAGATAGGCCTGGGTCTTTTAGCATGCTAAAGTGAATCTTACACATGGTTACAAATGATTAGCATAATAAAACATGTGCTACTCTTCTTTATCTGGGGAACATTAACTGATTTCACTGAGGAATGATTCCAGAGCTCAATGTTTAACACAAAGTTTTAGTAGGGGGGTTTCCCTGCATGAAGTTACATTGCTCTGACTGCAAATATCCCACCCTGCTCCCTCCAGAGGCCTTCACTCTATTTTGACTACATCTATGGTCCCTGTCTCACTATCCCTGTGATCAAATTATCTTATGCTTGAGATTTTTTTTGCCCATTTTTCTCCCTCATGCTCCTCACCACCCAAGCCAGCCCCTCCCCCATGGTAACCACCAGTCACTTCTCAGTGCCTGAGTCTCCTGCTATATTTCTCATTTTGTTTTGCTTTGTTTTTATATTCCACACTGAAATCATACAGTATTTGTCTTTCTCCATCTGGCTCATTTCCCTCTAGACCCATTCATGTTGTTGCAAATGGTAGAATTTTATTTCCATTTATGGTTCTATGGTTTTTGCAGAACTTAAAGTACTAAATTAATGGAGATGCAATAGGAATCACCATCCCTAAATCATTTAGACAAGTATAATCCAAAAGAAATATAGTCAGATATGTAATTTAAAAATATTTTAGTGACCACATTTAAAAAGTAAAAATAGATGGCAAATTAATGTATTAATATATTTTAAACTAATGTACTTTTGACAAATAATCAATATTAAAAATTAATAATGATAGTTTACATTTTATATTAAGCATTTAAAATCAACTGTACCGTGTATATTTCCACCTCATAACAATTCAGAATGTAAATTCTGATTGAAAATAGTTGGTTCAGTATTTAGTTTTAATAAAATTGATATTTGAAAAATTTGATTCACATACCCAAGAAATGCCTAATGTAGTCAGAATATTTTCAGTCACTAACACACATAATAAGAATTAGAAAATTGATTAAACCTTTTTAGAACACTTAAATTTATTTTGAACAAAATTCATATCCATTTGAAAGTTTTGTGTGTCCACATTAATTTACAGTTCTATTAAAACAGTATTTACAGAAATTAAAAAAGTTAAAACAAATTGAAAAGTAACTAAATTCATCAAAATCAAGAGTTGTTTTCAATGTTTCTCATAGATTGTGCAGACAATTTACATACACTATTGATTACAATTACATTTTTTTCACAGCATGTGTAAATTATAAAATATAATTAAATTTATAATATCATTTTTATTATATCATAAAATGTTTCTATTTCAATGTAAACACTCATACCTTTCTAGCTAGATCACAAATAAGCGCTGTTTTCTTTATTGATTTTAAATTTAACTGCAGCATGCCTAATTATGGTCTTGCTGATAAGATATAAATAACTGCATTTTTATTTTAATTATTGACATGTCTGCAGTATGTTTTGTTTCAGAATCTATAAACTGGTGTAATTGAAAGGAAGGAGTGACACACAGCAGCAATTCTCCAGAGAGTTCCACTTTATTGGGGAAAAAGTACTAGGTTATATAGGGAGGGACATAAGCTGATTGAGGTGTCACTTCAATGGGACTGGTGGCTATTGGCCAGGTGCTGGGAGTGGGAGTGGGGAGAGAGGTGATAGGTCTTTAGGTGGCGCCATCAGGAACTGAGGACCCGGAAGAGAAGCTGGAAGTTCCCCATCTTACTGGTGGGGGCCCTTCATTCCCCCCTTTCTCCTCTATGGGGCTGTGGATGTTGCTTTCTTTCTGACTGCTTCCTGCTGAACGGGGGCGGAGAAGGGAGTGAGGGCTTGAGGACCGGGAGGAAAGGGTTGATAGGACTTCCCACAGTAAGGACGAGTAGATGTGGACTTCTTCAGGTTGGAAATCAATGAAGGTTCTCCATAACCATAGGTCAAGGACTTGTTGATTCTAATGGTGCCAAGAGGATATGGGTGCAGAAGTCAGGCGTCTGCGGCCACTGTTTCCAGGAACAGTTTCCAGCAGAGAGAGGGGTCCATCTCAGTGTGTGGTGAGGAGGTTACATGAGGGTGAGGGATCTTCTGTGGCCAGAAGCTGATAGTTCCTGAGTAAAAGCTGGTTGAAAGTTTGATTAGAGATTTTACCTACTTGGGATTTGATAAACTTTACTATACAAGGTAAGAAGAGACAGGTGAGAAGAATGATTATTATAGGGCCTGCAATGGGCCACAGCCAGGTAAGGAGGGGGTTTGTTGGTATTGAAGAGAATGGGTTGGAATTGGAAGCAGAGTGGAGGCTGGAGGCAAAGTCAGTGAGTTTGGTAATGTCAGTTTCTACAATGCTGGATTCATTGATGTAATAGCAGCACCCCTCTCGAAGGAAGACGCAGGTGCCGCCCTTTTTGGCTGTAAGCAGATCTAAGGCCCACCGGTTTTGAAGTGTGACTTTAGCTAGCGAAGTGACCTGTCTTTGGAGAGAGGCCAGGGAATCGGCAGTGGATGTCAGGGCTCCCTCAAGTTTGGCGTTGAGATCTTTAATTGCCCACAGAGAGTGACCCAAGGCCCCTCCCAAAAACCCGGCCCCAATGGCTGAGGTGGTCAAAGAAATACCGACCATAATGGGAAGGAAAGCAGCCCTTTTTGTGTGCGAGGGCAAGGGAGATTGGAGCTCAAGAAATTCTGCCATGCTGTAAAGTGTAAGCTGTGGGATTAGGGTGACAAGAATGCAGGATATATTGGAGTTGGGAGGCAGTGAGTTGAAAAGACTGCCATTACACCAAAAGAAGTGTCCTGGTTGTGTAAAAGTTTTAGAATTGGAGGTGGGGGTGTAGATAGAGAGGCAGTGAAGTGCCCTGGAGGTGAGTGGAATTGGGCCTACACAGTGGTGGATGGTGAGATTATCTGCGTATTCTTGTTCCCATAGGGGTATGTCTGCCAGAGGGCAGAGGGGTTGTCCTTCTGCATGGAAGGAGTATTTGGAAATATTAAGGGGCACGGCTGCCAGCAGTGGGTGCTGCAGTGATGCACACAAGAAACAATTGGCGGTGTTGAGGGTGTGGTTGAGAAAGATGGTGGTGTCTTGAATGAGCTGTAACCAAGAGTAGGAGAAATTAGAAGAGGGGCAGGGATAGGAAGATGAAGGGGCGCCGTCAAATGTTTGAATAATGACTTTTTCGGAATGTCGATATCTGATGCAACTTGAGAGATCTGGGAATGAGAAGGAACATACTCTCAAGAGATATGAAGGGTACCATGGGGGGTTGAGGACCCCTTGTACTAAACTGAGGCTGTGACTCCAGCGGCCCATCGAGGGTCCCAGGAATCAGGGATTGATAAGGAGAATGAGCTCTTGGGATATTTTATGAAACGGTTGGAGGAGTCATACTGTGGGTACCAAGAGTCACCCATGTAGTGAATGGCGCAAGACCAGTAGGGACATCCCCCGTAGGTGTCTGGCCACTGCCTGCATGAGGCTTGTTTTTGGTCATAGAGGAAGCAGAAGTAGGGAGTGAAAAGGGGGCTGCTAGTGAACACTTCGGTGGAGGGAGGAAAGTGAAGGTACAAAGGCTCGGAGCAGCCTTTTAGAGGGCAGTCTGATGTGGTAATGAAGGCAGTGGTTTTTGTTTGATGCTGTGTGTAAGTCTGGCTGACCTTGAATCGCCATACAAAGGAGGCTGAGGTGATGGGGAAGACAATAGAAATGAGGAACGAGAGCGAGAGAGCAGTAAAGGAAGAAAAGGTCATGATTTGGGTATGGATGGCAAAGGGGGTGAACGGGAGATGCGGAGTTTCAAGGGATCAGAGGGATGAAGCGTGGAAGAGTAGACCGTGTCTTGGGCTGTATCCGAAGGACTCTGGGTTGGGTCTTGGGTGTCCAGAGGAGGTGGATCCTGGGTGTTTGGTTTCAACCTGGAGATATGAATCCAAGGGGTGACAGAGTTATCAGGCAGTGAGAGCTTAGTGGCCGAGGGGGTGCAGAGAATGACTGGGTGTGGATCTTCCCATTTTGGGGTGAGAGGTGGCTTATTTTCTGGAAGCTTATAAGACACTAGTTGACTGGGTTGTAAGACAGGAGGGTTTTGGGAAGCGGATGGATCCGGGAGGAGCCAATCCTGATATTTCCATAATTCAGTGAGGAGGAGAAAGAGTAGCGGAAGGGCCATGTTGAGAGGAATTGGTCCTTTGTGGGGAGGGAGCCCCGGGGGTAAAATTGGGCGGCCGTACATGATCTCAAAGGGTGACAAGAAGGAAGGTTTTTTTGGGAGGGCCTGAATGCAGAGTAGAGCTAAGGGAAGTAAGCGAACCCAGTCAAGGTGTAATTCTAGAGATAGTTTGGTCAGGATGTCTTTTAGTGTCCTATTGTCTCTTTCTACTTTTCCCGAAGCCGGTGGTCGATAAGGACAGTGTAGATGCCAGGGGAGTGAGAGCAACTTGGAGAGGTTCTGAATGATTTGGGCTGTGAACTCAGGGCCGTTATCTGATTGGAGGGAAGTGGGCATCCCGAACCTAGGAAAGATCTGGGTGAGGAGGATAGAGGCAACCACGGAAGCTCGTTTGTTAGTGGTGGGGAAAGCTTCAACCCATCCTGAAAATGTATCTACCAACACGAGTAGGTATCTGGTACGCCGTATGGGGGGCATGTTAGTGAAGTCTATTTGCCAATCTGCGGGGGTGACATTGCTCCTTGCTTGATGAGCTGGGAAGGGTCGGGCCTTGAGGGGGTATTAGGGTTAGTGTGTTGGCAGATGGTGCACCTGCAGGTGATTTGGTTAAGTAGGGTTTTGTCTTCAGGAGAGAGAGAGAAAAAGGATTGTAAAAAATGGATCAAGGATTGGGGGCTAGGATGGAACAGACCGTGTAAGAAGCGGAAGAGGGACTCTTTGTCCTGGAAACAGAGGGTGTCTTGTGATAAGGCTAAAACCGCAAGGGCAGATGGATCATTGTCTGGTGAGTCTTCTAATAGGGCAACCGACCAGGCTACTCTATCAGCTTTGTTGTTACCCCTTGTAATGGGGGAGTCATCCTTTTGATGTGATTTGCAGTTGACTATGCCCAGTCGGTGTGGGAGTTGTGAAGCCTCTATAAATTTGTTAATTAAGGCTGAATTAGTAATAGAATTTCCTTTTGTGGTGAGGAGGCTTCGTTCTTTCCATACTGCCTCATGGGACAAGAGAATGTGGAATACGTATTTGGAGTCAGTGTACAGTGTGAGAGACATGTCCCGGGCTAGAGTGCAAGCTCTGGTGGCAGCAATGAGTTTGCCCTGTTGATTGGTTGTCCCAGGGGTAGGGCTTGTGCTTCAATGACGTCTTTGAGGGAGACTACTGTGTATCCTGTGTAGTGGGGGCCCTCATGTTTAAAGGAGGACCCATCAGTAAACCAGATGAGGTCGGAGTGTGAGAGGGCTCCTTCAGAGATCATGGAGTGGCACGGAAGGAAGTTCTGAAGGGCTTCCAGGCAATCATGCAAGGGAGTATGAGGAGAGTAGGGTAGAGGAAGTAGAGTGGCTGGATTCAGGGGCAGGCAGGGGAGAAAAGAAATGTCTGGATTTTGGAGGAAAGAAGACAGTAAGGTCAGGAGTCTGGAGGGAGGGAGAGTCGGTAAACTTTTGTAGGTTAAGAAGTCTTTTAGGTGATGTGGGGACAGAATGGTAAGGGGCGCCCCGAATGTCAGTTTATGAGCTTCCTTCTGCAAGAGCTGTCCAGCGGCTAATGCCTGTAGGCAGGGGGCCCATCCCCGAACTGTGGGGTCTAATTGCTTGGAAAGATAAGCTACTGGGGCAAAGGATGGGCCATAATATTGGCCTAGGACTCCTAGAGCTTGACTGGACCTCTCATGAATGTATAATGAGAAGGCTTTGACAAATCAGGAAGATGGAGAGCTGGGGCTTCCACAAGGGCTTGATGGAGCTTAGTGAAGGAGTGTCAGGATGAGGAGAATAATGGTTCTTCAGGGGGGCCCTTGCTGAGGTCGTATAGGTGTCTTGGCAACAGGGAGAAGTTAGCAATCCACACTCTAAAATACCCATCCAGGCCTAGAAAGGAAAGAATTTCTGTCTTGGTTTTGGGAAAGGGCAGGTCAGAGAGGAGTCATTTTCTGTCCAAGGTAATGGACTTTCTTTGTTGAGATAGAAGGAATCTGAGGTAAGTGACAGAAGGGGAAGAGATTTGAGCCTTGACGGGGGATACCCAGTAACTTCTGGAAGCTAGAAGGTTAAGTAGGGAGGCAGTGTCAAGTTGAGAATGTTCCCACGAGGGACTGCAGAGTAGAAGATCGTCCATGTATTGTAATAAAGTGGACTCGGAGTGATCATGATGAAACTGTTTGAGGTCCTAAGCTAGGACCTGTCCAAAAATATGGGGACTATCTCGGAAACCTTGTGGCAAAACTGTCCAAGTAAGTTGTTCAGAATGTCTTGTGTATGGTTCCGTCCAGGTGAAGGTGAAAAAATCTTGGGAGGAGGGGTCCAGAGGGATAGAAAGAAATGCGTCCTTGAGATCTAGGACTGAGAAGTGAGAGGCTGAGGCAGGGATCCGCGATAAAAGGGTGTATGGATTTTGAACTAAGCGATGAATAGGGATGATGGCCATGTTAATTAGGTGGAGATCTTGGACTAGGCGGAAAGATCCGTTGGTTTTTTTAACAGCTAATATGGGGGTATTAAACTGAGAGTGAGTGGGTGTGAGTTAATTTTTGTTTAAAAGGTCCTGAATGATGGGTTGGAGGCCTATGAGGGCCAAAGTGGTTAGGGGGTATTGTGCCTGACAGATATACTGTGAGGGGTCCCGTAATTTAATAGAGGCAGGAGGACATAGAGCTATGGAGGGACTTTAATGTCCCAGACCTTGGGATCTACAGGGTGTATGAGGGTGAAACTGGAGCTTTCATTGGATAGAGGGGTGTCATTGGCTATGAGGGCCATCAGAAAGGGGATACTGGGGGCTGTGGGAGTGGATATAGTTATGGAAACATGGAGGAGAGAAAGGATGTCCTGTCATAGTAAAGGGATGGGACACTGGGGCATAACCAGGAAGAAGTGGGAAAAATTTATGGGATTGTCCTGTATTGTGCATAAAAGGGGAGGGGTTTTCAATGGGAAGATCTGTTTTCCTCCTACTCTGACTATAGGAGTAATGGCTGGTGTGGTAGGGCCCCGGTATTCTCTCTAGACCGAGAAGGTGGCTCCTGTATTTAGGAGGAAGGAGATGGGGCTACCATCTACTGTTAAAGTAACCCTGGGCTCCTGTTTGGTGATGGAAATGGTTGGGCGAGAAAACCCCGGGCCCCGTCAATCCTCCTCCACCAGTCCCACTACGGCGGGCTTAGGATGGGGGTTGTTCGTCCAGTCTCCCCTTCGGGTGGTTGGGCAATCAGACCCCCAGTGGCCCTTTTTGTGGCATCTGGGGCATGGGGTGGTAGGAGATCTGGGTGAGGGGCACGCCCTTGACCAATGTCCTTCTTTTCTGCACTTGAAACAAGCTCCTGGGGGGGGCTTGTTTGTGGAGGGGCGCCCAGGTTGTGGTTTTATCAGCTGGGCCAACATTTGGAAATTGGCCTGATCAGCCTTTTGTTTACGGCGTTCTTTCTCCTCCTCGCGGTTATGGAAGACTTTAAAGGCCACTGTTAGGATCTCAGTCTGTGGGGTAGTGGGGCCCTGATCTAACTTCTTGAGTTTAGCTTTAATGTCGGGGTAGCTTTGAGCCAGGAAGTACGTCATAAGGACATGTCTTCCGTCCGGCGTTTTGGGTCTAGGCTGGTATACTGTAATAGGGCTTGGGTGAGTCTATCTAGGAATTCGGAGGGAGTTTCTTCCTTTTTTTTGAATTATGTCCTGGAGCTTTTGAAAATTGACTATTTTACGAGCTGCCTTTTTCAGACCTGCTATTAAGCAGGAGGCGAAAATATCCCGATAGTGGAGACCTACAGCGGTGTTATAATCCCAGTGCTGGTCTTGTTCGGGGACAGTGGTGGGGCCAGTGGGATAGGTGGGGTCAGTCCTGTGGGTTTTGGTAGCATGTGTTTGGGTGAAGTCCCAAACTCGTCTACGCTTTTCAGGAAGGAGGGTATTTGCAAGGAGCATGAAAATGTCATGATGTGTGAGGCTATAAGACTGGAGGGTCCATTGAAACTCCCTGATATATGTCGTGGGATCAGTTTAAAAGGAACCAAGGCATTTTTCAAGTTAGGCTAAATCCCCTAAGGAGAAAGGTATGTGAACTCGCACGATGCCTTTGGGTCCCTCCACCTCTCGGAGGGGGGTGATGATTTGGCTAGGCCCCCGGGATCGAGTCTGAGGGGGACTGAAGGCTTCCAACTCAGTCTGTGGGGGAGAAACAGGTGATGAGGGCAAAGATGGAGGAGGCCCCCGGGACGTAGTTAAGGGGGAGCTGAAAGGCTCAGGCTCAATCTGCAGGGGAGGGGCAGGTGAAGGGGGCGAAGGTGGAGGAGGTGAGACGGGGGAGGAGATGGTGGGGTGGAAGGGGGAAGGGCTGTTGTAGGAGAAGAAGCAGAAGGGAGTGGGCGGGAGGCCTCTGCAGGGGAGGAGGTGGAGGCAGCGGCAATGGCGGAAGAGGGAGGAGGGGTTGTAGGAGGGGGAGGGGCTGAAGGAGGCAGCCTGTATGGTGGAGGTTTGTCGGCTGGGTCAAAGGTAATCGAAGAGGGACTGGGAGTGTGTGGAGGAGAGGGAGGTGGCCTGCAGGCTAGGAGAACTTGGGGTTGGGAACAGGTGGTGCAGAGG
This sequence comes from Manis pentadactyla, assembly GCF_030020395.1. Taxonomy (NCBI): domain Eukaryota; kingdom Metazoa; phylum Chordata; class Mammalia; order Pholidota; family Manidae; genus Manis; species Manis pentadactyla. The sequence goes on from NC_080031.1 coordinate 49,527,779, forward strand.
CTGGGATTTTGGGCTAGGAGGCAAAAAGCCTTGATATAGGGTATCTCCTTCCATTTTTTCAAGCGCTGGCAATAGTTAAAAAGATCACGAGTGATGTTAGGATCAAGAGTTCCCCCTACGGACCATTGGTTGTGATTGTCTAGGGGGGGTATGTCGGCCAATCTTGGGAGCAGTATTTATGGAGAAGTTTTGGTTTTATATCAGGTGTCAGGGAGAGGGTGGCTAGATACTTGAGCAGGCATTCAAGAGGTGAACTTCCAGGGAGGGATGAGGAGGCTCCCATGGCTAAAGGACAGAGAAGGAGACAAACAGGGGAAGACGAAAGGAGATCCTCGGACTGGGAACAGACCGCAAGGAGACAAAGGGCGTCCCCGATGATCCTTGGTGGTCTGCGGAAACTCGTATACGAGTCGGAATTTCTTAGGAAGTGTGGGTCGTCACCCAGACTTCTCTAAGAAGGCAAAGTGCCGGAGTCACGAGGAACCTAGTACTAGGAATTTTCGGCAGAAAGAAAGGAAGGGTGGGGGGAGGGAGCGCTCTCATCCGCAAAGGAGTCACCTCATTTATGGCTGTTGGAGGAGTGGCCCGAGGGTCCGCCGCAGCCATGAAGGCCTGAGGCGGGGAGAGTTCCCTCCTCATCCCTGAGCATCAGGGCCTTGCCAGACAATCACGGTCAGTGGTGCTGCACGATAGCTTGGGGAAGATTGGCCCACCGTGGGGAAACTTTACCCAAAGAGTTTCGGCACTAATGAAAGGAAGGGGTGGTGAGTGCGTTTAAGACTGTCGGAGGAGGGGCCTGGGGGTCCGCAGCAGCCATGAAGGCCTAAGGCGGGGAGAGTTCCCTCCTCGTCCCCAAGCATCAGGGCCTTGCTGGACGATCACAGTCAATGGCGCTGCGATAACTCCGGGAAGAGCGGCCCGCTCCGGGGTAAAACTCACCCAAAGGCCAAAGAGGAGTGGTGAGTGTGAGGAGCCAGTGCCAGAAAAAGAGGACGAGGGCAAGCTGCCGCTGGTGTCGGGGGAAGACGGGCCCCAGTTGGGGTGTTTCGTCTCCCGGGTTTCAGCACCAAAATGAAAGGAAGGAGCGACACACAGCAGCAATTCACCAGAGAGTTCCACTTTATTGGGGAAAAAGTACTAGGTTATATAGGGAGGGACATAAGCTGATTGAGGTGTCACTTCAATGGGACTGGTGGCTATTGGCCAGGTGCTGGGATTAGGGGGGCGGGAGGTGATTGGGACTCGGGTGGTGCCAGCTGGAACAAAAGACCTGGAAGAGAAGCAGGAAGTTCGCCATCTTACGGGTGGGGGCCCTTCAGTAATACTACAGAAATCTTTGCAAAACTCTTCCATAACACAATCCATGAACAATGCCTAGGGACACATCATTAAATTACCTTTCCTCTAGTTTGAAATTTAATTAATTGAATTTAATTGAACTAACTGGTGATGCATAACATTTACAAGTATATACTGAGTGAGTTAAATAGCTTTACTCATGATACATAGATTATGCTTCAGAAAACTGAGAATAATCATTTCCAATATGTATAACCTAGAGGAATGAAGGAGAAATAAGGAAATGTTATTACCATGTTTTAAAAATTCAGTAAATGTAGGTTTTTTTATCTGACATAGCTGAAACAACTCTTGTTAGGATTGTAAGAAAATAGTAATTTATCCTCCATTTGCCCCATGGTCTCAAGCACATAAGCCGGTGAGAATTACACCTGGGACTTGCCTGGGGCTTACCCCGCCTTATCTCTAAACATCCTGACCCTCCCCCAAGGCAACAGGCCCAGCGGATCCACCACAATAAAAGGCACCATGCTGCTGCCCTCTCACTCTCTGTCTCTGTGTGTCTGTCTGTCTCGCTGCTCTCTGTCTCTGTCTGTCTCTCTGCTGCCCTCTCTCTCTCTCTGTCTGTGTCTCTCTGTCTCTCTCTCTCTGTCCCCCTGTTCTCTCTCTCTCTCTCTCTCTCTCCTCTTTGCTCTCTGTCCTGCTGTTCTCTGCTGCTCCCTCTCCCTCCCCCTCTCCCTCTCTCCCTCTCCCTCTCTCCCCACCCCCCCTTTGGGGCAGCCACTCCCTCCTTCAGACAATAAAGTCTCTTGCGTGGGCCTATGTCTGTTCTGGGTAAGGAGGGTTGCCACGAGATACCCTTTCAAAGATAAAAGCTATTTTTTAACTTAGTACAAATTGTTTTATAAAGATACAGTTAGTCTTTAATATTCAAAACCTGTCCATGTTTTATTTAATTAGAAAATATTTTATTATGGCAAATTTAAAAACAATTATGTCAATTTAATTACTCATTACAGTGATCATAGTTACCAATGTAACTTATCTTGCTTAAATAAAATATCCAAAAAAACACATTACAGTATTATATTAGTCAATTAAAAAAACATACTTTAAATGAGAAAAATCTATTGGTGCTGACTAAATCAATCACGCTTTTAAATGTAATACTAGAAATTACCCTTCTGACATGTACACTCATTATAACAATATATCCACTGAAGCAGCTGCTGCAATAAAATGTATCCATGTCAAAACAATAAAGCTGTTTATAATGGGAAAAAATAGCTTGCAGTGTTTCAGTTTTTAATTTTAGTTTAATTAAATTTAAAGTTTAAAATTCAGTTTGTAAGACCTAATTTGCCATCTTGGAGTGCTCAATAATCACACCTGACCATTGGATCTCCATACTAGACAATACAGCTTTAGCCTTTTTAAGGCAGCCCCCATTTCCACCATCTCACCTGGGTTGTGCTTTAACTCAATCATCTTAGCTGGACTGGGATAGCAGTTTTTAGACTTGTAACTGACTCTCCTCAATATGTTAAATCTCATACCAGAGTCCAGGTCTCATTGTGGCTATTTGTTAAATGAAAAGTATTTCTTCCCATCATACATGTGTGAATGGAGTAAATGCCCACATGTGACAGGGCACATGTGATCTGATGGTGGAGACATAATACAGTCCAGAAACATGAGTATATACACAGTTACAGATGGGGGCATTTCTCTGAAAAATGGTTCCACTTAATGCTCCTCTCATTTCGTAACTCCAACATTCATGCCAGGGCCTTTTTATCTCCTTGTCTGTTTTCTATGCAGTATCCTCTCCATCAAGCCAATTGGTGACAGGCTTTCTTGATAGTCTTGGCTTGGAAGACAAAATGGCACTGCTACTCATGTCCCTGTAGCTTTAACTGAGCTAAGTGGATCCACCTAACCATGGAGGTCTGAGAAATGTGATCCTACGTGTCTAAGAATTTTCATTAAAATCTGCTCCTTTTTCAAGTAGCAATGATATGGAGACATTATCATATGAGCTTTGCTCTTCTTCCTCAAATTGCTTTTGCAATTCAGTCTTTTTGCTTTCATAAACATTTTAAGATTTTTGCATCTATGTCTGTTAAAAGTACCATTGAAATTTCAACAGGGATGGCACTGAAAACACTGAGGGTTTTTGGTAGTATTGACATTTTAACAATATTAATTCTTCCAATCCATGAACGTGGGATACCTTTCCATTTGTTTGTGTCTTTAGAGATGTATCTGTTTACTCTGATAACATCTTATTTATCTTAATTTTTGTGTTCCTTGATACCTTATGTTGGTATCTGACATTCTATTAAGTAGTTCTTGTTCCAGACTTTTCAGTTTTGCTCAGGCAGAGACAGTTCTCCAGCAGCCATCTCAGTTTTGTTTCTGGATGTTTCTGCTGGTAATATTCTTGGTTAGGCTGGGCCTGACATTAGGGTCTATTTTTTTGGTGAGGCAACTGCTTGAGCTGTAAGGTTTGAGGTGATGGGTGTGTCACTGGCTGAGATCAGATGGATTAGCCTGATGGTGGTCCCTGTCCAATTAAAGCTGGAGGATAGGCTCCACAACTGCCCAGATTCTTGGGTCAGGCTTTCGAGGTGGTCAGGGACTGGGTACTGTATTCAGCGTTAGGGGGCAATATGAATTAGCCTCACTTCCTGGCGATGTACACAGGGCCTTCACAGCTCGTATGTGGTGACCCTGAGTCAGCTAATGGTCTGCGATGGTCCGACGAGGCCACCGGTTGTTTTTCTCTACAGACAGGGAAAGCCGCAGGCATTGCTCTCTGCTCACGCGACGCCCTAAGCAGGGCTGTTGGATGGGATGGGCAGCTCCCCAGGTGGTCTCATAGGTCATCCCGGTCAGTCGCTGAAGGCTCTAGTCACCAGTAGTGGGTTTACAGTTTTGCTACCTGTCTGGTCACAGTATGGGAAGCACCTTCAAGGCCGCTGAGGCTCTTCGATTGTCCTGACCCGGCTGACCGGTGGCCCGAGTTCCCGACTGGACAGGGCCACCGGCTCTGCTCTGGAGGTGATGAGCTCTGGCTGCCCTCCTCTCAGCTCAGTTCTTGCTGGCTTATGCAGCTGCCAGATCTTTTCACCAGCCTTAATGGACCCCTGGAGCTGGAAGCCACATCACAGCCAGTGGGGCTGGGACTCAGCTCTCAGCCTGGGTGTGGGCACACCTGGCTGCAGGGCCATCATCTGAACCTGCGACAGGCAGACCTGTGCCCCACCAAGTTCCCAGGTCGGACTGACCCCTGACTTCTTTCTTCAGATGGCAATGCCACAGGTTGGAACTGTTACCTGAGCACTGCAGGTAGGAACTCAGGTTACAAAGATCCAAGTCTGTCTTTTGGAAGCTCCTGACCTCTTATTTTTCTGTCAAATTCCCAGTGGTTGAGCCCTGCAGATCTCCCTCCAATCCCCTAATCCCCATGGGCACAAAACAGAGTAGGGGCTCCACGGAAGTGACCCACAGTGCTGGAGGGACCTCCTTGTCACAAAGCTGGGGATGTGGTGGGATTTTTCCCCTCACTGGAGGAAATGTAGGCTCAAGGGGGACCTCCCAGCAGGGCATTGTGCTGGCCTGGGAGAGGGGCAAAGCAGTCATGATGTAGCCACGTCTCCTGTCCTTATAATATAGGTTATCTTGACCCCTGTGGTCCAGGGGATGCTTCAGCCTCACCCCCATATTCTAGGATTCCCTCAGTGCTGTGCCATCCATGAATAGCTGTCTCTGCTTGTGAGGGGAAGTGAAGCCAGGAAAGACCTGTGATCATCTTGATAATGTCAGTCTCTCTAATTTCCTGTATCAGATATCAGAAAACCAAGATCATCTATAGATCTGGCTTTAAAATTTCAGGAAGATATAAAAGATTATAAAGTGTGTGTGTGTATGTGTGTGTGTGTGTGTGTGTGTGTGTGTATGTTACTAGATATAAACCACTATCATGAACGCCGTTTTAGTTCAACAAATAAATGAGAAAGAATTACAAAAAACAACTATTACAACCATGTCTCATTCCTCACTAACCTGAGTCAAGGATGTGCAAGGCCCTCAGCTATGCCTGTGTCCTGAGGATGTAGAAGAGACCAACAGGACAACAGTGAATGCAGGTCGTGCACAGCTGACATCTGGGGGCAGCACTGCCAGATCTCTGGATTGTGCAAATGAGAACACAGGACACACAACTGATTTGAATTTCAGAGACACAACATGCAATTTCTTAGTATATATGAATATACTCATCTATATCAATAATATATCAATAATCTATATCAATGTCTATATCAATAATACTCTGTTTATCTGACATTGAAATTTAACAGGGCACTTTATTTTTATCTGGCAACAAAATTCAAGACAAAGATGAAAAACCTTAAAGCTTATCAAAATCCCATTTTTTTAAATATAAAAAGCAATAGAAATACAAATATGGTCTATTGATAATGTAAATCATAGTTTCTTTGGAGAGAAATTTGGAAATATTAGTGAAATTAATATATTCAAAAATGTTGTTAGCAATGACTCCAATTCCCATCCACATTCTAGATAGAATTGAATATATACTCAAAGGAAAATACAGGTCAAGCAATGGTACAGACCTTAATTTTTCAAGTAGATATGTAATTCCATACATTATTAAAACTGAAAAATAATACAGCCACATTACGAAAATTGAAGAAAGTCACACAGAATTCTGAAAGGTAAGTATCCAACATACAAAGTGGTACTATGTATCTATTAAGACAGAAATGGGCATTAACGGTATATAAGGCCAGGAATATTTAACAAAAATATAATCCTTTGTTAATCTCTGGAGGCAAAAAGCAAAAGACACATACTCAGATTCTGTGCACAAATACAGGAATCAACTTAATCTATAATTGTTTATTTTCAGATGAATATTGGTCCATTTTCATTTAGTAATTATTTCATATACTATGTTCTCACTGAAATATTTATGAATCTAAGGAATATATATCATTGGAATACAGCCTGTGAACAACCTGAGGAGAAGCATGATGCCACAATCCCAAGGAAAGGAGGACATTATTTGATAAATTTCAATGACTTTGTTGACTAAAGCTTGTGTGGAATAAATCAGAAGGCATTGTGCTCATGTGGTAAGTATATCTACCAAAACCTCAAGCCAGCCTCAGACTTAATGGCGAATCTTTATAACCATAACCTGTATTACATGCTGTAAATTATATACACATATATAATGCTATATATTATATTTTAATCAGTTGAATTAAGAAAAAGAGATTAAAGAAATGGAATAAAGAGACATTTTGTCACTTGAATGTTATATTCTACAAGGAAGAATACTAGAGTAGGAAATGGCATTGTTGATTCAGGATAAGTATACAGCAATCAATAGATTTCTAAATATCAGCAAAAGCAAACACAAAGCAATGGAAAAAATGTTGCATACATGATAATAACAAGTGTAAAATACCCAGGACATTTCCATCTAATAGAGTGAATAACTCTAAGAATAGTTTTGAAGTGGGTAAGAAACACTTAGGACTATTTGAGAAGTATGTGTGGAACTTCAAGATATTAAAAATGTCAACTCTGCCCAAGTAAAAACATGCTCATCCTGCAAAGATATGGGAAGAGGGGGCACAGGGAAGAGGGAAGATGCAACTCTGAAGCTGAGTGAGTAATATTACGGGATGGAAGTTGTGTGTGTGTCATGCACAGCACATGACTCTAGTTACTGAAACTGCACTATATGCTCCAAACTTGCTAGAAAGGTAGATATCAAGTGTTCTCACCACAGACAGACACACACAATGGTCACTGTGTGAAGTGATGAATGTGTTAATATGCAACACTGTGCTGATCATTTCTCAATATATACGTCTATCAGATGATCAAGTTGAAGACCTTAAATGTATACATTGTTCATTGGTTAATCATATTGTAATACAGCTGGAAATAATGGAAACTCATATCAGCACTGGAGCATCCTGTCTGGAATTCACTAGCTCTATAACTTGGGGAAGTGAGTTTAGCAGTTCCACTGTGGAGGAAAGCATGAGGGTGTAATCATCAGATAATTAGAGTACCTGACACAATGTATTTGCAAGTGTGCTATGAGTTTGCACACACTCTAACCACAGTGACATCACACAGGCAGCACTCGGTGTTTTTCCTGTCATTATGTCAGGGAGATGGAGGGGAATTTTAGGAAGTTCCAATAATACTCAATAAGGAGTCACAATTATATGCCCCGAATAAGTATTTCCATTTAGGTAAAGGAAGCTAATTCCATCTCTGCCCTAGGAGACGAGGCAGAAAACATCACCAACTCCTATAATTAAAGGCAAGGGAATGGATACCATGCAGGGTTAAAAACTTGTTTCTCCTTAACCATGGTCAGGCTGAGTAGGGATATTCTAGGAATGAAAATCCTTTTAATTTTTATTGACAATTCCTGTCTTTCTGGGAAGATGCAGAGGATAAATAAGGTTTCCACCAAACAGTTGAGGGCAGGTAAGACTTTTAGAATCCATGAGTACTTCTAAAATATAGGTGGAAATGTATTAAAAATTTGCTGCTTAGAAAGTCTCTAAAAAGATAGGTATATTTTATTTGCCATGGGTATTAATACGGACAAAAATATTCACATTCATGAATATATAATTTTATTAAAATTATAGTAGTATTAATACCTTGGGGGTTAGGTAATATAATAAACTTGGAATTATATTTAAATGAGTGGTTCTATGAATATTTTGGGCTAATCTCATCAATACTATGAGTTAACATATTTTTATCTCTAGTTCATTACTTTGTCTTTCCATTCACATATCAACAATGATAAAATTTCCAACTTTGTATTGGGGGCTTTTTTTTTTGAGGAAATATAAAAACACACAAGACAGGTGATCTGCCTTTCCAGTAGCCTAAGGTCTCATAGGAATCACACAGTGCGCACACCCACTGTGAAACAGACAGTTGAGGATGTGTGAGCTACCATCAGACACTCTGCTGAACACGGAGATGGGAGACGGCTGGTTTCATTCCTTCAGTGATTTCTGAGCTAAGGACTTACTGTCATCCTTTCACTTCATTTGCACGGTATGACTGAGGAATGTGCTATCACCCTCCTTGTAGGGACGTGAGAACTGAGGCAGAGGGTTGCCTGCCTCAGCTCAGAGACAGGACAGGTTGGATAAAGGTCCTTTTTGTTTTTCCTATTTCCATATTCACTAGCACTCCTGAGGTGGTGGTGAAGGATGGTGAGTAGGAAAAACGTGTCAGGTGAGAAAAAGGGCATAAATGAGTGATCTGAACAGCAGCTTCAGGCCACATTCTATTTTTTTTTTGTAGATAATTATTTTTTATTGAAGGGTAGTTGACACACAGTACTACATTAGTTTCAGGTGTACAACACAGTGATTCAACATTTATATACATGATAATTCTAGCTACCAGTTTTCACCATACAAAGAGAGTTGTTACAATATTTTTAGTATATTCCTTATGCTATACATTACATCAAGGTTACTTATTTATCTTACAATTGGAAGTGTGTACTTTTTTTTTTTTAGAGGACATCTCTCATATTTATTGATCAAATAGTTGTTAACAACAATAAAATTCTGTATAGGGGGGTCAATGCTCAATGCACATTCATTAATCCACCCCAAGCCTAATTTTCGTCAGTCTCCAATCTTCTGAAGCATAACAAACAAGTTCTTACATGGAGAACAAATTCTTACATAGTGAATAAGTTACATGGTGAACAGTATAAGGGCAGTCATCACAGAAACTTTCGGTTTTGCTCAATGCATTATGAATTATAAACAATCAGTTCAAATATGAATATTCGTTTGATTTTTATACTTGATTTATATGTGGATACCACATTTCTCTCTTTATTATTATTATTTTTAATAAAATGCTGAAGTGGTAGGTAGATAGAAGATAAAGGTAGAAAACATAGTTTAGTGTTGTAAGAGAGCAAATGTAGATGATTAGGTGTGTGCCTGTAGACTATGTGTTAACCAGTTAGGCACCTTAGGCATTTGTGAAAACTTATCTATGATATGGTGGACATTTTATTTATTTATTTATTGCTAGACAAGGGCAATAAAACATCCACGGATGCAGAAGATTTCTCTCAGAAAAGGTGGGGGGAGGTTCTAAGCCTCACCTCTTTTGATCCCCAGTTTCTCACCTGATGGCCCCCCTGCGACTGTACCTGTCTTAGGTTGTTCCTCCCTTGAGGAATCTTACCCATCTCTGGCTAACCAGTCATCTTCCGGGGCCATACAGGGAAATGTACAGTTGGTAAGTGAGAGAGAAGCCTTATTGTTTGAAAAGGTTAGCTTTTTACTTCTTTGCATATTTATGCCCTGTGGCTTCTATGCCCAGCATTTGTCTTGAGGTATATTTACCACTTGAAAGAATTATGATACTCAGTAAATTCGATATGAGGCACGAATTCTATTTAAAGGTTGTAATTAGGAAGGAAGAAGAAAAGCTATAGAAGTAGCAGGTGGAAGAAAACTTGGGAAGATTGATTATTTCTTTGACATATCTTCTTGTAGAGTAACATAAGCATGTATAGGTTTTAAACTACTAATTAAATTGCATACACACATTAACATAATAGCAGTACAGTTACATAACCAAAGCAGACCTATAATTACCAGCCATCTCCATTGAAACCAAGAAAACCAGTTAGGCACCTTAGGCATTTGTGAAAACTTATCTATGATATGGTGGATATTATCCAGCTGAACCTGAACAGTCTGAGAGAAATCAGACAAATTAAAACAACCCATTCCTTGGGACTGTTCACATCCCATATGTTCTTTTAACAGTAGATAGTCTGCAGTTGTAAGATTTTGGAGCACTACAATTTGCATTTCTCCTAATACTTGGTTGAGTTCCAACAGTATAGATCCAGGCAAATTTGTTGTTTTACTGTATGCACAGGTCAGCTTAGATATCTACTTCCTCATTCCCATGGCAAGTCTAGGAACTGGTGGGATGAGGGAATCTACAGCTGTAGCAGCGCGTGGATCTTTGTTGGGTTTTTTTGGTGAACATCTTCTGGTATGAGTCTTCCAGAGAGTGCTGATGTTGGAAGTTCTTTTTCATATCGTATCTTAGTTCATTTTTGCAGTAGCCAAATTAGGCTTTGTTCCACTCTATAAACACAAAGAGACCCTCTGCCTACACTTTTATATGGCCTTTACATTATTGTGTAGAACTCATTGGAGGTCACCACACAGGAACTGCTTTTTTGTTGTTGTTATCACTAATCTACACTTACATGATGAATATTATGTTTACTAGGCTCTCCCCTATACCAGGTCCCCCCTATAAACCCCTTTACAGTCACTGTCCATCAGCATAGCAAAATGTTGTAGAATCACTACCCACCCATCCTCCCCAGTCCCTTCCCCTTTGGTACCTGTTAGTCTATTCTTGAGTACTGTGATTCGGCTGCTGTTTTGTTCCTTCAGTTTTTCCTTTGTTCTTAAACACCACAGATGAGTGAAATCATTTGGTATTTCTCTTTCTCTGCTTGGTTTATTTCACTGAGCATAATACCCTCCAGCTCCATCCATGTTGCAGCAAATGGTAGGATTTTCCCTTTTCTTATGGCTGAGTAGTATTCCATTGTGTATATGTACCACATCTTCCTTATCCATTCATCTATCGATGGACATTTAGTTTGCTTCCAATTCTTGGCTATTGTAAATAGTCCTGCGATAAACATAGGGGTGCATTCGTCTTTCTCAAACTTGATTGCTGCATTCTTAGGGTAAATTCCTAGGAGTGCAATTCCTGGGTCAAATGGTAAGTCTGTTTTGAGCATTTTGATGTAGCTCCGTACTGCTTTCCACAATGGTTGAACTAATTTACATTCCCACCAACAGTGTAGGAGGGTTCCCCTTTCTCCACAGCCTCGCCAACATTTGTTGTTGTTTGTCTTTTGGATGGCAGCCATCCTTACTGTTGTGAGGTGATGCCTCATTGCAGTTTTAATTTGCATTTCTCTGATAATTAGCAATGTGGAGCATCTTTTCATGTGTGTGTTGGCCATCTGTATTTCTTTTTTGGAGAACTGTCTGTTCAGTTCCTCTACCCATTTTTTAATTGGGTTATTTGCTTTTTGTTTGTTGAGGCATGTGAGCTCTTTATATATTCTGGACGTCAAGCCTTTATCGTATGTGTCATTTTCAAATATATTCTCCCATACTGTAGGGTTCCTTTTTGTTCTATTGATGGTGTCTTTTGCTGTACAGAAGCTTTTCAGCTTATTATAGTCCCACTTGTTCATTTTTGCTGTTATTTTCCTTGCCCGGGGAGATATGTTCAAGAAGAGGTCACTCATGTTTATGTCTAAGAGGTTTTTGCCTATGTTTTTTTCCAGGAGTTTAATGGTTTCATGACTTACATTCAGGTCTTTGATCCATTTTGAGTTTACTTTTGTATATATGGGTTAGACAATGGTCCAGTTTCATTCTCCTACATGTAGCTGTCCAGTTTTGTCAGCACCATCTGTTGAAGAGACTGTCATTTCCCCTTTGTATGTCCATGGCTCCTTTATCAAATTTTAATTGAGAATATATGTCTGGGTAATGTCTGGATTCTTTAGTCTGTTCCATTTGTTCTGTGGCTCTGTTCTTGTGCCAGTACCAAATTGTCTTGATTACTATGGCTTTATAGTAGAGCTTGAAGTTGGGGAGTGAGATCCCCCCTACTTTATTCTTCTTTCTCAGGATTGCTTTGGCTATTCGGGGTCTTTGGTGTTTCCATATGAATTTCTGAATTATTTGTTCCAGTTCATTGAAGAATGTTGCTGGTAGTTTCATAGGGATTGCATCAAATCTGTATATTGCTTTGGGCAAGATGGCCATTTTGACGATATTAATTCTTCCTAGCCACGAGCATGGGATGAGTTTCCATCTGTTTGTGTCCCCTTTAATTTCTCTTAAGAGTGACTTGTAGTTTTCAGAGTATAAGTCTTTCACTCCTTTGGTTAGGTTTATTCCTAGGTATTTTATTTTTTTTGATGCAATTGTGAATGGAGTTGTTTTCCTGATTTCTCTTTCTGTTGTTTCATTGTTAGTGAATAGGAAAGCCACAGATTTCTGTGTGTTGATTTTGTATCCTGCAACTTTGCTGTATTCCGATGTCAGTTCTAGTAGTTTTGGGGTGGAGTCTTTAGGTTTTTTATGTACAGTATCATGTCATCTGCAAATAGTGACAGTTTTTCTTCTTTACCAATCTGGATTACTTGTATTTTTTTGTTTTGTCTGATTGCCGTGCCTAGGACCTCCAGTACTATGTTATATAACAGTGGGGAGAGTGGGCATCCCTGTCTAGTTCCCGATCTCGGAGGAAAATCTTTCAGCTTCTCGCTGTTCAATATAATGTTGGCTGTGGTTTTATCATAAATGGCCTTTATTATGTTGAGGGACTTGAACTCTATTCCCATTTTGCTGAGAGTTTTTATCATGAATAGATGTTGAACTTTGTCAAATGCTTTTCCAGCATCTATGAAGATGATCATATGGTTTTTGTCTTTCTTTTTGTTGATGTGGTGGATGATGTTAATGGACTTTCGAATGTTGTACCATCCTTGCATCCCTGGGATGAATCCCACTTGGTCGTGGTGCACGATCCTTTTGACGTATTTTTGAATTCGGTTTGCTAATATTTTGTTGAGTATTTTTGCATCTACATTCATCAGGGATATTGGTCTGTAGTTTTCCTTTTTGGTGGTGTCTTTGCCTTGTTTTGGTTTTAGGGTGATGTTAGCTTCATAGAATGAGTTTAGGAGTATCCCCTCCTCTTCTATTTTTTGGAAAACTTTAAGGAGAATGGGTATTATGTCTTCCCTGTATGTCTGATAAAATTCCGAAGTAAATCCATCTGGCCCAGGGGGTTTGTTCTTTGGTAGTTTTTTGATTACTGCTTCAATTTCGTTGCTGGTAATTGGTCTGTTTAGACTTTCTGTTTCTTTCTGGGGCAATCTTGGAAAGTTGTATTTTTCTAGGAAGTTGTGCATTTCTCCTTGGTTTCCCAGCTTGTTAGCATATAGGTTTTCATACTATACTCTAATAATTCTTTGTGTTTCTGTGGGCTCCGTCGTGATTTTTCCTTTCTCGTTTCTGATACTGTTGATTTGTGTTGAGTCTCTTTTCTTCTTAATAAGTCTGGCTAGAGGCTTATCTATTTTGTTTATTTTCTCGAAGAACCAGCTCTTGGTTTCATTGATTTTTGCTATTGTTTTATTATTATCGATTTTATTTACTTCTTCTCTGCTCTTTATTATGTCCCTCCTTCTGCTGACCTTAGGCCTCATTTGTTCTTCTTTTTCCAATTTCGATAACTGTGACATTAGACCATTCATTTGAGATTGTTTTTCCATTTTTAAAATATGCCTGGATTGCTATATACTTTCCTCTTAAGACTGCTTTTGCTGTTTCCCACAGTAGTTGGGGCTTTGTGTTGTTGTTGTCGTTTGTTCCCATATATTGCTTGATCTCCATTTTGATTTGGTCATTGATCCATTGATTATTTAGGAGTGTGTTTTTAAACCTCCAAGTGTTTGTGAGCCTTTTTGCTTTCTTTGTACATTTTATTTCTAGTTTTATGCCTTTGTGGTCTGAAAAGTTGGTTGGTAGGATTTCAATATTTTGGAACTTACTGAGGCTCTTTTTGTGGCCTAGTATGTGGTCTATTCTGGTGAATGTTCAATGTGCACTTTAGAAGAATGTGTATCCTGTTGTTTTTGGATGTAGAGTTCTGTAGATGTCTATTAGGTCCATCTGTTCTAGTGTGTTGTTCAGTGCCTCTTTGTCCTTACTTATTTTCTGTCTGGTGGATCTGTCCTTTGGAGTGAGTGGTGTGTTGAAGTCTCCTGTAATGAATGCTTTGCATTCTATTTCCTCCTTTAGTTCTGTTAGTATTTGTTTCAGGTATGTTGGTGCTCCTGTATTGGGTGCATATATATTTATAATGGTTATATTCTCTTGTTGGACTGAGCCCTTTATCATTATGTAATGTCCTTCTTTGTCTTTTGTTAGTTTCTTTATTTTGAAGTTTGTTTAGTCTGATACCAGAATTGCAACACCTGCTTTCTTCTCTCTGTTGTTTGCATGAAATATCTTTTTCCATCCCTTGACTTTAAGTCTGTGCATGTCTTTGGGTTTGAGGTGAGTTTCTTTTAAGGAGCATATGGATGGATCTTGCTTTTTTATCCATTCTATTACTCTGTGTCTTTTGATATTTGGTTTCAGTCCATTTACATTTAGGGTGGTTATTGAAACGTATGTACTTATTGCCATTGCAGGCTTAAGTTTGTGGTTACCAAAGGTTCAGGGTTAGCTTCTTTACTATCTTACTGTCTAACTTAAGTCACTTGTTAAGCTATTATAAACGCGGTCTGATGATTCTTTATTTCTCTCCCTTCTTATTCCTCCTCCTCCCTTCTTCATATGTTGGATGTTTTGTTCTGTGCTCTTTTTAGGAGTGATCCCATCTAGAGCATTCCCTGTAGGATGCCCTTTAGAGGTGGTTTGTGTGAGGCAAAATCCTTCAACTTTTGCTTATCTGGGAATTGTTTAATCCCTCCTTCATATTTAAATGATATTCATGCTGGATACAGTAGTCTTGGTTCGAGGCCCTTCTGTTTCATTGCATTGAGTATATCATGCCATTCTATTCTGGCCTGTAGGGTTTCTGTTGAGAAGTCTGATGATAGCCTGATGGGTTTTCCTTTGTAGGTGACCTTTTTTTTCTCTCTGGCTGTCTTTAATACTTTGTCCTTGTCTTTGATCTTTGCCATTTTAATTATTATGTGTCTTGGTGTTGCCCTCCTTGGATCCCTTGTCATGGGAGTTCTGTGTACCTCTGTGGTCTGGGAGGCCATTTCTTCCCCTAGTTTGGGGAAGTTTTCAGCAATTATTTCTTCAAAGACACTTTCTATCCCTTTTTCTCTCTCTTCTTCTTCTGGTTCCCCTATAATGCAGATATTGTTCCATTTAGATTCTTCCCTCAGCTCTCTTAGAATTCTTTCATTCCTGGAGATCCTTTTATCTCTCTCTGCATCAGCTTCTCTGCGTTCCTGTTCTCTGTTTTCTAGTCCATTAATGGTCTCTTGCATCTCGTCCATTCTGTTTTGAAATCCTTCCAGAGCTTGTTTTATTTCTGTATTCTCCTTCCTTTGTTCTTGCATATTTCTCTGCCAGTCCATCAGCATGGTTATGACTTTTGTTTTGAATTCCTTTTCAGGAAGACTGGTTAAATCTATCTCCCCAGATTCCTTCTCAGGGGAAGATGTAGCAGATGCCGAAGCTGTCTGGGTTAGTCTTGTCTGGATCATATTTTTTTGCCTTTTCATGTTGTCAGGTGCTATTGACTGTCAGCTGGGAGGGCCAAACTTTTCACTTGCTACTGGCCTTTCTTTACTGGGACAACTGCGACCCCTAGTGACTTGTGTTGGGTAATTGAGTGTAGACAGGGTGTTTGTGTCTTGCCCAGCCGGAATGGAGGAATTTCCCTTTATGAGGGCGTGGCCTGCCTTAGGTTGCTTCTTTGCTTTCGCAGCACCTGGAGTGGTAATGGACAGGGGTCTGTTTGGCTGTTTACCTCCGTGAGGGGTCTCAGAGCTGTTGCCCAGGGGGTTAGTGCACCCGGTTTTCCCTGTAATTTCCAGCCACTGGGCTGTGACCTGTGTTGTTTCTGTCTAGTTGTTATGTCCCTGTCCCTTTAAGACTTTCGAAAAGCACTCGCTTTTCTTTGTCACAGGGGCATTAGCTTCGGAACCCACTCAGAGGTCTTGCTGCCCCATTTCCCTAATTTCCAGCCCTCCACGCATGCACTGTGTCTGCGCTCTGGTGCTGTTGGCTGGGGCTGGGTGTTTAGCAGTCCTGGGCTCCCTCTCCCTCCATCCGGGAGCTGGGGGGAAATGTGCTTGGGTCCCGCCAGGCCGAGGGTTGTATCTTACCCCCTTCACGAGGCACTGGGCTCTCGCATGTGTGGATGTAGTCTGGCTGTTGCCCTGTGTCTTCTGGTCTCTCTTTTAGGATTAGTTGTATTTGTTGTATTTTCAAAAATATATATGTTTTTGTGAGGAGATTCCCACTGTCCCACTCACGCCGCCATTTTGGCTCAGCCCTGCACATTCTATTTTTTAACAAGCACAGTACACCGTCACAGATACTCTGCAGTTGCCTTGTGCTCCTGTAACACTGGGACATTTGTTTTTAAGTTGCTTTACTTAGTTTCAAATAGACCAAACATTTTATAACAACCATTTCTGTATACAAATATATTTTTTACTTGAAGTGTTCCAGATATACAATCTCGTACTGGTTTCAAGTGTGCAGCACAGTGGTTGAACAGTTACTGGCGCTATTATATCCTCACCCCCTCTGTTGTAGGTATTGCCTTGTCCACATAGGAAGGTGTTACAGAATCATTGACTATATTGTCTCTGCTGTGCTACCGTCCCTGTGACCAACATAAATTGTGATTCCAAATTAATTTTTGCAAAATTTTAAGAAACACTGTTTTTCCCAGTGGTGTAAAGACGTTGTGTGATGCCCTCTGATCATATGACCCTCTTAGTCCATGCCGGTGATACCGATTATCTCCATACTGCTACTTGCCTTAAATAATATACTAAGTGTGGTTGAAATTCCTATAATAGGAATCATGAGAAAGATCCTACATGACCTACTTTGTTCAGTTAATATTCTTCTCTTGAGGCTCACTGATGATACGACCTGTACCTATGGTTATTAATCCCATTACTGAACATTTGGGTTGTATTTTCCTACTGCAGACAGGGTTGTTGTGGTCTGTCTTCCCATGTAAGAGCTTTTTAAAAAATTTCTGATCTTTTTTCTTTCATGATATTTACTTCTATAAAAAAAATAATTGGTGTGGCATCCAGAGATGATTACATGAATAGGTACAGGCTGACATCCTGTTACATAGTGCTTTGTGTATTCTTTGGAACGGATTCTGGTGACTCAGTGCTGCTTTCCCGTGATTCGCTCAGTGAGTCTCGTTGAGCAGCCATTACCTGGGCTGCCATTGCCATGGGCACATCCATGGCACCACAGGGTCACGGAATCAGAGATAATAAAGTGAAGAAACAGAAAATCCCTTTAGAAATGTAAATACTCTCTCCCTTCTAACGTGACATGGTTTAATTCAAGGAAGTGATGTACTATATATAAAGGAATAAAATTAATAACAAATAATTGCAACTAAGAAAGCAAACTGATGGCAAAGTCTGAATCTGGGTATACCTTTCTTATTACATTATATGAGTATTTTTTAGATGTTTATAAGTATTCTGAAAAAAATTTGAGGACAAGATGTCCAATTATCAAAAGCATTTAGAAAATGCTTCTTGTTATATATCCCTCCTGCCAAGAGAGCTGCCTTTCAAAAGGTATTGCTCCCTCTGGCATTAAACAGTCCCGGAGAAGCTGGCATTTCAAGAGATGTTTCACCATAGGTCCATTTTTTGTAAAATACATACAAAAGTATCCAATGGAACCCTACATTTTTCTGGAATGCATTTTTGTATTGCTCATATCCTGGTTACCTTAGCCTGACTTTTGACACTTAGGTCTCACTTTCCTGGTGGTTTAGAAGTAAGCAAATTTGGTCATATATGTCTTACTACCTAGTAAAAATCCTCTGTTTTCCTCATGAGAAACAGCATTAGTTTTTCCATATAGAATGCTCTTGAATAAATATCTACACAAACCTTAAACCTTAGTGTAGAGAGTACTGTGTAATGCAGTGATCAACATCTTCCATTCACATCACTATTAAAATACTGTCAACTTTTGGTAAGACTGTGTCTTGTCACATTATCTGTGATAGAGAAAACTCAGTGAAGACAATTTCAGTACAAGGCTGGGCTGGGTATTTTCAAGCAGTGAAGAGGTGAGACAATATGATACAAGTAAGTGTACATTTATGTTAAGTTCTGCTTGAACTAACGATGGAACTGAGAAAGCCAGAGGAATACAGGGATTCTACATTTATTTGCCAATCCTGATTTAATATATTACTCACCTGGGCTTAAAGCCTATCTGGCAGAAATGTTCACATTATTTCTAATACAATTATTCAAACACTTTTTATCGGTTTAAGTGACTGGGACAGATATACCCCCCAGGTGATAGAGTAGGTTGTCACCTTAAAAAATGTATGAGCTAACAACCAGAGAGCTTCCGCTTGGAGTCACAGTGCAGACAGGCTTACAGAAAGTCATGGTAGGGTCCGTGAGGTAAGGCAAAATCTCACCTTGGTGACCTGAGCAGCTGCAGCCATTGATGGAGGACTACAACGTGATGTTCGAAGTAACTGCTTCATACATGTGATTTGAGTCAGTTATTTTATAGAAGTACTTTTAGTCATATGAGCACTTGAAATAAATAATTCAGTAAAATGTCCTTTTCCTTGACTGAACTTAAAGTTTCACCTCCTTTTGGGCAGTGCAAGGGCTCTCCATATGAAGGAACCTCCCCCCACTACGAAGAGGTCTCAGAGATGCTCATTCCTGACTTTCAAGACATCAGCTGGGCCTGCACATGAGCTCAGTGACCAGGTCTAGGCACCCAGATGCTTGGTGATCACTTCTGAATATTTATGTACACACACACACACACACACACACAGACACACACACACACTTATAGACATCCCTACCACACCAAAACAGGTGTATGTGTCTTCCCGTATTTCCTCCTTTTTGCTCCCTTCATGTCAATTGCCAAAAAGTATTTAGTTTTCTTAGAAATTTCTCTTCTCAGCTCCTGAGATGACATGCATCGTTGGAGACCCTCTTCGGTAGATTAGTGTTACCAGGTCACAGTCATTCAAGAAATTGCAAAATACTGTTGAGTTTTTCCTATTCTTACAATGTTATTCACAATTTACACACATAAATAAAACTCAAAGAAAATATAAATGACAACTTTGAAAACTTAAAAAAATAATTTCAAACTAATGACACAGAGCTCAAGTTTCCACCTTCCTCTACAGATTTATTTTTCCTTGCTACTGCTAGGTCAGTTTGTTTTCAGCCTCTTCATCAAAATATGACACATGAATAAATGTGTAAAAGTACATCCCTGTCTGATCTTTTTACCTGGCTTGTCTGTTTATGACATCATTTTGTTGCCTGCATTAATATCCTCTCATGAATTAACTCTCATCTTATATGTATAATTATCTCATGTGTTAAAATGTAAATGCCACAATGAACAAGATACATGACTCTAAGTTAGAAACTGTTTCCTGAAATCTACACGTCAACTTCTTGTATGAATGTCCTGCTTACTCTATTCCACTTGGTGGAGTCCATGCACAGATTGCTCTTTCCTATGATGTGGTTTCTTTCTTGCTTCATCTAAGCCTTCAGCCAAATGCCACCAGATGGACAAGTTATTCTCTGACTCCTGCATTCAAATCTGACAGTCCCATGCAATCAAAACACCCTCTTTTGCTTACCATTTCCACAGCTCAGTAGGGTTTTTTGGTCACCTTGTAGTTACAGTGTGATGGGCCACTGTTTTCTTTTGTGTGTTCTTATTGCTGTTCTATCCCAGTGCCCAACACACAGAGGCCAATACTGTTTGAATGCATGGCATTCAAAGTTCTGTCAATTTTCTTATTTGCATATACTAATTCCTGACAGGAGATACTGGGTCTATTATTTCTTTTGTTGGCTTAAAACAGCAGAAATCCGTTGTCCCGCGGTAGTGGAGAGCAGAGGTCCAAAATAAAGATGTCAGCTGGGATAGTTACCTCTGTGGTATTTGAGGGGGGGTCTTGGTCCATGCTCTGTCCTATGTTCTGCTGATCACTGACAATCATTGAAATTCCTTGGTGTATAGATACATTACTACACTCTCTGCCTCCATTATCACAGGGCTTCTCCTTGTTTCTCTGTCTCACACAGCTGTTTTCTTTTAAGAACACCAGTCCTATTGCATTAGAGGCAATGCCCTACTCCAGTATGACTGTATTGTAACTAATTTAATCATTTATGACTTTATTTTCCAGTAAGTTCACAATCTGAGGTGCTAAGGGTTAACACCTCAACATATCTGTTTTGGGGCAATGCAAATGCACCCATCACATCAAGCTACAGAAGAAAAGACATATTCATATATTCATATAATTAAGGAATCATTTGTCAGCTCACTTAGTTACTGCATAAAATATTTACTATGAATTACAAACCAAACACTGTAGAATGTAAAGTAATGGGCAGATGCAGAGGTTTGTTAATACCTCTAGTAAAAGTGCCCAGCATCATGCGAGCAAGGGCTCGCAGCTTATTTTCTGTGATTGTGTCTGCCTCAGGCTGATCCAAGCTGAATGTTCCTATCAGTTTAAGTGCAAAGGATGTCTGATATTTCAAAATAATGTCTAATTGCTTTTGAGAAGTTTCATTTTCATAGAAACATTATCAATCATATAAGCACATGTATTATTATGCTAGCTTTTCATTAAGCAGAATGATGCTGAGAAGCTGAGCTGAGGGCAGTTCTGAAGCTTTATTGGAGAGGCAGAACCAGCAGAACATGCTTCTCTCTGATGCTGTACTTCTGGGTCTTTGGGATTTCTAATCCTGGTCGTGCGGTATTGTTCTCAACCTGACTTTAACAGAATCACCTTTTTCAAGACACTGGTAAATGTTTAAAAAATTAATGAAAGAATATCACTTTTTGTTGCAGTTGTAAAATAACATACACGTCAGGTCATGGGAGAATCAGACCTTCACCTCCAACTTCATCCTGCTGGGCATCTTCGATTACAGCCCCAACCACATCTTCCTCTTCTCACTGGTCCTGGGCATCTTCTCAGTGGCCTTCATGGGAAACACTGCCATGATTCTCCTCATCTACCTGGACACACACCTCCACAGCCCCATGTACTTCCTCCTCAGCCAGCTGTCCCTCATGGACCTCATGCTCATCTGCACCACTGTCCCCAAGATGGCCTTCAGCTACTTGTCAGGCAGGAAGTCCATCTCTTTGGCCGGCTGTGGAGCCCAGATATTCTTCTATGTGTCTCTGCTTGGAGCCAAATGTTTCCTGTTGGCTGTCATGGCCTACGACCGCTATGTTGCTATATGCCACCCCCTTAGATACACCATCCTCATGAATCAGAAACTCTGTGTCCTCATGAATGTTGCTTCCTGGATCTTGGGCGCTCTTGATGGCATCATTGTGCTTGCGGCCGTTCTGTCATTCTCCTTCTGCAGCTCTCTGGAAATACCACTTTTTCTGTGATGTAGCTGCTCTTTTACCTCTATCTTGCACAGACACCTCTGCATTTGAAAGACTGCTTTTCATCTGCTGTGTGGTGATGCTAATCATCCCAGTCTCAGTGATCATTGGTTCCTATTCCAGAGTCCTTCGAGCTGTCATCCACATGGGCTCTGTGGAAAGTCGCCGGAAAGCCTTCGCCACCTGCTCCTCCCACCTGTGTGTGGTTGGACTCTTACTACGGTGCAGCCATGTTCATGTACATGAGGCCAGCCTCTCTCCATACGCCAGACCAGGATGAAATGGTATCAGCCTTTTACACCGTCCGCACCCCCATGCTGAACCCTCTCATCTTCAGCCTTCACAACAAAGAGGTATCCAGCGGATTTCAGAAACTATTGAGGAAAGGAAAATTAGTATAACTTCATTATAAAGCTTCAGCAAAATCTTTGAGGGACCAGAGTTGTTAACACTCCTTCAAAGAAGCTGGAATTACCTTTTACATTCTCTTCCTCCAGTTTGTCTTTTTTGCCACATTTTTCAATTTAAAACTGCTTTCTTCAGTATACTATTGTATAAACATCACAAGTAAGGTGGGCTGTATTTGCACATTCACATAGGCTGCTTCACTCATTAATTTTATTTGTATTGTTGGTTATGAGCCACAAGTAATTGACTTCAGGATCCCTGCCTTTGAATTCAGGTGTAAGTCCGATGACATTTGCTTCATCCAAGAAAAAATGATGGGGTTGGTTGACACTTAATGGTGAGCATCCTGTTTGTTTAAAATTAATTACTTGTCAGCATTTGTCTTCAGTTTTATCTCTCCTTAAATCCAGTTATTGACTGTTTATTCCTGACTCTAATTCTCTTAATTCCAAGCATTAACTTAGTGTCAGCAGTTCTTTCAATCAAATCTTATGTCTATATAAAACAGCTCTTAGAAACCCCTACGTCTATATATTTTCACCTTAAAATTAAGAATGGATATTTTGATGAGACAAGATAAAATATCTATGATTAGGCTGCACAACCTTCACCTTTATCATGATGGATTTTGAGCCTCACTTATCCTTATATTAATAACTAAACTCATTTTGAAGATGTTAGAAAATTATCACCATTTCTGGAATTTTCTAATCATGATTTTTCTTATTCATCTCTGAAAAAATAATATTTTGAACATTATCCTACAATACTGAAAAAAAAAGTTTTCTTTAAGAGAATATATAATCTCTAAATGTCCAAAATGACTGCTTTAATGTTCCATGGAGTACCCATACTTCGGTGTAACAAACTGTTATTAATTTATTACATGTGCATATCTGAATCATCTGCATCCTTGAGAATTGAAAGCAATCTTTGCCTGCTTCATGGAGATCTCCTATACATTATTTTTAATCCAATTTTCATTGTGTAATATAATATTACTCTAGAAATGCATTTTTAAAACTTAAACTATACTTCATGTTTTAATGACATGCACCACAGTTTATAATCTGTGGTATCCCTTTTTATCAAAACAGCAATATTTTGGAAGAAATAAAATATTCTTAGTAAGTTTTTTTGTTCTGAGATGAAGTACACACACAATGAAATTCAATTTTTAAGGTGCACAGTTCAATGATTTTTAGTAGAGTCACAAACTTATGAAAACATCAGTCATATCTAATTCCAACATTTTTATCACCCCTAAAAGAACACTCACACCTGTTATCAATCATTCCCTGTTTCCTTCTCCTTCAGCTTTTACAATTACTGTATTTTGCCTCTATGGTTTTACCCATTTAGGACATTACATATTAATAAATGCTACATATAAATAGAATCATACAATGTTTTCTTTTACAATTGGCTTTTTTCACTTAGCATAATGTTTTTAAGGCTAATGCTGAAGCATCAGCATTTCATTGCTTATAGGAATATATATAAACAATGTTATTGTAAAGTTATATTATGTTTAGTTTATCCACTCAACAATTGATAAGCATTTGGGGTTTTTCTAATGTTTGACTGTTATGAATAATGCTACTACAAACACTCACATACACATTTTTGTGTGTTTTCCAATCTCTTGGGTGTGAGACTAGGAGGAGAATCTCTCAGTCACGTGGAACTAACCTTTTGTGGAACTGCCGAACTGTTTTTCACAGTGGCTACAAAATTTTACATCTCTCTAACCACAGTAAGACTGTTATGTTGGGGAAAAAGTCAGTTTGGAGATGGAGGGAAGTCAAACTGAGTGAGACATGAAACCAAAGTTAGGAAGGCAAGGTGAATTTTATTTCAGCCTTGTAACTCCTGGGGGTGGGAATACAGCTTCCCAGCCTGGAGCAAAATACCTGTGAAACTGAAATCAGTAAAAGGGAGAAATAAAGTGGGAGATACCCCTTTATCTCTTACAACCAGCCATCCACTTCTGCTCGGCCGTGTCTCTCATGACCCAGCTGCCAAAAGGGATCCCACTCTATCTCTCCGGTCCAGATAACGCCCTCACTCCGCGTGTAATCACCTACTGATATGTATGTTGAATGCAAGCTTATGATACATTATATGCTCTTTTAAAAGGGTAAAATATTATCACTGTATTATTTCTGATTTCAAGAAAATTTTAATAAAGAAAGAGAAATTAGAAAGTACAGATAAATTTTAATTCATTTTTAAAGGTTGTAAGTAGCATAATTCTAGATTGGCCAAGTTTCTTAACCAAATTCCATGGACTATGATA
Organism: Manis pentadactyla; assembly: GCF_030020395.1. NCBI lineage: Eukaryota > Metazoa > Chordata > Mammalia > Pholidota > Manidae > Manis > Manis pentadactyla. Next base: position 49,552,133 of record NC_080031.1, read on the forward strand.
CTAAGGATGTTACTCCTGGAACTGTTAAATTACATGTCCAAAAAGCATTTTTCAAATATAATTGAGGTTTAAAAAATAGTTTATTTAATATTGGGATATTACATGTTTCTCCCTAATGTAACCCAAGGAGCACTGTAGAGGAAAAATCTCTCTGTGTGGTAATAAGAGTGGAACGAAGATGGATTTTAATGAGAGAGATTTGGCATATAATTGCTGGCCTTGCAAATGGAGGGGACTGTGTGCAAACAGCAGGTTCTGGGAGGAGAGAGCAAGCCCTGGATCATAGCTAGTAAAGAAACAGTGACTGCGGTCCTACAGCCATGAGGACCAAAATTCTGTAAATGACCTGAATGATCTTGGAATTGGGTTCTGCCACAAAGTCCAGATAAAAGTCAGTCCAGCTGAAAACTTGACTTTGGCCTGTGAGAACTTAAGAAATCAAATCATGTGTACCTGGGATTCTGACCTACATGGCTGTGACATAAAAAATAGGTGTTGGCTTAAAGCCCTAACTTTATGGTAATTTGTCAACAGGCATGGAATTTGTGACACAGGATCTTAGCATAGTTCACTTAAAAAATTGGGTTGGAGTAATTGGCACAAGCAAGAACAATTGAAACCTTGGGTTGGTTTCCTTACAGAGCTGGAATTTGTGATATTCTACTTATAAAAATAAGAATATTCCTACAAAGAACTGTTGTAAAGTAAATCTAGAAGAATAAAATATATGTGCAAACCCACACAGTTGGGCAGCTTTGGCCATAGATTCCTGAGATCATATATTTGACTAAGTTTTGATTGCACAGATTCTAAGGTCTCATTTCACAGTGAGAAATCCAAATTAAATCCTTCAGGTAACAATTAAAATGGATCACTGAACATTTGTTGACATAATCAGTTTCAGTAGAATAATATTAATCATAACCTAACCTGTGTTTGGATTTCTAAAACACTAAAAAAAATTTGAAACCAGATATGATTATTTCCATATTGCTTCTGGAATTATGTGGTGAGAACATTCCAAAAATAAACACAAGATTTATTATTTTTGTGAATGCACAATTCTTATTTCTTCTTCTAAGTTGGTGAATTAACATGCACAATGCAGATATTTCAGTTTATTATCTCTCCTACAACAGAGACTGGGTCTAACCTAATCTTCTTTGGCCTGAATCACATCCCTTCGCTAGGTCTAGGAAAATTACCAGAGAAACAAAATGGGCATAATGTGCAGCCATTTATGAGATATGTGAATATTATAGGCACATGTTTTGCTCTAAATTAGATATTTTGCCAGAAAAGGGGAAGTTGATATCATAATCTTGAAGAGTATTATTGTAACTTCAGTATCTTTAACCAAAGACTGGTGGAATATATTCTTTTTTTATTGAAGTATTGATGTAATATTGTAATAGCATCAACATACACCACAGTGACTTGACATTTATATACATCACAAAATGCTCACCATAGTAAGTGTAGTTACTACCTATCACCATACAGTTACTCAATATTTGATAATTACCATGCTTTACCTTTCACCCCTGTGACTTATTTATTTTGTAACCAAAATTTTGTACCCCGTGACCCCCCCACACCCTCTCGCAACCACCAGTTTATTCTCTATATTTCTAATGATAAAATATTCAAAAGTAAATATTAACTACACTGAGTGGCCTTGCTTTTAATAGCATTAATTCTATTATTTAAAGATATACTATAAGAAAAAGCAATAAAGTTATGTTAATGTTGTTAAAGACCCAAGATTTTAATGGTAAGATAAAATGCACTATACACATATAGTCAAATAATTTAAGCAAAATTACATAATTGAATTTAAAATATAGTCATGATTTATTTTCCTCTTTCTAGATAATACATATTTTCTATTTCTCTTTCGCAGAAGCGTAGAAGCTTTACCAATGAATAGCAACACACACTCTGTTTCCCTGAATGTGATGTTTAGATGCAATTTTCAAGCAGAACAGTAATTTCTAGGGAAATGCTCATTATGACCTTAAAATATCATCAGCAGGCAAGGGAGATATCAAAGATGAATGAGGTCAGGTCAAAGGGATCTGGAGTCAACATGAAAGGTTTCCGTTGCCCAAAATGGGATAATTTGAGCATCAAAACCAGAATAACTGTAGTGTCTAAACATGTCAATTTTAAGAAATCTGCCAGTCCGTAATGATCTGCTCTCCTCCAAAAGGGTCATTATTCACTACTGAGTGGACACCTATCCTGCCTTTACCACATGAATTCTGCTAGTGTAACCAAATAGCTCTCACAGAAAGTTTTCATTTTAAAAGCCAGAAAAAAATGACAAATCAAAATCATCATTTTGCCTTTCTTGGTGGAATTATGGATTATCCATGCCTGTAAAAATCATTAGTGGAAACCAGAAAAGAGGATTTATAAAGAACTGATCAAAATGACACCAGGTGAGTCCACATATCAAAGGTGACATCATTAAAAGTGAGTGAATGTGACATCACAGAAAGTGCCCAGAATCACCTCTGAAGTGTTCTTGACAGTAAAATTGAACCAGAATGCTCCAGACTGGATCTAGATATTAGTTCTCTGAAAGAAAATATATATATATACACATATGTATATATCAGGAGGTATGAAAGTCAAGCCAAGGTAAATGACTCCTGAGAAGGTAACCATCCATACGCAGAATATGAGACTCTTTATAAGACAAAGTATCTCTAAGAAATAAATGATATTACCAAAAAGTAGGGAGGGTTAATTTTGTTTTAATTGGGATTCCACAGAAGCAGATTGTAAGACAGAGGTACGGTGGGTGTTGTTTAACTGAGAGTAGAGGGTGTAAGGAATCCACACAGGGGAGCTGGAAGGAAGCTAACAAAGGATGCTCTGTGAAGTAGTCCAGAGTGGGCGCCGCAGCTTAAGCCTCCGGCTCATCTCCAGGAAAGTTCAGAAATCACACGCTCAGACGCACCCCTGCCAGGGGGAGAGGACATGGGCCCTGACTGCCAGGGGTGGATGAGCACTTCTCTAGTGGGGGTGCTCATTCCCTTGCTCTTCTGACCTGTGTACCCAAGGGTAAAGTGGCTTTCCATGGAGATTTAAGGGATGCATTTGAGGCTGAGCATGCTGACTGGACACTCTTATATAATTTAAAATACTCAGTTGGCATATGACTCAGAGCAACATGTGGAATTTGTTGTGTCCTGATCCAAATAAGCCAATTGTGAAAGGACATAAGATTATTAAAATAAGTAAGGAATATGGCTTGATATTGATGACATTATGGAAAGACTGTTGATTTTTAAAGTGATAGATATCACAGTAATGCTGAAAGGGAGAAACTTTAAATTGCAGATAGCAATGAAGGGAAAAAAAGTGAAGAATATCCTGTTTTATGCTACAATGTGGATGAAACTTGAGGACTTTATGTTAAGTGAATACAGTAGGCACAAGATGACAAATGCTGGGTGATTCCACTTACGTGAGGTATCTAAAGTCATCAAAATCATAGAAACACGTTCATAGAAATATAATGGTGATTACCAGAAGCTGGGGGAGGGGAAAAAGAGGAGCTATGGTTTCAATTCTGCAAAAAAAAAACATTCCCAGAGATTTGGTTTACAATAATGTGAATATACTTAGCACTGTTGAACTTAAAAGCAATTTGCATTCCCCTCTGTCTTCCTCTTTATTTTTCATTGCAAGCATCACCTTCTGATATGACATTTTGTTAATTTAATTATTTAATTTAAAGTCTATTTCCCTGCCTTCCCACTAGAGAATATAAAGTTCCATGATAACAGAGTTGTTGTTTTTTTAACTTCCCGGTTTATCTACAGTTTCTAAAATAGTGCATAGCAAATATTAGGTGCTCAATAAAAATGGGTTAATGATGGTATGACCACCAAGTGGGAAGTACATAAAAGCTGGACAGTGACAAGACTTAGCATTCCTCAGTCCCGAGTTGACCCACCTTGTGCCATCGTACCCATACTGTCCTTATGGGAGCTATGCCAGCTCAGCAAAGTTCTGTAGTTATATCCACTCCCTTCCCCTGGGGAGTCATTTCTCATGAGCTATTTGTATGTATCCTGTACCATAGCTACATGAATGTGTGACTATTAGTTTGTGTACACATGTAACCATCTCCTTTCCACACAGCCAAGGGTTTCTAGATGAAAAGTCTGAGACATTGGGTATTTGACCAATTTGCAGCTGAGGCAGTTTTGCTGACCTTTATTCACCACAGAGTTCTTTCTAGACCACAGAGTGTCAGGAACAACCATGTCCTTCCCTCAGAAACCTTAACTGATGACATAATCAAGGCTTCTATAATCTCTTTCTACAGTGAGTGGGAAAAAGCCATTAACGACAGATAATTCATGAGATTCACATGTAGCCATACTTCCAAGTATAACAGCAGCGCCCACACATGGAGTCTTGCTTGGCCCACTTTGTTTACAACGAGCAGAAGAAGGCTGAGCTCCTCCCAGGGCTCTGGGGTCTTGTAGCTGTTCAGGACTGCAATCCCAGAAGACTAATTGGAATGGCATAGAAATTGTTCCAAATTTACATATATATATATATATATATATATATATATATATATATGTAAATCTGATAACCATAGTTAGATTCCAGAATTCCTAGTGAAGTCTTTAAATAAAGGAACACACATGTTTTTACCAGTACTCTGAAAAACTGGTTAAACTGCATTTAATCACCATGTGTGGGTGAAATTATCCTAAGAGGAATTGATCTTTTCCAGACATAGTGAGTATATTATTATTATTATCATCATCATCATCATCATCATTAATCTTGATGCTTTGTGCTCACTCTTTTGCCACCCTCATTCTATCTTATTTGGGAAACCAAAATGAGTTAGATGTGGAATTCATTTGTGTTGACATAACCTATCTAGTTCAACACTTCAGTGAAAGTCACTCAAGCTAATTGCAAAACTGAATGTATATTAGATTAAGTACAAACTAAATGTAAATGCAAATACAAATGCTTCATATTGTATTTTGATATTTAAGTATAAAATTAAATATAGAACTGAAAGATTCATTCAATGTAAAGAAAAATTCAGCTTGTGACTCTGAGCTAGAACAAACAGTAACCCAGGGAGCTGACTGCTCCTGCCATTCCCATGACTTCAAAGACTCTGGGAGCTTAGGTGGGTTAATGTGTCAAAACTAAATAGGTAGTGTGCTTTGTGATAACTATCAATGGAAGATTTAAAAACCCAGCAACTGTTTATTGCCTATTCAAATATCTGGGCAAAAGGCAGAGTAAACATGTCCATGAGTGCCCTTGAAAAGGAAAATTATTTAAGAGAAAAATAAAGGAACATTATTTAATATAAAGCATATAAAATAGAGTAGTTTAACTAGACTAAGTGATTTTTAAAATGGGCTACATGGTATTTATATCTCTTGTTATTAAAATATCATGTTTAAAACCAGTTTTTTTTTTCTTATTTACTGTTGAGTCCCTTGTATATGATCAAGAACTGAGAAATTTTAGGGCTTAACTATAATTTCCAGAATAACTGAGTAAATAGGCAAATATATAAACAACTGGGTAATTCCATGATTAGCTTAATTAAAACATTAATGAATGAATTATTTTTTTAAGATCTGTAAAATAGAAATAATGTTTTCTTCATATTGCTACATGAAAGGTTGTATATTATTTATTTACTTTGTATTGAAAATGCAGTCCAGCCAGTGACTCTGTGGACAACATTCATTAGATGTTTACAGTTAGAAGAATTATTTTAAATTATTACTTCAGGGTATTTTAAATAAAATTATTTCCTAGAGGGACAAATTTGCTGATCTAGACAATTCAAATTACAATTGGTAAATGCATGGAATGGAGTGTTTAAAAATAACATTTGATAATTATTTAGTTAAATTGTAGTAAGAATTATAATTCCTAAAAGAACACATCTATATCTCATGATCAATAAATTTAAAAGTTTCCTTTAAGATACCTACCTTTTTAGTTGTCCTCTAGCACTGAAAATGCTTCTATACAATAAGGTTGTAAAATGATGTATTACTACCATTTTTTTTCTGGTTAAAACAATTGAGGATAATTTATTGATCTAATTGGTTAAGACAGAACACAAGCCTTATTTTTTAATGTAAACTTTTCTGTTCTGAGATGTTATTTTGCCACATAAAAAGTCAAATTTAAAGAAGAATTTATTTCATAAAAAATAGCAATAATAATTTAGAAGTAAGAAATCGATGATTTCCAAATGTTCAATGGCTTCAACTTGAGATAGCCTGAAGCTTTTGGCTAATTTTGTCTATGGAGATTTCATATGATGTTATTTTGGAAAAGTCAATTTTCAGAAAATTTCCAACATCCTAAATATAAAGGAAGAATATGTGCAATATTTACATTTACAAATTGAGCTATTTTGAAAAACATTGATCATGTACTTCTTTTAAATGTTATAGGAAAATAGACTTTACTGATAGTGAATGACTTTGATTCAGAAAACCTTAGATGTGTCTTGCTTGTATAGATACAACTGCTTTTAACATTTTGACTAATTAAGAAGTGTGGTCTTCAGAAAAAAAAATTAGATTATTTGAATTAGGTATCTAAGAGTGATTGGTATGGAATAAAATTATTCTATTCAAAATAGAAACACAATGTCTATATATCTGCAAGTTACAGCATAATGCTAATAAAATATGAATGGCATTTTACACTAATCATGAACTGCATGTACTCATATGTATATGCATAAACAATTCACTTCTAGTCATTTCATTGGGACCAACACCTGTAGTAACTTTTCAGCTCCTAAACCAGTGAAAAGGAAGGTTTAGTTCCCCAAGTGTTAAGTTCACTTAGCAGTAGAATGAAAATGACTGTGGCATTTCAGTGATAATGAATTGCAGCTTTTTTAGAAAATATTCAAGATAAAACAGAGACACTCTCAGAATGTCAACACTGTAAGGTATGTTAATTGATAAATCAAAGAGGATATTCTTTGTAATTCTCTAAGAAATTATATACAAATATTTTCAGATAAGCCAACTCAGAATTAACTAATAATGGAAAAACTTTTTACTGAAATTTTAACTTAAAATTAGTCATCTTATTAAACTTAGTACTTTTTCAGGATTAGAGTATTACATCAAAAATACTTATAATTCTTTTGTGTGATTAGAATTTAAACTCATAATTCAGTGTCTGACTCAAACCAACGTGGGATGAATCAGGGTAGGAAAAATCATTATTTTGTCTGGAAAATCAAATGTTAATTTTATTTATTAAATCAATTCCACAGATATATACAGGGCTTCTTTTTACACAAGACAAAGGGAAAACATTACTTCATTCAGGAAAAGTAAAAATTGTGTCTCTATTTCCATAACGGCTTGCTGGTTTCCAAGCAAGTTAATTTACCTGACCAATCCCAGCTTCCCTCCCTAGTCACACACTCTTTCTTACATGTCTATCACCCCTTTGCGTTTTCATCAAAGTACATAAAACTACCTGAAATATTTGATTTCTCCTCAAATATTAACTATTCACTGTCAGTTTCTTCTAACAGAATACAGATTTCATGAGGCTTGGAATTTGTTTTGTTGCCTTTATTATTCACAAAACTTCTGGTCTTAGGTATATATATGTTGAACCACTGAATCAAAGACTAAATCTATGAATGAACATACATTGTTAAAATTGAGTATAATAGTTCACGCAGTTATCCTGTTTTGCCAGGTGAAGTGACTACATCTTGGGTGAAGGACGGTTCTAACCTCGCTTGCCTGGTAAGCGGCAGTGACACTTCCTAGATTTCGTGTCTCCTTATTCCACAGATGAGGTCTTCGTGGCTCTTACACAGGAGAATTTATGCTGCTGGAAACTATTTGGATTCATGCTTTAATGCCTAATGTAATCATATATGAAACTTCTGTACAGGAAATTATAATTACTTCATCATCACAAAAGTATGAGGACATTATTTGGAAAACTAGAGATATTGAATCGGCCCATTCCCAGTGCCACTTGGATGCAGCAGGTCCATGAGAACCGCAGAGGAGACAGCTCAGAATATCAGCGGTTAAATGTGCAAGACTTTTGCTCTCTATGAGAAGGGGTTACAGTACTGCCATTGAGAGATTTAGACTCGATATACAAATTTTATTTAGAAAGTATCTGACTACATACACATACATGCTAGTAATATTGGCCTTTAAAATAATGGAACACAGAAATATTAGCAGTATTTATGAAAATGGGATATTTAAGGAGCATTTATGATACTCTCGGTCTTTTTCTAAATGTGTTACATGTAGTCTCATCTGATCCTGACCAGTTTATATGAGAGGTAGTGCACTGCTCCCAGTTTGATAAGATATAGAGATTAAGCCTGTAGTTTGAAATGCTCATTTCACTCATGATAAAAATGAGTATTTTGATCCAGATAGCTGGAAATCAAAACCATAACTACAAACTACTTTTCCCTCTATCCAAAGAACCTTGAAAATATTCAGACCACAGATGTTTTAGTTCACTTGTTAAACATGTAGAGGCAGTACCTTGTTGATGAGAGTATTTTATCCTCTGTCCTGGAAGCCATGTGTAGATAAAGAATTAGTGGTAACAATACTTTAGTAATGTAATAGCTTATTCCCCATTTAAAAAAATCTATCCTTAATATCAAATACGTTTAAGTAGCTTTACCTGACATTTGAAGGGCATAAATTTTCATAAAATTCGAACCTTGGAGAACTTAAAAGCATTAATAGAACAAGTAGCTCAAAGCATCCACTCAATTTTTTTCCGCTCTGAAATGTCTGAAGTGTCATAAAATCGATGAGATAAAAAAGAGGTCACGCCTGTGGCTCACATCTCTGAAGACCTTCACAGGCAGATGTTTGATAAGTTCATGATAGTTGATATTAGCAAAATGATGTCTGAGGGAACGGGTCAGTGTGAATGGTTCTGGATTGTAAGATTTTTGGAGAGAACTTTAAAGACCTTTACTTTCAGACAAAGTGAGAGTACAATAAATTCAACTCTGGACATGGTTATTTGGAGGAACTTAGAAGAAAGAGCTGTGGAAGAGTGATGGCTGAGATCCAGGAAAACACAGGTGGTGCGGCCACGTCCAGATGGGGGTTGGCTGATACATCCACTGATGAATAAACCGAACAGACCGAGGACAGAAGCTACAAGCCCTAAAGAACTTTTGGCAACAGCCAACACTTGACTTGTTAAGGGATGCAAAAACAAAGACAGATATTTCAGAAAACTTGTTGAAAAAGATGAAGGTCACAGTGAGAAAAAGCAAAATTAGTAATTTAGAAGGAGAAAGCTAAATTAGTATTAGAAGGTATTATGCCATTATTTCGTTGTTTCATTTTGTTTTTCAGCCAGTGGAATCAAAGAAGTTTTGAAAAGTACCAAGACTGAAGGTGATAATGGGGGAATATTAGGGGTGAGTTTCAGGAGTCTCTAAGGAAACAAGAATATCTGGTTCACTCCTTCTGTCTTCGAAAGGAGAGATGAACGACTAGAAAAATAATGAGATGTATAAAAGTTTAACAGAAAAATGAGTAGATTTGGTGTGGGTAAATATATCAGGTAACATGATCCATTTAAAGTAAGTAAAGTCCCAATGATATTAATATTTAATGTTATAGGGACATCATTATGCATAAAAGGCATGCTCTAGAAGAAAAGGTTACTTTTCCCCATATTATCTGAACCCTCACATAAAAATGTAAGACTGAAACACAACCACAATATTCTATTTTAATTATCCTATATTTAACAACATGATCTCCCAAAATTATTTTAAAATGCAACTATGTTTATGTAATCTATGCCTATATTTATTTCTATTTGACTATGAGAAAATTGCATTCTCCAATGAAACATATAGAGATGTATATTGAACTTTTATATATCTCTTGTTTCTGAGCAATTAGGCTGATTGCCACTCCACTACTCCCTCAAGAATAAGAATGTCATCCAGATTGATGAAGGGTCACTTAGTTTTCCTTCAAGCATACTAGGGACGTCGTTATAGACTGAAATACATAGAGGTCAGGACTGAAACAGCTGAGGGCATCGCCCCATGACTTGACTCTTCCTGGGTTCAGCACATCTCTCCTTACTTCCCAGGTGCAAGCTGTGTGACCCACTGATGCCAAACTCCACGACGATGCTGGAATTTCTCCTCATGGGTTTTTCTGATGTATGGGAACTAAGGGCTTTGCACGCCATCTCCTTCTCTCTGATGTATTTGGTGACGTTAATGGGGAACATTCTCATTGTTACTGTCACCACCCTTGACAGGAGCCTTCACACACCCATGTACTTCTTCCTCAGAAATCTGTCCATCCTGGACGCATGCTACACATCTGTAACAGTGCCTAACTCATGCATCAACGCCTTGCTTGGCAGCAGGACCATTTCAAAGGCTGGATGTGTAGCTCAGGTCTTCCTGGTGGTTTTCTTTGTGTATGTGGAGCTTCTGCTCCTCACCATCATGGCCCGTGACCGCTATGTGGCCATCTGCCAGCCCCTCCTCTACCCTGTGATCATGAGCCCTCGGGTCTGTGTCCAGATGACCCTGGCCTCCATCCTCAGTGGTCTCGCCTATGCAGGTGTGCACACAGGTAACACATTCCGGCTGTCCTTCTGTTGGTCCAACATGGTCCACCAGTTCTTCTGTGACATCCCCTCCCTGCTGAGGCTCTCCTGCTCTGACACCTCCAGCAATGAGATGATGGTCATGGCCTCTGGTCTGGGGATCGGTGGTGGCTGCTTCATCTACATTATCAAGTCTTACATTCACATATTTTCCACTGTGCTCAAGTTTCCAAATGGAGCAGACAGAACAAAGGCCTTCTCCACCTGTGTCCCCCACATCCTAGTGGTGTCTGTCTTCCTCAGCTCAGGCTTTTATGTGTATCTGAGGCCATCCACCATCTCTGCCACCATCCAGGACATGGTCTTCTCTGTTTTCTACTCCATCATCCCCCCACTCTTCAACCCTATTATCTATAGTCTTAGAACTGAACAAATAAAATGTGCCATCAAGAAAATCATGAAAAGAATGTCTTATTCTGGAGACATATAGGAAATGTTGAAGGTAACCTAAATTACCAAGAGAAATTTATGTTTTCAGCAGTAAAGTAAGGTAACTGATTAGGATTATGTAAATATAGCTGATGTAAATTGAATAAACAACCTTAAATTGTGTCATTGATCAGAATCTTTCCTTTTTGAAGGTTGTGGATTATTTGAATATGCCACTGGGTAAAAAATCGAGTGTTACAAGTAAGAGATCCCACTCCTGCTTTGATGAGCTAAGGGGCCTCCCTAAAATGTCAGTCTTAAAGAGCCAAAAAGTTTTCCTGAGAAATATTTCATGTTAAACTTCGGTTCTACATTTATACAATCTTTAAATATTTGCAAACCTAGAATTAAAACAATGTTAATTAATTTTGACAGGTCACATTTGATATTACTATTAAGAAGAAATAAAAATATCCAGTCACTTATTCATTTAAAAATAAATATGAAAAACCTATATTCTTTTGAATACCATAAAATATGAATGAAATGTGTTCTATATTATGAAAAGAAAAATGGGTTTGGCAGGAGTATGGAATCATTTTGAGAAGATAAGAAACATTTTACACAGCTTCTCTTACATGGAGAAAAAGAACAGATGCATTATACATGTCATCAGAACAGATGTTTGTTAAAAATATGTTCAAATGGCTTGGAGTACATTTATATACTGATGCTTCAAATAATATTTGCTACGTTTATTCAAGAATGTAGAAATTTTACCTTCTCCCTTATTATCATGTGCTCCTCCTCACATATATTAAAGCCACATTAAAAATACCATTAATTTGATTGGATTAAAGATGGTGGCATCAGAGGAGAGACAGGGGCTTCGTCCTAAAACTGGATACAAGTAGAAAATATAGTTGGCACAACTAATCCTGAGAGAGCAATAGCAAAGAGGACGGCGTCAGACTTCACACACCTGGAGAATAGAGCAGACCTCAGCGAACGGGGTAACATAACAGAGCTGTGGCTCCGTGGGACCCGAGCCCTTCCCCCACCCCAGCTCACCGGCAGGAGGCAGAGAAATGGAGCAGGGAGAGAGTGGAAAGCTTGGAACTGCTGAATACCTAGCTACAGAGATCTGCTCTGGAGCACAAACCTACATTTCATGGTGCTTTCATCATACTCTTCTGATTATGTGGTTGAAAGCTGGGACAGGTGGAGTTCCTGTGGAGATTGGGATTCTGGCTGCTTGTGGAAAGCAGGGATCCATCTGGCTGTTCTGGGACAAAACTTATATCTGTGTGCTTGGCCCACTGGTTCAGGCAGTGGAGACCAGCATAGCAGCTGGGAAACAGGGAACAGCTCTTTCCTCCCCCAAGGCACAAATACTGCTCTCATGCGACCCCAGACATTGCTTCAGGGGCTGAGAAGATCCAGAGACTACAGCTTCTGGACACTAGAGGGCGCCATAAACACCAAAGGAAACTGGTCGAGAGTAAAATCAATATAACTCCGGATAAAGACTTAAATGACATGGACTTTATGACTCTTCCTGAAAGGGAGTTCAAAATAAAAATCATCAGCATGCTAATGGAGGTACAGAAAGATATCCAAGAACTCAGGAATGACTTCCGGTCGGAAATCCAATCACTGAAGAGCATGATGGAGGGTATTGAAAGCAGGTTGAATATGGTGGAGAAGACGATAAATGAAATAGAAACTAGACAAGAGGAATACAAAGACACCGAGGCACAGAGAGAAAAAAGGAACTCTAAGAATGAAACAACATTGAGAGAACTGTGTGACCAATCCAAACAGAACAATATTCGCGTTATAGAGATACCAGAAGAAGAAGAGAAAAAGAAAGGGATACAAAGTATCTCTGAGGAGGTAGTTGCTGAAAACTTCCCCATACTGGGGAAGGAGAAAGTCTCTCAGGCCATGGAGATCCACAGATCTCCCAACACAAGGGACCCAAGGAAGACAACTCCAAGACAAATAGTAAAAAAAATGGCAAAGATCAAGGATAAAGACAGACTATTAAAAGCAGCCAGAGAGAGAAATAAGATCACATACAAAGGAAAGCCCATCAGGCTAACATCAGACTTCTCGGCAGAAACCTGACAGGCCAGAAGGGAGTGGCATGATGTATTTAATGCCATGAAGCAGAAGGGCCTGGAACCAAGATTACTTTATTCAGCAAGATTATCATTTAAATTTGAAGGAGGGATTAAACAATTTTGAGATAAGAAAAAGCTGAGAGAATTTACCTCCCATAAACCATCTCTACAGTCTATTTTGGAGGGACTGCTATAGATGGAAGGGTTCCTAAGGTTGAATAGCTGTCACCAGAGGTAATAAAACCACAGTAAAGAAAGTAGAACAGCTAATTACTAAGCAAATACAAAATTAAATTAACTATCCACAAAGTCAATCAAGGGACAGACAAAAAGTACAGAATATGATACATAAAATATAAAGAATGGAGGAAGAAGAAAAAGGAGGAGAAACAGAAAAGAACCTTTAGATTGTGTTTGTAACAGCATACTAAGTGAGTTAAGTTAGACTCTTAGATAGTAAGGAAATTAACCTAGAACCTTTGGCAAAAACGAATCTAAAGCCTGTAATGACAATAAGTACATACCTACTGATAATCACCCTAAATGTAAATGGAGTAAATGCACCAATCAAAAGACATAAAGACACTGAATGGATAAAAAAACAAGACCCATCTATATGCTGCATAGAAGAGACTCACCTCAAACTCAAAGACATGCACAGACTAAAAGTCAAGGGATAGAAAAAGATATTTCATGCAAACAATAGGGAGAAAAAAGCAGGTGTTGCAGTACTAGTATCAGACAAAATATACTTCAAAACAAAGAAAGTAACAAGAGATAAAGAAGGACATTACAGAATGATAAAGGACTCAGTCCAACAAGAGGATGTAACCATTATAAATATATACGCATCCAATACAGGAGCACCAGCATATGTGAAACAAATACTAACAGAATTAAAGGAGGAAATAAAATGCAATGCATTCGTTCTAGGAGACTTCAACACACCACTCACTTCAAAGGACAGATCACCCAGACAGAAAATAAGTAAGGACACAGAGGCACTGAACAACACAGTAGAGCAGATGGACCTAAAAGACATCTATAGAACTCTACACCCAAAAGCAACAGGGTACACATTCTTCTCAAATGCACATGGAACATTCTCCAGACTAGACCACATACTAGGCCGCAAAAAGAGCCTCAGTAAATTAAAAAAGATTAAAATTCTACCAACCAACTTTTCAGACCATAAAGGTATAAAACTAGAAATAAATTGTACAAAGAAAGCAAAAAGGCTCACAAACACATGGAGGCCAAACAACATGCTCCTAAGTAGTCAATGGATCAATGACCAAATTAAAATGGAGATCCATCAATATATGGAAATAAATGAAAACAACAACACAAACCCCAACTTCTGTGAGACTCAGCAAAAGCAGTCTTAAGAGGAAAGTATATAGCAATCCAGGCATATTTAAAGGAGGAGGAACAAACCTAGATGAATAGTCTAACATCACAATTATCAAAATTGGAAAAAGAAGAACAAATGAAGCCTAAGGGCAGCAGAAGGAGGGACATAATAAAGATCATAGAAGAAATAAATAAAATTGAGAAGAATAAAACAATAGAAAAAAGCAATGAAACCAAGAGATGGTTCTTTAAGAAAATAAACAAAATAGATAAGCCTCTAGCCAGACTTATTAAGAGAAAAAAAATCAACACACATCAACAGAATCAGAAATGAGAAAGGAAACATCATGACAGAGCCAACAGAAATACAAAGAATTATTAGAGACTACTATGAAAACCTATATGCTAAGAAACTGGAAAACCTACAAGAAATGGACAACTTCCTAGAAAAATACAACCTTCCAAGACTGACCAAGGAAGAAACACAAAATATAAACAAACCAATTAACAGCAAAGAAACTGAAGTGGTAATAAAAAAACTACCCAAGAAAAAAACCCCTGGGACAGATGTATTTACCTTGGAATTTTATCAGACATACAGAGAAGACATAATACCCATTCTCCTTAAAGTTTTCCAAAAAAATATAAGAGGAGGGAATACTCCTAAACTCATTCTATGAAGCCAATATCACCCTAATACCAAAACCAGGCAAAGGCCCCACCAAAAAAAGAAAATTACAAACCAATATCCCTGATGAACATAGATGCAAAAATACTCAACAAAATATTAGCAAACTGAATTAAAAAAATACATCAAAAGGATCATACACTATGACCAGGTGGGATTCATCCCAGGGATGCAAGATGGTACAACATTCAAAAATCCATCATCATCATCCACCACATCAACAAAAAGAAGTAAAAAAACCACATGATCACCTCCATAGATGCTGAAAAAGTATTTGACAAAATTCAACATCCATTCATAATGAAAAGTCTCAACAAAAGGGGTATAGAGGGCAAGTACCTCTACATAATAAAGGCCATATATGACAAACACATAGCCAAAACATCATACTGAACAGTGAGAAGCTGAAAGCTTTTCCTCTGCGATCGGGAACAAGACAGGGATGCCCACTCTCCCCACTGTTATTCAACATAATACTGGAGGTCCTAGCCATGGCAATTAGACAAAACAAAGAAGTACAAGAAATCCAGATTGGTAAAGAAGTTAAACTGTCACTATTTGCAGATGACAGGATATTGTACATAAAAAACCCTAAAGACTCCACTCCAAAACTACTAGAACTGATATTGGAATACAGCAAAGTTGCAGGATTCAAAATTAACACACAGAAATCTGTGGCTTTCCTATACACTAACAATGAACTAATAGAAAGAGAAATCAGGAAAACAATTCCATTCACAATTGCATCAAAAGGAATAAAATACCTAGGAGTAAACCTATCCAAGGAAGTGAAAGACCTATACCCTGAAAACTATAAGACACTCTTAAGAGAAATTAAAGAGGGCACTAGCAAATGGAAACTCATTCCATGCTCTTGGCAAGGAAGAATTAATATTGTCAAAATGGCCATTCTGCCCAAAGCAATATACAGATTTGATGCAATCCCTATCAAATTACCAACGGCTTTCTTCAATGAACTGGAACATTTAGCTCAAAAATTCATATGGAAACACCAAAGATCCCGAATAGCCAAAACAATTCTGAGAAGGAAGAATAAAGTGGGGGGAATCTTACTCCCCAACTTCAAGCTCTACTATAAAGCCACAGTAATCAAGACAATTTGGTACTGGCACAAGAACAGAGCCACAGACCAATGGAACAGATTAGAGACTTCAGACATTAACCCAAACATATATGGTCAATTAATATTCGATAAAGGAGCCATGGACATACAATGGAGAAATGACAGTCTCTTCAACAGATGGTGTTGGCAAAACTGGACAGCTACATGTAAGAGATTGAAACTGGATCACTGTCTAACCCCATATGCAAAAGTAAATTTGAAATGGATCAAAGACCTGAATGTAAGTCATGAAACCATATAACTCTTAGTAAAAAACATAGGCAAAATCTCTTGGACATTAACACGAGCGACTTCTTCATGAACATACCTCCCCGGCAAGGGAAACAAAAGCAAAAATGAGCAAGTGGGACTATATCAAGCTGAAAAGCTTCTGTACAGCAAAGGACACCATCAATACAACAAAAAGGTACCCTAAAGTATGGGAGAACATATTCATAAATGACAGATCCGATAAAGGGTTGACATCCAAAATATATAAAGAGCTCACACATCTCAACAAACAAAAAGCAAATAATCCAATTAAAAAATGGGCAGAGAAGCTGAACAGACACTTCTCTAAAGAAGAAATTCAGATGTCCAATAGACACATGAAAAGGTGCTCTACATCTCTAGTCATCAGAGAAATGCAAATTAAAACGACAATGAGATATCACCTTACACCAGGAAGGATGGCTGCCATCCAAAAGACAAACAACAACAAATGTTGGCGGGGTTGTGGAGAAAGGGGAACCTTCCTACACTGCTGGTGGGAATGTAAGTTCATTCAACCATTGTGGAAATTAGTATGGAAATTCCTCAAAAAGCTCAAAATAGACATACCATTTGACCCAGGAATTCCACTTCTAGGAATTTGCCCTAAGAATGCAGCACTCTAGTTTTAAAAGACAGATGCACCCCTATGTTTATCGCTGCACTATTTACAATAGCCAAAATATGGAAGCAACCTAAATGTCCATCAGTAGATGAATGGATAAAGAAGAGGTGGTACATATACACAATGGCATATTTATTACTCAGCCATAATAAAAAAACAGATACCACCATTCAGAACAACATGACTGGAGCTAGAGGGTATTATGCTCAGTGAAATAAGCCAGGCGGAGAAAGACAAGGACCAAATGATTTCACTCATATGTGGAGTATAAGAACAAAGAAAAACTGAAGGAACAAAACAGCAGCAGAATCACAGAACCCAAGAAGGGACTAACAGTTACCAATGGGAAAGGGACTGGGGAGAATGGGAGGGATAAAGGTGAGGAAAAAGAAAGGGGGCCTTACAATTAGCATGTATAATGTGGGGGGGGCATAGGGAGGGATGTGCAACACAGAGAAGACAAGTAGTGATTCTACAGCATCTTACTATGCTGATGGACAGTGATTGTAATGGGGTTTGTGGGAAGGACTTGGTGAAGGGGGAAGTCTAGTAAACATAATGTTCTTCATGTAATTATAGATTATTGATAACAAAATGAATTAATATAATAATAATTATAATAATAAAATGGAATTTGTATAAGAATTCTAAACCCCACAGAACTTGTGTGGTGGTGATAGCTGCTGTATATATAGTGCTTTATAATATACAAACCATTTAATAAAAATGATGTAACTCTAAAAAAATACCATTAATTTGCTTTCTGATAAGGTTATCTGAAAGATTTATTCTCATGTTCATAGTATCAGCCATCATTTGGTAGGCTTTACTGCATTACTGGTGACCCTAAAGTCTTAGCAGCATAATACAATGAAGTTTTATTTCTAGCTCACAGTATCTGCCAGATGTGGGTTAGCAGGGGTGTTCTCTGTGATGGATGCAGTTGACTGAGGATTGGAAATAAGGGCTGAGTCACATTGAAATATGATTCATAAGCCTTTACTGCAAAATGCAAGTAGAAAATGGGGGAGCACTCTGCAATCAGAAGCTAAGTGACTTCTTGACTTTGGGCCTGAAAACACCGGTTTTATGAGATCTTTCAAAAACATACATGTAACCTAAGGTAGCCTCTGCCTACATTCCCCGAAGATTTTGCATCCACAGTGGAGAAGGACTCTTGGACTCCAAAGCAGACAAACAGAAAATACTAAAAAGCAATCCAAGGACACATTTTGAAAAGAGGGATTAACAGTAAAAATACAAAATATGTATTTGGAAAAAAATTCAAACATACATTTTTACATCAAGAAGGATCACAATACAAATGATACAGCATTCATTCGATGTACACCTAAAAACAAGAAGAGTTATGATGGAGTTTTTTTCTGTTTCAAGATGACATGAAATCATTTTGAGTTTGGGAAGTGTGAGAAGATAAAATTCCATAGTCAGCTCTCAGCCATGCTGAGAGTTTTTGCCTCTACCAGTCATTTCTGCTCACATTTTACTGGCTGAATAAGTCACATGGCCATATTTACTGTCCGGGGTGGGGTGGGTGAAGGGGCTGTCTCCCCAAGCTTGCAACAAAAGGAGAACAGTAATGCCAGTAAGTCCTAGGGATAGTGTATGTCTCCCTGACTGAAAAGTGGAAATGTCAGATTCTGAGTGCCTCTCTCAGCCATGTGACCACTGTGAACACTCTGATCACTTTAAATATTCTGAACCCTCACACTATAATCAACAATTTCAAAGCATAAGTGTAGCCAACTGTGGCATAAACCGTGCAAAGTTCTTTCGATGCGTTGTCTTCTGCAGCACCTCAGTGCCTGCTGTGGCCGATGATGATGCTCTCCTTGTAAGATGAGTGCCTGGATTTAAAAATATGTGAGCTTGTTCTCTATGTTGTTTGCTTCAGCTGAATGTTATTTCCTTCCTACTCTTAACTTTGGGTTCAGTTTGTTCTGATTTTTTTTATTTCTATGAGGTATAAATTTAGGTTGTTTATTTGAAGTCTTTCTTTTTTTGATATAGGCATTTATAACTGCAACCTTTCTTCTATGTACTACTGCTACTGCATCGTATGAGCTTGGGTTTACTGTGTTTCATTTCCACTTACCTCAGGATGTTTTCTGATTTCAGAGTTAATTTCTGTTTTTTTTTTTACTGTTGGTTATAAAAGAGTATATTGTTTCATTGCCAACAATTTGAGTATTTTTTAATCTTCTTACTACCACTGATTTCTAGTTTCACAGCATTGTTTTTGAAAAACATACCTTATGTGATTCCAGTCTCCTTAAATTTGTTAAAACTTGTTTTGTGTCCATCAATAGGTGAATGGATAAAGATGTGGTACATATATATAGTGGAATAATTAGCCATAAAAAGAAAACAAATCCTACCATTTGCAACAACATGGATGGGACTAAAGGGTATTATGCTCAGTGAAATAGCCATGCAGAGAAACACAAATACCATATAATTGCACTTATATGTGGAATCTAAAAAATAAAATAAAATAAAATAAAATGAACAAAACAGCAGTAGACTAAGAACTCAAGAGACACTGAAAAGTGCCTGGTAGTTTCCATGGGGGTTGGGGCAGGTTGGGGTGGGTGGGTAAAATAGGTGAAGGGGATAAAGAGGCACAAAATCTCAGTCACAATATGAATTAGTCATGGGGATGAAAGTACAGCATAGAGAATATAATCAGTGGTTCCGTAACATCTTCCTATGTTGATAGACAGTAACTACACTAGTAGGAGTGAGGATTTAATGTGTGTAACTGTCAAATCACTATATTTTATATTTGAAGGCAATGTAATATTGTATATCAACTGTACTTCAATAAAAAAGAAATACTAATACAATAGTTGATGCCAAATTAAGCTAAATATTAGAAAATAAGCAAAATAGAAAATTGCATGTGAGTCATCCATGGATGAAATATCCAAGAGAAAATGCTCCTTTTCCAGTTGCTTAATGCTGTGAAACAATTACCCTGAACTTACTGGCTTCAAACAATATTTTATTATCTCTTAGAGTTTCTATGAGTCAGGAATCCAGGAATGCTTGCACGGAGGACCTAGCTAAAAGGAGCTCGTGTAGCCAGAGTGACTGCACTGGAAGCACAGGGGTCTGACTCAGTGAGAGGATGCCTGGGAATCTCTGTCATGTCTCTCATCTCTATCTCTATCTCTATCTCTATCTCTATCTCTATCTCTATCTCTATCTCTATCTCTATCTATCTCTATCATCCCTAACTTTTCTTCCACAATGTTACTGTAGGTGACTAATTTCTTCTTATCATGAAAGCTTCAGAAAACTAGACTGTTCTCGGAGTGGTTGAAATGTCTAAGATAAAGTATTACTAAGAACAAAGTGGGCATGCACAGGTAATAGGCCTCAGACACCACAGAGCATCATTTCTGCTCACACTGTGTTGCTTAAGGCAGTAACAGAGACCTGCCACATGCAAGCACCGCGGAATATGTATTTTACTTCTTGAATGAGAAGTATAAGTTTCTAGAAAATTTGTGAGTGCAAGATGTAGCTGGCAGTGATTTTTTAGAAAATAATCTGCCACAGTTCACACCGTGAATGCACCCTGCCCCAAAGCAAAATGTGTTCGTGCTGCCTTCAAAAGGCCTGGCCCCCAAAAATGAAGCACAAAATTCAATCTGGTATGATACCAGACTCATCAGTCCTTATCGTCTGGTTCTATAAACAAGATATGGGGATAAATGACGCATCTCAGGTGAAGTTGCTTGTTGTCTGATCTGAATGTTATTTTTTAAAAATTCTGATAACGTGTGAACTAAAGAGAAGGTTACCTGTCCTGTCACACACCCTATGCCATGGCAAGAGGCACTGATCACACCGGTAAAGCACACTTGCTCTAAATGGTGGAAAAAAAATGCTACAAAGTAGGCATTGGTCATGGCGATTCTGAAGTCTAGTCAGGCACACAGGCGTCGGTCCGTGCTCAGTGTGGTGGCTGCAAATACTTCTCATGTGGGGAAGTTGGGTTCCTATGTCCAGGAGCCTCTCTGACTTTAAACCACGTGATGACGTACCTGGCCTGTTGGTAGGCTACGGCCTCCATGCCTGCAGGCAATGAGCTATTACTGTGCTGTAGAGAGAGAGCTCTGCCCAGTGCTCCGGGCGGAGGCGGGGGGCCAGTGCTCGGCCTGCCGCCGGGAGAACACACCGGGAAACAAACCCTTTCACCCCAACAACTTCTGCTGTCATTTTCTTTGGTCCCATTAAATCCACAGCGAACTTGCCCGGGGCTGGAACCCATGGGCAGGACACCTGAGCTCATGGTCTCACTCTGGGCTCTAGGAGTTCCCCCGGCAGGGCTGCTTACCTTTCAGTAAGGAAGCTGATTTTGCAACAGAGCAGACTTCCGCCTGATTTCTGCAGCAGTCTAGTAGTCCGGAAGCAGCTTTTCACTGTATAAAGCCCACTCCTTGTACAGCGTAGGAGTCCTCAAAACCAGCTTCGCTTCCGACACCAACTACAAGAGAGTCCCCAGAACTATGCTCAGTTTCAGTCAATGGATGGAAATGTTCACGGAATTCAGGAAAACCACTAACCCATAGTTACATTTTACGACATCAAAAGGGGTGCAGGCTACTGTCAGCCGTGGCAAGCGTGGATAGGGCAGGGTCCGCAGAGAGGAGACAGGAGCTTCCAGCTGTCCTAGCAGACTCACACACACAGCAGTGACATGCGGCTAACAGGATCAGAGTACCGACAGCCATGGAAGCTTCTCTGAGCTTTGATGACTGGAGTGCTAACTGGAGATCAGCAGCACCGTTGAGACCAAGTGCATATGTGGCTGCAAGTGGTCTCCAGCTCTGCCTGAGGTAAGATATTGCATAGTCCCAGGATTCCCACCCCAAATCACACTGTTGGCATAGACTATTGTAAGTGACCCAGAGACCTAAGAAAACCAAAGACATGTATTGGGAGGACCCTCAAAGGCTTGCAGCTTATGTTCTAAGAGCTGAGGTCAAAGGGCAAAAATGTCTTTGGGAAAGGTAAAGCCATTCCTTGTCATTGCTTTAGTTCATGCTGGCTAGAAAAATCATTTTTGAAACTTTGTGGGTTTTCTGTAAATTGGGTAGTTTTTTACTCCATTATAGAAAACCAGATGCATCAATCTCTTCAAGCCTAGCCTTTAGGTACCTAGAAACCTTTGAGTCTACGTGTGACAAAGCCCGCAGGGTAGGGATCCTCACTGTGTACCACACAGAATCTGTGTCATGGCCTTAAGATTTTAGAAGCCTTTTGCCTATGTTCTGTGTGTTTTAAGAGATATCTCTTTTAGATTTCAGGTGGTCTGAATAAGGCATCTTACATTCCACACTGGATTTGGTATTTGATCTGGTGCCTTTTCTTAACTATAAGAATCACTTGCACCTTTAGAGGCTGGAAATGACAATTTTGTGTCTTAACCCAGCAAGACTTGTATCTTTAAATTTTTACAGTTTATTCTTTAGCTCACTTCTCTTTTCTTATTTTGTAATAGACAATAAGAAAATACCAAGTGGCAATATTTTGCCTTGAAGAATTGTTGCACCATCATGATAATTACATGTATTTCCTATATTTCCTTTACATGGGCAGCAAAGTATTGACATCCTATGCCATAATGTAAGATATGTCCCCCCTCCTTCAGCTTTAATAACACTTTCTTTAAGCCCTCATTGACAGTCTCCTTGAACACCTGTAGCCTCTGCTGACATGCTTCTGAGGCCCTACAGGCTTCCATTAATGGTTACTGCCAAGTCCTTTAAACTTCTACCAATGCATATATTTATATATTTATTTTTGTATCACCCTACTTGTATTAGTAAGCCTATGCTGGTTAATATTGCTGTGTGACAAATAAAAGATCATTTACATTATACAGTGGACATTTTTTGTCATTAAGGAAATCAGATGGGGCATAGTGGGGATCGGGTCGGTCTCTGCTCAGTGTGGGAGGGATTCCGCGGATAGGAGCTGGGGTCACCTAGAAGTGCCTTCACTCGGATACTTGGCAGTTGGTGTGGGCTGTCAGCCTGGCTCTAAACTGAAGCTCTTGGCTAAAGCACCTAATCTTGGTTTCTCCCTGTTGCCCAGAAATTCTTAAAACATGGTGACCCAAGGAGACGCAAACTGTTTACGTGACTGCTAAAACCTCTGAGGAACTGCTGTTCCAGTAACTGAAGCAGAAGCTATGTCACCTTTTATCACCAAATCTTGGGAGTCAGAGTATACTTTAATGATTCCATCATAAACCCTGGCAAGTTTTAAAGGGAGAAGTTGTAAAATGGATTTTAATCCTCTTTGGAAACAACATACCACCAAAATCATACAGTTATATATTTAGAAATTAAGTATTGAGCAAAATACTTAAATATTTAAAATGTAATGTTATGAGGAGATATCATACCATTGAATGCAAAAACTAGAAGACCAAAAGGCAAATTTTAATGCCAAATGGTGCACATCAAGAATTTAGACAAAGTGTACCTAATGCAACACGTGAAAGAAAAAATAAAGTTCAGAGAAAATGGTAGTGTGAGAAAATAGCAGGTGAACAAAATGGAAATGCTTTAGGAAAAGGAGATAGCATAAACATCAAAAAAAGATGCAAGAAAATTATAGACATTGTTAAAGACTTAGTGATGGACATCTGGTGAGTGAAAGATGAATACAAAGGACCCTTTGGAAAAAAGTGTATTTTATAAAGGAGGTAATCTTTAAAAATGCTTGCATTCCTTTAATTTTACACAGCATTTTAGGAAATCTAAAATGCAAAAATATTTAGAACAAGTATTTTACTATCCCTTCCTACACTTATAAAAATTAATATTATGTTGTATTTGTCTTCATTCTATTGGCTAATGATGTAAATGTTAATGAGGAGATACATCTAACCATCTATTTATCACCAAGTCCCAATCCCATCTTCCTTCCGTATTTCATTATTTGGTACACACTATTCCAAGCCTTGCTAATATCTTTAAATTCATCTATGTTTTATTAAACAGTATATAAAATTACAGTGGGTTTAACATTTAAGATACATAAATGAGTTATTTTCATGTTTCCTTCCCTATTTTACTATGTTAAGTTAGACTTATGTTTATGATAATATTTCCAAGTTGACATTAGAGTGCTATCATAAATTTAAGTGTATTTGAAAATGATTTTTAGAGAAATATTAGTGTCTAAAGCCCCAAACAACAAACACTTAAACTAACATGAGGTGAGAGGTAGTAAAGAGGAAAACCTCTTAGCATCATGAATCTCAGCTCTTGCTTTGTGAGGGATGATATGCAATTAAGTCAGTTTTTAAATCAACATGGGCAAAGGGACATGGGCATGACTCTTACGGGAAACTGATAAAAATTCAAAATACTACACTCTAATATTTAAAAGCTTAGAAAACACTGTATATGTTAGAAAACAAAAAAAGAGAGGTAAAAGATGATAAAACAATGCAAATTAATTCAATTATTGATTTCAGACTATTTCAAGCACAGAAATTTGGTGAGTAGTATTAGATGGAGGTGAGAAACAGTGTAGGAAGAGACTCCAACCCAAGGTCTGGTGCTGTAAAAACTGGAAGGTCTGCATGAAATTTTTGAAATTATATTCCTACCTTTTAACTTTCACAAGAGATAGATTCATGACTCTTAGTGCATTTCATTGAAGTTGAAATCTGAATGGCCAATAAATATGTGAGATGACTACCCAAATCAGTAAAGGAAATGCATATTAATGTAAGAGTGAGAAACCATTTCTTACAAAATAGTTTCACAAAAGTTTAAAAAAAGAATCAAGCGGTATCAGATGATTTTGAGAATGTGGTGAAATAAAATGCTCTTTTTGTTTACATAGCTAGTGAGACTGTAAAATAATCGAAGCATTCTTGCACATAATTGGGCAGTATTTTTGAAAACTCAGATATTTCCCTCCTAGGGAAATTGTTTCTATCCTATATAACTCCTAGGTGGAGAACATGATTAGCAGGACAGAGGATGATGTAGAAACTTGTCAACATTAAAACAATAGTAGATTCATGGGAGATAATGGTCAGCATTGGAACTGTATTCATGTAGTGAATAGGAGATGAAGAAGGAATATCAAAAAATATAGAAAGCAGGCATTTGGTAGCAACAGGAATTTGGAGGCCAAATGTTGAATGAAGATATATAGATGCACCGATCATGCGTATGAACTAAAGAGAAAGAAAACAAGTCTGAAAATCTCAGCACATCAGATTATCCCAGGGAGGGAAATCAACCCAAGTATATAGTATCTTGAGATAGTGACAAGACAGCCAGAAAGAATCATGAAAGACTAACCACAATAGTAAGTTTTCAAGAAAAATTAATTCATTAAAATCATGTTGAAACATCTGTGATAGGAATCTCAAATCAAATGACTCCTGGAATGAAACCACTTGAATCATCAGTATGAAAATAATTAGTGAATTTAAACAGAGTTCATTTAGAGGTAATAAAGGCCAAAGTCCAAGGAATATTTCTATTTATTTTATGATAAAACGAGGAACCCGACTCCCTGTCTGTCATTATGCAGCAGAACAAATTAAGGAATTTATATTATTAAACTAGAAAGCAACAAACTGCATTTTCATCTAAAATATCAATAAAATTCACACTTTCAAGATAGAGAACTAATTTTATGTGAGGCCCTGGGAGAAAAGTAGGTGACTACATGCATACTGTAATTAAAGACAAGGGACTGGATGACCTGGAGGGATTGCAAATTGAAATCACAGATGACTTTGAAAAATTGAGTTGCACTGGTTTTCTCTCCAAATTTAAACATTTTCAGTTACTTAGTAAGTCGAGCTGTGTCTTCTTAGGAACATCTAGAAGGTAAGTCTGAGGGAAATAATTTGTATTTCAAAATTGCTCAGTCCTGGAGTTCAATAAGGTGGATCAACATTCTGCTCAAAAGCTGCATAATAGAAGTTTTGTTACGTCCTCCAAATGAGGTAGTTTGTCATGTTGACATGCAACTTATCTTTCTATATTCTCTGTAAAATTAGAATAAAATTCTTATATTTAATACAGGGTCATGTGGCTATTGAATTCAATAATACCTGTGATGATGCTAAGTAAATATAAGATATTATGTAGAGCAAGGTAATATATGCTTAGTTAAAAACTCTTGCAAGACTCCCCAGTGGAGCTAGTCTATTTGTTGGTGCTTTTAGTCACTTATGGGGATTTTATGGACTCCACCTGTGTATAAGCATCCCTTGTTTACTCACTGCATGAAAAAATAAATATATAGGTTGCCAATCAGAAACCAACAGCCTAGTAAGGGGAAAAGAATACTTGGAAAAATAATTACATGTGAATGAAAGCACAGCTTGCTGCAAGACTGCAAAAAGAAAACATGACAAGACATATGCAATGAACGTATTATTCATCTGATGAATATACACTGTGAAACAAGTGCTTTGATGAAAAGATCATAAGAAATAGCACACTTTTATAATGACCCTCTAAAAAGTGGTGGAGAGATGAAATTATCACACTGAGGTTAATTAACCTGCCTGCTGACACAGAAGTTGGTGGTATAGCAAAACTGCAAACCCCGGCTTATCTCATCTGAAGGTTCATAATAGTACCCATTTTATAGAATATAGGCAGAGGCCACACACCTTCCAGAAGTTAATTATATGCAGAGTTTGCATCTACAGGATGAATAAAGACATGTGAAGAAAGGGACGTGTGTTGGAACTTGAAGGAAGGAAAAAATGATTTACAAAGGAAAAGGACTATGGATGTGAAAGAAAAAGACGTTCTTAGGAAGGGAAGCATCCTGAGAAGATGCATAAGCTGTATGTTTGGAACCTGTAAGTAAAAGCGACAGAGTTTGTCCTGGGAAATGGAGAATGGATGTCTGGGAATAGAGGCTTGAATGATTTTCAGCAATACCTCACTAAAGATCAATAAAGAAATGGAAGGCTGCAAATAATTTGAGCCATTGGAGAATTTTATTTTCACTTGATACAATCCCATGATGCTTTGGGAAAATCCCAAGGAAGTGTGTTGGATAGAAAGAAAAACAAAGTTAGTCATATCTGTAATATGATTGTGTGGGTGCAGATGCAAATAAAGTGAGTTTTTCATACAATACGTTGATGAGCCTTTCTGAAGGGCAGCAGACTGAGGCTCTGTTTATGCTTGGAGGCCCCTGAGTGTACTGCGGTTGGAGATAAGTGTCTTGACAACCACGAGGCACTGCTCATCCTAGTTCTCTGTGAGACGGCAGTGAAGGAAATGGAGTTTGTGGTACTTATTTTGATATAAAGTTAGATAACACAACATGGCATAATCAAATATAACATTCATGCATCCTTCTATTCATGCTCAGCTTGAATAAGAATCTGTGGACAAACCAGAAGACTGCATTGCCTCTGCTTTCTCACCACTGTGCTTAAACACTGCATTGCTCTATGGAGAGATAACAGTTCAAAACTGTCTCAAACTGATAAAAACCCTATAAACTTTTGGGACCAATAGTCTTGATTAGTTCTCTGTCTCACATTGCTATTTGTCAAGAGGATTCTGATAATGGATTGAATGAAGGGATGTTTTTACTTATGTGGACAGACCTTGAAGAGACATAGTACTAATATACACCAGTGTTTTGATTCACATGCATTGTGAAGCAGAACCATGAGCAAAATCATGGGTGGCAAATGAGACCTAATTACAAAGTTAATTATGGGGATAAGGGCTGCCCAGTGCTAACTGATCACAGCACTCCCTTAAGAAATTGTTCCTCTAAAAGCTGCTCCACTTACACTTAGTGTGGAGGTGTGGAGGCCGGATGTTGCAGATACATGTCCCCAGATGACCCCAGATGTGTGAGTAGGACTGAGGCTCAGCAGTAGTACATGGCTTTGGTCAGGCAGAATAAACAGGAAGGCAAATACAGGTCAAAGAAGCACCTGATCTGTGGAATCCGTGGAGTCCCGCAGGCTCCACAGCTTCTGTGGCACTCCTAATTGCCTGATTTAAAGACTAGTTAATTATATAATTTAAGTCCAGGTGGAAAAGGCTGATGAACCTGATACTGTGCATGATTCAAGGATGTGGCACAACTGCTGAAATCTGACCTTAGCAAAGAATAAAGGTGGCAAATATTCAAGAAGTGATGTATTTTAACTTTTCCATTCATCTTAAGCAGCATTTATATTTCAAACCATAGTATGTGAGAGAAATCAATCCAAACACATGAGAGAAGTCAAATATCACGTACATATTGCTTTTAGATGGACTATGATTTTACTGACTCAAATGATGCAGCAATTTTCTGCTGAGCAGAAATTTTCCGTCAGTAAGCATGGAAAATCATAATCAGTTTTAATTTTAATTGTTGTCCAAAGATTTTATTTTTGCAGGGGTTGCATATAATGCACTGTTGTGCAAGAATGAATGACAGAGGATTTTTTAAAGTCTTTAAAAAACATTTAAAATAATATTACACTGCAATATGATAGGTACAAATATAAAGCTTCATTTTAAAGTTTAGAGACAGGCTTCTGGTTACTGAGAATTCAATGAATAATGCTTTCCACAATCATTATGGTAAGAAGTAATTAGCATACACATTATTAGAGTTGGGGAACATGGAAATGATTGATAAATAAAACTAAGTCCCAGCCCAAATATGTGAATGGAAGAGGGAGCTCGGTAGAGACATTCCCCACACAAGGGCTCAGAGTGCCTTCAAGTCTCCTGGGAAGAATGGGTGATGGAGTAAAACACAGCTTTGAAAGGGAGGTTAAGTGCATGATTTTATTGTAAAAGCTGCATATGTGAGCCCCGCGGTCCTTCCCTTCCCTACTTCCGCAAGAAGTGCAATCAGAAAGGAAATATTTACCAGAAACAGTCACCCCCAGATCTGTTGGAAGCAACCGGATCAGACCTCCTGGGGCACCATGGCTTGTAGACACATGGAAGCAGCCCAGGAAAGCTGTTCTCCTTTTGGCACTTGTCCCTCCACATCAGCAGTTCACTCCCACAGCCACAGTGTAAGGTTTGGTCAGTCATTATGGACCACACGTGACAAAGAACCCCCAAACTAGCCATTGCCTCTGCCGGGGGGTGGGGGGTTCTGGAGCAGAAAGGAGGGCATCTGAACCACTAAAGAAAACACACAGGATTTCCTATCATGAACATGCTGGATTCACCACGGATCTGTTGAAGGTGACTCGTTAACGTCTCGCACGGAATGGGCATCCTATGAGGTGAGACAGTCAAAAAACCAGATGAACGTCTATGGTATTCGATGGGGAAAATACTGAGGAGGAAGAAAAAAGGTCTGGGCAGGCAGCATATCCAGAGAGAGGCCATGAGGGCTTCATGGGTGGAAAGCACTTAAGTGAGGGTCTGAGAGCAGCGAGGGACTTGGCTGAGGAAGAGGAAGGCTGCCTGCACAAACACCCGGGGTCAGGGCTTTGCAGGCATGTCCCAAAGCAGAGGCGAGCTGAGCCAGTGAGTGGGCAGAAGCAAAGGGTAAGATCAGGGCACAGTGGGACCCATTTCTGTGTACAGAAAAGGCAACACTCCCTACGATTTACATGAAATCATTAACAGGAAAACTACAAGCTTCAGAGTCAGATATTAAACTATAGGTTACATCTAAGGGGTGATTATGAAAAGAAATGAGAAAATCCTTTGGAAACCATCCATATTTTGATTGGTGTGGTACTCACACAGGATTAGACATGTTTAAAATTTTATCATTTCAGATGAATTCCCTCAAAATACTTGTTATATATATGTTTCACTTTCATGTGAAGTATGTACAAATATCTGGAGACAATACCATAAAATTGGTATATTATGCCTAAGCCATTTCTAATAAAATTAGTAAATATAAAACTGAGTATATCAGAAGACAGAAATAAATATGCAGCAATGTTTATATGTCATAGACATTTGTTTCATTATTGTTTCATTTATTTTATGTAATTCATTCACATATAAAACTATGGCAAGATGACTTGTCGTTAGTAATTAGAACCATGAAATAAGTCTTAATCATATACCTATTTTGTTAGACAATAAAGAATGTATACATTAGCTTAAATACTTTTGAATGCATTGAAAAATCAGTGATGTTAATTTCAAACATTTTTCACACTTATTTGCATAATAACATATTCATCAGTTTAATTGATTTTAAATCTAATATGTAGGGGCATTTTAGGTGGCATTAGGCTAACATGATTGCTTTTCCTAGACATTAATACAAAACAGTAAAACAATACGTAATAATATCATGCTTTAAAACATAATTTCTGTTGAATAAATTTGGCAGAACCATATGGATCAAAGCCTAGAGCCAAAATACCAGGCATGCTTCTCTAAATTGCACTCAGAGCAGGGAAAGACCTCACAAAAAGAAAGGGAGCCAGCCAGTGCCAGAACCACTGAGGAGAGCAGCATGAGAGAGAGAGAGAAAAAATAAATGGGTATAAAAATAGAAAATCTAAAATAAACTACTGTGTAGAGGAAGAAATCCCCTGAAAGAGTTTTACTAATGAAATGGAAGAGATTAATTCTATATAAATTTGAATAGTTTAAAGTTAAAATAGGAAAAATATATATCAATTAAAAATACTTATATGGTACAAACTATATTCCAGGTAATGTTCGTGTATTATAAATGTGTGATTTCAATTAGTCTGAGTAGAATCCTACAATATAGATATTTTCAAAATACCCAAATTTGAAGTAGAAAATTAAGCTTGGAGGAATTGTCTAAAATCACACAGAAAGATAATTTGTTCCAGATATTTGAACCACGCTCTTTCACCTTCCTTTGGCCTGCTTCTCCAGGAAAATGGCCTATTCCAGAATGTCTCATGATTGTACCTAATTTAAAGAGATGGAGTGAGTGATGGGCATATTGACTATTACCAACACAATCATTATTAGTAATAAGAATTATGTAATGGATTTACAATTGATGATTTCTCAGTGCCTTCTGTTTACCTGACATTTGACTAATTCTCTCATTTCCTTGAGAACATGTTTCTTTCTATTCTTTGATAATATTTTTAGTGTCATAGGGTGATATGTTAAGTTCCATGGAAAATCATAATGAAAAATCTCATTGACCAACAATTCATGAGTGTTCTTATGACTCTTAGTGTATTTCTGAAAGGGTAATCCTTGCTTGGTGCTTGAACTGACTGTCTGATATAATTAGATTATATGCCTTTTGAGGAGCCTCCTATGTTCTAATGATGAAATTTATTGTCTGTTAGCTATGTGCTCTATATTTAAAAATCATATCAAACTAAAAATAAGCTTCAATATTACTAGTCTACACCTGACAAAAGACAATATTGTAGGAGTGGTTACCTAGGCGAGAAGTCCTTGATATTTCCATGACACAATCTTGGCCATTTCTCACATGTTGTACTCTCCACAGTGGGCATACCCATCATGGCATGGGAGAATCAGACCTTCACCTCCAACTTCATCCTGCTGGGCATCTTCGATTACAGCCCCACCCACATCTTCCTCTTCTCGCTAGTCCTGGGTATCTTCTCAGTGGCCCTCATGGGAAACACTGCCATGATTCTCCTCATCTACCTGGACACACACCTCCACAGCCCCATGTACTTCCTGCTCAGCCAGCTGTCCCTCATGGACCTCATGCTGATCTGCACCACTGTCCCCAAGATGGCCTTCAACTACTTATCAGGCAGGAAGTCCATCTCTCTGGCCGGCTGTGGAGCCCAGATATTCTTCTATGTGTCCCTGCTTGGAGCCGAATGTTTCCTGTTGGCTGCAATGGCCTATGACCGCTATGTGGCCGTTTGCTGCCCATTACGGTACTCAGCTCTCATGAGTGAGAAAATCTGTGGTCTCATGGCAGCTTCCTCTTGGATGCTTGGCTCTCTTGATGGTATTATTGAAGTTGCAGTTGCGCTGTCTTTCCCTTATTGTGGTGCCCGGGAGATACCCCATTTTTTCTGCGATATCCCTTCCCTTCTCACTCTTTCATGCACTAACACATTGCTATTTGAAAGAATGATATTCATATGCTGTGTTATTATGCTTCTCTTCCCCGTAGCAGTCATTACTGCCTCCTATGCTCGTGTTCTCCTGGCCGTCATTCGCATGGGATCTGGGGAGAGTCGCCGCAAAGCTTTTGCCACCTGCTCCTCCCACCTCGTGGTGGTGGGAATGTACTATGGAGCTGCCATGTTCATTTTCATGAGGCCCGCATCAGATCGTTCCCCCACCCAGGACAAGACGGTGTCAGCCTTCTACACCATCCTCACCCCCATGCTGAATCCCCTCATCTACAGCCTCCGCAACAAGGAAGTGGCCAGGGCATTCAGGACGGTGCTGGGGAGGGGCCAGTCTGGGGAGTGAATCCCTTAATAATCTTTATGCTTTGCTTTCTGTAATAGATTCTTTGCTTTATTAAATTTATGTATTAATTTGTGTAAATTTATGGTTAAATTTATGTATTCTACAAATATCATTTAGTACTTAATATGTACACACCTTTACTGCTTTATAGGCAACAATGTAAGATTTATAAACTGAAACCTGTTTGCATATTTTTCAATTATTTCATATTTTTATGGTAATTTCATCATATGGCTGTTGGATGTGTATTATAGCAAACAAAAACACACAGTCTATATCTTTTTAAAAATAATACTAGTTAACAAATTATAGGTATTTGCCCATCAAAATACTCCATAGTTTCATTATGCTGATTAAAATTAGTATGTGTTTTAACATGTCATAGATTTAATGTTGGCAAAAAAGAGAATTCTGCAAAGCTCATTATATAGCTATATGTTATAGCTATGAATTTGAGATCATTATGAAAATGAATTTGTCTTAACTGAATAGAGGAAAGATTGAGGTATAGGTGTCCTGAACTTTATCTAGTGGACATTGTCCTCCTTCAGGTATATCAAAGGACTGGGAAGCCCCCAAATTTTCTTCTTATACACACATCAACCTTATAAATGTAAGACTGAAATGTGAGTATGAATCCTCAAAGTCTGGATTTTTTATCCTTAGAAATCCGGATTCTTATACAGGTAATATATTGCAATTCTATGAGAATGTGATATATTTAGTGGAGAAATGTTGGTTTTCTGTAGTCTGCATATTTTCAAGAAATATCATGTGTGAAATTTCTATCAAAATTGTTGTGATGATAATAGCCAAGCCATGATATGTAATAATTTGCATAAAAGTTTATATATA
Source organism: Manis pentadactyla (assembly GCF_030020395.1). NCBI lineage: Eukaryota > Metazoa > Chordata > Mammalia > Pholidota > Manidae > Manis > Manis pentadactyla. The sequence continues at coordinate 49,585,680 of NC_080031.1, forward strand.
AATTATATATATATGTATATATATGCATATTGCAACATCCCCAATGTGTTAGTCTTCTTTGTTGCCTAACAAATTACCACAAATTTAGCACCCCTAAATAGCAATAATTTATTATGTGACAGTTTGAATTGGTCCCAGCAATAATTTATTATGTGACAGGAGTCCCAGTATGGCCAACCTTGATATTCTTCTCAAGATTCACAATGTAGCATCAAGGTGTTGTCTGGTGCTATACAGTTTTATCTGAGGCTTGTGGTCATATTTCAAACTCATGTGGTTGTTGAAATAATTTATTTCTATGCAACTGAATAACATATGGAGAATCTGTCTCAAGGAAGGTCTAAATCCTCTCATAAAGATTTCCAGCTGTTTCTTTCCAATCCCAAGTCATCTCCCTTAGATTACTCAAAGTGTTCTTAATTAAAGATGCACAATCTTCTTCACTTATTATATAATCTAATCATGGGAATAACACCAGGTAATGGAGATCATAGGAGATGGTTTAGGAATTTTTCTGTCAGACACAGCCATATTAGTTGCAGACTTTTATCTAAAAAGCACATACAAATGCAATTTAAATTATTACTCTTGTCATAAATGTAAGAAAACATTGCTAATGTCAAAATGATTGGATTAAATCCACTTTTTGAAATTATTTTATGGACTCTTGGTTTGAGAGGATTGTTGAAGGATGAAAGGCTAGGAGTAGAAACATATGCAATATTGAGTTTAGGTAAGGAAGGGTCTTCAGGTGCCCCCTTCCCCTCCCCTAAGGAGGTCTTGGCAAAGCCACCTGCTGAAGACATCTTCCCAAAGCTTCAGGTAAAGGGAATAAACCACGTAATTTTTACCAGAGATAGGATAGACTTTAGCACCCTCAACAAGCCAAGAAATCCAAGAATATACGCATAGAATAGATTAAGAAGAACAATTACATTTTACTCACGACACCCTTCCCCTGAGGGGACACAGCTCAGCACCAAGAGAGATCCACATGGCTTGAAAATACTCCATTGGGGACAAGGAAAAACAGAGTGAGAATATGGCTTCCCCAGTCTCCCAGGACATCACTGCATGAGAGGTCCACTTATTTTTTGACTTGCTTAGATTACTGAGATGATAAACATGGCTGAATATTCTGGGCTGTTGGAAGTAGGAAAAAGAGGTGAGAATTCACAGCAACCATCTCACAGATCTCAAAAACCAGCTTGAGTTATTACAAACTGGTTTGGGACACTTCCAAGAGGCCTATCCATGAATCCTGTGGATGGACCACTTGCAGCCCCCTCAATGGGCTGATAGTTGCCTCCATGATTGGCATGTTAGCCTCCACAGATGGCATGCATGCACTCCAATAGATGGCATTCAGGCTTGCTCTGACAGTACAGAGATATCATCATCTAGCCCAATTCTGTGATTTGAAGGAGACATGCAATCTTAAACCTTACAGGGCACTGACCTGAGGAAAATAAGTTAAAGGTGGGGTTCTTAATAAAAGATGCACTTGGTTATGTGGGGTTGAAAGAAGGCACACAAAACTTGGCACCCCCATGCCTACCCGAATAAGTAAAAAGAGGAGTGGAGATTTCATATCCGCTGAAAAGGAATTAGATACCTTTTCTCTAGTAAGGCTGACTGGTAAAGATCTTTCTATCCTGAAGTCAGTCAAGGACTAGAGAAGTAGACTAATTCTTTAAATGTAAAAAAGGAAAATAAAAACTTCAAGGACCATGAGGAACATAACCCCACCAAAAGAACAAAATAATATTCCAGTGGCTGACCCCAAGGAAATGGAGATCTATGAATAGCCTTAAAAAGAAATCAAAATAATCATATTAAAGAAAATCACTGCACTACAAGAGAATATTGATAGACAACTAAACAAAATCAAGAAAAAATGCATTAACAAGGTAAGTTCAACAAAGGTATAAAAACCATTTAAAAATTCTGGAGTTGTAGAATACAATGACAACTAAAAATCTAATAGCTTCTACAGCAGATACAATCAAGCCAAAGAAAGAATATGTCAACTCTAAGACACATATTTTGAAATTATCCAAAGAAAAAAAAAATTTTGTTTTAATTCCATATTATTTGTAGGAAATTACTGAGTGAAATAATATGCATATTTTGTGAGATCCAGAGGGAGCAAAGAGAGAAAACAACACAAAGCTTATTTAAAGAAACAATAGCAGAAAATTTCCCAAATCTAGGGAGGAAAATTAACATACAGATTCACTAATTAAGGAACCCAAAAAATCAGGAGATATTCACACAGACATGATGAAGAGTCACATTGTCTAAAATAAGACCAAAATAACTATTTTGAAAGCAGCAAGAAGATCAGATACAGCCATCACCAGGCATGGTTTATTTTCACAGGTCGGACACGAAACCTACCGAAACCTCCTGGGATAGCGAGTGGTTCTGCCTAGAGCTGCAGGCTTGTTTATGTGCTTCTGTTCTTTGCTGATTTTCATAAAAAATGGTTTGGCCATTAATTTAATTAAATCATTGACTTCAATGATTTTCCTTCTACTGAAATTGTTACCTCTTTCACAGAAAATAAATAAATTGGGTTTACTGGATTGACACCATTCAATAATGTCTATGCATTTCCTTTTCCATTTCTCTTCAAAACCTAAGAGAAAATGTGAGATGAAGGATTTGATGGAAAATATAACATGAAGAAGAGGAATAGGCATGGGAAAGCACTGTCAAGAACAGTAGTCACAAAGGACTCACTTCTGACAGCCTGTGGAGATGAATGACATTTTTTCTTAGCTTCTCCAATTAAAGGTTGTAAAAATGCTTTGACCACCTATGAGCATAAGGTTTGAGAATATCTTCACAACATTCTGAAGAGCCCCAGTCTTCTGTCCACAAGTCAATCATACTCTGCTTCCTCCAAAAATGTGGGCATACCCACGCCATTTCCATGGGCCTCTGGGAATAGTCCTCACCATCCAGTGGCAGCTGGTGGCCCAAGGGTAATTTCAGGCATGTAATCATCTCCAGAACACAGATGGGTAGGACACAATTAAAAGACAATCCTGGACACAAGTTAGAAGCCTAAATGTATGTAAATGATTATTAGGAATAATCAATGACATATGAAACATAAATCAGTCTCTGATTATCCAATCATCTAGAAAGTCCACAAGTGAACATCCATATGTATCTCACATGATATAATCTAAAGAGAACATTATAGAAATTCCATGTGACCCAGTAATTTCACTTCTAGGAATTTATCTGAAGTAAACAAAAATTCCTGATTCAAAAAGATATATGCACCCCTATGTTTATTGCCATATTATTTAAAATAGCCAAAATATGGAAGCAACCAAAGTGTCTATCAATATATGAATGGAGGAAGGAGATGTGGTACCTATACACAATGGAACATTGTTCAGTGATAAAAATGAAAGAAATCCTGCCACTTGTGACAACATGGATGGATCTAGAGGGTATTATGCTAAGTGAAATAAGCCAGGCAGAGAAACACAAATACCATATATGTTTACTTATATGTGGAATTTAAAAACAAAGCAAAAGAAACAAAACAGCAATGCACTCTTAGACTCTGAGAAGTGACCGGTGGTTACCATGGGGGAGGGTTTGTGTGGGTGTCTGGAGAGGTTGAGGGGGATAAAGAGGCTGAAACTCTCAATGACACATGTTGGCCATGTGATGTAGCACAGCATGAAGAGTATTACCAATGATACTTTAACATCTTCCTATGCTGACAGATAGTAACTACACTAGAGTGGGTGAGGATTTAACAATATGAGAAACTATTGAACCACTGTGTTGTATACTTGAAATCAATGTGAGGTTGTATACAAGTATACTTCAATAAAAAAAGTGACCAGATTGATTAAAATACAGAAAAGTAAATCATCAAATACAGGTGAATTATTCAATTTTCAGTCTCTGTATATTTATTCAAGGTGATTTTTCCTTCTCATGGAATTGTAATAATAGTCATTTCCACACTTGAAAATTATTCATTGTACTCCCAATAGCATGTATCTGGATACGCATTACTTGAGTGAATAAATCATTTATATTGTAAGTCTTCAGAGATTTTTCTAGTAATATAAAACAATCTGGTTTAATTCTCAGCAGCACAATTATTTAGCATCTTAAACTCATGTTCTTTGAAGAATGAATTTTCTCACATGCAATATAAAAATTTATTTCTTTGATGATTTGAGTATAGCATAACTGACAAAATTACAGAAAGCAATAATCCAATATATTGGAAATTTTAAAACATTCTGTAAGAATTTGCCATTTGAGGTATGTTATGTAGGACAGAATAAGGAAAGCCTTCCAAAAACCTTGAATAATATTTACTAATCTGGAGGGAAGATGATAGTGATTACAGACTGACCTATATAGATAAATAGATGATAGAGAGATGGGTAGAGAGGAGATGGATAGAAATTGCAAAACAGAAAAAGAATGATAGTTGAATGCAGAGATATATATATTTATATATATATATATAATATATACATATCTATCTATCTATCTATCTATCTATAATATATACATATATATCTATACACTTCTTAAGAATATGGAGATATTTGAAAGAAATAGACTATATCCTTTCTATTTGCCAGGTTTTGAATTTGTTCTCAATCTCCCTCCCTCTCTTTAATATAATATGTGTCAACTTTAATAAGCATAGTTACAAGCTTTTAGACAATTGGCTTATTGTCACCAATTTAACCTACTGGATAAGTAGAGCAGTGCATTGAAATATGGGATAAATGTTAACAGTTTCTCCAATCATCTCTGCCATTCTGGTAACTATAGTTTGGCTGAAGCATGCAGGTCCTCCATGTAGTGAATGAAGCCAGGGAAGTAGGGAAGGCAGAGGCCATGGTGAAGCAAGTGCCGGAGCTGGAGAATTGCGGTACCTGGAGTTTGGCTGGAGTATGCAGGTCCTCCACGTGGTGAATGAAGCCTGGGAAGGAGGTAAGGCGGAGGCTGGGGTAAAGTGAGTGCCGGAGTCGGAGAGGTCCGGGTCCAAAGCCAGCCCTGCTCCCTTGCCTTCTCTGCTCTTCAGCTGACCTGCTGACCTCAAACAACCTGTCTCTCACTCTCTTTAAAGGTAGGAACAATAATATCCCCTAAAGTTTAACTAGCATCAACCTACACATATTAGAGAATACTTCACACTTGGTCATTCTCATTTCAGTTACTCATTACCTATAGATTTTATGTTGGACATTTCCTATAAGAGTCTGAATCAACTACTATAAATGTAGACTTAGGGAAAAAAAAGCTTAAACCCATACAACTGGTGTGAGACCTGGTGTTTGAAACCAGAGAAAAACTGTCCCAGGGAACGACACCATTAATCTATAAGGTATATTGGCCTCATTTCAAACCTGAATTCCTTTTGAGAAAATTTCACAATTTTTAGAGATTTCAAAAGGGGGACGTCCAGTCTTTCCTTCAGTTTCTCTCAGAGCTGAACATGACATGTTTAAATAAATGTACTCAATAACGCAATTATTGGGGGTGATGCTGCCTGCCCAAACCAGGGCCATCGCACACCATCTGAGCTCCTTGTGTTATAGGCTCTCGTGTCTGAGATCCACAGAGATATCCTGAATGAACCCTTTGAATGGTAAAGGTCAGTTTGTTTCATGAACTCATTAATTCATTGATTTAATAATCAGGTACACATATTCACAGATAATATGTCCAATTGTTCTATTTTGTGTCCATTCTTTGTGTTTTAGTTGGGTCCCCTTTGCCTGTACTCTGGAGATGACTGCAGAGTCACCCCTGGGCCCGGGCTCTCATTGGGAAGAAAGGTCTGCATCCCCAGAGGTTGTGATGATGGTCACATGGGTAAAGCAGAGCACCACTGACCTGTTTACACGTCATGAGAATGGCGCTATGTTCACCAGAAGACATTCTCAAAACCTGTCTGCACAGGGAAACCTGGTTAAACCACCTTTAAGGCCTTGATTAGAGACACTAACAGCAAAAGCCATTGTTCCCCTCTTTCCAAGGTCAGAAAATACAACCTTCAAGTTAAAAAAAGAAAACTACAATTTTCAAAAGTGAGTAATTTGTGGTCGCTGTTGTTCTTAAGGTCTCCCACCCCTTCCAGTCTCCTTTGTACCATGATTTACTCATACATTTTTTATTCACTCTGGATTTTCAATTCCTCAAATGTACATGAAATTTTATTTGAAATTATGAGTAGACATATCAATTTAACACCTCAACTTAATATTTTCATTGAACAATAACCTCATTAATTAAGTAAATTAATAATGTAATATTTGAAGACATTAGTAGGCACAGAGAATTCTTATAGGTAATTTTACAATAATTACTGTTATCAAATGCCACAATAGTAATATCAGGCTGTGTGGTAGACTGAATTCCACCATAGAAAATGAAGCATGGAGATAATTTTTCTTTGTGTCTTTTGATTCAAAATTCTTTTTTTCAAATTTCCTTTATTTATTGTATATCTGGAAAATTCACAGCACTGTGTATGGTGATGGAACTAAGGAGAATATCACCATTATGGACAAAATAAAAATGTAAAATTAAATTGGGATATATCTCAAAACATCCTCATTTTGTATACAAATTTCAAAATTGATTACTTTACAATATTCTATGGGACCAGCTTCCTTTCTTTCCAAGAACATATAAAGACATTTTTACTAACTGAAACATTTGTGCTTTGCTTACTATCTGCCCTTTTCAGAATTTCTGGTTTATCTAGAATATTTTCTTTTAAAAAAAAAGAACCATAACATAATAATCTTTTCAATTATCAAGAAATTAAGGAAAGCTAAATAATTAATCATCTGCCAAAGAGAACACTATTTTTTCCCCTTAAAATTGATTATTTTAATTCTGTTTCAACTCTTTTCAGTATTCAACAGAAACTTCAAATTGATATTGATAAGATATTATTTATAATAGTATAAACATAAAGGGATCCACAGTTTCTGTTTTTACCTACATCACCTTAAGATAAACTGAAGTATCCCTTATAAAATATAAAATACAGCTTAAATGTATGGGAGAAATCAATGTATTTTTAAACTAGAGCAAGAGAACACCTGATAATGAAAAATAATTATTGAGAAGTTAGCTTTTGGGGAACATCTAGGAATGACAGGCTGCTGAGGATGTGTCATTCTCGGTCATCACGACGAGGACCAGGGGACGAGCAAGTTTAAGTGGAATGTGTTCAGGCTGCATTGTTGTTAACCAAGGCCTATTGTTCGTAGATCTGGAAAATCATTCCAGCTGGTCACATAAGTGTGAATCCTTGAGGTCAGTTGATGTCTGTTCTTCTTTGTTTCAGCTTGTCAGAAACTGTGATGAAATGTACTATCTTCTTGGCAAGGACGACATTGTGAAGCTCTGTAACCTAAGGTGCAGGCACACATGAGGCGGAGATCTTGGGGTAAGGTACAAGGATGGGCATCACCGGGCACATCTTCAGAAACGAACTGTTGTCTTCATGAGCATGTTGGCGGCCTGCATGAACATAACACTTGCTCGGCCACATTCAGACTATTTTCTCAATCTCTCACTCTATATATAAAAAACATCAAAATTAGTAACTTAATTGTTATAATTTTTAAATTTTGTTTTATTTCTGTCAACTTGATTTACTGGATTCATAGAGTAATATACTAAAATATTAAACTTATTTCAATTATATGTACAATTATCTCTACAAGTCTGGGAGTTGTAGTTTGGTTAAATTGTATATTTTTCTGTAAACAAGTAAAATTGAGGAAGTACGTAAATCAGAAGCTAAACTGGAATGAGCTTTGGACTGCAAAAGGAATAAAATCAAAGCTTTGTTTCCTAAATTTCATAAAATATGTAAACAATAATACCCACCCCTAAAATTGTATGAATATTAAACTATGATATCATGTTAATACTTCAAAATAATTGCTTGCTTGATAATATTAGTTAATTATAATTTATAGATTTTAACTTATTTATTCCCCATAAGAGACTTATTTAACAATTAAATGGTTAAGAAAATTAAGACAGAGATTAGAAAAAAACAAATTTCTCAATTCCATTTTGTAAGCCTTGGCAAAATGTCCCCAGGGAGTTACACCATTTATCTGTAGGTTATACTGGGCTATAATATGTAGCCTACTTTCCTTGTGAATATATTTTACTACATTTATTTAAGTATAACTGATAGACAATATTATACTGGTTTCAAGTATACATCACAATGATTAATAGTTACATTATTGAATCCTCACCCATAGTGCAGTGGCTGTCATCACAGAAAATGTTAGAGAACCATCGATTATGTTCTCCATGTCACACTTGCATCCCTGTGACCAACTTATATTATGATTGAGAATTTTGTGTTTCAAATGGATGACTGCCAGTAGTTTTGAAAAGTCAGGCTGCTGCTTGAACGCCTATGTGTTATCTGCCAAGCCAGCCGTAGACAATTACGAGGCTCCACCTGGCAGGCCCCCCTGGGAAAAGCTGCGGCCCTCACAGCAGCATGGCACAAAGAGACACTGCCTTCCAGGAAAGGGCTTGTGGAAGTGAATCAGGCCTGCTGGGCTGGCCATGCTTTTCCATGAATTTCCACATTTTGGCCAAACGCTTTCCTGCAGAGATCCCTTTACCTGGCATTTTCAGAGGAGGCTTCCTCAGGGACCTTGCCGAGTCTACCTTATGGGAAGTAGGGGACAACATCTTCAAACAGCTCTTTATTCTGTGACTGAGGGCTCATATTTCCTAATCACAGCCCTCCCTTCTCTTACACCCTCTGGCCGCAGGCCCATTATGCTGCAAGAGACTTTTCTTTCCAGCTACCAGTCCTAGCCTGCGCTGCACATCTGTGCTGATCCATTGCACCCTGACCAGGGGGCCACCCCAGGCAGGGAAATGTCCAGTCACAGTGAGTGACAAAGGCTTGCCTCCCACTTTCCTTGTTGGCTTGTTGCTTTAAAGGACTTCTTAACACCTGGCTGCTCAGCTCTCTCTCCAGCTCAGCTGGACCCTTGCCCAAGTCCTCTTAATTTCTCTAAATGCTGAGTAACACTGAAATAAGTTAACTTGATTCTACAGATGCAATCATTGAGGTCATGTCACTCATCCAGATAAATCATCTGGGCTCCTTGGAATACACAGTATTATCTCTGAGTTTCTTGTACACAGCCTGCTGTGATTGGTCCCATTGACCTGCGCTGTGGAGATCATTACCTGCTGGGAATCACCCTTGGGGAACTGTCCTGAATCATAGGGTCCATGCCTCAGGGGATTTACAGCCTCTGGGGGCTTTAAAGTTGATGGCATAGGTTTGCCCACATTTTTAGATAAAGCAAATCATGACCAGTCTATTCCACAACTTAGAAATCATGTTCTTTTCATCTAAGTTCTCAAATTCTGTTTGCATAGGAAAATTTGCTTAAGCCATTTTAAGACCTTGATTTACAATGATGATAAATTTTTGTTTTCTCTGGGATTAGAGGCCTACACTGCTCAGGAGTAAGTAGGCTGTTGTTACTGTTGAAATATCTTCCCACCTTTTTTCCTTCCCTTTCATAACCTGATTTTCCTGCAATCTTTTTCTTCACTTTGGAATTTCATTTTGTTTTTAAAAATGGAGATGGATTTGAATAGAAAGTACTGTTAGTGTAGCAATGCGGTGGACCACCATATTCTTATCTGTATAACAATTAATAATCCTATTCCATTAATAAGCTTTCCCAGTAATGAATGGGTTAATTCTTTCAACAAGACAGCAAGCAAATAGAATTGCATCAGATTTTTAAACCTTTGATGCTATTTTCTGTGACTATGACAGTAATATCAGGAAGTGTGATGGACTCATCGGAAACAAAAATATACAAGAGTTGATAATTGTTTCTTTATGTTGTCACCCTAGATTCAAAATCCTCATTTTCAAAATTTATTTACCATAAACTTGGAAATATCAGATTTGTATTAAATATGTTCCAAAGACTAAGAAAAATGTCATTATTTAGAGGTTTATAAACATATGGAAGTTGGTTTGTATCTACATCTATATAGCTAAATGAAAAAACACTGTGTTAAAACATTGCTTAATACTTCAGAAATTATTCTATATGGTTGGTTGGCTTCTTCTTTCTCAAGTATGATGTAAGGACTTTTCAATAAATGAGGAGTTTTTTTTCAGGGTTTTGCTCAGGGTTTTCTTTTTGGACTTCCATTATTTAATGAAAATAATTCATAGTGCTTGTTTTTTGACTTCAGCTAAATTTATTGCAATACATTAATAGGCTGCTAAGAAAGAGAGCACTTGGACTCTAATTTAAAATTCGAATTATTGTACATAACATCCCAAATATTTTAATTAAATTTAAACACTGCATGATGGATACTTTCATAAGTAGTAACTTCACCATGTGATTAATTTGGACATAAAGTACTACCACATACACTGTAATTATATATATTGATACCTAAAAAATAACCATAGTGTGTAATTAGTGGTTGCTATTTAAGGTATATTCATCAGAGAATCTAGATATATTAAATATTATTACTACTGTCCAATATCACCTTGTCGCCCATTTAAAAAAAATTTATTATCACTATTCATCTAATTTTGTCAGACATTTGCAAAGTTTCCTTCCCTTTATTTAATTACCTGCCTATGTTTAATTATAATTTTTAGGTCATTCAGTTATATTTACTCATCATATAGGTGCATTGTCTCCCATATGTTAATTTAGAAAATATGTCATGTTATAATGTGAATCTTATTAACTGTAGGACATCTATATGTCTATATGTGCCATGGATTGACAATTCTTGTGATATTGAAATTGGGAAATCCATTAAAACAAAATTAACAAATCATAAAGTTGCATATGTATATATTTATTAGAAACAATTTGAAATATATGCACATATGAAGGTACAACCCTCAAGAGCACATTTAAAATTTCAAAATATAATTGCTTCCATATTTCTCAATGTTTTAATGAATAACACTAAATAGTTAATTTTACTATGGATTGTAATTTAAAAATTTATTATAATTTGTAGTCTCTCAACTGCAATAATATTTTTAAATTTTGAGGATAAGTAGTGTACATTACATTATTTAAAAATAACAACACGTTATTAAAAGTATAAGTCCTAAACCCCTACAAATTTTTCAAAGAGGAAAACACTTTAAAGATTTCTATTAATATTTCTGGAATGTGGAGATATTCTAATTTACCTTTTTATTTATCTATCTCTCCTTTCTACTTAATCTTTTTTTTTTAACCCACCATATTTTTTCACTTGCGAATTTTACTCCAATGACTTGCATACCTCATATTTCAGGTGTTTTTAGTTCAAACTTAGTCTAAAATATTTATGGTTAAGTTTTAAAAAAGCAAGTAGTAATATGCCTTTTCTAAGTGACAGTTTTGTAAAATAATACTAAATTTATTTATTTGTTGAAATGATTGGTGTCTGCTCTACTATCATTGTTTACATATTACTTCCTTCAAAGTTCACTCTTACATTAGACTTTGGCTTCAAACTCCATAATCTAAAGTGTCTCTATGATAATTTCGCAAGAAAAGTAGAGTCAAATGAAGAAAAGCATTTCATATCATAATTTTCCCACATTAGCAAAACAGTTCATCATAAAGTTCAATCAATTAATGTTAACTGACAATTTCCTAACTTCTTTTTGAGAGAAACAAACAGTAGGTGCTTTAGAGAAATAAATAAATAAAATATCTCTGTATCTATGATAACTTTCATGTTTTAAATACATTTCTTGCCTCTCTACTGTTTTAGATAAAGAAAAGGGAATCTTCTTATAAAAATTCTACTATTTTGGGGACCCATTTTTTATGAATTTTTAAATATTATTTGTAATTTTAAGTATTATATTTGAACCTAACTGGAATCAAAGACCTACAAATTTATCACTTTACTTCTCTCATAAAAAAAAAAAGTACACAAAATAGCTGGCTGTGGGTAATCAGTTAAAAAAAATAGATTAAGACCTTAGCTTGTACTTAGCACATGTTGGAAAGAGTTTTATTATTTTAGATCTATACGGAGAATGTATTAATTTAAGGTGGTTGATAAATGATGTAATCCCTCTTAGAGACTTTTTATCTGTAAATAATTAACATTGAGTGCAACGTTAGCAGTCAATGAAGTATCTAAATTTCATTTTTTATTAACTATGATGTATTTACTTGAATCTAAATGTACACAGATTTCTGGGTACATTATGAATTAACAAGGTCACCAAGATGAGAGTTCTGGTGTCCTATGGGGGCAAAAGGAAAACGGTCCATATATAAGATGGGGTATGATTTTTTCAGTTATTGAATTTCAGACTTTGGTTGCTAAATACAATGTAATGGCAACACTTATCACAAACTTGGGGAACAGATGCAATTAGAGAAACTAATGAGAAAAGTAATTAATGTCGTTAATGTTCACAGATTCTGAATGGGGGATCACTTTGGCAGAACAGAGGAAATAACACAATAGATTATTCACAGTCTTGTTGGAATATGAAATTTCCATATTATTGTTATTTCATAGGTTACTTTCTTGTGTGATCAGTGTCAAAATTATTTATAAATTCAGATAGCAATGAAACGTATCACAATAAAATTTGAGTTCACTTCCTCACATAACCACATAGAATTCTGTCCCAGCATAAATTCACATGGAACAGTATTGCTTGACATAAGCACAGTGAAGACAATTTTTATTTTCTAAGTTTTTTGCTGAGTGAATCTTTTAAAATTCTAAATGCTTTTCCAGAAATATAATACTTGAAATATAAAAGACAAGTGTGCAAATAACACATAAGGATATCATAGTACTGCTAAAATTGAGTTAAAGAGCAGGAAAATCCTTCAGAGCAATTCTGTGCTCACATTTAAAGCTTATTTTGAAATAATTAGGTTCTTTTAATGACCCACAGATCACATTTTCAAAATACATGAGATAAACCTCAACTGCACATCAATGTCCAGGCTGAGTGTAAGTGACCAACACCTAGTGATACATTTGGTGCAGATATTGGGGTGACATTTAATAATGTATGTAGCTGTCCAGTCACTATGTTGTACAACTGAAGCCAATACAATCTTGTGTATCAACTATACTTCAATAAAAACATCACATAAAATTTAAACCTGAGGAAGCCAAGACGGCGGCATGAGAAGAGCACGGAAATCTCATCCCAAAATCATATATATTTTTGAAAATACAACAAATACAACTATTCCTAAAAGAGAGACCAGAAGACACAGGACAACAGCTAGACCACATCCACACCTGTGAGAACCCAGTGCCTCGCGAAAGGGCTAAGACACAATCCACAGTGCCCCTCACCCCAGCTCCTGGCGGGAGGGGAGGAGTCGATGCAGGGAGGGAGAGGGAGCCCAGGACTGCTAAACACCCAGCCCTACGCATCCGCACTGGGAGCACAGACACACAGTGCATGCGTGGGGTGCTGGAAACTAGGGAAACAGGACAGTAAGACCTGTGAGTGGGTCCCCACAGCCCATGCCCCTAGGACAAAGAAAAGCAAGTGCTTTTTGAAAGTCTTAAAGGGACAGTGACTCCACAGCTGGACAGAAGCGTCCCAGGACACTTAGCCCAGCAACTGGGAATCCCAGGGAACTCCAAGCACCCTAACCCCCAGGGCAGCAGTGCAGCTCAGAGGCCCCTCATGGAGATAAACAGCCTCCTGGCTGTTTTGGCCCCACCATATCGGAGCATTAGACTGAGGCAGGCCATGCCCACAGCAACCAAAGAGCTAAATTCCATAGCAGCCGGGCAAGAATCAGAAGCCCTGTCTGTGCACAGCTGCCTAACACAAGCCGCTAGAGATCACTGTTTTCCCAGGAGAGGAAGGAAACAAACCAGCAAGAAGGGACATTCTCCCAGTCATCACATGCACCAGTTCCCCAAACTATCTCTATTGTGATGAAAAGGCAGAAGAATTTGATACAGACTAAAATCGCATAGTCAACCCCTGAGAAGGAGTTAGAACTAACCAGTCTTCCTGAAAAAGAATCAAAATAAAGGTAATAACCAAGCTGACAGAGCTGCAGAGAAATATACAAGTGTTAAGGGATAACATCCGGAGGGAGATTACAGAAAGAAAACAATCTGCAAGAGGTCATTGATGGGATAGAAACCAAAGAACAGGAACACATAGAAGCTGATGCAGAGAGAGTTAAAAGGACCTCCAGGAATGAAACAATATTAAGAGAACTATGTGACCAATCCAAAAGGAACAATATCTGAATTATAGGGGTACCAGAAGAAGAGAGAGAAAAAGTGATAGAAAGTGTCTTTGAAGAAATAATTGCTGAAAACTTCCCCAAACATGGGGAGGTAATAATGAATCAGACCATGGAAGAACACAGAACTCCCAACAGAAGGAACCCAAGGAGTACAACACCAAGACACATAATAATTAAAATGGCAAAGATCAAGGACAAGGACAGAGTTTTAAAGGCAGTTAGAGAGAGGAAAACCCATTAGCCTATCATCAGACTTCTCAGCAGAAACCTTACAGGCCAGAAGAGAATGGCATGATATATTTATTGCAATGAAACAGAAGGGCCTTGAACCAAGAATACTGTATCCAGTGCGATTATCATTTAAATATGAAGGAGGGATTAAACAATTCCTGGACAAGCAAAAGTTGAGGGAATTTGCCTCCCACAAACTACCTAGACAGGGTATTTTAGAGGGACTGCTCTAGACGAGAGAACTCCTAAGACTAAACAGATGTCACCAGAGAAAATAAAATCACAGCAAAGAAAGCAGACCAACCAAAACTAACTAAAGGCAAAAAGTAAAATCAACTACCCACAAAAACAGATAAAGTAAGCACAAAAGAGCACAGAATAAAGCAACCAGCATATAAAGAATGGAGGAGGAGGAATAAGAAGGGAGATAAATAAAGAATCACCAGACAGTGTTGATAACAGCTCAATAAGTGAGTTAAGTTAGACAGTAAGATACTAAACAAGCTAACCTTGAACCTTTGGTAACCACTAATCTAAAGCCTGCAAAGGCAATAAGTTCATATCTTTCAATAGTTACCCAAAATGTAAATGGACTGAATGCACCAATCAAAAGACATAGAGACACTGAATGGATAAAAAAACAAGACCCATCTATATGCTGCTTAGAAGATACTCACCTCAAACTCAAAGACATACACAGACTAAAAGTCAAGCGATAGAAAAAGATATTTCATGCAAACAACATGGAGAAAAAAGTAGGTGCTACAGTACTAGTATCAGATAAAATAGACTTCAAAACAAAGAAAGTAACAAGAGATAAAGAAGGACATTACATAATGATAAAGGGCTCAGTCCAACAAGAGTATATAACCATTATAACTATATATGCACTCAACACAATAGCACCAGCATATATGAGACAAATACTAACAGAACTAAAGGAGGAAATAGAATGCAATGCATTCATTTTAGGAGACTTCAACATGCCACTAACCCCAAATGACAGATCCACTGGGCAGAAAATAAGTAAGGACATGGAGGCACTGAACAACACACTAGAACAGATGGACCTAATAGACATCTATATAACTCTACATCCAAAAGCAACAAGATACACATTCTTCTCAAGTGCACATGCAACATTCTCCAGAATAGACCACATACTAGGCCACAAAAAGAGCCTCGGTAAATTCCAAAGATTGAAATTCTACCAACCAACTTTTCAGACCACAAAGGTATAAAACTAGAAATAAATTTTACAAGGAAAAAATAGGGCTCAAAAACACATGGAGGCTTAAAAACATGCTCCAAAATAATCAAAGCATCAATGAACAAATTAAAATGGAGATCAAGGAATATATGGAAACAAATGACAACAGCAACACAAAGCCCCAACTTCTGAGGGATGCAGTGAAAGCAGTCTTAAGAGGAAAGTATATAGCAATCCAGGCATGCTTAAAGAAGGAAGAACAATCCCAAATGAATAGTCTAACATCACAATTTTCAAAACTGGAAAAAGAAGAACAAATGAGGCCTAAAGTCAGCAGAAGGAGGGACATAATAAAGATCGGAGAAGAAATAAACAAAATTGAGAAAAACAAAACAATAGAAAAAATCAATGAAACCAAGAGCTGGTTCTTTGAGGAAATAAAAAAAAAAAAGATAAGCCTCTAGCCAAAGTTATTAAGAGAAAAGAATCAACACATATCAACAGAATCAGAAATGAGAATTCAAACCGAATTCCAAAAATATATGAAAAGGATCATAAACCACGACCAAGTGGGATTCATCCCAGGGATGCAAGGATGGAACAACATTCGAAAATCCATCAACATCATCCACCACATAAACAAAAAGGACAAAACCACATGATCATCTCCATAGATGCTGAAAAAGCATTTGACAAAATTCAACATCCATTCATGATAAAAACTCTCAAAAAAATGGGTAGGGAGGGCAAGTACCTCTACATAATAAGGGCCATATATAATAAACCCACAGCTATCATCATACTGAACAGTAAGAAGCTGAAAGCTTTTCCTCTGAGATCGGGAACAAGACAAGGATGCCCACTTTCCCACTGTTATTTAACATAGTACTGGAGGTCCTAGCCATGGCAATCAGACAAAACAAAGAAACACAAGAAATCCAGATTGGTAAAGAAGAAGTTACACTGTCACTATTTGCAGATGACATGATATGGTACATAAAAATCCCTAAAGACTCCACTCCAAAACTACTAGAACTGATATCGGAATACAGCAAAGTTGCAGGATACAAAAGTAACACACAGAAATCTGTGGCTTTCCTATACACTAACAATTAACTAATAGAAAGAGAAATCAGGAAAACAATTCCATTCACAATTGCATCAAAAAGAATAAAATACTTAGGAATAAAGTTAACCAATGAAGTGAAAGACCTATACCCTGAAAACAATGAGACACACTTAAGAGAAATTCAAGAAGACACTACCAAATGGAAACTCAACCCATCTTCTTAGCTAGGAAGAATTAATATAATCAAAATGGCCATCCTGCCCAAAGCAATATACAGATTTGATGCAATCCCTATCAAACTACCAACAACATTCTTCAACGAACTAGAACAAATAGTTCAGAAATTCATATGGAAACACCAAAGACCCTGAATAGCCAAAGCAATCCTGAGAAGGAAGAAAAAAATGGGGGGATCTCGCTCCCCAACTTCAAGCTCTACTACAAAGCCACAGTAATCAAGACAATTTGGTACTGGCATAAGAACAAAGCCATAGACCAGTGGAACAGAATAGAGACTCCAAAAATTAAACCAAACATATATGGTCAATTAACATACGATAAAGGAGCCATGGATTTACAATGGGGAAATGACTGTCTCTCTTCAACAGATGGTGCTGGCAAAACTGGACAGCTACATGTAAGAGAATGAAACTGGATCACGGTCTAACCCCATACATAAAAGTAAATTCAAAATAGATCAAAGACCTGAATGTGAGCCATGAAACCATAAAACTCTTAGAAAAAAACATAGGCAAAAATCTCTTGGACATAAACATGAGCGACTTCCTCATGAACATATCTCCCCAGGCAAGGGAAACAACAACAAAAATGAACAAGGGAGACTACATCAATCTGAAAGCTACTGTACAGCAAAGGACACCATCAATGGAACAAAAAGGTACCCTACAGTATGGGAGAATATATTCTTAAATGACAGATCCAATAAAGGGTCGACATCCAAAATATATAAAGAACTCACACACCTCAACAAACAAAAAGAAAATAATCCAATTAAAAATGGGCAGAGTAGCTGAACATAAAGTTCTCCAAAGAAGAAATTCAGATGGCCAACAGACACATGAAAAGATGCTCCACATCTCTAGTTATCAGAGAAATGCAAATTAAAACTACAATGAGATATCACCTCACACCAGTAAGGATTGTCATCATCCAAAAGACAAACAACAAGAAATGTTGTCGAGGTTGTGGAGAAAGAGGAACCCTTCTACACTGCTGGTGGGAATGTAAATTAGTTCAACCATTGTGGAAAGCAGTATGGAGGTTCCTCAAAATGCTCAAAATAGACTTACCATTTGACCCAGGAATTCCACTTCTAGGAATTTACCCTAAGTATGCAGCAGCCCAGTTTGAAAAAGACAGATGTACCCCTATGTTTGTTGCAGCACTATTTACAATAGCCAAGAAATGGAAGCAACCTAAGTGTCCATCAGTAGATGAGTGGATAAAGAAGACGTGGTACATATATACAATGGAATATTATTCAGCCATAAGAAGAAAACAAATCCTACCATTTGCAACAACATGGATGGAGCTAGAGGGTATTATGCTCAGGGAAATAAGCCAAGCAGAGAAGGACAAGTACAAAATGATTTCACTCATCTGTGAAGTATAAGAACAAAGAAAAACTGAAAGAAAAAAACAGCAGCAGAATCACAGAACCCAAGAAGGGACTAACAGTTACTAAAGGGAAAGGGTCTCGGGAGAATGGGAGGGTAGGGAGGGATAAGGGAGGGAAAGAAGAAAGGGGTATTATTATTAGCATGTATAAGTGGGGTGTGGGGAAAAGAGAAGGGCTGTGCAACACAAAGGAGACAAGTAGTGATTCTACAGCATCTTACTATGCTGTTGGACAGTGACTGTAATGGGGTTTGTGGGGGGGACTTGGTGAATGGGGGAGCCTAGTAAACATAATGTTTTTCATGTAATTGTAGATTAATGATAACAAAATAAAATTTAGTCCTCATGGCCTGGATATTGCTGAGCACCATAAGAGCACTACCCGTCATAACCCGACAGCGGGACTCAGTAGTCCTGTCCGTGCCATGTTCCATGTTAACTACTCAGCAGTGGTGATAAGCTGAGGAGATCAAGACTAATGATGGACCTTTCCTACACTCTGGGGAAAATTTTGTGAATGAGAAGAAAAACCCTTTCAAGGAAAATATTTAAGGTGATGTCCTAAATGGTTTTTAGGAATCACGTGTTTCATGGTTTACTCCTTTTGCTTTATAGGTCAATCAAAATTTCTGGCAAACGGCCAATTCCACCATGGTGGCTGAGTTTCTCCTCACGGGCTTTGCTGATAAGTGGCAGCTGAGGCTCCTGCTCTCCGTGTTATTCCTTCTGATGTACTTGGCCACTTTGTTAGGAAATCTCCTCATCGTCTCTGCCACCACTCTGGAGCAGAGCCTTCACAAGCCCATGTACTTCTTCCTCAGGAACCTGTCCATCTTAGACATGTGCTACATTTCTGTCACTGTCTCCAAAGCCTGTGTCAACTCCCTCACTGACAACAGGGCCATTTCAGTGGCTGGCTACACACTCCAGATCTTCCTCATCATTTATTGTGCATTTGTGGAGCTTCTGTTCCTCACCGTCATGGCCCATGACTGCTATGTGGCCATCTGCCAGCCCCTCCACTACCCCATCATCATGAACCACCAGTTCTGTGTATGGACAACACTGGTCTCCACGCTCAGTGGCCTCATCTATGCAGGTGTGCACACAGGGAACACATTCCGGCTGTCCTTCTGTCAGTCCAGCATGGTCCACCAGTTCTTCTGTGATGTCGCCTCTCTGCTGAGCCACTCCTGCCTTGACACCTTCAACAATTTCCTCTTATTTATTTTTTTGCCATTTTGGTTGTTGGTGGCTCCTTTGTTTTTATCACCATGTCATATATTTACATGTTTTCCACTGTGATGAAGTTTCCAATCAGAGAGCGAGGCAAGGCCTTCTCCACCTGTGTCCCTCACATCCTGGTCAT
Organism: Manis pentadactyla; assembly: GCF_030020395.1. Classification (NCBI taxonomy): domain Eukaryota; kingdom Metazoa; phylum Chordata; class Mammalia; order Pholidota; family Manidae; genus Manis; species Manis pentadactyla. The sequence continues at coordinate 49,605,521 of NC_080031.1, forward strand.
GTCCATGTTCCTTTCTGTCATCTATGTGTACCTAACACCTTCAGTAACCTCTGAAAGTATCCAGTGATTCTTTCTGTATTTTATTCAACTGTTCTTCCATTCCTGAATCCTGTTACTTACAGTCTTAGAAATACTCAAATAAAGGAAGCTGTAAGGAAAGCAATCTTTAGAAAATCTTACTCAGGAAATTAATACACATCCATTTCAAGTTTATCCTAAAGTCACTGAGATCAGATCCAAACTTCTATGAAATACCTGCTGGTATAGGTTTTACATATTAGATTGCTTTCTCCAAAGTATCTCTATTGATATCTGAGTTATTAACCTATAAAATACTCATTTTGTGTTTTCCATTAACCTTTCCACCTAGCCTCCATAAAAAAGTTTAACAACTGTCTCTTTTAATTCATAGATGTCATTGAATATATTTGATGGGAATCATTTAAAATCATATGTATTTATGTTTCATCAAATTTTGACAGTGTCAATAATACCTCAAAAGAATACCTAAATCAAATATTGGTATAACTAACAAGCTGTATTTGAATTTATGTAATGAAATACAAAATAAATCTACATGCTACTCAATTATAGAAATTTATATCTGTAGAAATTAAAAAAATTAAATCCCTAATAAATAAGAATCTTTAATATGTAGAAAGGATGACTTCTATGTGATATATTTTGAAAGTGAAAAAAATGTCTGGATATGAGAACTAAATGGCAGTCATTTTTGCCAGTTAATTTACTCAGTTGAGGGATATCCTTTTGTTGATAGGGTGCACTTTTAACTCCCTTGGATGAGTTTGGTTTGCAGTAATTTTAGCAATTCTATGCTGAATAACCCATTCACAGGTTATATCTTGTTCCTGGGCTATAGGCCAAGGTTCTTTTTTCTCTCTTTCTCTGATTTATTACTTGGCATATAGTTTTCATATATGGGGCGATGTCTGACAAGTCTGGAAACATGGCATTGACTTTAATCAGTATTGACCCTACATTTAGTTTGTGTAGGCCATCACATGAACACGCAGCTTAAAATCTTGGTAAATATTTTATCTTCAATGGACAAGTTAAATTTCCCTAGTTAATTTTCCTTAAATCAAAACTCTCACAAACTTTTGCCCCACTAATTAATATAAACTTTGGTGCATGCTCAGGATCAGGTTATGCAAGAAATTTTGATGTAACAAACACATAAGAAAAAAGCCAATTCATAGAAAATTATGTGACATAAGAAATGTCAATTTCAGAAAATAAATTTCATTCTTCAATGCATAAAGTGATGGAAAAAAATTTATGAAGTGACTTCATTACACAGAAGAAAAATTTAAATAGATTAAATACATGGGAACAACTCATAAATATATATCTAAAACTTATTTGACAATGGAATAACTATTTTCAGAAAAACGTTTGACAATGGAATAACTATTTTCAGCTAATAGGGAAAGTTCAGACATGTTGAGTGGTAAAAATGAGTCACTCAAGGTGTTTATGCTATTTAACCATTACCCTGGATAGAGCTGAATGACTAAGGCTTCCACTGTTGGGTCTGAAGGACAGAAGCTTCAGACAGGCTGTGCGGGGACTGGGGTCCTGAAGTCATTCAGAATTAATGGTCCTTTATCTTCTACAGATAGATAGATACAGTGATAAAATATAATGATAAGATAGAGTATCTCTTAGGGAAGCACATTTTTATGTGTAGGTCTACACTCCTTTTTTTTTTTTTGGCTGATGGGATGACCATACAAAGAATAGGAAAATTATGAAGTTTCTGATTTGCATCATCATTTTGTTTTGATGCAGGTTTTTCACTGGACGCCATTGCATATATGTGTGTTTTGTGTATTGCACTGTGTGTATGTGCATGCTTGAAATCATTCAATGTTGTTTTTCTTTGTAGAATGATTGGATGCAAGAGCAGACAGGAGGGTGACTGTGCCACTCCATTAAAACTCTGGTAACAGCACACTGTTGCTGGCAGAGGGTCTCTTAGCCACCCTCCTATTAGTGAGGCCCAAAGTATGTAAATAGATATCATGTGCTCTCATTTCCTACTTCTGGAATCCAATTTGAATGTTCTTTAAATTTCTACAGAGGGCTTTAAGCCCCATGAGATGTCAGCCAACACACATGTGCCTGCATATTTGGTCAAGAAATAACTTGCGGCATTTCTATTGTCCAGTCACTTTGGATCCTGGAATGTCTTGTGAGTTTGTACAAAGAAACAGACTGCTAGTTTTTAAGATGTATGTTAAAATATATGTAAAAAGATTTGTGTTAAAATGTTAAATATTAGCTGTTTATCAGTGTACAGTTAAGCAGTGTTAATTAGATTCACATTATTGTGCAACCAATTTCCAAAACTTATTCATCTTGCAGACCTGATACTCTGTACCCACTAAACCACTCCTCTCCACTTCCACCTACCCTCTGTGCCTGGCAACAGCCATTCTGATTTTTGTCTGTATGAATTTGACTACTCTGGGTAGTTAATATAAATTCCACTTATCCATGTCCTAAAGGTTTGTCCATGTTGGACATGTTAGAATTCATTTTTTAAGGCTGAATAATATTGTGTGGTATGCACATAACACAATTTGCTCACCCTTTATTCTGTCATTGGACACACTACTTCAGCATTTTGGTTGTTTGCTTGTTTACTTGACTGTGTTCTAAGAATATGAAGTATGTAGTTCATACTCGGTGGAATTCATTGAGAATTTCTATGTAACTGAGGACTTTATGTATTGAAAGCAATTCGTAACTTTTTTCAAGTTATTATTTAAGATTTAAATTTCATAGCAATCTATTTTTCCTTGATAGTTCAGCTTTGTACATCACAGGAAATGAAATTTGAGAGACTTTTTTCAGTATGTTTATAGAAGTCGGAAGTATTTTATCTCAGGAGGAAATTTTTGGGTACTATTACTACAGAGACTTAGAGAAGAGACAATGTTTGCAGATGCTGTGTGGTGACTTTAATGGCCTATATGGCCCTCATTTAGTCTCTCATTGGGTGGGAAGTCATAATATTAAACTAGTACATTTAAGTCTATATATGCCTGCTTCCTATCACAATTTGCCTTTGTTCTCTAGCCAATGTTAAACAAAGAGGAGAACTGTTTGGTTAAATACAACTTTGGTGGAGCATAATGAAAACGTAATTGTGTGACTGAAACACTTTACTTTTAAATCATTTTTATTGTTTCAAACTTTACAGAATGTAAAATGCACAATTATAACTATTTTTGAGTACAGAGCATTTTTGTCATTAAGTATATTCACATTCTTTTGAAACCATCACCACTATCCATCTCCAGAACAATTTCCAGCTAGCACAACTTACACTCTGTACCTACCAAGCAGCTCACTATCCCCACGGGATTCCATGAAAAGATGGCAGAGCAGAAGGGCAAAGTGAAAAACCTCATCCCACGTACACACCAAGGACGCAACTCTAGATGAGCCTGACAATGACCTGGAGACTGCAAAATAAACCGTCTACACCTGGTGAAGAAGAGAGCACACACAGACAAGGGTATGGAACAGAGCCATTATCTCTCAGGACCCAGGCCCTTCCCCCATCGCAGTCCAAAAGCAGGAGGCAGAGGAATAGAGTGAGTAGGGCAAAAATGCTTGGGAAACTGGCACACCTGGGCGTGGAGACCTGCTCCTGGAAGATGAGTCCACATTGCACTGGGCTTTGGTGACTAATAGGGCTGGACACCAGGGACAGTTGGGACCCTCTGGGAGTCTGAGACACCTGATGCTTGTGGAGGACAGGCATGCTCTTTCAGTCCCTCTGAGACTCAATACTGGTGAGTTGGAGGGAGCTCTTTCTGAAAAGAAAGAGCAGGTGGATGATGTTTTCGGAATCCTCTCAAACCAACTGTCAGGTGCTTGTGGGAGCCAGCTGCAGACGTATCATCTCCCTGCCTGGCCACCTAGCCCCACACACTCCCCTGCACTCCTTCCCCTCACTGACTTCTCTTCCCAGTAACATTCTGACATTCCTGCCAAGCAGGTGGTGGGTGTGTGGGTAAAACTGCAATATTTCCAGAATCTCTTGCTGGCTTTAGTGCATCTCCATATCAATAGGTATTTCCAAGGTAGTCCATCTACATATCAAAAGGTAATTATAAAGGCAAGCAACGGCATATCTGCACCAGAGAGGTTGAGTGGGGTCTCTTCTTCTGCAGCTGGGTCACAGGAGATTTGGGATGACTGCTTTTAAGAAATAAATGGACTTCTCCCACTTTATTTCTCCCTTTAAATGATTTCAGTTTCAAAGGTATTTTGGCTTGGGATTTGCCCCCCACCTGGAGTTACATCTGGAAGTAGTTGGCAGGACTTCTGAACCCAAAATCTGTCTACAGTGATGTGATGCTTTGGCAGGCTGCCTCTGGGCATGGTGGGGAGGCCCCAGTGGCTGCAGCGGGAGAGGGTGCAGCCTCACTAGGGAGCCCACTGTCTGTGGGGATTCCAATTGGGGAGCCCGTAGTGGGGAAATGGTCTGGTTAAAGCATCTCTTAGAGAGGTGGGGCCTTCCCCATAACTGGGGAAGGGTGGAGACACCGGAAGCTGTGGAATCATCCCTCCGTGAGAGAGAAGGCTGCTTAGAGGCCCTGAGTGGCCATGTAGCAGCTGGGACTGTGGGATGTCTCCTCCTCAAGATGGTGGAAAGTGTTAAAGAGGAGAGAGAGGGACTTTAGCAGGAGACAGACACACTTCAGCATCATTTGAAAGAGTTCAGTGATGACCTATGCGATGCCCTTAAGAAAGAGAGACAGTTACTGAGAAGACGGGTCATGCTTCTGGAAGATATATTAGATGCAAGGGTAGAGGCAGCCCGAGAATCTGTGTGGCAGGAGGCCGTGGGGGAGGGAGAGGAGAGAGCGGTGGCTTCAGTCCCCAAGATGGTGTAGGAGGTGTCCGGAGAGGGTGGGGGTGGGGCCAAAGGCCAAGTTGTTTCCTAGGTCACCACCTGAGACACCAGCCTTTCCTGTATTAAAGGCCCACACAGTTGTAATTAAGAAAAAAAAATGGAATGTCTGCAGTCTCCCTGGGGGTGGGAGCTGCTCTCTCCCCAGGCTGTGGAGCACTCCAAGCCCCATCCCTATACCCAGGATGAGCTGGTGGACATGAGCATTCAGTTCTGGCAGAAACCATTGGAATCTCTGCTGACAGCTTTGTGTCTCTGGGATATGGGGGTGGAAAACATTGTTATGTCGGGTTCTGAAATGGGTAGACTGGCTTCCCTGATGACTCACCCTCTCCTCCGGCAGCGGTTGCAAAGTGCCCGTCACACCTCCGGGAATCAGGCGCTTCTGGATTGGCTGGCAGCAGCCCTCAGGGCAGTTTGGCCTAATCAGGGTGATTTACCACACTCACCCACTAGCTAGGAAACATATGCAGAGCTCCAGTGGGTGTTAAGGAGGATGGACATGAAAAATATTACCTATAATATGGACCCCCAGGGCCCCAATTAGTTGTTCACCATAGGAATGAGAAATCCGGCCCTGCATACAGCTCCCCCATCTCTCTTTGGGTCTCTAGTGACTACTCTTGCCACTCACATAGGGTAACCCATAAGGGAGTCTACTTGTACTTTAGCACATTTGGGGGAGGTTGAAACAATAAGAGCATGGAGGGAAGTACAGGCCATGACTGGAAGGAGAGGTGCAAAGGGCCCTGTGAAGGTCTCAAGGACCCAGATGTGGGTTGATTTGATAAAGGCCAGGGTAGTGAAAGAAAAACTTGATGGGCAGCCCAATAGGCTCTTGTTAGAACTGTGGCACCAATTAAAGCTAGAGCAGCAGTTCCAGCCACTGAGGTCCAGGACACGGAGGCCGGAGGCAAAGCCCCATGTCCGGCCTGTGTCCCTGCAAGACTTCATGGTGGATGGTACTCAGACACCGCCTGGGCCCTCATTTCAACAGGATGACTATTCGGCATTGCAGTTGGACTGAAGGGAGTGTCAAGGCCTACACCTTGGGGAACATGGTGAGAACTAGTGGCCACACATAGAATTAACAATTCATTGGTACCCAGTGAGTGTACAATGTGTCCTGATGCTGGTGGACACAGGCGCTGGATGTTCTCTGGTTTATACCAACCCTGAGTGTTTTCCTGGGACCCCTGCTGTGGATATGGGGTGAGGCAATCAGAGTGAAGAAGGCCCAGATCCCATTGGGGTAGGGCATTTACCCCCAAAGGAGTGTACTACATACATTTCTCCCATCCTGGAATATATTTTGGAGGTATATATTCTGCAGTCTTCTGGTTAAAGACCAGTGGAGATGAGTTCAGACTGAGGGTTTATGTGGTAAACACAGTTCTAAGGGGACATGCTCAGCACCTACCTATAACTCTGCCTGTACCTGGACAAGTGACACATACTAAGCAATATAAACTGCTTGGGGGGCTACAAGGAAATTTTAGAAACTCTACAGGAGTTGGAGATGGGCATCATAAAGCCCACTCACAGTCTATTTAATTCCCTGGTGTGGCCAGTGAAAAAGTTGGACAGCTACTGGTGTATGAATGTGGATTATAGGGAATTGACTACAGTTACATCCCCTCTGCATGCTGCTGTCCCCTCTATAGCAGCACTTATGGACACACTCAGTCATGAGCTAGGGACGTATCATTATGTTGTGGACCTTGCCAATTCCTTCTTCTCTATTGGCATAGCACAGGAAAGTCAGGAACAGTTTGCCTTCATGTGGGAAGGCTGGCAGTGGACATTCACTGTCCTTCCACAGGGATACCTCCACAGTCCCACCATTTGTCACGGACTTGTAATAACCCATAATTTGGCCACATGGAAGAAATCACAAATGGTGTGGCTGTATCACTACATTTATGACATCATATTCACATCTGATTCTCTTGCAGATTTACAAGAGGCAGTTCCTAGGCTGCTGCAACATCTACAGGAGAAAGGATGGGCTGTGAACAACACCAAGGTTCAGGGACCTGGTTTGTCTGTAAAGTTCTTGGGGTTTTCTGGTCAGTTAAAACTAAGGTATTTCCTGAAGCAGTCATAGCCAAGGTCCAGGCTTTCCCTATCCCTACCACTGTAGCAGTCTTACAAGAGTTTTTGGGTCTTTTGGGCTATTGGAGAGTGTTTATCCTACACTTAGCACAAATTCTGAAGCCCTTTTCCTGGTTGGTATGAAAGGGCATCAGGTGTGACTGGGATTAAACATGCGCAGATGCTTTTACTACTGATAAGCAAGCAGTCAAGGCTGTACAGGCCTTGAGTGTAATGGACTCACCAATGCCCTGTGAGCTACATGTTCATGCAAGTGAAGATGGCTATTGATGGGGTCTTTGGCAGCAGCTTGAATGGACACGCCATCCTATTGGATTCTGGACACAACTATGGAAAGAAGCAGAGGTCCAGTACACCTTAATAGAGAAGCAACTGACTGCTTTGTACCACACCTTGCTGGCTACAGAGCCCATCACCAGCACACCTCCAACCAAGGTGATAACCACCTATTCCATCATGGGGTGGGTGCGAGACTGGACCCAAAGGCCATGGACTGGCATGGCACAGATGCCTACACTGGTCAAATTGGGTGCATACGTACAGCAATGTAGCACCCTCCCTACTAGCCCCTTAAGTGGAGAACTCCAAGGCATATTGGGGCCAGTGATGTGTACCAGTAATAAGTAGGAGGAACTTGCTTTTGAGCCATTGGTAGCTGAGAGTTCTTATCAGAAGGGAAAATCCCCTAGATCTGAAGATGCTTGACATACAGATGGCTCCAGCTGTGAGCGGCCCTCGAATTGGAGGGCTGTGGCTTTCCATCCTAAGACTGATACAGTATGGATGGAGGATAGAGAGGGGAGGAGCAGCCAATGGGCTGAGTTGTGGGCAGTATGGCTCATGATCACCCAGGAGCCCTCCTCTATAGTTGTCTGCATTAACATCTATTGGGGCTTCTATTAGGGTTGACCCTATGGCTGCCAACATGGTACCATGCCAACTGGATGGTTGGTCACTGGCCCCTTTTGGGGCAAGAATTGTGGCAAGACCTGTGGGCCTTTGGTCAGACTAAGACTGTTGCCATATATCATGTGACTGGCCACTTGCCTTTGGCATCCCCAGGGGATGATGAAACAGACCCATTGGCCCAGGTGCAGTGACTAGAAGGAAAGGCTGCCTCTGATGTGGCCCAATGGTTACATCAGCGTTTGTTGCATGTGAGGCAAAAGACAACATGGGCTGCAGCCCATCAGTGGGGACCTTTGACCTTTGAAGAGGTCAGCCGAGCCTGGAAGGAGTGCCTTGTATGCTCTAAGAGGGACTTACACTGAGTCCTGCAGCGACATGGGACAATAGTAAGGGGGCCCTTGTCAGGTGGCAGACAGACTATATTGGGCCTCTGACCATATCAGAAGATATCAGTATGCCATTACTTGTGTGGACACAGCTACTGGACTATTGATTGCTTTTCCTGCAGGTTGTGCAGATCAGCAAGCCACCAAGAGGGGCCTAGAGTGTCTCTTTGCAGCCTGTGACCAGCCACAGGTGACTGACAGTGACCAAGGCACCCATTTCACTGGACATGCATTTACTGGACATCCATTTCACCTTTTAGCCTCTGAAGTGTTTTTAGAAACTTTGGATGAAAATAAAATATAACTGGGAAATACCTATTTGACCATCTGAATGACTATGTTTTTCTGATGACTCATTATATCACAACTGCCTATATCCTGACAGCAAGGTGCGTCTTCTCAGAATGGTCTAATAAAATAACTGCAAATATCAAAGGAAAGCAAATAATAGTTTTTCTCAACAAATAGGAAATTCTTCACTCCTATTAATCAGGAGGCTGAATCACATTTCTTAGTCTTGTTTGTGGACATACTTTTTTCACTTTCCCGATATATAATTTATTAGTTTTCATTACATATACATCATGAACTATAATTTGTTAATTTAATTTTTAATTTCCAAATACATAAATTCTGATCATTAAAGAATATTATACATTTATTTCATAATTTTTTGAAAATGTTCATATAATAGAGCCTACAGTATGTATCCATACTTTGCTTAGGAATCATATGACACCTTATTAATGTTGTTAATAATTGGTGAATCCTAAATGTATGTCTAAAATAATGTTCATTGATATCTTTGATGATATCTGTTCATTAAAACCAGCAGCTGAAAAATTTTAATTGGAAAGAATAGATGGAAAGAGTAATCTAATAAAAGGATAATTACAGAGATATTTAATGAGTGATTTTATAGTGAGCAGACTAATTTGTAAAACCTAACGAGGAAGTTGTATTATAGATCTTTGTGGCTCATTCAGCAACATTTGGATGAACCTGAAATGAAACTTTTTTACTTTCAGGGAAAAAAATTACTTTTCTTACAGCTTCTTTTACTTGTCTGTTTCTAAAACTGTAGATGACGGGATTCCAGTATGGAGGAACTATGGTGTAAAATACGGAAAGAATCATGTTCTGGATTGTTTTAGACACTACTGAAGGCTTCAGGTACACATAAGCGTTAGAGCTGAGGAAGACAGACACCACCAGGATGTGAGGGACACATGTGGAAAGGCCTTTGCTTGCTCTCTGGTTGGAAACTTCAGTATGGTGGAAAAAATGTGAATGTACCATGTGGTGAGAAAGATAAAGGAACCGCCACCAACTCCAACAAAAGAAATAAAATGTACAAGGAAATTGCCGAAGGTGTCAGAGCAGGAGAGGCTCAGCAGAGAGGGGATGTCACAGAAGAACTGATGGATCACGTTGGACTGACAGAAGGACAGCCGGAATACGTTACCAGTGTGCACACCTGCATAGGCAAGACCACTAAGTAGGGATAACAGTGTCATTCGCACACAGAATCCGTGGTTCATGATGATGGGGTAGTGGAGGGGTCGGCAGATGGCCACATACTAGTCACACTCCATGAGTGTGAGGAACGCTATTTCTACAAAAGCAAAATAAATGACCAAGAATATCTGAGTTGCACACCCAGCCACTGAGATGGACTAGTTATTAGTGACATAGTTGATTGACACAGCACAGGCATTGGGGACAGTGACAGAAATGTAGCACACATCTAGGATGGACAGGTTCCTGAGGAAGAAGTACATGGGCATGTGAAGGTTCTGGTCAACTGTGGTGGCACTGATGATAAGACTGTTCCCTGTGAGAGTGGCCAGGTACTCAGATGGAATAGCAGGGAGAGCAGGAGGCTTATCTCCCACTTCTCAGCAAAGCCCGTGAGGAGAAATTCAGTCACTGTGGTGAAATTGTTCATTTTCTGGAAATGGTGTTTGACCTGGAAAACAACAGAGATAAACAATGAAAAGTAAGTGCCATAGAAAAACTTTATAAAATATGTGAAATATTTTGTTTGGAAGTCTTCTCTTCCATTTTATAAACTGACCTTTGTGTATAGGAAAACCTATTCATTACTGGCATTTTGTCCTGCTAAGTTTATTACCACTATGGGAAAGTTAATATGGCAAAGAGTTTAGGTTGTGGTTTTTCAATCCCTTTTTAGATATTCAGTGCTTATATTTTATTAATAATATATAGCCCACTTGTTTTATTATTTTAATAAAGAATTCTTTAATTTAAATGTGTTTTTTATTTTCTATTGAAGTATAGTTGATATATGATATCTTGGTGGCAGTGACAAAAATGTAGCACACAAGTATAAAGTATACAACAAAATAATTTCACAGTTGGATACATTACTAAATTCTAACCACATCTGGTGTAATTATTATCTGACAATATAGAAATATGTTACGAAATTCTTGATATTTTCTATGCTGTATTTTCACCTCATAACCAAATTATGTTAAGATTGAGATTTTATGCCTCTTATTCCCTTTACCTTTCATCCACCCAATTCAAATATGTTTATATATATATAGTATATATAATATTTATATATTTAAATATACAATAAATAAGTAAAGATATAGTATGGGTATAAAATGGAATAGTACTTAGCCATAAAAAATGAAACCTTGTCATTTCCACCCATATGGACAATGTAGGTATTATGTTATGTAAAATAAGTCAGAGAAAGACAAATACCATATAATTTCACTTATGTGTGGAATATAGAAAGCAAAATCAGGAAACAAACAAATGAAGCAGAAACACTTTCATACATACAAAGATTTAATAATAATGCATTCATAAGAGTTATAGAATGTATTATAAGGTAATTGGTTATCTGTTAACATGCTCAATGCTTATATTTTACTCATAACTCTAAAAGGGATTACACTATTTATCTATTGCCTTACATTAATAAACTTAAACAGTTCTAAAATAATAAAACCCTTACCCACTTATGAGAAGAAGAAGCTAAACATTTAATAATTTAACAATTTTTTATTGATTACTCTAAATCATTAAATTCTTCAAAGGACTGTAGTTTTATTGGAAGATGAAAAATACTGTTTTTTTAGGTGTGTTATTTCAATGAGTTTATAATACAGAAAAACTTTTTCTCATTTTCATTTGTAAGTATTCAAATTCATATATTTGTGTTTTTACTTATTTGTGTTTAATAAGTGTTTAAAAATTCAGATTATGGGTCCTGAAAAAATAACAATGTGTAATACTTCCTTCTTTTCCAAATGATTACATGGAATGTAAAGATACATTTAAAACTTTTAAGGTGTCATAGAACTACAGACATTTTTAAAAATTCTAAACAGCACACCATTTTTATCTCCAACAAAATCAATAAATTGTCCAGTAGTTTGTATTGCTTGAATTTTATTGATGCACTCATTTATGTGACAAAAACTACTATTCAAAAATTCCTTCCTTCATTTACTCAATTTTTCATTCTTATTTCTCATAAAAACTAGATTACCCTAGGCATTTGTGAAAACTTATCAATGATATGATGGATATTGTCTAACTGAATTTGAATAGTTTGAGAAAAATCAGTCTCCTATACAGAATTTTATTGTTGTTAACAACCATTTGATCAATAAATATGAGAGATGCCCTCTCAAAAAAAAAAAAAACTAGATTACAGGACTTTAAGTATAAGGGAAATTTACAGGTGAAAAAAGAAAAGGTGAGGTTGTAAGTGATGCAAAGATTAAGTTGAAATGAAAGCTATATAGATGTAAGATAAAATAGTATATCTCCAAGATCCAGAAATATTGACATGATTTAATGTCCTTTATGTCAGTATTTTGTAAGTTTAAAAGAACTACACATTTCATATAGCCATGTTTATATTTTTTTAAGAAATGCAATATGCAATACTTTTCAAATTTAAAACGGATTATTTGAGTTCAGAGACAGCAGATCACAAATGATTAAGTAAAATTCCCTCATGTTAAAATACATAAATTAGTGGTAATTACAACCATGTTGAGAAATGTTCAAGTAAATAATTACCTTTAACTTTCAAATGTGCTTTTTAGCATTGTACCTCATATTTGCATATATTTATAATTGTTTTTACAAGCACAACTATATAGATGTGCATGTATACATATGCATATATATTTATAATTATAGTACTACTTTGCATATACATTTAAAAGAGTTTTTAAAGATCCATGAATAAGCAATAAGATTCAATAACAAATAGTGATATTATCTAAGTTGCCATGAGAGAGGGAATGCATCTTTTATTGTCATTAAATATATTTAAACTTTCAATAAATCATTTATGAAACACAGTTATATAAATAACTAAAGTAAAGATTATTTTGTAGAACTCTATGGAAAACTGATGAATAATGATAGTAACTGATATACAAGTTTAATATTGGAAATTAGAAGTAATACTTAATATGCTTAAATTCTTTGATGGATTTACCTCAAAAAGGTAATAATGGCTCACTAATGGTTTATACTGTGAACAATGATATATTTATTTGTAATGTATTTTGACAACATTTTATATCTAACCAAGGAAAAATGGTAAAGCTACTACATATACCAAGATCCAACACCAAGTGTCTAATATTTAATTAAAATATTTAGGTTCTTCTGTGTAAAGAATTTAGCTGTTTAGTATTCATGTCTACCCTTCATTAATTAACTAATAGATATGAATGCATCAGTGATTCATGAGCTGAAGTAAATAACAAAGGCATTATAGGTTCTTTCGATTCCTTAAAAAAATCCAATTTAGAATTTTAATATGAGTTATCTGATAAAAGTCAAATACATTGAAGCAATTAAAGGGAGAAAATATAAGGGAAACATTAAACCTCTTTCTTACAGACGTTTGTTCAGCTTTTTCGATCTGATTCATATATTCAAAAGCATTTACCTTTATTTATTTAATTTTTACTTCTTTTATTCATATTTTTATTGAAGTAGAGTTGACAAGCACTATTATATTATTTTCAATACTACATGGTTTTCAAGAATTTGAGTTATGTACATTATTGAAATCACTTATCTTTTAATTTAAATAAGTCCAAAACTGGTATATTCATTTTTTAAAAAAACATTTGAACTATAACAGGAATTCAGAAAAGGCAGGGAACTAAGAAAATTCCTGAAATTCCATTACTCAAAATAAAAACCTGCATTTTTGTTGGTAAGAAGGAAGCTTACCATATAAAAATATTTCTAAAATATTACTAAAATATTTTTATTAATTAGTTTTACTTTTTTATGGATTATGCATTAATATTGTGGATAAAATTAAGGTTCCTGTGGCCAGGATTCTCACCTGGCCCTGGTTAGCTAGCTCACTACAAGTGTGGGCAATGCCTTGTCACTCTACATAAAGAGCCCCGCCCAGTGCTCTGGGTGAACAGTGGCACGGCTACAAGGCTGCAGGAGAGCAGAGCAGAGGCTGGAGTGGTGGCAGCACTGTGGACAGAGGCCCAGGGATGGCTGTGTGGGCAGAGGGGCCAGAGGCAGAGACCGGCTTGCCGCATGCAGACTCACTCTGAGTGGATGGGATTTTAGTGACTGACCTGCCACTGTGGAAATAAAGTTGGGTATAAACGCTTTCACCCCAAGAACATTTTACTGTAATTTCTTTGGTCACATTGAATCCGTAGTGAACTTCCCCAGGGCTGAAACCCATTGGCAAGACAAATATTATTAATTGTACTGACATAGATCTATTCCAACCATTAATACAATTTTTACCTTAATATTGATGCCCTCCTTAGTCTTACCTAGAACTTACATACTCACAATTCTATATATCTTCCACATAAAATGGCAAATAAATGTTTGAAAACACTGATTTTGAAACAATAGTGACAGCATACAGAAAAAATATCAGCTGTGGGTTATTTATGTTTACTTGGTTCAGCACATTGCACTATTACTGTTGTGGCAAATGAAATTATAGCAACAGCTATGAAGTATTTGACAGGAATTCTCTAGATGTGGGGCACTGCATCAGTACTCTGCTTATCTGTCCAGTTGAAATCATGTCCATTTTAAAAATAGAAATAAAGTCCTCAAATGAAGCAAAAATTGCAGATAAATTACAGTGCGAAGTGAAGCAAGGTGAATGTTAAGACAGCAGCGATGGGGAATGTGGAGCCTCACCCCTGGGCAGGGCATGCTCAGGATCCAGGGGGCAGCAGCCTCTGCGTGAGCTTCTCAGAATCCACATTTTTTAGATGGTTTACATAGATTTTTCCTATTGAGATAGGATTTTATAAGTTCTTCAGATGAAAAATGTACCATCTTTAGGTTGTGGAAAAGGCCGATCATAGTCCACTTTATATACAAAAATGGACCCATCTGTGTCATCACCTGCAAAGACTCTGGGAATAGCCTTACAATTCAGAGTTGGCCTGCTGCACATGAGTAGTTTTAAACAGGTAATGATCTCTAGAGCCCAGGGTAGTGTAGTGCAATTAAAGTAGGAGAATGTAGACAATAAGTGAATACATAGGTATGGTATCATATATGAGAGTGTGTACGTGATTACTAAGTGATTAACAGAAACAAATTCATGAACATACGTTTCTTCATCATTAAAAGGCTGCAATGCAGAATCTGCTTGGAGCTCATAGATAATATTATATATTCTCTCTATAATATATATGATATACATATATATCTATTACATATTGTGTAATTATATATGATATATTTACGTATTACATATTATATAATATATACTATTACATAATATATAAAATCTATTAATGTTATATATAATATTTTATATATATATATATATAAAATACATATGGACCCCTGATGATTTGTGTCTTCCTTCTCTCAGCAACTGAGATGTACACAATCATTATCTATGTAAAATATAGTTATTTATCTTTGATGTGCCCACCCCGAGAGCAACTGAATGCACTGTGTCTAGTCCCACTGGGCTGCATAGAGAGTTGAGGTGCCAGGTGTTGAGAAGTCATTTAAAGTATCAAACCAAAAATGAAAGTATCAGTCAAGCCTTTAGTCCCTTAGTGTCATGGCACAGAGTATAGGACGACCTGGAGAAGCACTGACCCCACCTCTGCCATTTCCATTCATGGAATGAAAAACTGACCAAAGGTCAGAAGGGCTGGCACAGGTGTGGGGTCACCACTACCGAGGGATCCACAAGGAAAAGGCTTACGTGCCTGGGGGTCAGAGGGAAGAGGAGGAAGGACAGGGATCAGAGAACACTGAGCAGGGAGTCAGTGGGAGACAGGTGTTCTGAAGATGCGTCCTCCCTGCCCCCATGCGGGAGCTTTGGATCAGGACCCCAGTTCAGGAGCCCCTGCGGTGGGGGCAGGTGGGCCATGGCTCCCATCATTCACAGCAGCAGGTCCAACCTGAGAGGCCCGAGTCACTGACTTGACAGTACTTTCTAAAAGTTCAGTGCAGGGATGGAGTATCGTGTCTAGTGTAGGGATGGCAGCTTTCCCCTCTCTGTTCTGCCTGTAAAACCCTGGAATCACCTGTTACTGGCCTGAAGGACCAAAGAGGGAAGTATGACCAAGGACCAGACTACTCAGGCCACTTATGTGATCATTCCTTGGTTTGTAAATATGTGCCTGAAGGTCAAATATCCTTTCTTAGGCTTGTGGACGTAATGGATGAGGTTCTTACAACAGTGCTTTTATTTATGTGTTTATTAATTATTCATTTATTTTTATTTGAAGTTGTGGCAGTGGTGATTCAATTGACTGTTAAAGTAAAAGTTCAGTTTTCATATTGCATATGAGAAAATAAATTCTCAATAAAATGTGCCATTTAGAAACCTTGTTTGTTATGATTTCATGAATCATGAAAAATGCATCACACTTTACTGTGTGATGATGAGGAGGACTTACCATATAATTGATTCTTGGTATGGTGAACAGACAGCTAGGCAGAAAAAGGTAAATGGGGATGTTAGAGGCATACTTACTATTCTCTAATAACTTGCTTTGCAGAACAAGATGTCCCAGAAAGAGCAGACCTCAGAGGGGCATACTAGTTGCTATTTGCAAATATCACCTTGAAGATATCCCCTAACTGTTGCCTGGAGTTTCCCACCCACTTGCCAAGAACTGAGTTTTGGCCATTTGCTGCTCCCCTTCTGAAAACCAATCAAAATTACATTGAGTTTTCACATTATTTCCATGGTGGTCCAGAGTGAGAACTGGTTTGTGCCTATAGAACAGTGCTGTGCTTTGTCAGGGGGGAAAATGCTTTGGGAGCGATTCCCAGAGTTCTGCTTACTTGCTGCCAGTAATAACCTTTGTTACATTCTAGCTCAGTTGAGTCTTATGAGCTGACCATGGCCAGAAGAGGGAGGTATCAGGAGAAGACACCCAGGGAGAGCAGAGAGTCACTAAGAGCATCTAAGACTCACTGAGAACAGATGCTCACCCGGAGGTGAAGCTCTTACGATCTGACACTCTGAGAGACATATTTTTTTTTCACATTTTTAAAAATTTTGGTATCATTAATCTACAATTACATGAAGAACATTATGTTTACTAGGCTCCTCCCTTCACCAAGTCCCCTCCACATACCCCTTCACAGTCACTGTCCATCTGTGGAGTAAGATGCTGTAAAATCACTACTTGTCTGCTCTGTGTTGCACAGCCCTCCCCGTGACCCCAAGCACTATAGACGCTAATCATAATGCCCCCTTTCTTTTTCCCGCCCTTGTCTCTCCCTTCTCACCCATCCTCCCCAGTCCCTTTCCCTTTGGTAACTATTAGTCCATTCTTGGGTTCTGTGATTCTGCTGCATATATTTTTAAAAAGCTGAAACAGGATTATGGGAATATGGCAGAGTACAGAGAGCCTGGATGCACCTTTTTACACCCAGACACTGATTCCACACCTACACACAGAGCAGTTCATCTGGAAGAATGGAGACTGAAGTTGAGCACCTGCACAATGACGTAAAAAAGATGGAAGGTCATGTAGAAATGGCAGGAAGACAGAGACGTGGTAGGTGCACAGTGTCCGGCCGTAAGCACTCTGGGAAGGGAGAAGCCGGCCGGGGCCACAGTCGCTCTCTTCTGCACATCTCCGTGCAGCCCAGGGCAGGGACTGGGCATGTGCGCCAATCTCAGACTTGGTCCAAGCCTCCTTCTGACGCACATTTATACCCAATGTGCCTAAAGGTAGTGCAGCTGTCCCAGCAGCCTGCCTGTGGCCGTCCATCAGCCCAGCCTCCATAAGTGGGACCAGAAATGCCCCCAGCACAACAGGGATTGTGCACAAAATCCCACACCGGCACCAATGCTGCTGTTCCCGGGAGTGGCCAGGAGGGCACACAGGTTATGTGCCAGCAGGCCAAGGAGACTCACCTGATGCCAGTTAAGGAGTTCCAGGATGTGCCTCTGACCCACCACCGGCCCAAAACCCTCCTCCGTCCAGTGCAGAACCCACAGGTGTCCACCCAGAAGCCCCTCTAATGGGCCTTGCATACTGTGCCCCAAAGACAGAGCACTGGGAGGCCCTAGCACCAGGGAGAGTTAGTCTCAAACCCACTCAGCTCCTGCCGGCCTGAACCATGAGGGTCCTGAGGTCTACCCAAGGGGTCCTCCTGCACATGGTGAATCTTTCAGTGCTGGGACCGTGAGCCCTTGCAGCCAATTCATGGAATCAAACTCAGGAAGTTGTGCAAAATGAGATAGAGGAATGCGGCCCAAATGACAGAACACAGATTCCAGCTGCTGTTGCCCTGCTTGTGGGGAGACTGTCATGGTCCCCTCAGGAGCTCCCCTTCAGGCCTCCTCCAGCCATCAGGAGGCCCCCCCAGTACAGACCAAGGCCATATTTGGTCATCTGACAGTGAATACACCAGTATCAGACACTCCTATTAGAGAACCCAGAGATTATTTTCTCTGCCTGTAATATTCTAAACCCTGCGACCCTGCTGCCCTCTTCCAAAGGTCCCATCCCACCCTATTTTTGTGAGGAAAAGCTCTCCTTATCCACCAGGCCCTGCCCGATCTGACTGATCACACCTCGAACAGACCTGATGGAATCTGGCTCACCGGTGGGAGTAGTTTTATGTGAAATGGGAGGTGAGTAGCTGGGTATGCCGTGGTCTCTGACTCCAGTACACCAGCGGCCAGGTCCCTACCCCCAGTGCCTCTCTGCCCAGGTGGCCGAGCTTGCCCTGACCCGCACCCTCGAACTAGCTGGGGAGCTCTTTCTCTTTCTCTGTTGATTATAGTCCTGTGGGAACCTTGAGTATAAGACCTACTGAGATCATAAGGAGTTGCCCCCTGGCATCATTGCAAAATTTGGGGGTGCCAGACAAGTTGATAATTTCCTTTCTGGGAGACATCAGCAAGGTAGAGTGAGGCAGATAAAGAGCACAGGGTTCTGCCCACTGACGTCTGTTCCCTGAAAGCAGTTCTATGAACCTCTAGGACTGAGCTAGACAGGAGCCTGCCCTCAGGCCAGAGGTCCCAGTCGTGCAAATAGGCAGCCTTTTCAGACTGACATGTTTCATGCACCTGGGGGTGGCAGTCTGCCAAGAACCATCTCTGATCGTTACAGTCCCATAGGACATAGGAGCACAGCTCCTAGGCACTCGGGGGTTTTCTCTGGGCTACCAGCACAAAAACTTAAGCATGAAAGCTCAGGAGAAGGATGCCAGATGTGTGGAGAAGCCCTCCTCCAGGACACACTAGCACTGTGGAACATGGCCAGTGCAGTGTGCAGAGGTTTGTTTTCCTTAACCGACATTTCCTCCCTTAGGCCCTGCTAACTACCGTTTTACATTCTGCTATTATGAGGCTGACTGTTCTAGATTCCACACATAAATGATATTATACAATACAGATCTTTCTTTGTCCTGCGTATTTTGCTTACATAATATGCTCCACATCGATCCTTATTGTCAAATATGGCAGGATATACATATTTTTAATGGTGGAATAATATTTCGTTGTATATCTTACAATATCTTTACCCTTTCATCCATCAATTGACATTTATGTGTTTCCCCATGTTGGCTATTATGAATAATGCTATTGAATATAGGGGAACAAATATATTTTCAAGATCCCAATTTCAATTTGTTTGAATGAATACTCAGAAACAGAATTGTAGGATTTTATGGTAGTTCTATTATTAAGTTTTGAAGACCATTCTATTGTTTTTAATAATGGTTTTACTAATTCACATTCCCATTGACAGTGTAACATCGTTCCCTTTTCTCCATAGTTTCTCCAACACTTGTTATCTTTCAAATTTTTAAATAACATTCATCTTAAAAGGTGTGAAGTGATATCACTTTATGATTTTGATTGCATTTCCTGATTATTAGTGATGTTGAGTACATATTTATATGCTTGTTGTTCACTTTGGAAATCTTCATTATAAAAGTATCTATTCAGGTCTTTTGTCCCTAATTTCATTGGGTTACTTTTGTAATAGAGTTGTATAAATTTCTCATATACCTTGGATACCAATCCATTAAAAGGTATATGATTTGTAAATATTTTCTATCATGTTATAGAATGTCTGTTCATCTTATTTATTGTTTACTTTGCTGTGCAGAAGCTTTTAAGTTTGATGTGGTTCAACTCTTTATTTTTGTTTTTATTGCCTGTGCTTTGGGCATCAAAGAGAAAACTGCTAAGTATAAAGGGAAGGAGTTTGCTCCCTATTTCTTCTCTTAGGAGTTTTACATTTTCAGGTCTTATGTTTAAGTTTTCAATCATTTTGAGGTAGATGTTTTGTATGATGTAAAATAAGGGTCCAACTTAATTCTTTTGCAGGTGACTGTCCAATTTTCCCAGCACCATTTATTGAAGAAAGTATAATTTTTCCCACTGTGTTTTCTTGGTCCTCTTTTTGAAGATTAACTGACATACATGCTTTGGTTTATTTCTGGTCTACTATCTTCCATTGATCTATGTGCTTATATTTAAGTATATCATACTGTATTGTTTCCTATAGTTTTATAATTACAATTTGACATCATGTAGTGTCATGCTTCCAGCTATATTCTTTTTTCTAAGTATTGTTTTGATATGTGTTTTAAGATTATTTTTTCTGTATGTATGAAGACTGACATTGAAATTTTTAAAAGGATTGCATTGAATCTGTATACCACCTTGGTAGTATGGACATTTTAACAATATGAATTCTTATTCATGAACTAAGGTTGTCTCTCCATTTTTTGGAATGTATTCATTTCTTCTAGGAAGTTTTAATGTAATTGTGCATAGATACTTTTATTATTATTTCCATTACTGTGACATCAGTTGCTATCCTTCCATTTTTTAAAAATATAGTTTATTTGAAGTATAGTTGATATATTATGTTGGTTTCAGTATACAACACAGTGATTCAGCAGGTACACACACATTATTAAATCCTCATCCCAGTGAGTGCAATTACTATCTGTCAACATGGAAGGATGTTACAGAACAACTGATTATATTCACCATGCTGCACTTCCATCCCTCTGACCAACTTATATTATGATTGAGATTTTTGTGCCTCTTTATTTCCCACACCCACCCCAGCAACCCACCCCAACCCATCCCCCATGGTAATCACCAGTCACTTCTCAGTATCTATGAGTCTATTTCTATTTTGTTCGTTTTGTTTTAGATTCCACATATAAGTGAAATCATATGGTATTTGTTGTTCTCTGCCTTCTTGTTTCACTGAGCATAATACCCTCTATGTCCATCCATGTTATCACAATGGCAGGATTTCTTTCTCTTTTTTGCTGAATAATATCTCATCATGTTTATGTACCACCTCCTTATCCATTCATAAATTAATGGATATTTTGGTTGCTTCCATAGCTTGGCTATTGTAAAAAATGTGGCAGTAAACATAGAAGTGCATATAACCATTTTATTTGAGGTTTTATTTTCTTTGGGTAAATTCCTAGAAATGGAGTTACTGCAGCATATGGTATTTGTATTTTTAGTTTTTTGAGGAACCTCCATACTGTTTTCCATACTGGCTGCCCAAATTTAAATTCCTGTTAACAATGTAAGAGGGTTGTCTTTTCTCCACATCCTCACCAACACTTTTTATTTTAGTCTTTCTTTTTTTCTTACTCTAGCTGATGGTTCACTATTTTATCTTTAAAAAGCCCAGGTTTTCACTTTATTGATCTTGTTTTGTCTTTCTAGTCCCTATGTCATTTATATATACTCCAATGTTTATATTTCCCTCTTTCTGCTAATTGTGGACTTTTATTTTTCTTCTTTTTCAAATTTCTTGAGCTGTAAAATTAGGTCATTTATATGAGATATTTTTTTCCCTTAATGCAGGCATCAATCCCTACACACTTCCCTCTCATAATTATTTTTATTACACCCCATAAGCTTTGGTATGCCATGTTTTCAGTTCCATGATTCTTTATTTCTCTTTTGATTTCTCACTTGATTCATTGGTTATTTTGGAGTATGTGGTTTAAATTCCACATAGTTTAAAGATTTTCCATATTTCTTTTATTAATGTCTTCTAGTTTCATATCTTTCTAGTCAGAAAAGATTGTAGTGACATTATTTCAATCTTCTTACTTTTCTTAAAATTTGTTCTGTGGCCTATAATCTATCTTGGAAAGGGGTCCGTGGGTGTTTGAGAATAATTTATATTTTTATTTGTAGGAAGTTCTGTATATGTCCATTAGGTCCCTTCAATGTATAGTTTTGTTCATGTCTGCTATTTTTAATTGATTTTCCATCTGGATGATTTATCCTTTATTCAACATGGGTTTTTCTTGTCTCCTACTGTTATTGCCTCATTGTCTATTTTCCCTTCAGTTCTATTTGTATTTGCTTTACATATTTCAGTATCCTGATGTTTGGTGCATATATATTTACTATTTTTATGTTCTCTTGATAAATTGACTCCTTTACTATTATATAAATACTTCCTTGTCTCTTTTGACAGTTCTTGACTTAAAATCTATGTTGTCTGATACAGATCTCACCACCCTGATATATTTTGATTACCACTTTCATTGGCATAGCTTTTCATCTCTTCACTTTCAGCCTATGTATTCTTTTAAAGATAAAATAAACTTCTTATAGGTAATATATAGTTGAACCTTGTTTCTTATCCATTCAACCACTCTATGTCTTTTTGTTGGAGAATTAAATCTACTGACATTTAAAGTACTTAATGATAGGTAAGTGCTTCCTGTTGCCATTTTGCCATTTGCCCCCTATTTTGGTATTCCTTTACTTCCTTCTTCTTTTCCTGCTGTTGTCCTTTGTGAACTAAATAATTTTTCCAGTGGGAATTTTAATTCTTTCATTTTAATATTTTGTGTATCTAAATAGGCATTTCATTATTGACTACTATATGGCTTACATATACCATTTTATACAAAAACAGTCTCTTTTAAGCTGCTAAACAAGCTCAGTTGCATATGGTAAATATATTTATCCCTATTCCCTCTGTGCAACTGATTAATGTCACTATTGATAACATTTTGCAATATTTCAACATTAATGAATATTTTAGCTTTATTTATTTTAATACTTTGTCTCATAATTTTCCATTAACAAATAAGTGATTTATGTACCACCATTAAAATATTAGAGCATTCTGAATTTGACTATTATCTTAACCAGTATGTTTTATACTTTCAATTTTTTTCTCTTATTATCTAGTGTCATTTAATTCAACTTAAAAAATTCTTTTTAGTGAAATAAGGCTTCATCAAGTAGAATATTTTGGTTGGCAAATTTTTGCTTTCACTATTTTTTAAAATTACATTGTCTTTAAATTTTGTTATCATTAATCTACAATTACATGAAGAACATTATGTTTACTAGGCTCTCCCCTTCACCAAGTATCGCCCCACAAACCCCATTACAGTCACTGTCCATCAGCGTAGTAAGATGTTATAGAATCACTACTTGTCCTCTTTGTGCTGCATAGCACTCCCCGTGCCTCCTCCCACATTATGCATGCTAATCATAATACCCCCTTTCTTCTTCCCCTCCCTTATCCCTCCCTACCCTCCTATTCTCCCCAGTCCCTTTCCCTTTAGTAACTGTTAGTCCCTTCTTGGGTTCTGTGATTCTGCTGCTGTTTTGTTCCTTCAGTTTTTCTTTGTTCTTATACTCCACATAAGAGTGAAATCATTTGGTATTTGTCTTTCTCCACTTGGCTTACTTCCCTGAGCATAATACCCTCTAGCTCCATCCATGTTGTTGCAAATTGTAGGATTTGTTTTCTTCTTATGGCTGAATAATATTCCATTGTATATATGTACCACCTCTTCTTTATCCATTCATTTACTGATGGACACTTAGGTTGCTTCCATTTCTTGGCTACTGTAAATAGTGCTGCAATAAACATAGGGGTGCATCTGTCTTTTTTGAACTGGGCTGCTGCATTCTTAGGGTAAATTCCTAGAAGTGGAATTCCTGGGTCAAATGGTAAGTCTGTTTTGAGCATTTTGAGGAACCTCCATACTGGTTTCCACAATGGTTGAAATAATTTACATTCCCACCAGTAGTGTAGGAGGGTTCCCTTTCTCCACAACCTCACCAACATTTGTTGTTGTTTGTCTTTTGGATGGTAGCCATCCTTACTGGTGTGAGGTGATATCTCATTGTGGTTTTAGTTTGCATTTCTCTGATAAATAGCGATATGGATCATCTTTTCATATGTCTGTTGGCCATCTGAATTTCTTCTTTGGAGAACTTTATGTTCAGCTACTCTGACCATATTTTAATTGGATTATTTGCTTCTAGTTTGTTGAGGTGCGTGAGCTTTTTATATATATTGGATGTCAAGCCTTTATTGGATCTGTCATTTACTAATATATTTTCCCATAATGTAGGGTACCTTTTGTTGTATTGATGGTGTCCTTTCCTGTACAGAAGCTTTTCAGCTTGTTGTAGTCTCACTTGGTCATTTTTGCTTTTGTTTTTCTTGCCTGGGGAGATATGTTCATGAAGAAGTTGCTCATGTTTATGTCCAAGAGATTTTTGCCTATGTTTTTTCCTGAGAGTTTTATGGTTTCATAACTTATATTCACGTCTTTGATCCATTTTGAATTTACTTTTGTGTATGGGGTTAGACAGTGATCCAGTTTCATTCTCTTACATGTAGCTGTCCAGTTTTGCCAGCACCATCTGTTGAAGAGACTTTCATTTCTCCATTGTATGTCCTTGACTCCTTTATCATATATTAATTGACCATATATGTTTGGGTTAATGTCTGGAGTATCTATTCTTTTCCACTCGTCTGTGGCTTTGTTCCTGTGCCAGTAGCAAATTGTCTTGATTACCATGGCTTTGTAGTAGAGCTGGAAGTTGGGGAGCGAGATCACCCCCAACTTTATTCTTCTTTCTTCGGAATGCTTTGGCTATTCGGGGTCTTTGGTGGTTCCATATGAATTTTTGAACTATTTGTTCCAGTTCATTGAAGGATGTTGTTGGCAATTTGATAGGGATTGCATCAAATCTGTATATTGCTCTGAGCAGGATGACCATTTTGACGATATTAATTCTTCCTAGTCAAGAGCATGGGATGAGTTTCCATTTGTTAGTGTCCTCTTTATTTTCTCTTAAGAGTGTCTTGTAGTTTTCAGGGTATAGGTCTTTCACTTCCTTGGTTAGGTTTATTCCTAGGTATTTTATTCTTTTTGATGCAATTGTGAGTGGAATTGTTTCCTGATTTCTCTTTCTATTAGTTCATTGTTAGTGTATAGGAAAGCCACAGACTTCTGTGTGTTACTTTTGTATCCTGCAACTTTGCTGTACTCCGGTATCAGTTCTAGTAATTTTGGAGTGGAGTCTTTAGGGATTTTTAGCACAATACCATGTCATCTGCAAATAGTGACAGTTTAACTTCTTCTTTACCAATCTGGATTCCTTGTATTTCTTTGTTTTGTCTAATTGCTCTGGCTAGGACCTCCAGTACTATGTTGAATAAAAGTGGGGAGAGTGGGCATCTCTCTCTTGTTCCCTATCTCAGAGGAAAAGCTTTCAGCTTCTCACTGTTCAGTATGATGTTAGCTGTGGGTTTATCATATATGGCCTTTATTATGTTGAGGTACTGGCCCTCTATACCCATTTTGCTGAGAGTTTTTATCACGAATGGATGTTGAATTTTGTCAAATGCTTTTTCAGCATCTATGGAGATGATCATGTGGTTTTTGTCCTTCTTTTTGTTTATGTGGTGGATGATGTTAATGGGTTTTTGAATATTGTACCATCCTTGCATCCCTGGGATGAATTCCACTTCGTTGTGGTGTATGATCCTTGTGATATATTTTTGAATTTGGTTGGCTAATATTTTATTGAGTATTTTTGCATCTTCATTCATCAGGTATATTGGTCTGTAATTTTCTTTTTTTGGTGGGGGTCTTTGCCTGATTTGGTAATAGGGTGAGGTGGCTTATTAGAATGAGTTTAGGAATGTTCCCTCCTCTTCTATTTTTTGGAAAACTTTAAGGAGAATGAGCATTATGTCTTCTCTGTATGTCTGATAAAATTCCGAGGTAAATCCATCTGGCCTGGGGGTTTTGTTCTTGGGTAGTATTTTGATTACTGCTTCAATTTCTTTGCTCATAATTGGTTTGTTTAACTTTTGTGTTTCTTCCTCGGTCAGTCTTGGAAGGTTGTCTTTTTCAAGGAAGTTGTCCATTTCTTCTAGGTTTTCCAGCTTGTTAGCATATCGGTTTTCAAAGTAGTCTCTAATAATTCTTTGTATTTCTGTGGAGTCTGTCATGATTTTTTCATTCTCATTTCTGATTCTGTTGATGTGTGTTGATTCTCTTTTTCTCTTCATAAGTTTGGCTAGAGGCTTATCTACTTTTTTTAAAATTTTCTCAGAAAACCAGCTCTTGGTTTCATTGATTTTTTCTATTGTTTTATTCTTCTCAATTTTGTTTATTTCTTCTCTGATCTTTATTATATCCCTCCTTCTGCTGACTTTAGGCCTCATTTGTTCTTCTTTTTCCAGTTTTTATAATTGTGATGTTAGTCTATTCATTTGGGATTGTTCTTCCTTCTTTAATTATGCCTGGCTTGCTAAATCCTTTCTTCTTAAGACTGTTTTCGTTCCTTCCCACAGAAGTTGGGTCTTTGTATTGTTGTTGTCATTTGTTTCCCTATATTCCTTTCTCTCTATTTTAATTTGTTCATTGATCCATTGATTATTTAGGAGCATGTTGTTAAGCCTCTATGGGTTTGTGAGCCTTTTTGCTTTCTTTGTACAATTTATTTCTAGTTTTATACCTTTGTGATCTGAAAAGTTCGTTGGTAGAATTTCAATCTTTTGGAATCTACTGAGGCTCTTTTTGTGGCCTAGTATGTGGTCTATTCTGGAGAATGTTCCATGTGCACTTGAGAATAATATATATCCTGTTGCTTTTGGATGTAGAGTTCTATAGATGTCTATTAGGTTCATCTGTTCTACTGTGCCGTTCAGTGCCTCCGTGTCCTTACTCATTTTCTGCCCTGTGGATCTATCCTTTGGGGTGAGTGGCATGTTGAAATCTCCTAAAATGAATGCATTGCATTCTATTTCCCCCTTTAGTTCTGTTAGTATTTGTTTCACATATGCTGGTGCTCCTGTGTTGGGTGCATATATATTTAGAATGGTTATATCCTCTTGTTGGACTGAGCCCTTTATCATTATGTAGTGTGCTTCTTTATCTCTTGTTACTTTCTTTGTTTTGAAGTCTATTTTGTCTGATACTAGTATTACAACACCTGCTTTTTTCTCTCTGTTGTTTGCATGAAATATCTTTTTCTATCCCTTGCCTTTTAGTCTGTGCATGTCTTTGGGTTTGAGGTGAGTTTCTTGTAAGCAGCATATAGATGGGTCTTGCTTTTTTATCCATTGTATTACTCTGTGTCTTTTGATTGGTGCATTCAGTCCATTTACATTTCAGGTGACTATTGAAAGATATGAACTTATTGCATTTGCAGGCTTTAGATTCGTGGTTACCAAAGGTTAAAGGTTAGCTTCTTTAGTATCTTTCTTTCTAACTTAACTCATTTATAGAGTTGTTATCAACACTGTCTGATGATTCTTTATTTCTCGCCCTTCTTTTTCTTCATCCTCCATTCTTTATATGTTTGTTGTTTTATTCTGTGCTCTTTTGTGTTTCCTCTAACTGCTTTTGTGGGTAGTTGATTTTATTTTTTGCCTTTAGTTAGTATTTGGTTGGTCTGCTTTCTTTGCTGTGATTTTGTTTACTCTGGTGACATCTATTTCATCTTAGGAGTGCTCCCATCTAGAACAGTCCCTCGAAAACAACCTGTGGAGGTGGTTTGTGGGAGGCAAATTCCCTCAACTTTTGCTTGTCTGGGAATTGTTGAATCCCTCCTTCATATTTAAATGATAATCATTCTGGGTACAGTATTCTTGGTTCAAGGCCCTTCTGTTTCATTGCATTGAATATATCATGTCATTCTCTTCTGGCTTGTATGGTTTCTGCTGAGAAGTCTGATGATAGGCACATGGGTTTTCCCTTGTAGGTGACCTTTTTCCTCTCTCTATCTGCCTTTAAAACTCTGTCCTTGTCCTTGATCTTTGACATTTTAATTATTATGTGTCTTGGTGTTGTCCTTGGGTCCCTTCTATTGGGAGTTCTGTGTACTTCTGTGGTCTGATCGATCATTTCCTCCCCCAGTTTGGGGAAGTTTTCAGCAATTATTTCTTCAAAGACACTTTCTTTTCCTTTTTCTCTCTCTTCTTCTTCTGGTACCCTTATAATTCAGGTATTGTTCCTTTTGTATTGGTCTCACAGCTCTCTGAATATTGTTTCATCCCTGGAGATCCTTTCATCTCTCTCTGCATCAGCTTCTATGCATTCTTGTTCTTTGATTTCTATTCCATCAGTGGCCTCTTGCATTTTTTCCATTCTACTTATAAATCCTTCCAGAGATTGTTTCATTTCTGTAATCTCCCTCCAGATGTCATCCCTTAGCTCTTGTATATTTCTCTGCAGCTCTGTCAGCATGGTTAGTTTATTTCAAATTCTTTTTCAGGAAGACTGGTTAGGTCTACCTCCTTCTCAGGGGTTGACTCTGTGATTTTGGTCTTTATCAAATTCTTCTGCTTTTTCATGGTGATAGGGATAGTTTGGGGAGCTGGTGCATGTGATGGCTGGGAGAATGTCCCTTCTTGCTGGTTTGTGGCCTTCCTCTCCTGGGAGAACAGTGACCCATAGCGGCTTGTGCTGGTCAGCTGCGCACAGATGGGGCTTCTGATTCTTGCCTGGCCTCTATGGAGTTTAGCCCTGTGGTTGCTGTGGGTGTGGCTGAACTTCAGCCACCTGCTCTGATATGGCAGAGCCATGTCAGAGGGGAAACGGCTGGGAGGCTGTTTATCTCTGTGAGGGGCCTCCGAGCTGTGCTGCGGCCCAGGGTGTTAGGGCACCCGGAGTTCCTCGGGTTTCCCTGCTGCTCGGCTAAGTGTCCCGGGATGCTTCCGTCTGGCTGTGGGGTCCCTGTCCCTTTAAGACTTCCAAAAAGCACTCGTTTTTCTTTGTCCCAGGGCACCAGCTGCAGGGACCTGCTCACAGGTCTTACTGTCCTGTTTCCCTAGTTTCCAGCACCCCATGCCTGGGTGCAGATGGCTAGGGCTGCATGTTCAGCAGTCCTGGGCTCCCTCTCCCTCCCCACTCTGATGCCTCTCCTCCTGTTGGGAGCTGGGGTAAGGGGTGCTTGGGTCCCTCCAGGCCACAGCTTGTATCTTACCTCCTTCATGAGGTGCTGGGTTCTCACAGGTGTGGATGTAGTCTGGCTGTTGTCCTGTGTCTTCTGGTCTCTCTTTTAGGAATAGCTGTATTTGTTGTATTTTCAAAAATATATATGGTTTCAGGAGCCGCCATCTTGGCTCCCTTTTTGCTTTCAGTATTTTGAATATATCAGCAAGGATTTTGCTAGACATCCACTGATACCTCGGTTCCCTTGTATCTGACAAGTTGCTTTTTTGTTGGTATTTTAAAAATAAGTTTTATGTCTTTATTTTAACAATATGCCTCTTCATGTGTCTATGTGAATATCTCCTATCAGCCTATTTGGGGTTCCTTAAATAGTGGATCTGGATGTTAATTTCCCTCCCTAGATTTGGGAAATTTTCTGCCACTGTTTCTTTAAATGAGCTTTGTATTCTTTTCTCTCTTTTCTCCTCTGGATGCCCCATAACATGCATATTATTTCACTCAGTGATTTCCCACAAATAATATAGGATTAAAAGAAATTATTTTCCATTTTGTTTCTCTGACTGGATAGTTACAGAATATGTGTCTTAGAGTTGACAGATTCTTTCTTTGGCTTGATTGTATATGCTATGGAAGCCTTCTATTAAATTTTTAGTTCAGTCATTGTAGTCTACAACTCCAGAAGTTTTAATGGTTTCTATGCCTTTGTTGAACTTAGCATCTTGTTTGCATTTTTCTCGATTTTGTTTAGTTGTCTATTGATATTCTCTTATAGTGCAATGGTTTTCTTTAATATGATTATTTTGATTTCTTTTTAAGGCTATTCATAGATCTCCATTTCCTTGGGGTCATCCACTGGAATATTATTTTGTTCTTTTGGTGGGGTTATGTTTCCATGATTCCTCATGGTCCTTGAAGTCCTTTATTGCTGTTTTATATTTGAAGAAGTAGTTTCCTTCTCTAGTCCTTGATTGATTTCAGGATAGAAATATCTATACCATTCAGCCTACTAGCAAAAAGGAGTCTAAGTATTTTTCAGTGGATATGAAATCTCCACTCCTCTTTTCACTTATTGGGGTACAGGCAGGGGTGCCAAGGTTTGGGTGCCTTCTTTCAACCCCACATAGCCATGTTGGGTGCTGAGATCTTTTAATTGATTTTCCTCAGGTCAGTGCTCTGTAAGATTCAAGATTGCATGTCACCTCCAAATCACAGATTTGAGCTAAATGATGATATCTGTGTACTGTCTGAGCAAGCTTGTATGCCATCTGTGGAGGCTAACATGCTAATTATGGAGGCAAGTATCAGCCCACTGAGGGGCTGCAAGTGGTCGGTCCACAGGATTCACAGGCAGGCCTCCTGGAAGTGTCCTAAGCCAGTTTTTAATAACTCAAGCTGGATTTTGAGATCTGTGTGGTGGTTACTGTAAGTCCTCACCCCTTTTCCCTACTTCCATCAACCTAGTATATTCAGCCATGCCTATCATCTCAGTAATCTAAGTAAGTCAAAGCATAAGTGGACCTTTTAGGCATTGATGTCCTGGGAGATTGGGGAAGCCAGCCTCACATGCTGTTCTCAGTCTTCCCAGTGTGAGAATTTTCAAGCCATGTGGTTTTCTCTTGGTGCTTAGCGGCATACCTTAGGGGGTAGGGTGTCAGGGGTAAAGTGTAATTCTTCTTCTTAACCTATTCTATGTGTGTTTTCTTGCATTTCTTGGCTCTTTAAGGGTGTTAGAGTCTATCATACCTCTGGAGGTAACTACATGATGTGGTCCCTTTATCTGAAGCCTTGGAAAGATGTCTTCATCAGGTGGCTCTACCAAGACCTCCTTATGGGAGGGGAAGGGGATACTTGAAGACACTTCCCTACATAAACTCAATCTTGCATAATTTTCCACTTCTACCTTTTCACCCTTTAACAATCCCCTCAAACTAAGAGTCTATAAGTTAATTTATTGAAGTTGATTTAATTCAATCATTTAAATCCAATCTGATGTTTTCTCACATTGCTGACAGGATTAATAATTCAAACTGCATTTATATGTATTTTGTGGATATGAGTCTGAAACTACTCTGGGTATGTCTGACAGGAAAAATCCTAAACCATCTTCCATTATCTAGATTGCCTGGTGTTACTATCATAATTAGATTATTTTATAAGAAAATAAGATTGCACATATATAATAAAGAACACTTTGAATAATCTAAGGGAGATGATTTAGGACTAGAAAGACTTAATCCAGTGGGAGTCTTTATGAGAGCATTTAGGCCTTCCTTGTGACAGATTCTCCATAAGTTTCAATTGCATAGAAATAAATCATTTCAACAACTGCATGAGTTTGAAATATGACAGTGAGCCTCAGATAAAACTGTATAGTCCCAGCCAACACCTTGGTGCTATCTTGTGATATCTTGAAGAGAATATCAAGGTTAGCCAGCCTGGAACTCCTGACCTATTAAAACTGTAACATAATAAATTATTGCTATTTAGAGGTGCTGAATTTGTGGCAATTTGTTAGGCAACAACGATAACTAACACATTAGTGATGTTGCAATATGTATATATGTGTGTGTGTTTGTGTGTGTGTGTGTATACACACATCTATATAATTGAACTTATATGTAAATGACTATAAAACCATGGCTTGGCTATAATTATTACAACAATATTGATGGAGATTTCATACAGGAGATTTATGGAAAATATATAGACTACAGAAAACCAAGATTTCTCCATTATATATATCACATTTTCATAGAATTGCAGTACTATATCTGTATAAGGATCTGGATTTCTAAGGATGGAAAATCCAGACTTTGAAGATTCATACCCACATTTCAGTCTCCCATTTATAAGGTTGATGTGTGCATAAGAAGAAAATTTGGGGGCTTCCCAGTCCTTTGATGTACCTGAAGGAGGACAATGTCCACTAGATAAAGTTCAGTACACCTATACCTCAATCTTTTCTTTATTCAATTAAGACCAATTCATATTCATAATGATCAAATTTATAGCTATAACATCATTTAATGAGCTTTTAAAAAATGATTCCTCCAAGTTAAGATATTGGACTCAGTAGAATTCTTTTTTTGCCAAGGTTAAGTCTATGACATGTTCAAAGACACACTAAGTTTAATTAATACAGTCAAACAATGGGTATTTTGATGGGCAAATACATAAAATTTGTTCACTGGTATTATTTTTAAAAATAAATGAACTTTGTGTTTTCTTTTGAAATAAATATTTCCCAATAGCTACATCATGAATTAACCATAAAAATGTGAAATATTTGAAAAAATGCAAACAAGTTTTCAGTTTATAAATCTTACATTGTTGCCTATAAATTTGAATAGTTGAGTAAATATTAAATACTAAATTAAATATTGGTGTAATATATAAATTTAAGCCTAAAGCAAAGAATCTAGGAAAAACAGCAAGGCCTAAACATTTTTAAGGGATTCACTCTCCAGACTGGCCCCTCCCCAGCACCGTCCTGAACGCCCTGGCCACTTCCTTGTTGCGGAGGCTGTAGATGAGGGGATTCAGCATGGGGGTGAGGATGGTGTAGAAGGCTGACACCGTCTTGTCCTGGGTGGGGGAACGATCTGATGCAGGCCGCATGAAAATGAACATGGCAGCTCCATAGTACATTCCCACCACCACGAGGTGGGAGGAGCAGGTGGCAAAAGCTTTGCGGCGACTGTCCCCAGATCTCATGTGAATGACGGCCAGGAGAACACGAGCATAGGAGGCAGTGATGACTGCTACGGGGAAGAGAAGCATAATAACACAGCATATGAATATCATTCTTTCAAATAGCGATGTATTAGCACATGAAAGAGTGAGAAGGGAAGGGATATCACAGAAAAAATGGGGTATTTCCCAGGCACCACAATAAGGGAAAGACAGCGCAACCGCAACTTCAATAATACCATCAAGAGAGCCAAGCATCCAAGAGGAAGCTGCCATGAGATCACAGATTTTCTCACTCATGAGAGCTGGAGCTGAGTACCACAATGGGCAGCAAACGGCCACATAGCGGTCATAGGCCATTGCAGCCAACAGGGAACATTCGGCTCCAAGCAGGGACACATAGAAGAATATCTGGGCTCCACAGGCTGCCAGAGAGATGGACTTCCTGCCTGACAAGTAGCTGAAGGCCATCTTGGGGACAGTGGTGCAGATGAGCATGAGGTCCATGAGGGACAGCTGGCTGAGCAGGAAGTACATGGGGCTGTGGAGGTGTGTGTCCAGGTAGATGAGGAGAATCATGGCAGTGTTTCCCATGAAGGCCACTGAGAAGATGCCCAGGACCAGTGAGAAGAGGAAGATGTGGGTGGGGCTGTAATTGAAGATGCCCAGCAGGATGAAGTTGGAGGTGAAGGTCTGATTTTCCCATGCCATGATGGGTATGTTGTTTTTCAACTGCAACAAAAAGTGATATTCTTTCATTAATTTTTTAAACATTTACCAGTGTCTTAAAAAGGGTGATTCTGTTAAAGTCAGGTTGAGAACAATACGGCATTCCCAGGATTAGAAATCCCAAAGACCCAGAAGTACAGCATCAGAGAGAAGCATGTTCTGCTGGTTCTGCCTCTCCAATAAAGCTTCAGAACTGCCCTCAACTCAGCTTCTCAGCATCATTTTACTTAATTGAAAAGCTAGCATAATAACATACATGCTTACATGATTGATAGTGTTTCTATGAAAATGAAACTTCTCAAAAGCAATTAGACATTATTTTGAAATATCAGACATCCTTTGCACATAAACTGATAGGAACATTCAGCTTGGATCAGCCTGAGGCAGACACAATCACAGAAAATAAGCTGCGAGCCCTTGCTCGCATGACGCTGGGCACTTTTACTAGAGGTATTAACAAACCTCTGCATCTGCCCATTACTTTACATTCTACAGTGTTTGGTTTGTAATTCACAGAAAATATTTTATGCAATAACTAGGTGAGCTGACAAATGATTCCTTAATTATATGACTATATAAGCTATGTCTTTAGTTCCATAGCTCAATGTGATGGGTGGAGTTGCATTGCCCCAAAACAGATATGTTGAGGTGTTAACCCTTAGCAACTGTGAATGTGAACTTACTGGAAAATAAAGTCATAAATGATGAAATTAGTTAGAATACGGTCATACTGGAGTAGGGCATGCCTCTAATGCAAAAGGACTGGTGTCCTT
Source organism: Manis pentadactyla (assembly GCF_030020395.1). Classification (NCBI taxonomy): domain Eukaryota; kingdom Metazoa; phylum Chordata; class Mammalia; order Pholidota; family Manidae; genus Manis; species Manis pentadactyla. Next base: position 49,639,810 of record NC_080031.1, read on the forward strand.
AAAAGAAGACAGCTGTGTGAGACAGAGAAACAAGGAGAGGCCCTGTGATAATGGAGGCAGAGAGTGTAGTGATATATCTATACACCAAGGATTTCCAATGATTGTCAGTGATCAGCAGAACCTAGGACAGAGCATGGACCAGGATCCCCCTCTCAAACACGACAGAGGCATCTATCCCAGCTGACATCTTGATTTTGGACTTCTCCTCTTCACTACCGTGGGACAACAGATTTCTGCTGTTTTAAGCCAACAAAGGAAATAATACACCCAGTATCTCCTGTCATGAATTAGTATATGAAATAAATAAATTGACAGAACCTTGAATTCCATGCATTCAAACTATTGGCTTCTCTCTGTGTGTTGGGCACTGGGATAGAGCAGCAATAAGAACACACAAAACACTGGCCCATCACACTGTAACTAGACGGTGACCAAAAACCCTGTTGAGCTGTGGAAAAGGTAAGCAAAAGGAGGTGTTTTGATTGCATGGGACTGTCAGATTGGAATGCAGGAGTCAGTGAAGAACTTGTCCATCTGGTGGCATTTGGCTAAAGGCTTAGATGAAGCAAGAAAGAAACCACATCATAGGAAACAGCAATCTGTGCATGAATTTCACTAAGTGGAATATAATAATAAAGACATTCATACAAGAAGTTGACATATTCAGATTTCAGGAAAACAGTTTCTACATAGAGTCATGTAACATCCTGTTCATTGTGATATTTACACTTTAACATATGAGATAGTTATACATGTATGAGGAGAGTTAATTTATGAGGGGATATTATTCTGGGCCACAAGATGATGTCCTAAACAGACAAACCTGGTAAAAAGAACAATCAGACAGGGAGGTACATTTACACATTTATTCATTCATCATATTTTTGTGAAGAGGCTGAAAACAAAATCGAACAAAGTTGAGTATCCTGGGAGCAGCATAGGGATGTAAAGCTGTACAGGAAGGCAGAAGCTTGAGTTTCATCTCATGAGTTTGAAGTGATTTTTTAAGTGGTGGGGTAGTAAATTATACTCCCTTTGAGGTTTGTGTATGTATATAAATTAAAAATAATATTGTGGCTAGAAAAGGGAAAATTCAAAGGCATTTACAATTTTAATAATGAGTTATTGTGACTTGATAACACTAATCAACCAAAATGTGCCTGTAATGAGCACTCATGATCTCATGAGCTGAAAGAGCAATCTTTAAAAAAATGAATCAAATAATTTTTGTCAGCCAGTATGAAGGAGGAAACAGGGAAGAAGTAAAGGAATCCTAGGTGCCTGTTTGTGGTAGGGATGTCTATACATGTGCGTGCATGTGTGCATGTGTGTGTGTGTGTGTGTGTGCGTGTGCGTGTGCATGTGTGTGTGTGCACATAACTATTCTGAAGTCATTATGAAGAAGTTTTACAGATGCCTAGACCTGGTTATGGAGAGCTCATATGCAGATCCATCCGAGTTCCTGAAAAATCAGGAGCGAGCATCTCCAGGACCTCCTGGTTGTGGGGGCACGTTCCCTGACACGGGAACCCTTGCACTGCCCGAGATGGGAGGTCAGCTTTATGTTCAGCCAAGGAAAAGGACACTTTATTATATCATTAATTTCAAGTGCTCATGCAACTAAAGTTACTTTTATAAAATGACTTGTTTTGAATGATTTGTGTGAAGCGCTTATTGGAGCATCATGTGATAGGCTGCCCTCAACTAGTGCAACCGCTCAGGTCACCCAGCTGAGGTTTTGCCTTTCCTCATGGGCCCCACCACGACTTGCTTTAAGTCTGTCTGCACTGCGACTCCAAGCGTAAGCTCTCTGGTTATTAGTTCATACATTTTTTTAAGGTGACAACCTAGTCTACCACCTGGGGGGTATATCTGTCCCAGTCACTAAACCGATAAAAAGTGTTTGAATAATTGTATTAGAAATAATCTGGGCATTTCTGCCAGATAGCCTTTAAGCCCAGGTGAGTGATATACTAAATCAGGATTGGCAAATAAGTGTAGAACCACCATATTCCTCTGGATTTTATGTTTCATTACTTCAAGTGGAATTAACATAAATGCACACTTGTATCATATTGTCTGACCTCTTCACTGCTTGAAAATACCCAGTATAGCCTTGTACTAAAATTGTCTTTAATGAGTTTTCTCTGTCACAGATAATGTGACAAGATAAAGTCATATGAAAGTTGACAGTATCTTAATAGTGATGTGAATGGAAGATATTGAGCACTGCATTACACAGTACTCTCTACACTAAGGTTTGTGTAGATATTTATTCAAGATAAGGAAAAACTAATGCTGTTTCTCATGAGGAAAACAGAGGATTTTTACTAGGTAGTAAGACATATATGACAAAATTTGCTTACTTGTAAACCACCAGGAAAGTGAGACCTAAGTGTCAAAAGTCAGGGTAAGGTAACCAGGACATGAGCAATTCAAAAATGCGTTCCAGAAAGAAGTAGGTTTCCACGAGATATTTTAATATGTATTTTATAAAATATGGACCTTTGGTGAAGCATCTCTTGAAATGCCAGGTTCTCTGGGACTATTTAAGGACAGAGGGAGGAATACCTTTGCGAACATTAATTCAAAATAACAATGTAAAGTGGTTACAGGGATGGTAGTGCAGCATGGAGAATATAGTCAATGATTCTGTAGCATCTTCCTATGTGGACAGTTAGTAACCACATTAGAGGGAGTGAGGATTTAATAATGGAGGTAACTGTTGAACCACTGTGTTCTACATTTTAAACCAACATGAGATTATATATCAGCAACACTTCAATAAAATTATTTATACATAAAAATGGTTCTTAATAAAATGTTTGGTCTCTTTAAAGTTAACTAAAGCAATTTAAAAGTACTTGCTAAAGTACTAGAAAAGGGAATGGAATTATAGAGTATTTGTGACTATGCGCTGTGCTTCTTAAAAAAGAGAATGTGGGGGGCAGAGCCAAGATGGCTGCGTGAGCAGAACAGTGGGAATCTCCTCCCCAAAACATATATATTTTTGAAAATACAATGAATACAACTATCCCTAAAAGAGAGACCAGAAGACACAGGACAACAGCCAGACTACATCCACACCTGCTAGAACCCAGCTCCTGGTGAAACGGGTAAGATACAAGCCACAGCATGGCGGGACCAGAGCCCCCCCCACCCCAGCTCCTGGTGGGAGGAGAGGAGTCTGAGCGGGGAGGGAGAGGGAGCCCAGGACTGCTAAACACCCAGCCCAAGCCATTGGCACCAGAGGGAAGACACAGTGCATGTGTGGGGTGCTGGAAACTAGGGAAGCAGGACAGTAAGACCTGTGAGCGGGTCCTGAAGCTGGAGCCCCTGGGACAAAGAAAAGGGAGTGCTTTTTGAAAGTATTAAAGGGACAGGGACCCCACAGCTGGACGGAAGCATCCCAGGTCACAGTCCAGCAGCTGGAAATTCCAGGGAACTCCGGGCACACTAACCCCCTGGGCAACAGCTCTGAGTCCCCTCACAGAGGTAAACAGCCAAACAGCCTCCCCATCCATTACCCCTCTGGGGCCCTGCCATAGCAGAGCAGCAGCCTGAGGCTGGCCACACCCACAGAAAGAGAGCTTTCTTCATACCAGTCGGGCAAGATACAGAGACCCAATCTACACACAATTGCCCAACACAACCCACTAGGGGTCCCAGTTGTCCCAGTAAAGAAAGGCCAGGAGCAAGTGGAAAGAGTCTTGACGCTCCCAGCTCACAGATGAGTCAATAGCACACCACTGCAACTATCAACAGGAAAAGGCAAAAAAGTTTGATCCAGACAAGACTAACCCAGACAGCTTCGACATCTTCTACATCTTCCCCTGAGAAGGAACCTGGGGAGATACAATTAACCAATCTTCCTGAAAAATAATTCAAAACAAAAGTCATAACCATGCTGATGGACTTGCAGAGAAATATGCAAGAACTAAGGAGGGAGAATACAGAAATGAAACAATCTCTGGAAGGACTTCAAAACAGAATGGACGAGATGCAAGAGACCATTAATGGACTAGAAAACAGAGAACAGGAATGCAGAGAAGCTGATGCAGAGAGAAATAAAAGGATCTCCAGGAATGAAAGAATATTAAGAGAACTGTGTGACCAATATCCGTATTATATGGGTACCAGAAGAAGAAGAGAGAGAAAAAGGGATAGAAAGTGTCTTTGAAGAAATAATTGCTGAAAACTTCCCCAAACTAGGGGAGGAAATAGCCTCTCAGACCACAGAGGTACACAGAACTCCCATGACAAGGGATCCAAGGAGGGCAACACCAAGATGCATAATAATTAAAATGGCAAAGATCAAAGACAAGGACAAAGAATTAAAGGCAGCAAGAGAGAAAAAAAAGGTCACCTACAAAGGAAAACCCATCAGGCTATCAACAGACTTCTCAACAGAAACCCTACAGGCCAGAAGAGAATGGCATGATATACTAAATACAATGAAACAGAAGGGCCTCGAACCAAGACTACTGTATCCAGCACGAATATCATTTAAATATGAAGGAGGGATTAAACAATTCCCAGACAAGCAAAAGTTGAGGGAATTTGCCTCCCACAAACCACCTCTACAGGGCATCTTACAGGGACTGCTCTAGATGGGAGCACTCCTAAAAAGAGCACAGAACAAAACAGCCAACATATGAAGAATGGAGGAGTAGGTATAAGAAGGGAGAGAAATAAAGAATTATCAGACCATGTTTATAATAGCTCAATAAGTGAGTTAAGTTAGACAGTAAGATAGTAAAGAAGCTAACCTTGAACCTTTGATAACCACAAACTTAAAGCCTGCAATGGAAATAAGTGCATACCTTTCAATAATCACATTAAATGTAAATGGACTGAATGCACCAATCAAAAGACACAGAGTAATAGAATGGATGAAAAAGCAAGACCCATTCATATGCTGCTTACAGGAGACTCACCTCAAGCATAAAGACATGTACAGTCTTAAAGTCAAGGGATAGAAAAAGATATTTCATGCAAACAACAGAGAGAAAAAAGCAGGTGTTGCAATACTAGTATCAGACAAAATAGACTTCAAAATAAAGAAAGTCACAGAAGATAAAGAAGGACATTACATAGTGATAAAGGGCTCAGTCCAACAAGAGGATATAAAAATTATAAATATATATGTACCCAATACAGGAGCACCAACATATAAGAAACCAATACTAACCGAATTAAGGAGGAAATAGAATGCAATGCATTCATTCTGGGAGACTTCAACACACCACTCACTCCAAAGGACAGATCCACCAGACAGAAAATAAGTAAGGACACAGAGGCACTGAAAAACACATTAGAACAGAAGGACCTAATAGACATCTACAGAACTCTACATCCAAAAGCAACAGGATACACATTCTTCTCAAGTGCACATGGAACATTCTCCAGAATAGACCACATACTAGGCCACAAAAAGAGCCTCAGTAAATTCAAAAAGATTGAAATCCTAACAACCAACTTTTCAGACCACAAAGGTATAAAACTAGAAATAAATTATACAAAGAAAACAAAAAGGCTCACAAACACATAGAACCTTAATAACATGCTCCTAAATAATCAATGGATCAATGAACAAATTAAAATAGAGAGCAAGGAATATATGGAAATAAATGACAGCAACAACAGAAAGCCCCAACTTCAGACCACAAAGGCATAAAACTAGAAATAAACTGTACAAAGAAAGCAAAAAGGCTCACAAACACATGGAGGCTTAACAACATGCTCCTAAATAATCACTGGATCAATGAACAAATTAAAATGGATATCCAGCAATATATGGAAACAAATGACAAGAAAAACACAAAGCTCCAACTACTGTGGCATACAGTAAAAGCAGTCTTAAGAGGAAAGTATATAGCAATCCAGGCATATTTAAAGAAGGGAGAACAATCCCAACTGAATGGTCTAATGTCACAATTATCAAAATTGGAAAAAAGAAGAACAAATGAGGCCTAAGGTCAGCAGAAGGAGGGACATAATAAAGAACAGAGAAGAAATAAACAAAATTGAGAAGAATAAAACAATAGCAAAAATCAATGAAACAAAGAGCTGGTTCTTTGAGAAAATAAACAAAATAGATAAGCCGCTAGCCAGACTTATTAAGAGGAAAAGAGAGTCAACACACATCAACAGAATCAGAAATGAGAAAGGAAAAATCATGACGGACCCAACAGAAATACAAAGAATTATTACAGAGTACTATGAAAACCTATATGCTAACAAGCTGGGAAACCTAGGAGAAATGGACAACTTCCTAGAAAAATACAACCTTCCAAGGCTGACCCAGAAAGAAACAGAAAATCTAAACAGACCAATTATCGGCAACGAAATTGAAGTGGTAATCAAAAACTACCAAAGAACAAAACCCCCGGGCAAGATGGATTTACCTCGGAATTTTATCAGACATTCAGAGGAGACATAATACCCATTCTCCTTAAAGTTATCCAAAAAATATAAAAGGAGGGAATACTCCCAAAGTCATTCTATGAAGCCAACATCACCCTAATACCAAAACCAGGCATAGACCCCACCAAAAAAGAAAACTACAGACCAATATCCCTGATGAACGTACATGCAAAAATACTCAACAAAATATTAGCAAACTGAATTCAAAAATACATCACAAGGATCATACAACATGCCCAAATGGGATTCATCTCAGGAATGCAATGATGGTACAACATTTGAAAATCCATCAACATCATCCACCACATCAACAAAGAGAAGGACAAAAACCACATGATCATCTCCACAGATGCTGAAAAAGCATTCACCAAAATTCAACATCCATTGGAAAACAATTCCATTCACAATAGCATCATAAAGAATAAAATACCTAGGAATAAACCTAACCAAGGAAGTGAAAGACCTATACCCTGAAAACTATAAGACACTCCTAAGAAAATTAAAGACGTCACTAACAAATGGAAACTCATCCCATGCTCCTGGCTAGGAAGAAGTAATATCATCAAAATGACCATCCTGCCCAAAGCAATATACAGATTGGATGCAATCCCTATCAAACTACCAACGGCATTCTTCAATGAACTGGAACAAATAGTTCCAATATTCATATGGAAACACCAAAGACCCTGAATAACTAAAGCAATCCTGAGAAGAAAGAATAAAGTGGGGTGGGATCTCACTCCCCAACTTCAAGCTCTACTACAAAGCCACAGTAATCAAGACAATTTGGTGCTGGCACAAGAACAGAGCAACAGACCAATGGAACAGAATAGAGACTCCAAACATTAACCCAAACATATATGGTCAACTAATATTCGATAAAGGGGCCATGGATATACAATGGGGAAATGACAGTCTCTTCAACAGATGGTGCTGGCAAAACTGGACAGCTACATGTAAGAGAATGAAACTGGATCACTGTCTAACCCCATACACAAAAGTAAATTAGAAGAGGATCAAAGACTTGAACGTAAGTCATGAAACCATAAAAATCTTAGAAAAAAAAATAGGCAAAAATCTCTTAGACATAAACATAAGTGACCTCTTCTTGAACATATCTCCCTGGGCAAGGGAACCAAAAGCAAAAATGAACAAATGGGACTATATCAACCTGGAAAGCTTCTGTACAGCAAAGAACACCAATAATAGAACTAAAAGGTATCCTACAGTATGGGAGAATATATTCATATGACAGATCCGATAAAGGGATGACATCCAAATTATATAAAGATCTCACACACCTCAACAAACAAAAACAAATAATCCAATTAAAAAATGGGCAGAGGAGCTGAATAGACAGTTCTCTAAGGAAGAAATTCAGATGGCCAAGAGACACATGAAAAGATGCTCCACATCACTTGTCATTAGAGAAATGCAAATTAAAACCACAATGGGATATCATCTCACAACAGTAAGGATGGCTACCATCCAAAAGACAAACAACAACAAATGTTGGTGAGGTTGTGGAGAAAGGGGAACCCTCCTCTCCTGCTGTTGAGAATGTAAGTTAGTTCAACCATTATGGAAAGCAATATGGAGGTTCCTCAAAATGCTCAAAATAGAAATACCATTTGACTCAGGAATTCCACTTCTAGGAATTTACCCTAAGAATGCAGCACTCCAGTTTGAAAAAGACAGATGTACTCCTATGTTCATCGCTGAACTATTTACAGTAGCCAAGATATGGTAGCAACATAAATGTACATGCAGTAGATGAATGGATAAAGATGATGTGGTATATATAAACAATGGAATATTACTCAGCTATAAGAAAAAACCGATCCTATCATTTGCACCAACATGGATGGACATAGAGGGTACTATGCTCAGTGAAATAAGCCAGGTGGAGAAAGACAAGTACCAAATGATTTCACTCATATGTGGAGTATATGAACAAAAGAAAACTGAAGGAACAAAACAGCAGCAGAAACACAGAACCCAAGAATGGACTAACAGTTACCAAAGGGAAAGGGACTGGGGAGGATGGGTGGGAAGGGAGGGATAAGGGTGGGAAAAAAGAAAGGGAGCATTACAGTTAACATGTATAGTGTGGTGGGGGCACAGGGGGAGCTGTGCAACACAGAGAGGACAAGTAGTGATTTTACAGCATCATACTATGTTCATGGAGAGTGACTGTGAATGGGTATGTGGGGGGGACTTTGTGAAGGGGGGAGCCTAGTAAACATAATGTCCTTCATGTAATTGTAGATTAATGATACCAAAATAAAACTAAAAAAAAAAAGGAAAAAGAAAAGAGAGAATGTGGCCCAAACTGCTGTTCAGATCACTCAGTTTTGCCCTTTTTCTCACCTGACACACTTTTCCTACTCACCAGTGAAGGGACCCTCCCATAAGATGGCGAAATTCCTGCTTCTCTTCCGGGTCCTTGTCGGCGCCACCTGAATCCCAATCACCCCTCGCCCCACTAATCCCAACACCCAGCCAACAGCAACCAGCCCCGTAGAAGTGACACCACAATCACCCCATGCCCCTTCCTATAGAACCCAGCACCTTTCCCAAATAAAGAGGAATTCTCCGGTGAATTGCTGCTGTGTGTCGCTCCTTTCCTTTCAACCACCCTTCACCACCACCTCAGGAGTGCCAGTATATGTGGAAACAGAAAAAGCAAAAAGGACCTTTATCCAACCTGTCCTGTCTCTGAGCTGAGGCAGGCAACCCTCTGCCTCTATTCTCACGTCCCTACAAGGAGGGTGATACCACATTCCTCAAAGTCATACTGTACAAATGAAGTGAAAGAATGACAGTAAGTCCTTAGCTCAGAAATCTTCAGAAATGAAACTGATCGTCTCCATTCTCCATGGTCAGCAGAATGTTTGACACTAGCTTAACACACATCCTCACCTGATTATTTAATTATCTCTTGGTGTGGGTCTGAGCAGTGTATAATTCCAGTAAGATCATAGGTTACTGGAAAGGCAAATTACATACCTTGTATGTTTTTATATTTCCTTAATAAAAACACACCTAACAAACAGTTGGAAACTATCATTATTGATAAATAAATGGAAAGACAAAGCAATGGGCTAGAGTTAAAAAGCACAGCTAGAAATATTTACTTATACTAATAAGAGTAGCCCAAAGTATTCATAAAACCACTCATTTAAATATAATTTCAAGCTTATTATATTATCTAACCCCCAGAGTGTCGATATTACTGTAATTTTAATAAAATTATATATGCATGAATATAAATATTCTTGTATAGATTTATATATCCATAGCAATTACCCCTCTCTTTAGAGATTTTCTGAGTAACAAATTTTTAATATATTTCCACCTAAATTCTAGAAGCACTCATGGATTCTAAAAGTCATACCTGCCATCTACTGCTTGGTGGAAATCTTATTCTTTGTTGTTTCCCATGAAGACAGGAAGTGGCAGTAAAGACTAAAAGTGTTTTCATTCCTAGGAAATCTCTGCTCAGCCCGCCCTCGGTGAGAAGACAGAAACAAGTCTTTAGTCCTGTGGGGAATCCATTCTCCTGCCTTTAATTATAGGAGTTGGTATTGTTTTCCGCCTCCTCTCCTAGGGCAAAAAGACAGAATTAGCTTCCTTTACCTAAATGAAAATATTTACTTGGGGTAGATAATTATACCACCTTATTGAGTATTATTGTGAACTTCCTAAAACTCCCCTTCATCTTCCTGATGTAATAATGACAGGAAACACACCAAGTGCTGCCTGTGCGATGTCACTGTGTTTAGCACGTGTGCAAACTCACAGCACACTTACAAATACACTTGTGTCAGGTGCTCTAATTATCCGTTGATTACGTCCTCATGCTGTCCTCCACAGTGGAACTGCTAAAGTCACTTCCCTAAGTTATGGAGCTATTGAATTCCAGACAGGGTGCTCCTGTGCTGATATGAGTTTCCATTTTTCCAGCGGTATTAGGATACAATTAACAAATAAATAATGTATATATTTAAGGCAGTCAACTTGTTCTGATAAACATATACAGAGAAATGATCAGTACATCACCAGGCAGTGAAGCTAATTCATATTTCCCCCTAATGCTGAGTAAACTACCCAGTCCCGACCATCTGGTAAGCCTGACCTGAGAATCTAGGCAGTTGTGGAGCTTATTCTCCAGCTTTAATTGGACAGGGAACACCACCATTAGGCTAATCCAGCTGTTCTCAGCCAGTGACATACCCACCACCCCCAACCATAGAGCTCAAATGGTATGCCTCACCCAAAAATATACCCTAATAGCAGGTCCCATTTAACCATGAATGTTACCAGCAGAAACATCCAGAAACAAAACTGAGATGACTGCTGGAGAACTATCTCTGCCTAAGCAAAACTGAAAAGCCTGGAACAAGAGACCACTTAATAAAATGTCAGATACCAACATAATGCATCAAAGAAAACAAAAATTAAGGTAAATAAGGTGCTATCAGAGTAAACAGATACAGCTGTAAAGATACAAATGTAAATGCACTTCAAGATAATGGATTTGAAGAATATTAAAATGTTAATACCACCAAAAGCCATCAATAGATTCAATGCCATACCTGTTGAGATTTCAATGGCATTTTTAAGAGAATTAGATTTAAAAAATCTTAAAATGTTTATGGAAGCGAAAAGACTGAGTAGCAAAAGCAATCCAAGAAAGAAGAACAAAGTTAACATGGTAGATGTATGATAAATCATTACCCTGTACACTTTGGGCAAACACAGTGCGAGTGGTGATTATATCTCAATGAAATGAAAGAAAAACATTGATGCTGAATATAGTGAAATCAAATAAAAATATCTTAATCAGAGAAAATAACAGAACTTAGCTGTTTCCTTCTAAATAGGACCAATGGGCAAAAGGCCATCAATGTAGTAGCCACTCTGAAGACTGTTAAATAACAAGATTTCACCAAGATTTCAGTGGACAATATTATGGCATAGAGCAGGAGACTCGTGTCCCTGAAAAGAAGAGTGGTAAGTATGCATTGCTCACCCTCACTGGTTAAAGCAAACCGCACCAAGTGGCAGGGAGAAACACACACACACACACACACACACACATAAGAACAAAAACATGCCACAGCTGTATACCAAATACTAGGAGTTTTGCTAATATCTGTGCTATCCAGTATGGTAGCCAACAGTTAGGTATGATTGTAGAGCACCTCAAATATGGCAAATTAGGGCTAATGAAATGAATTTTAAACTTTAAGTTTAATTAAAATAAAATTAAAAACTGAAATACTGTAAGCTATTTCTTTTATCACACATAGCTTTGTGGTTTTGGCATGGGCACCTTTTATTGTGGCAGCTACTTCACTGGATATGTTGTTGTCATGAGAGTACATGTCAGCAGGGGCATTTCCAGCATTGCACTTAAGCCCATGCTTGATCTAGTCAGCACCAATAGATTTTTTTCACTTCAAATGTATTTTTTAAATGACTAATGTAATATTGTAATGTATTTTTGGATATTATATGTACATAAGACAAGTTATAATTGTACCCATGACAACTGTAAGGAATAATTAAATTGATATAATTATGTTAAATTTACCATATCTTCTAATTAAATAAAACATTGACAAGTTTTGAATATTAAAAACTAATTTTATCTTTATAAAATAAAATCCATGCTAAATTTAAAGAATGGCTCTTATCTTAACAAAAGTTGTTTCAGCATCTCAGATCAAAAATCAAACTTTACTGGAGTTTTAAAATGTGGTGATAAAACATCCTTATCTCGTTCTTTCCACTAGCTGATACATATTGTAAATAATTATTCTCAGTTTTCTGAAGCATTATCTATGTTTCATGAGTAAAGTTGTTGAATTCACTCAGTATATACATGCAAATGTTATGATACATAAACAATTCATTCAATTTAATTAACTCAATTAATTAAATTTCAAAAAAGTGAAAAAATGATGTTGTGTCCTTAGCCATTGTTCACTGATTTTGTCGTGGGAAAGTTTTGCAAAGATTTACTGTACTTTTAAACCAATTTGTAGATCTTGAAACAAAATATAGAGCACACATATCAATAATTAATAGAAAAATACAATTACTTATATTTTATTAACCATATCATAACTATGCATCTTACAGCTAAATTTGAAGCTCAAAAACTAAAACAATACTAATTTGTGATCTAGCCTAACCAACCTTTTATGATATGATAAAAATTGCTTTTATACACTTTATAATTTAAACATTCTGTGAAGGAAAGTGTAATTATAATCGAAAGTATTATGTGTACAGGTAAAATTGAGCTGAAATGACCAGGCGAGGAGGCTACAAAGGAGCCAAAAGTTTAATAGGGTGCAACCCCGGGCGGTGTTCGCTGGTCTGGCTAGTCACAGGCTGGAGAAGTAGTGCCCAGCAGGGCAGGCAGCCAGCTGTTAAAGAAGGTAGGGGAAGGGAGAGCATAAGTTTACAGCGGCGCTAGGATTGGCTAGCTTAAGGCACATTTTTCAGGTTGGGAGGGGGCAGCAGCCGGGGACTTTGTCACGTCATCAGTGTCAGACATGCTCACCCCTCCCTCCGGTGCCTCCATCCTTACATTACGTAAATTGCAAAATTTATGAAAAACATTTGAAAAACACTTGATTTTGATGAATGGAGTTTTTAATTTACGTGTTAATGTTTTAAATTTGTGTTAATAACACTAATTTGATAGAAGTATCACTTAATTTACTTAATATACTCATGCAAAGCTTTCAAATGGCTATGAATTTACTTCAGAATAAAATTAAGTATTCTAAAATAATTTAATAATTTAATAATTCTTTTTGAGTGTGTCAGTGACTGAAAATATTCTGAGTACCTTAGGCATTTCAAGAGTACATGAATCTATTTTTCAAATGTCAATTTTTAAAATATACTGAACCAAGTATTTTCAATCAAATTTATAATCTGAATTGCTGTGAGGTGGAAATATACAGTGTACTTGATTTTAAATGCTTAATATAAAAATGTAAAATAGACCACTATTAACTTTTAATATCAATTATCTGTCAAAACAATTTTTCATACATTAATTTGAAATACATTATTACAAATAATTTGTCATTTATTTTTATTTTTTAAAATATGGTCACTAATATATTTTAAAATTACATATCTGACTATATTTTTTATGAATTATACTTGCCTAAATGATTCAGGGATGTTGGTTTCTATTGCATCTCCATTAATTTAGTACTTTAAGCTGTGCCAAAGCCATAGAGCCGTAAAAGGAAATGAAATTCTACCATTTGCAACAAGATGGATGGATCTAGAGAGTATTATGTGAAATGAAATAAGCCAGGTTGAGAAAGACAAATACCATATGGTTTCATTTATATGTGGAATACAAAAACAAAGCAAAACAAAGGAACAAAACAGTAGTAGACTCATAAACATTGAGAAGTCATGGTGGTTACCATGGGGGAGGGGTCTGGTTGCTCGGGTGGGGAGTGTGAGGAGGACAAGAGGGCACAGAAATTCTCAACAGTGATGTAGGCCGGTCACAGGACGGTAGTATCACATGGAGAATATAGCCAGTGATTCTGTAGCATCTCCCTATGTTGACAGAGAGCAACTACACTGGTGCGGGTGAGGGTATCATTTTAGGAAATGAGTTCCATAATCTATATAAGGTTTATATAAACCTATATTTAAGTACTAGCATTACCAAAGTTTATAGATTGATTTTCATGGAAACATGTTTCCTAAAATACCTAAGGAAGCATCTTAGTTGAGTAAGTTTTTTCAGAGTTCTATGGTATATGATTTAATATTAACCTTATTCCCAAGAATACCAAGACTTCAGGACTTCCCTTATCATAGGAACAATATTGTATTCCAGTTCACCACTCAGGTGAGAACAATTTTTTGTTAGTTGTATACTATACATGTATCCCATGTATACAATACATGGGAAAAATACGTATCTTTATATTTAAGTTTAAATTTGAGTGAACTGCTTAAACACTTATAAAATTTTTTAAGACATGAAATTTTCTATGAACCTAAAATGTAAATCATCATACAATTCTGGAGAGAATTGTTGATACATCTAGTAATCTGTTGTGAAGTGGTAGTGAAACTTAGGTGATTGAAAATACAGTCAATATTCATATCTATATACTACTAAAATTTCTTACCTGGGCTTATGGTACATAAGACTAAGGTCTACAGTAAATTATACTGTATTCATGAAGATTCGGTCTTTAAAAAACTATTATTGTGTGACCAAACACCTACTAAATGTTTAAATGAGTGCAAAGGGAACTTTAAATGGGGGGAGAATATATTTGTGCATAATTTAGCCAGATTTTTCTTAGCAAAGCAATTGAATTAAAAAGATAAATTTATTTCCTCAGTGTAGCTCTGTGAGGAAGGGTGTTCATGGACCAGGGCGAGTCCCCTATGAATCTGGGGAAATCGAAATAAGTCAAGGGAAAGAGGAGGTTGTGAGAAAGGCTTTTAGTTCTTGTAGTTGCAGCCAAGCTCCCATCTGTCCACTCCCTCTGGCCACAGCAGCAGCTCTCCTTCCCCACCCTCCCCCTTGGCAGGAACTACATGGACAGGGCCATGACAGCTGCCAAGCAGCTGACCCCTCACATGCCAGGAGGAAGAGGGGAGCAAATGGCCATTTTCTCTCTGCCCCCTGCCCCAGATTGACCAGAGGCTCTGAAATGTCCATGGGTATGTAAGTGGACTAATGTCAGGTGGGAGATTCTGGACATTCCGAGTAAAAGTTTCCATTACCCAACAACCCACCCCTCCAGAATTCTAGTCTTACAATCTATGCACCTCTATAATCTTATTCAATGGCTCCTGTTTGAGAAAACTGGAACACTGCAACTAGAGCAATACCATATAATAAAAACAGAAATTATGGTACAGAGAGCAATAAAGCCATGACAATCCTCAAGTTTGAGGATCCAGCTTGGTTCAAAGTATTACTTAGATTAAGTCCATACTCATCCATTCTCTAGGAGGCCAGCAGCTGAACTGGCAGGGGGTGCCAGGCATATGTAGCAAGCAGACGCTGTACCTAGGGGGACTGCCCAAACCAAAAAGACTGTAGAAGAAAATAACCTGAAGGGTGAAAAGACACATGTTTTAATGACCCCAGCATAGGCAAATCTAGTCCATCAGGTAGCATGCATGCAAGAGAGTGGTCCTTTGATAGGACAGTAGTAGGAATGGGGTCCTGTCCTGGTTCGGCACACCAGACCTTCAACCCCCTCCCTTTGGGAGTTATAGGTGGGTCAATGTGCAGGGCAATGTGCAGGGCAACATGCACTGGCCATAACAACAAAGCAAAACTGACCCATAAGGTGCTCTTACCTTCCAGCTGTTTTAGGTACACTACTGTGATCTTTGGGGGCCAAACTGCTGTTACTCCAGGAACACACAAGAGGCCAGCTTCCAGACCTTGCCCCAAATACCAGAATTGCCAGCCATCCCTTTTTAATGTGTCAAAATGTCCAGTGCCATGTCCACACAACAGAGTCTCCAAGGTCAGGCACAGTTAGAGCTGGCAGCAGGATGTTGTAAATACCAGCTTCAACAATTCCTCTTGGTTTGCACATGCACTTGTATAAGAGACGCAGCAATGTGTGTTAGCATGCTCACAGGGCTCAATGCCCCCTTCTGGGGCTTCTCATTCAAATGCCATAGCACTGTCTGCAAGTGGATTGACCAGCCCTGTAGACACTGCAGTCTGACATTAGGCCAGATTTCAACAAACCATTTTACTGCTCTATCATGCCTGCCTTAGTAGGGTTATACGGTACATAAAACTTCCATTTTATCCCAAATTGTTGCACCCATTCTTGTAACACATGTCCAATAAAGTGGGTGCCTTGATCTCTCTCACTCACCTGAGGCTGGCCATAAGCTGAAAAGAGATGCTCTAGGCCCCTTTTGGTCATTTGCTGATCTCCACAATGTGCAGGAAAAGCAATGAGCAGGCCAGTAGCTATGTCCACCCCAGTCATGGCATACCAATATCCTTCTGACATGGGAAGAGCCCAATATAGTCTATCTGCCACCTGACAAGGGGTATCAGCCCCCTTATTTTTGTCCATGTTGCTGCAGGACTCAGCATACATCCCTCTGAGAGCACACAAGGCACTCCTTTCAGGCTCGGATGACTTATTCCAAGGTCAACGGCAAGCCCCACTCATAGGCTACAACCCACACTGTCTTTTGCCCTGTGTGCAACAAATGCTGATGTAACCATTGGGCCACATTAGAGGCAGGCTTTCCATCTAGCCAACACACCTGGGCCAATCTGTCTGCTTCATCATTCCCTGGGGATGCCAAAGGTAAATGGCCAGTCCCATGATATACAGTAACTGTCTTAATCTGACCAGAGGCCCATAGATCTTGCCACAACTCTTGCCTCTCAAAGGGGCCAGTGACCAACCATACAGATGGCATGGTACCATGTTGGTAGCCACAGGGTCAAACCCCAATAGACAGCCCAGCTGTCAGTGCAGACAACTATAGGGGAGGGCTCCTGGGAGATCATGAGCCATACTGCCTGCATCTTAGCCCATTGGCTATTCTTCCCCTCTCCATCCTCCATTCATGTTGTTTCAGTCTTAGGATGGAAAGTCGCATCCCTCCACTTAGGGGACTGCCCACAACTGGAGCCATCAGTGTACCAAGCATCTTCAGGTATAGGGGTTTTCCCCTCCTAATAAGGAGTCTGGGCTACCAAGGGCTTAAAAGCAAGTTCTTCCTGCTTTCCACTGGTAGAGGTCACTGGCCCCAATAAGCATTAGAGTTCTCCACTTAAGGGGACAGCCAGTAGATAGGGTGCCAAGCTGTTTTAAGTATGTGCCCCATTTGGCCAGTGTAGGCATCTGGGCCACACCACTCCATGTCTTTTCGGTCCAGTCTCGCACCCACCCCATGATGGGATAGGTGGTTATTACCTTGGTCAGAGCTCTTCTGGTGATGGGCTCCACAGCCAGCAAGGTGTGGCACACAGCAGCCAGTTTCTTAATTAATGGGGTGTCCTGAACCTCTGCTCCTTTCCATAGCTGTGACCAGAATCCAATAGGTTGGTGTATCCATTCAAGCTGCTGCCAAAGGCGCCATCAATAACCATCTTCAGTTACATGAACATCTAGCTCACAGGGCCTTTATGGGTCCATTACACTCAAGACATACATGGCCTTGACTACTCAATTAGCAGTTGTAGAGGCAGATGAGCAGATTTTATCCCAGTCTCACCTGTTGCGCTTTTGTACCAATGAGTATAAGGGACTCAGAATATGTGCAAAACATTCTCCAGTAGCCTAGAAGACCCCAAAACTTGCAACACTGCCATAGTTGTAGGGATAGGGAAAGCATGGAATTTATCTATGACTGTTTCTGGGATAACTTTAGTTTTACCCTACCAGACAACCCAGAAGATGTTTACAGACAAACCAGGTCCCTGAACCTTGGTACTGTTTAAAGCCCATCCTTTCTCCTGTAGATGTTGCAGCAATCTAGGAACTGCCCCTTCTAAATCTGCAAGAGAATCAAATGTGAGCATGATATCAATGTAGTGATGCAACTGTACCATTTTGTGGCCAAGTCCTGGACTGCAAGTCCATGACAAATAGTGGGACTGTGGAGGTATCCCTGTGGAAGGACACTGAGTGCCACTGCCAGCCTTCCCACATGAAAGCAAACTGTTCCTGGCTTTCCTGTGCTATGCAAATAGAGAAGAAAGCATTAGCAAGGTCCACAACATAATGGTACATCCCTAATTCATGACTGACTGTGTCCATAAGGGCTGCTATAGAGGAGACAGAAGCATGCAAGGGGGTGTAACTTCAGTCAAGTCCAACTTTTTCACTGGCCACATCAGGAAATTAAAAGGACTATGAGTGGACTTTATGATGCGCATTTTCTCTGACTCCTATAGGTTATCCAATTTCTTTGCTCCCCTCAGGCAGTTTAAGTTGCTTAGTATGTGTCCACCCAGCTACAGGCAGAGCTACAGGTGGGTGCTTAGGATATCCCTTCAGAACTGCCTTTACTACATGTATCCTCAGTCTTAGCTCATTTGCATTGGTCTGTAACCACAGGCCCTGCAGGATATACACATCAAAAATATATTCAGGGAAGGGAGAAATATACACAGTATACTTCTTTGGGTGTTAAAGCTCTATTCCCAATTGTATTTGGCTTTCTTCACTGTAACTGCCTTACCCCCATAGCCATCTATCACAGTGGGGGTCCCAGGTAACTGCTCAACGTTGCCATAAATCAGAGAACAGCTCCTGTGTCCACCAGTGTCAGGAGATGTTGTACATTTACTGGGGACAAATGAATTGCTAATTATACATGTGGCCTCTGGTTCCATCAAGTACCCCAACGTGGGGGCTTTGACTCCCGTCAGTCAAACCGCAAAGCCCAATTGCCCTCCTTTGGGGGTCAGGGCCTAGGTGTGGTCTGCATACTCTCCCTTAGGATGTCCTGCAGGCACATGGGCCATACATGGGGCTTTGCCTCTGGCCTCCATGTCCTGGACCTCAGAGGCTGGAACTGCTGCTCTGTCTTTGATTGGTGCCACTGCTCTAGCAATATTCTATTGGAATATCAAGTTTTTCTTTTGCTGCCCCTGCCTTTTTCAAATCAACCCACATATGGGTTCTCGAGAAATTCACAGGACCCTTTGCACTTCTCTTTCAGTAGCAGATTGTATCTCCTTCATGCTTTTATTGGTTCAACCTCCCCCAGATCTGCTACAGTGTGAGTAACCTCACTCATGTGTTGCCTTATGTGGGGGTCAAGAATAGTCACTAAGGATCCAATGAGGGATGGGGTAGCTGTATGGAGCACCAGATTTGTCATCCCCATGGGGAACAACTCCCCATCAGGGCCCTGAGGGTGCATATTGTACATGATATATTTCATGTCCAACTCATGTAACATCTGCTGGAGCCCTGCATACATTTGCCAGCTAGTGAGGAATTATGGTAAATCAGCCTGATTAGGCCAAACTGCCCTGAGGGCTGCTGTCAGCCAATCCAAAGTGCATGACTCCCTCAGGTCTGATAAGCATTTTGAAATCTCTGCTGGAGAGAGGGGTGAGAACATCAGGGAAGCCAGTTAACCCATTTTTGACCCAGACAGGACAATGCCAATTATTCCTAAATCCCAAAGGTGCAAAAGCCATGTGGTCAGAGGCTCTGAGGTCTTCTTCCGAAACTGGGTGCTCAAATCCACCAGCTCAGCCAGGGTATATGGGTGCAGCATGGAGTGCTCCACAACCTGGTGGGGGGGGGGTGCTCCTGTCCCTAAGGAACCTGTGGTTTCTGTGTCTTTGTTTTCTTAACTACAACTGGGCAGGCTGTCAGTATGGGAATGGCTGGTACCTCAGGCTGCAACCTTAGCAATAGCTACCCCCTCAGCCACACTCCCTCGTCCTTCCCTGGCTCCGCCTCCCCTGACATCTTGTCTACCATTTCCAAGCCTAAGGTACCGCCCCTTCCTTCACCTTCCCCATGGCCTCTTACAGCCTGCATTTTTCTGGGGCTCCCTCCTGTGCCACTAGCATGTCTCTCAGCAGGTTGATCTCAGTTTTCAATAGCTTTCATTCCTTTTTCAGAGCATCCCACAACTTGTTTTCCTGTTCTGCCAATTGATGCTGAAGTGTGTCTCTTTCCTTGGTAACTATTTATAATGCTGTAAGAAACAACCACTGCATGTTTCTGCCACTGCATGGCCACTCATTTCCCCTAAGGATCCCCCTATTCTGCAGAGGGCCAACTCCCCTGCCTCCTGCATTACCACCCTTCCCTAATTCTGGGGAGGAGCCCACTACTCTAGGAGGTACCTTATCCCATACCAAATACCCACTGGGGAATCTCCAGGTGAATTTCCACCTCCCACAGAGGGATCCCTGGGTAAATCCCCACTATCCATAGGGGGTTCCTTGGGTATTTCCCCAACACAGCCATGAGGACAGATTTCAGGTTCACTGAACCCTGCTAACTCTTTCCAAATTGTAGCTCCAGGAGGAAGGGGGTTCCCAAGCCTTGGGCAAGCTCCCTATGAATCTGGGAAAATTAAAGGAGGACAAGGGGAAAGGCAAGTGGGTGTGAAAGAGTTCATGACTCACAGCTTGCTCGGGTTCACTAGTCAGGCCCTAAACCATATGTTGCCTCTGGCCATGGCTTGTGCCCTCCCCTCCCTGCCCACCCCTTCTGGCAGGAACTCCATAGTGTGGCCCTGGTGACTGGTGTGAGCCAGACCAATTAGGTACCAGAAACAGAGGGAAGGAGAGAATTGCTGTTATCTCTCAATCTCTTGCCCTTGACCAACTAGAGGCTCTGCCATGGTAAACATCCATTGCTATGTAAATGGACTAAGGCCAGGCAGGAAATTCTGGGTGAAATCTTCCATTTATCCCACACTGCTATTTGCAACAATGTGGGTGACCTACAGGGTATTATGCTCAGTGATATGGGGCAAGTAGAGAAAGAAAAATGCTATATGATTTCACTTATTTGTGGAATCTAAAAGAAACTAAACAGCAGGGGACATTTTTTTTCCTATTACACCCATATCACTTATTAGTTTTGATTCAATATATATCATGACCTATAATTTCTAATTTAATTTTAATTTTCTAACACACAAATTCCTATAATTAAGGATTATATTATTTATATATTTATATTACATTTCATTGAAAAAATTCAGATAATAGAACCTATAGTTTATATCCATATTTGACTTGTTAAGGATTCCTTTGAGGCATTACTGAGATTGTTAATATTTGATGAATCCTAAACATAAATGTAAAATGATCCTTATCAATATCATTGATTATACATATTCACTAAAGCAGACAGTAAAAGCAGTATTTTATACAGGAAAAATTGAAAGGATAATATAAAGCAAAATGAACTTTATAAAACAATTACAGAGGAATTAAGTGTGTGATTTAATAGAGAGCAAGAGAATATATAAAACCCAGTAAGACAGTTGTTTTCTAAACATTTGGAGCTCATTCAGTGACAAAAGGATGGACTTGAATTGGAGCTTTATCATTTTCCAGAAGAAAAGTTTTTTAGTACTTTTCTTACAGCTTCCTTGACCTGTTTGTTTCTAAGATTGTAGATGATGGGATTCAAGAATGGAGGGAGTATGGTGTAAAATACAGAAAGAATCATGTCCTGGATGGTTTCGGATGTTACTGAAGGCTTCAGGTACACATAGGAGACAGTGACGAGGAAGACGGACACCACCAGGATGTGAGGGACACATGTGGAAAAGGCCTTACCTCGCTCTCTGGTGGGAAACTTCAGCACAGTGGAAAATATGTGAATGTAGGACATGATGATAAAGACAAAGCAGCCACCACAGACCACAATGGCAGAGATAATAAGTAAGAGGAAATTGTTGAAAGTGTCCGAGCAGGAGAGGCTCAGCAGAGAGGGAACATCACAGAAGAACTGATGGACCACGTTGGATTGACAGAAGGACAGCCAGAACGTGTCCCCTGTGTGCACACCTGCATAGATCAGACCACTGAGCAGGGAGACCAGTGTTGTCCAGACACAGACTCTTTGATTCATGATGACGGGGTAGTGGAGGGGCTGGCAGATGGCCACATAGTGGTCATGGGCCATGATGGTGAAGAACAGAATTTCTACAAATGCACAATAAATGACGAAAAATATCTGAGCTGCACACCCAGCAACCGAAATGGCCCTGTTGTCAGTGAGGGAGTTGACACAGACATTGGGCACAGTGACAGAAATGTAGCACATGTCTAAGATGGACAGGTTCCTGAGAAAGAAGTACATGGGTGTGTGAAGGTTCTGGTCAAATGTGGTGACAGAGACGATGAGAAGATTTCCTAACAAGGTGGACAAGTACATCAGTAGGAACAACATCATGTGAAGGAACCTTAGTTCCCTATTAGCAAATCCCATGAGGAGAAACTCAGTCACCGTGGTGGAATTGGTCATTTTCTGGAAATAGTGTTTGACCTAGAAAACAAAAGGATAAATCATGAAAGTCATGATTCCTAAAAACTTTTTCTAAAATAACTTAAGAATTTTATTTGAAAATATTTCCTTCCATTTTATGCAGTTGTCTTTCTGCATAGGAAATATCTATTTTTTAGTTTTATGATCTACTAATTTTATTATAACTATTGAGTTCTTCTTAAGGCAAAATCCTAAGCGATAAGGGTGGGGATGGCCCATCATGTCTGGTTATGTACGCAATGCTTATACTTTATCAATAATGTACAGGCCATGAATTTTATCATTTTAATAAAGATTTAATTAATTCAAATAAGTTTTAAATATAGTTAAAATATATAATAAATGAATGCATAATTTGGAGGCATATTATAAATGGAATAATACTCAACCTTATAAAAGAATGAAATCTTGCCATTTCCATCCACAGGGATACAATTACAGAGCATTATGCTTAGTAAAATGTCAGACAGAGTTAGACAAATACCAAGTAATTTCACTTATATGTGGAATCTATAAAACAAAGCAAAGATATTAAAAAAATAGAAAGATACACATACAGAGATTTGGTGGTTTCTGGAGGGCATGGGGAGGTAGGTGGACAAAATATGTGGAGGGGTTTAAGAGACACTTCTAGTTATAAAACAAATAAATCACTTGGATGTATTTATACCATAGGTTTATGGCCAATAATAGTTCAATAATATTGTATGATGACGGATGGTAATTAAACCTATCATGATGATTATTTCATGTTTAAGAATTTCAAATCACTATTCTGTATATCCAAAATTAATATAACATGTCATATCAATTGGGGACATATATAGGGACAAATATAGGGACATATCAGTATAAAAATAAGCCCAGAACTTTTTGTAATTTATTAGTAAATGAATTCATAAAAGTTAGAAAAAACATATTTTAAGATAATAATCTCCTCATATTATTCTCAATACTTACAGATAACTAGCTCTCAAAGGGATTAGTCTACTATCAGTTCAAATTAATTACTAAATATATAGCTATAAAACAAAACTCTTGACCACATAGAAAACACAAAAACTAAAAACTTAATGTAACAACTACTTTTTTACTGATTACTCATAATCATTCAAAAATATTCAAAGCACTGAGGTTTTATTAGAATAAGGAAAACATGCCTTTTAGGTGTTTTATTATGAGGGTAAGATATAATATATATGAACACAAGTATTTAACATTTCAGAAATTTATGGGTCCTAAAAAAATACTAGATACTGTGTAATATTTCTACATTTTCAGAATGCTTACACGGAATATTAAGCTACATATTTAAACCTTCAAGGTGTCATAGAAATACAGACATTTTGGTTGTTTATTGTAAACCACATACTATTTGTATCTCCAACAAATTTAGTAAACTGCCCACTAGCTTGTGTTGATTGAACTTACTGATGCACTCTTTTCTTTATGTGACAAAAATAGTAATAGAAAATTTCTTTTCATTCATATGTATCAGTACAAAAACTAGATTATGTAGCATTAAGCAGATGGATATATAAGAATCAAATATGAAAAGAAATATATATAAACAACCATATCATTCTTAGCTCAGACCCCAACCACTTAAACAAATAAAAAAAGAAATTTAATTTCTTTACAAAGCCCTCCAATTTTTAGCAAAACATATGGTTATTTTTGAATAATACACCCATAAAAATTTAGACTGAAATAAACATACCTGGGATATAAGTTATGTTAATCCTTAAGGTAAATTTGCAGGTGAAAAAAACATGGTGGAACTGTAAATGAAAAAATAAGTAGAAATGAAAGATCTGTAGATGTAAGATAAAAGAGTATATGTCCAAATCCAGAAATAATAATGGACATCTTTTTAAATTCTTTCCCTTTAAAGTCAATATTTGGTAACTATAAAATAATTATATGCTTCATATAGTCTTGTTCATTTTTAAAAAATAATAAAATGCACCATACTTCCCTTCAAGTTTAAAATGGATTATTTGAGAGGAGAGACAACAGATTATAAACGATTTTTAAATTACCATTCCCCATGTTAAATAACATTAATCAGTGCTATAGTGCTATTTATAAACACACTGAGAAATATTGAGGCAAACAATATGACTCTCACATGTGCCTTTGAACATTGCTCCTGGTATTCATATACATTTCAAATTGTATATACATACACATCTACATAGACATGCATTTGTATATATGAATATATACTTATATATGTAATACTCATTAGTATATACACCTGAAAGTGCTTTTAAACATCTATGGATATTGATAGTCAAGAAACAAATTCAAGAATAAATTATCTATTTGTTTTCAGTGGATTTCCTCAATTCGAGTGTCAAAAGAACTAATTATTCATGACATAGGTAGACTGCCTGCCTGCAATAAATAGTATTCACTAACAGATCATTTTATTTTCTAAATTTCAGTGGAGGAGAGAATGAAGATTCTACTAAAATTAAATATTCCTAAATTTCTATAAATCACGTACCAGGCACAAGTACATAAATAAATTAAGGTAATGATTATTTTGCAGAATGCTGCAGAAATTCAATGATAGATGATTGTAAATGATTTAAAATAGATGAAAGTTTAATATTTGAGATTAGTAGTAATGCTTAATATTTCTACATTCTTTGATAAATTTACTTTAAAACAGTCAGTAATCGTTCACTAGGAGGTTATTCTATGGATATGAATTTATTTACTTAAACATATTTGACATTTTATGCCTAACCTCATAAAAGTGGCTAAGCCACTAGGAATACAAAGATCCAACACCCAGTATTTAATATTGAATTAGGATATTTGATTTTTTTGTGTAAGAATTTATACTTTTAACATCCATGTCTACTATACATTAATAATCTACTAGAAATTAAAATAACCTAAGCTGATTAACACAGATCACTATCAATTCCTTCATTTTGATTCTATAATGAAATTACAGTGTATGATTTTAATTTGAGATTTATAATAATACTCAAATATAGTTGAACAAATTCCAAGAAGCAACTTTAGATCATTAAATTTGTAGTATTTTATAGCTGCTTGTTCAGCTTTTTCAATCTACTTTGATATTTAAATGCTACTTATCATTTAACTGAAATACATCCTATATTGGTAATTAGGTTTAAAAAGACATATTTTCTATAACAGGAATACCTAAAAAGAAAGAAGACACTCAGAAAATACCCAAGATTCAGTTACTGAAAATAAAAACTTGCATTATTGTTGATAAATTGTAAATCTTCTATAGAGAGATCACGTTGCAAGGTGAAGGGAGGAGGGTAAAGGTGGAGGAAGGTAAGTGGAAAGCAGTAACAAGAGTGAACACAGAGTACTTACACCTGTGTGGTGTGTTCCTAATGTAAAAGGGAGGAAAGATAGCTATTGTGAGGTTCCCAAAATCAACATTTTTAAAGTGGTTTATACAGATTATGTAGACAGGATTTGAGAACGTCTTCAGCTGAAAAATGTGTGGAATAGGCCAATCATGGTCTCTTTTATGTAGTATTATAGACAAATCTGTGTCATGAACTGCAAAGCCCCTGGGAACACAGTCCTTACAGCTCAGGGTTGGCCAGCTGCCCGGGGTCCTTTGAAGCAGGCAATGATCTCTGGAGCCCAGGTGAGTGCAGCGCGAGTAGGAATGGAGGCAGTGAGTGAATAGGTAGACATGGCGTCACACACAAACGTGCCCGCAATTTCTAAGTTAATAAAAGAATAACATCAGGGAACATGTGTGTCTCCTTGTGTTCACTGGGGACATCTGCATGGATCTCCCAGATCATACTGTATATTCCATGGAGCCCTGATTTCCTGTGTTCGCCCTGATCTGCCCTGTGAGACGGTCTTGATCATTGTCTCTGTCAAATACAGTTGTTCGTACCTGACGTGTCCCCACCCTCCAGAGGGATTGAATGGACTGTGTCTGGTCCCCTGAGCTGCACAGGCAGGTGAGGCGCCAGAGGGCGGGAAGCTGAGTAAAGCAAGAACCAAAGATGAAAGTGTCCGTCCAGCCTTTAGTCACTTACCGGCACAGCGCAAAACAGAGGCTGACCCGGAGGAGCCTGACTCCCCCTGTGCCGAGTCCGTTCACGGGACGGACCACCGGTCAGAGGCCAGAGGGGTCGGCGCAGGTGCGGGGTCACCACTACCGAGGGATCCCCAGAGGGAAGGCTTGTGCTAGCAGGGGTCAGAGGGCAGAGGGCAGGTTTAGAGAGCGCTGGCGCACGTCAGAGGGGAGAGAATCATTGTGAAGATATCTCCTCCCTGCCCCCAAGGAAGCCGGGCTCAAGGACAAAGTTAAGCACAACGTGCAGTGTGGGCATGTGGGCCGTAACCCTGATCATTCACAGCAGCATGTCAGGCATGACAGGCCTGAGTCAATGACTTGAAAGTATTTTCTAAATGTTCAATATAATAATGGAACATCAAGTCTGCTGTTGGGATGGTAAATTTCCCCTGTGAGGTATGCCCAATAAAATGCTGAAATTCTGTATAGCTGCCCTAAAGGGCCACACAGAGGAGATTGCCCTGGAGGCTAACTGCTGAAACTGACAGTTATCCATTTGAAAATTCTGAAGGGGTGGAATGTGTCTTTATAAGGACAATAGATAAGAAAAACTCTATGCTTCTTAAAGGACTTGAGATCATTCTTTTTGTTTGATTTGTTGTTTTATTTTTAAGAATCTAAGTCTTCACTTTTTAGTTGTTATCATGGACTATTTATTATAAGAAAGAATGGAGTTAAAATATATACAATTTTAACCTAAATTAAACTGCCAGAATTGTAAAGATAACTGACACACTGTTGGTGATAATTTGATATTGTAATATAATGCTGTATGAATCCATTACATCAAGCTGTCACAAATAAGGATATTGTCTAAAAGAATCTAACACTAAAGTTACAAGTGTTGACACCTTTCATATAGAGACAGAGGAAACACAACTCCCACTCAACAAAACATATATAATGTCTCTTTGTAAATGATCTGTACAGGGTTGCACAACAAACACAGAGATAGACACACATTGGTATTTTTAGTTGTGTACTAAATTATCTATTTTCTCTTTCTCAATAGATGTGCCTGTTTCTCTAATCAACTCTCCAGCTTTTTAAATGTATATCTGAGGTTCTAATGACTTCCCTTATTCTTCTTTCCTTCATGAATTGAGGTTCTTACAGCAGTGCTTTTGTTAAAAATTGTTTATTTATGTAAGTATATTTTGAAGTCCTGTTAGTGGTGCTTTATTTGACTATTAAGGTAAAAGTTCAGTTTCCATATTACATTGGAGAACATTTATTTTATACACAATGTGCTATTTAAATACTTTTTTGTGTGATTTCATGAATCAAAGAAGGCAGAATGTTACATTTTGCTATGTGAATGGAAGAGAGTTTATCATATAAACTATTTCTTCATAATATGGGCAGGTAGCCAGCCAGAAAAGGATTTATTGGGGAACTTAGATCACAAGTTTCTAAGTTGAAACATCCCTGCTAATTTGTTTTCTGGAACAAGATGTTTCAGGAAGAACAGGTCTCAGAGGGACACAGCAGTTGTTATTTGCAACTATTCCCTACGGGAGCTCTCACTGCTGCCAAAGGACCCCTTCCCAGTTTCCTACAATTGGGAGTTTTGGCCAATTGCTGCTGCCCTTCTGAACACCAATCAGATGTGTATTGAGTTTTCACCTTCTTTGAATGGGAGAACAAATCAAAACTGATTTGTGCAAATAAACAGGCAATCCTTTGCTTAATAGGAGAGACTCTCTTGAGAGCTCTCCCATATAATCTCCTTACTTTCTGCAAGTAATGCACTTTCTTTTTGCATTCTAGCTGAGTTAATATTCATGACCAGACACTCACCAAGGGGCAAACCTCTTAAGACCTGAGACTCACTGAAAGACGAACCCCATGTCCATTTACAATGCTGTCCATAAAATGTCCATTCAGATGAATATTGAATATTTAACAGTATGTTCTTTGGCCTCCATGTGTTTGTGGGTTTTCTTCATATAATTGATTTTTAGTTTCATATGGTAATGTGTAAAGATGCCTGAAACAATTTCAATCTTTTTTCATTTGCTGAGGCTTTTTTTGTGTCCTCACGCTGTGATCTATTCTGGGGAACATGCCATGTACATTGAGAAAAATGTGTATCATTCTGTTTTTTCATGGAACGTTCTGTATATAAATGTCAAGTTCCTATTATCTAGTGTGTTGTTTATTGCCTCTCCTTATTTTTCTCTGTCTGATTGGTCTGCCCATTGATGTAAGTGGGGTGTTAAAATCCTCTAATATGAATGAGTTGCAGTCTATTTCTCCCTTTAGTTCTGTCACTATTTGTTTTACATATGTTGGTGCTCCTCTGTTGGTTGCATAGACATTTGTAACGGTTATATCCTCTTCTTGGACTGACATCTTTATCATTATGTAATGTCCTTTGTTTCTTGTTACTATCTTTGTTTTGAAATCCATTTTGTCTGATATAACTACTGTTAAACCTGCTTTTTGCTCCCTATTATTTGCATGAAATATCTTTTTCTATCTCTTCTCTCTCATTCTATGTATATCTTTAGGTACAAAATGCGTTTCTTGTAGGCAGCACATAGATGGGTCTTGTTTCTTTATCTATTCTGCCACCTTATGCATTTTGATTGGTGCATTCAGTACATTTAAATTTAAGGTAGTTATTATTTAGGCATGTGCTTACTGCCATTTTATTCATTGTTTTCTGTTTGTTAATGTAGTTCCTCTTTGCTCCTTTCTTAAACTCTTCTCCTGTCACTCGATGGTTTTCTTTAGTGCTAAGATTGGACTTGTTAAAAAAATTCTTTTGTGTTTCTGATGCCAGGGTTCTTGTTCACGAAGCCAAAGAATGTGCTTCACAAACACTCAAGGTAGGAGAGCAAGGTACAGGCTTTTATTTAGAGATAAAGTGAAAGGACAGAGCTCCCGGTTCACGCCAGGAGGGGACAAGAGAGTCGGTGGTGGTGTGTTGTCTAGGGGATTTATAGGCAGTTGAGAGAGCAAGGTGGATTCACCAGATGGTCTCTAAGTGTTTATTTTTAAAGAGACACTAAGTTTCTTATCAGTTTTCCAGACTATTTTGTGGAGTTAACATAAGAAATTTACTGTTTTGATCCTTTCCCAGAATAGCAGTTTCTTGGTTTGGGAGCACATCAGTCAAGGCTGCTTGTTTTGCTTTCAAGGTGAGCTGAGTTACTGACTTGATTAGGGCTGGAGGAGGAAAAGCAGCATCTGGGTAAAGTTAAAGATAAACTGGGCCTTTTAGCTGCTAAAGTAAATTTTACAATAGCTTCATTTAATTGACACAAATAAGACATGGGCTATACTGAGGTATTTTCTTATCTGGGGGATGTTCAAACATTCCCGGCTAGTTTATTCCTGGCTTTTTAGTTTTAACTAATCTTTACTGAAGAATGCTTATATTCCTAGTTTGATATTTTACTTTAGAGAATTAATGTGACTCTGTCTTTCTTTAATTGTTTAATATGGAGTTTTGGTAGGGTTCTTTCTCCAGAGGCCCTCACCCTATTCTGACTATACTCACGGTCCCTGTCTCATTTCTATTTTAGGTTTTAGGCTACTTAGGCTATTTAGACATTTTCCAAAATATATAACAAGCTGTGTTTAGTTTCTCTGTTTTAAACACCTAAAATGTCTTCATTTTTATTCTTCTTCCTCTTCCACACTCTATATTATGAGATGTCATAATCTGCATTTTTTGTATGTCCCTTGGTATTTTTGTATATAGTTGATTTTAGCACATTTTTTAACTTCATACAGGCTTTGTAAGTAATTTGTCTGTTATTTTTTCTGTGGGTTTATTTTCATTAATGAAAAATATTAGGCTTAAGAACATTTACATCTGCAGAAGTCCCAGTAATGCTGGTTTAGTAGTGGTGAATTTTCTTAACTCCCATTTGTCTTTGAAAATAATAACCTCTCCTTCAGTTCTGAATGATAACCTTGCTGATTGGAGGATTCTTGGTTGGAGGTCCTTCTGTATCAATACATAGACTATTTCATACCACACACTTCAGGCCTGTAAAGTCTCTGCTGAGAAATCTTATAGTCTTATAAGATTTCCTTTATAAGTAATTTTTTGCCTCTCTCTAGATGCTTTCAGTACTCTCTTTATCCTTAATCTTTGTCATTTTAATTGCTGTATGTTTTGGTATTGTCCTTTTGGGGATCCTTTTGTTAGGGGCTCTCTGTGCTTCCAGGACCTGGGTGCCTATTTCCTTCCTCAGCTTGGGAAAGATTTCAGCAATTATTTCTTCAGAGTCTTTCTACTCCTTTGGCTCTTCTTCTCATTAGGCAAATTTATTTCATTTGGAGTCATGACACATCTCTCTTATCATTCTTTCATTCTACAGATCCTTTTTCTCTCTCTTCCTCAGCTTCATTGTTTTCCTGTTCTCTAATTTCCCTCTCGTTGTCTCCTCTATTGAGGTGATTTAGTACTCATTCCCTTCACTGTAATTTTTATTTCAGATACTGTATTCTTCAGCTGAGCGACTCTTTTTCAAGTCTTTTAACTCTGTTGAAATCCTTCCTGAGATCATCAATACTTTTGCACAGATCAGTGAGCATATTTATAACTGTTAGTTTGAAATCTTTATGAAGATAATTGCTAATCTGTTTCATCTAGCCCTCTTTTTGATGTCTTATCCTGTGCTTTTGTTTGGAACATACTCCTGTGCATCCTCATTTTGTCAGTGCTTCTGTGTTTCTTTACTTTTATTAAATATATCTTCTATGCCTTATGGTCTCAAAAGTAATGGCTTGGTAAAGAAGGCGTCCTTTGACTTCCAGAAACAAAAGGTTCCTTGTTCACCTGTGCCTGATTTTTCGAGGTGCTAGAGCCTAATTCGCTGTTGGAGGGCTGTGTATTGTATCTCCATTCTTCCTTTCTGTTGGCAGTGGTTGGTCTGTCAGCAGAGGCCCTTTGGGGGCTATGCAGCAGCCCTTCTTCTGGGATCTGTGGGTGGGGCTGCCTTTCTGCATGTCTTCAGGCCACGGCTGATGTCAGTCCACATGGCTGGCTCTTACCTCAGCCAACCCTTTGTGAGCCATGCAGCAGTGCTCTTTCTGGGTTTGTTGTGGTCAGGCAGCCCTGCAGGACTGGCAGTGTCTGTGGGGTGACTGACCAGGGGAGAGGGTTGCAGGGTTGGGCCAACAGTGAGGGGGCAACTATTGAGGAGAAAGGGGCATTTGGAGCTCACTCTCACAGATGCTTCTCCAGTTGGGCTGAGAGAGATCCAGAAAAGCTGGAAAGCCTCCGTCCACCTGCCAGGCAGCAAAATCTCTCTGCTGAAGGTAACTGGGCAAGGTCATTGGTTGCACAGAGAAGCACCTCAGTGCTGAGCCACTCTTGGGTGGATGGAGTGTTTGGGTTAGGCTCCTATAAACATGTGACTTACTGAGCTCAGCAAAATATGGGGAAGCATCATGCACCTGGCCTTTCTCCTGTGGAGAGAGCTCCATCCGACCCATGCCTCTCTGACACCCTTCCCACTACTGGTAAATCTTTCAAACTACCACTTCTCTTTTGTGTATCTGTGGGACCAATGATGTGTGTCTGTCCTCCACAAGTGGCAGAAGTCTCAGCCTCCCAGAGGGCTCCAATTCCCCGTGGTGCCCAGTACACTAATCAGCAAAGCTTAGTGCATTATGGACTCTTGTTCTCAGAGCAGGACTCCAGGGCCAGGGGTGCTTATCCTCTCCATGATCCATTCCTCTGCCTCCTGCTTGTGGGCTGGGATGGGGGAAGGGCTTGGATCCTGATTAATTGCAGCTCTGCCACATTATCCTTCTGTATGTGATCTCTTCTTCACCAGGTGCAGGTGGTCTGTTCTACAGTCTTCAGGTCATTTTTCAGGGTTAGTTGTTTTTCTGTAGTTGCTTCCTTGGAGTGTGTGTGGGAGGCGGTTTCTGCCTGGATTACTTAATCTACCATCTTTTTTGCTGGATGTCGCATTCCTAATTCTTAGCCACATTTAATTAAAACAATAATACAACCAAAAGGTAAAAGTAACCCCTTCATTTTTTAGATGTGTTAATATGCAAATTATGGTATCTATATACAATAAATATTCATCCTTGAAAAGGGGGGAAATTCTGACTCTCATTACAACATGGATGTACCTCAAGGACATTATGCCAAGTGCAGTAAGCCAGTAACAAAAAGTCAAATCATATAGATAAATCTCTCATGTGGAATAATCAGAGTAGTTAATGTCATGAATACAAAGGTAGCATGGTAGTTTCCAAGTACAGAAGGAAGGGAAAATAAAGAGGAGTTGCTTAAATGTGTACAGAGTATCAGTTTTGCAAGATGAAATAATTCTTGAGATTGCACAATGATCTGAACCTAACACTAATAAACTGTGCATTTAAAAATGGCTAATATCATAAATCTTATGTTATTCCTACTTACCAGAATTTTACAAAGAACTAGAACTTTGTTTCTTTATATGTACTCAATAAAAACCTGCTTGCTGCAAAGTGGCTAGTGAACAGAAATGCTGTAAGTTATGTTATAACTGATCAAATACCATGGCACATGTGTGTGGGCTGATATCTCTTCTCCCATAGTTTCTATGTAAAATATTAATGAACATGACAATAGGTTGGTCACAGCAGAAAACATCCCATATAACTTTTTCCCATAATTGGGGCTTGAATATGAAGAAGGGTTAAGGACACATCGCAAGTGTATTTATTGGTCAGAATCCTTGTTGTCAAGTACATTGTAAACAGGGTTTTAGTGCAGTGACACAGCCGTCACCCTGTCAGTTCTTATGTCATAAGAGCCTATAACAGAAAGTATAATGGGGGATTTGCAGACATACACCACACTCACACTCACATATGTATGTACACACACACACACACACTGTCACATAATGGGATCCTATGAGAATGCCATGTGAAAACAAGAAGGCATATTTTTTAAACTTCATTATTTGCTGATATTTATATAGCCCTCCTATCACCATAACCAAATCCAAAAATAGACAACCAAAAGAAGGTTGAAATGAATAATATATATATATATATATAATGAAGCATTTTTTGAAGATATTGCATCATTCCATATTTCTTTACAAGTTGTATCCAGCTGAGCCAAATAAAATACCAGAATTTTAAATAACTACAGGTCCTCAAACCCTATACAAACTATCTGAAGGGTTTTTAGATACACAAAAATTAGAGTTGTCTTATCCAGCACTCATACTCTTGCATTCTATTTCATCACAGGTTGTGGCTAGTTAGTATGGGCACCCAAAATTATTCATTTTTATACTCAGTATCTCTGAACGGTCTCAGATGTTCATTCAATAAATTATTTCATGCAAATGTTATCTTCATTGGTAAACTTTAAATATATATATATATATATATATATTAAATTACCCATTTTTAGGGCATTTAATAATTTTCCTGTGGAACAAAATAGATTGTTCTCCTGCTTATTATAATATTTAATGCACTAAAGAATAAAATTCAATTCCTGATATTTTACAAAAGATATTAGGCTTCATGTACAGATACAGTTTTATGGTATCATGCAAAATAAACTAAACTTTGGACCATCTTTGCAGAACTGTGAAATGGCACAATAGTCAGAAAAATATATAACAAGTAAGAAATACGACAGAAAGCAAAAAAGGAAACATTGCTGTGTTTTTCCTTTACACAATAATACAATTCATTTTGTTTTTCATACCCAACTATAATGTGTGTATGTGTGTCTTCCACCAGATTCCCCAGGTTAAGGGCTCCATCCTACAAGACTGTCATCCCTCCACCCTCCACTCCAGATGCCAGGTGCAAGCCCCTAGCAGTTACTTGTGCTCCCCACAACAGGATACAGACTGGAGGTTCCAATGTCCTCCCCCTTAGCTTTAATTTGCTAGTGCAGCTCACAGAACTCAGGAAAACACTTACACTTACCCGTGTAATAAAGGACACCATAAAGGATAACAGCTAACAGCCAGATGAGGAGATACACAGGGCAAGGTCCCGAATAAAGGAGCTATTATCTCTGGGGAGCTTGGGTGGCCTGTGGTCACATTCTGGCCCCAAAACATGGAAGCCACTCCCACAGAGAAGCAGGGTGCAGAGAGGGACACCGTCTTGTCATGCGTTTTGTGACATAGAAAACTTCAGTTTTCTCAAACTGAAGTTCACAAACAAACATAGAAAGGCTTCAGTGCATAGAAAAATAATCGACTAACTCCCTGGCCATTGGTTGGTTCCACCTCCAGCCACAGTCCTTGGTTGGGGTCCAACAGTCCTTCATTAATATGATAACACACCAACTTCACCTTTAAGCCTCTGAAGTGTCTTCAGGAGCTGTGGATGAAAACCAGATATGCTGGGAAATACCTACTTGACCATCTGAATGACTAAGTATGTTTTTCTTATGGCTCACTATATCACAACTGCCTATATCCCCCAGCATGGTGCGTCTCCTCAGTATGGTATAATAAAATAACTGCAAGCAGCAAAGAAAGGTTAATGATTGCTTCTGTCAACAAATAGGACATTCTTCATTCCTATTAATTGGGCGGCTAAATCACATTTCTCTTAGTCTTTGTCGTGGACATACTCTTTCACTTTCCAGATATTAATTTGTTTTAATTCCATATATATCATGAACTATAATTTAACTTAATTTTTAATTTCAAAATACATAAATTCCTATCACTGAAGGCAATATTATACATTTATTTCATATTTTTTTGAAAATTGTAAGATAATAGAACCTACAGTATATATATCTACTTAACTTGTTCAGGAGTCCTTTGAGACTTTATTAATATTAATAATTAGTGAATCCTAAGTATTGCATCAATATCTTTGATCATACCTGTTCATTAAAACCAGCAGTGGAAAAATTTTAATGTCAAATAATAGATGGAAAGAGTTATGCTCAGAAAACAATAATTACAGAGATAATAAATGAGTCATTTTATAGTGAGCAAACTAACATGTAAAACCCAATAAGACTGTTGTCATCTAGAAATTTGTGACTCATTCAGCAACACTGGGATGAACCTGAAAGGGAACTTTTTTACTTTCTGAGAAAAAAAACTATTAGTTTCCTTATAGCTTCTTTTATCTGTTTGTTTCTAAGATTATAGATGATGGGATTCAAGAAAGGAGGAACTATGGTGTAAAACACAGAAAGGATAAAGACAAACCAGCCACTACAAACCACAATGGTGGAGATAATAAGTAAGAGGAAATTGCTGAAGGTGTCTGAGCAAGAGAGGCTCAGCAGAGAGGGGAGGTGACAGAAGAACTGATAGACCACATGGGACTGACAGAAGGACAACTAAAATACATTACCTGTATGTGCACCTGCATAGACAAGTCTGCATAGACAAGACCTCTACGCAGGGAAAATAGTGTCATTCACAAACATAACTGGTGGTTCATGATGACAGGGTAGTGGAGGGGCTGGCAGATGGCCACTTAGTGGTCACAGGCCATGAGTGTGAGGAATGGTATTTCTACAAATGCAAAATAAATGACCAAGAATATCTGGGTTGCACAGCCAGCCACTGAGATGGCCCAGTTATTAGTGAGGGACTTGACACAGGCACTGGGGACAGTGACAGAAACATAGCAAATGTCTAGGATGGACAGGTTCCTGAGGAAGAAGTACATGGGCGTGTGAAGGTTCTGGTCAACTGTGGTGGCACTGATGATAATAATGTTCCCTGTGAGGGTGGCCAGGTACATCAGAAGGAATAGCAGGGAGAGCAGGAGCCTTGTCTCCCACTTCTCAGCAAAGCCCTTGAGGAGAAACTCAGTCACTGTGGTGAAACTGGCCATTTTCTGGAAATGGTGTTTGATCTGGAAAACAACAGGGATAAACAATCAAAAGTATGATCCATAGAAAAAATTATAAAATGTTAAATATTTTATTTGGAAATGTTTCCTTTTATAAAGTTGGACTTAATGCATAGGAAATGCCCTTCATTACTAGTATTTAGATCTGCTCAGTTTATTACCACTTTTGAATAATTAAAATGGCAAAATGCTTAAGTTGTGGTTTTCCAATCCCTTGCTGATTATGATATTTAGTTTTCATACTCTATCAATAATATACAGCCTATTAGTATTAATATTTTAATAAAGAATTCATCAATTGAAATACAAGTTTTGGTTTTTTTGGTATCACTCATATACAGTTATATGAGCAACATTGTGATTACTAGATTCCCCCCCATTATCAAGTCCCCACCACATACCCTATTATAGTCACTGTCCATCAGTGTAGTAAGATGCTATAGAGTCACTGCTTGTCTTCTCTGTGCTATACTGCCTTCCCCTTAAACCCACCCACCACCACATTTTGTGTGCTAATTTAATGCCCATTATTCCCCTTCTCCCTCCCTTCCCACCCATCCTCCCCAGTCCCTTTTCCTTTGGTAACTGTTAGTCCATTATTGGGTTATGTGAATCTGCTGCTGTTTTGTTCCTTCAGTTTTTGCTTTGTTGTTATACTCCACAGATGAGTGAAATCATTTGATACTTGTCTTTCTCTGCCTGGCTTATTTCACTGAGCATAATACCCTCCAGCTCCATCCATATTGTTGCAAATGGTAGGATTTGTTTTCCTCTTACCGATGAATAATATTCCATTCTGTATATGTACCACATCTTCTTTATCCATTCATTTACTGATGGACACTTAGGTTGCTTCCCTTTCTTGGCTATTGTAAATAATGCCGCAATAAACATAGGGGTACATATGTCTTTTTGAAATTGAGCACCTGCATTCTTAGGGTAAATTTCTAGGAGTGGAATTCCTGGGTCAAATGGTCTTTCTATTTTTAGTTTTTGAGGAAACTCCATATTGCTTTTCACAATGGTAGAACTAATTTACACTCCCACCAGCAATGTAGGAGGGTTCCCTTTTCTCCACATCCTCAGCAACATTTATTGTTGTTCATCTTTTGGATGTTGGCCATCCTAACTGGTGTGAGGTCATATCTCATTGTGGTTCTAATTTGCATTTCTCTGATGATTAGGGATTTAATTTTTATTTAAGTGTAGCTTATATACAATATTATCTTGTTTTCAAGTACAGGGCATAGTGCTTTTACAGGTATATGCATTACTAAATGCTAACCCCAAATGGTGTAGTTACTATTAACATAGAAAGATACTATAGAACTATTGACTATGTTCTTTGTGCTGTACTTTCATCTCCATGACTAATTCATACTGTGATTGAGATTTTGTGCCTCTTATCCCCTTTACCACTTTCAACAACCCAATTCAAATATATGTTTACATATATGTAACATGTAATATTTATATATTTAAATACATAATAAATGAATGAGGAGGTGGTATATGTACAAAGTGGAATATTAGCCATGAATTACAATGAAATCCTGCCATTTGCAACATATAGGTGATACTAGAGGGTATTATGTAATGTAAAATAAGTCAGAGAAAGAGAAATACCATATAATTTCACTTATATGTGGATACTAAAAAGCAAAGTGAGGAAACAAACAAGCAGAAACACATTCATATATAAAGAGAACCAACTGCTAGTTGCTGTGGTAGATGGGGGAGGAGGATGGATGAAGTAAATCAGGACAATTAAGAGGCACATCTTCCAGTTATAAAATAAATAAATCTCACAGATATTTACAGCTTAGGCATTATAGCCAATAATATTATCATAAACCTGTCTGGTGGCAGGTGTTAACTAGAAATATCATGGCTATCATTTCAATATGTGTAAAACTATCACATCACTATTTTGCACACCTGAAACTAATGTAATATCGTATGTCAAAACTCCATGAAAATAAGGATACACATCAACATGAATAATACATCCCAAATACTTTGCAGTGTTTTAATAATGCATTCATCATAGTTATAAAACATATTGTAAGATATTTTATCTACTAGCAGTATTTTCAATGGTTATATTTTTACTCATAACTCTAAATGTGATTACACTACTGCCTTACATTAATAAATTTTATACATGTCTAAAATAATAAACCCATACTCACCTGTGAGAAATACAAGCTAATGTCAATTATATGGCCATTTTTTTATTGATTACTCAAAATCATTAAAGAACTATTCAAGCACTGAGGTTTTATTGGAAGAAGAAAAATATTTTTAAGTGCCTTATTTCAATGAGGGTATAATATAATACATGAAATATTTTTTTCTCGTTTTCATTTGTATGTATTCAAAAATTCATGTATTTGCATCTTACTTATTTGTGTTTAGTAAATATTTAAAAATTTAGAAATTCAGGAATTGTTTTCCTGATTTCTCTCTCTGCTAGTTCATTGTTAGTGTATAGGAATGCCACAGATATCTGTGTATTAATTTTGTATCTTGCAACTTTGCTGAATTCAGATATTAGATCTAGTAGTTTTGGAGTAGATTCTTTAGAGTTTTTTATGTACAATATCATGTCATCTGCAAACAGGGACAGTTTAACTTCTTCCTTGCCAATCTGGATGCCTTTTATTTCATTGTGTTGTCTGGTTGCCGTGGCTAGGACCTCCAGTACTATGTTGAATAAAAGTGGGGAGAGTGGGCATCCTTGTCTTGTTCCTGATCTTAAAGGAAAAGCTTTCGGCTTCTCTCTGTTAAGTATAATGTTGGCTGTGGGTTTGTCATATATGGCCTTTATTATGTTGAGGTACTTACCTTCTAGACCCATTTTGTTGACAGTTTTTATCATGAATGGATGCTGAATTTTATCAAATGCTTTTTCAGCATCTATGGAGATGATTATTTGGTTTTTGTCCTTCTTTTTGTTAATGTGGTGGAAGATGATGGATTTTCAAATGTTGTACCATCCCTGCATCCCTGGCATAAATCCTACTTGACCATGATGGATGATCTTTTTGATGTATTTTTGAATTCGGTTTCTAATATTTTGTTGAGTATCTTTGCATCTATGTTCATCAGGGATATTGGTCTGTAATTTTCTTTTTTTTGTGGTGTCTTTGCCTGGTTTTGGTATTAGAGTGATGCTAGCCTCATAGAATGAATTTGGAAGTATTCCCTCCTCTTCTATTTTTTGACAAACTTTAAGGAGAATGGGTATTAGATCTTCACTAAATGTTTGATAAAATTCAGTGGTGAAGCCATCTGGTCCAGGCATTTTGTTCTTAGGTAGGTTTTTGATTACCAGTTCAATTTTGTTGCTAGTAAATGGTTTGTTCAGATTTTCTGTTTCTTCCTTGGTCAGCCTTGGAAGGTTGTATTTTTCTAGAAAGTTGTCCATTTATTCTAGGTTATACAGTTTGTTAGCATATAATTTTTTATAGTATTCTCTAACAATTCTTTGTATTTCTGTCATGTCCTTAGTGATTTTTCCTCCTCTCTCATTTCTGATTCTGTTTATGTGTGCAGACTCTCTTTTTTTCTTGATAAGTCTGGCTAGGAGTTTATCTATTTTGTTAATTTTCTTGAAGAACCAGCTCTTGCTTTCATTTATTCTTTCTATTGTTTTATTCTTCTCAATTTTATTCATTTCTGCTCTAATCTTTATTATGTCCCTCCTTCGACTGAATTTGGGCCTCATTTGTTGTTCTTTTTCTAGTTTCATGAATTGTGAGTTTAGACTTCTTATATGGGATTGTTCTTCTTTCTTGAGGTAGGCCTGTATTGCAATATACTTTCCTCTTAGTACAGCCTTGGCTGCATCCCACAGATTTTGCAGTGTTCAGTTATTGTTGTCATTTGTCTCCATATATTGCTTGATCTCTGTTTGTATTTGGTCATTGATCCATTGGTTATTTAGGAGCATGTTGTGAAGCCTCCATGTGTTTGTGGGATTTTTCATTTTCTTTGCATAGTTTATTTCTAGTTTCATACCTTTGTGGTCTGAGAAACTGGTTGGTACAATTTCAATCTTTTTGAATTTACTGAGGCTCTTTTTTGTGGCCTAGTATATGATCTATTCTTGGAAATGTTCCATGTGCACTTGAGAAGACTGTGTATCCTATTGCTTTTGGATGGAGTGTTCTGTAGATATTCATTAGGTCCATCTGTTCTAATGTGTTGTTCAGAGTCTCTGTCTCCTTACTTATCTACTGTCTGGTTGATCTGTCCTTCAGAGTGAGTGGAGTGTTGAAGTCTCCTAGAATGAATGCATTACATTCTATTTCCCCTTTTAATTCTGTTAGTATTTGTTTCACATGTGTGGGTGCTCCTGTGTTAGGAGCATAGATATTTATAATGGCTATATCTTCTTGTTGGATTGACCCCTTTATCATTACATAATGTCCTTCTTTGTCTCTTGTTACTTTCTGTGTTTTGAAGTCTATTTTGTCTCATACAAGTATTGCAACTCCTACTTTTTTCTCTCT
Source organism: Manis pentadactyla (assembly GCF_030020395.1). NCBI lineage: Eukaryota > Metazoa > Chordata > Mammalia > Pholidota > Manidae > Manis > Manis pentadactyla. Next base: position 49,680,723 of record NC_080031.1, read on the forward strand.
GTTAGTTGCATGAAATATCTTTTTCCATCCCTTCACTTTTAGTCTATGTATGTCTTTGGGTTTAAAGTGAGTCTCTTGTAGGCAGCATACAGATGGGTCTTTTTTTTTATCCATTCAGTGACACTATGTCTTTTGACTTGTGCATTCAGTCCATTTACATTTAGGGTGATTATCGATAGGTATATACTTATTGCTATTGCAGACTTTATATTTTGTGGTTACCAAAGGTTCAAGGTTAATTTCCTTACTATCTAAGAGCCTAACTTAACTCACTTAATATGCTGTTACAAACACAATCTAAAGGTTCTTTTCTTTTTTCTCCTCCTTTTTCTTCCTCCTCCATTCTTTACATATTAGGTATCATATTCTGTATTCTTTATCTATACCTTGATTGACTTTGGGGATAGTTAATTTAATTTTGCATTTGCTCAATAATTAGCTGTTCTACTTTCTTTACTATGGTTTTATTACCTCTGGTGACAGCTATTCAACCTTAGGAATACTTCCATCTGTAGTAGTCCCTCCAAAATAGACTGTAGACATGGTTTGTGGAAGGTAAATTCTCTCAGCTTTTGCTTATCTGGAAATTGTTTAATCCCTCCTTCAAATTTAAATGATAATCTTGTAATCTTGCTAGATAAAGTAATCTTGGTTCCAGGTCCTTCTGCTTCATGGCATTAAATACATCATGCCACTCCCTTCTGGCCTGTAAGGTTTCTCATGAGAAGTCTGATGTTAGCCTGATGGGCTTTCCTTTGTATGTGGTCTTATTTCTCTCTCTGGCTGCTTTTAATAGTCTGTCCTTATCCTTGATTTTTGCCAATTTTATTAATATATGTCTTTGTGTTGTTTTCTTTGGGTCCCTTGTGTTGGGAGATCTGTGGATCTACATGGCTTGAGAGCCTTTCTCCTTCTCCAGATTGGCCAAGTTTTCAGCAATTACCTCCTCAAAGACACTTTCTATCCCTTTCTCTCTCCCTTCTTCTTCTGGTACCCCTGTAATTCGAATATTGTTCCATTTGGCTTGGTCACACAGTTCTCTCCATATTCTTTCATTCTTAGAGACCCTTTTTCTCTCTGTGCCTCAGCTTCTTTGATTTCCTCTTCTCTAGTTTCTATTTCATTTATCGTCTCCTCCACCATATTCATCCTGCTTTTAATACCCTCCATCATGCTTTTCAATAACTGGATCTCTGACTGGAATTCATTCCTGAGTTCTTGGATATCTTTCCAAAACTCCATTAGCATGTTGATGATTTTTATTTTGATCTCCCTTTCAGGAAGAGTCATAAGGTCCATGTCATTTAAATCTTTCTCTGGATTTATAGTAATTTTACTGTCGACCAGGTTTCTTTGGTGTTTCATATTTGTATATGGCGCCCTTTAGAGTCCAGAAGCTCCACTCTCTGGAGCTACTCAGCCCCTGAGGCAATGTCTGGGGTTGCAGGGGAGTGGGATTGGTGCCTTGGGGGAGGAAAGAGCTGTGTCCTGCTTCCCAGCTACTATGCCTGTCTCCACTTCCAGAACCAGTGAGCCGAGCACACAGGTATAAACTTTTGTCCCAGAGCAGTTGGATATGGATCCCTGCTTTCCACAAGTGACTGGAATTTCAGTCTATCCAGGAATTCTGCCTGTCTTAGCTTTCCAACCCCATAATCATGTGAGTATCATGAAAGCACCATGAAATGTAGGTTTGTGCTCCCAGAACAGATCTCCGGAGTTAAGTATTCAGCAGTCCCAGGCATTCCACTCCCTCCCTGCTCAGTTTCTCTTCCTCCCGCCGGTGAGCTGGGGTGGGGGAAGGGCTTGGGGCCTGCTGGGCCACAGCTTTTGTATGTTACCCTGTTCTGTGAGGTCTGCTCTTTTCTCCAGGTGAGTGCAGTCTGGTTGCTGTCCTCTTTCCTGTTGCTCTCTCCAGGCTAGTTGCACCAGCTACATTTTCTAATTATATATGGTTTTAGGAGGAAACCTCTGTCTCTCCTCTCATGCTGTATTTTTTAATCCTCTCTCAGCAATAACCATTTATAGACTCCAAGTACACCTTCCTTGTCCTCCATGCACACACCACCGTATGGTTAGAAGGAGGAATTTGAAGTTCCTGAGACTCCCATCAAATATCCTTATCAGATCAACTACCTCTTGGAGGCACCCTTGCTGCCCAGTCGGTGGCCACTCTACATTGTAGAGGCCACCAAAGGGGATATTACAGTGGGCAATGGGCTCCAGATGGCAGATGCAACAGCCAAGTGGGGGCCTTATGGGAGCCTTTTCTGGCCATTCAGGTACCAGGTCTGCTACACCTGCCCCCACCTGCCCACACACTAGAGAGGGGGACTGGGCCCATCAGGAGTTTGAGCCCCTGCCTTTAGGATGGCTCCAAAAAGGAAAGGTTCTTTTCTTCCCCAAAACCTCCACTGGCAGGTATTTAAATCCTTCTACGATGTTACCCATCTAGGGAAAAAATCTCCATGTCACTATAACATCCCAGGTGTTAACAGGGAGGGACTTGTCTGAGGTCATTGAAAGTGTCCAAAGCCTGCCCCACCTGTGCCACCAATAAGCCTCAAGGGGCACGAAAGCCCACCCTGATCCAGGCTGTCGAGTGAGCAGGGACACACCCAGGGAAGGACTGGCAACTAGATTTTACACAAGTGCCTCCCACTCAGCAGTTTAAGTTCTTATTGCTGTCCATAGACACCTTCGTGGGATGAATAGAGGCCTTCCCACTTGGACTGAGAAGTCCACTGAGGTAGCCAACAAGCTATTGCATGAAATTATTCCCAGGTTTGGGTTTCCACTCTCTGTTCGGTGACAGTAGCCCTGCCTTTTGTGGCCTCCATTGTTCAGAGTGTGTCTGAGTCTCTGGGGATTAAATACCACTTATTCATGACAACCCCAATCTTCCAGGAAGGTGTAACAGGACAAGTGATTCTTAGAATCAGCCACAGGGAAAATCACCGAGGAGACTGGGCTTAAGTGGACAGAGATGGTCCCAGTCACCATCCTAAGAACTAGGGTGGTGCTTAAGGCATCCTTGGAGTTAAGCCTGTTTGAGGCACTGCATGAGCCTCCATTCATTTGATCAGAAATTCTCCTTGACTCAGACACCTTAGCTGTACATTCATATGCAAGCCCATTAAGCCAATTCCAACAGGCCCTGAAAGAGTATGCTTTGTCACAGGCACCCCCCTATAAACCCAAGACCCCTTGTATCCACCAAGAACACAGTCCTAATAAAAGTATGGAAGGGTGGCTCTTCAGCCTCCCAGTTACTACCAACCTGGAAGGGACATTATCCAGTGCTCTTATCTTCTCCTACTGACATTAAAGTGCACAGGATCACTAGCTGGATTCATCACTCACAAATCAAGCTGTGTATCTCATCTGAGGCCAAGGAAGACAGTCTATATGTGTAAACTGGTGGAAGACTTAAGGCTTCTCTTCAGAAGAAACCAGTAATTGATAAACATGTTTGCTTCACCCCTTTACTCACCACTGAATCCACACATTACTATGAGTCTACTTTTCCTCCTCCTTTCTGTAAATGTTACCAACTCTTCACCAGTCATCACACCCAAGCAAGAGCTGTGGACCCAGAATTCTCTAATCCAAATAACCCAAGCTCTTGCAACAGTGGGGATTAACCATTGTTGGGTTTGCCACAGACATCCTCAGGAGGACAGGGCATCGTTACCCTCCGCATATTTCAAGTCTCAGCTGTCAAATAACTCCTGGTATGGTAATCTAGTTTTCCCCCTTTTACCCCCTACCATGGCCACTCCCTTTACTCTTATAAACCCTACAAATGGCCCCACTGCCTGCTTATATACTGCTACCCCAAAACACAAACCCTTCAACAGCCAGGGTACCACAGGGTTTGGAAGTTGTACCAGAGAACCATTTATGCTGCACAATCTGTGGAGGTTATATTTTAGTTCCTGGTGGCCTGCAATCTTTACATCTTGCATTAATCCCAAACCCTCCGGGGATAATCTTTCTGCTACCATATGTGCCCCTAAAGGTATGGCCTTCTTATGTGGGTTTGCAGCAACTTCCTGTGGCATCCAGTCAATTTGTGCCAATGCCACACATACTGTAGCCACTCAGTGCCTTAGCCCTTATCTCACATATGGAATGTGCTCTCTGGGACACATGACGCCTAATCTCAAAGTCTGTAATGAAACAGCTAGCCCTTCCCATGGCCACTGGGGCCTCCTGGGTGTTTCTACTTGGGGAAGAAAAGATTTTAGTACTATTGTCCCATGGACGGGATATGTTGAACATGAAATTATTCTGTCCAATCTTACAGCAGAATTAGAAGAACTGGCTAATGAGGCAGGGGGAACCCTTCAAGAAATCTCATGAACCCTAGATTCATTGGTTAATGTAGTCATGGACAAACGAATTGCCTTGGACTACATATTGGTCTCTGAAGGAGGGGTGTGTGCAGTTCTTAATACTACCTGTTGCACCTACATTAATAACTCAGCAAAAGTAGAAACCAGGACCACTGAAATTCTTAACCATGCACATGGCTAAAATAACAGAAACACCCAGCCATTCCCAGGACTACAGGCCTATCAGCCTCCTCATCCTGGGGAGCATGACATGGTCTCTCCTCTCCCCATTAGTAACACCGCTCATTATTGTCATGAGTCTGCTTCTTGTTGGCCCATGTATCTTCAACTTATTAACATAAGTCATATCTTCCAGACTCCAGTCCATCCACCTCCAGACGGTCCTATAGGAAAGATATCAGCCAATCCACTCTGTCAGTGTGCCACAATATGCGGGATCCCTGGACTGACCAGAACCTCCCTGTGGACAACACCTCCCAGACCACAGGCCCTCTGGGGCTTATACCACCAGGGCCCCCCAGACAGACACCCGACATGCTGGGCCCACCGTGAAATCCCCAGCTCTGGCTGACAGATAGCAGGAGTCAGAAGCCAGTCCCCGAACACCACCCCTTATCATCAGGAAGCAACCAGAGCCCTCATCACCAATGCCCAAAGAATGGGGTCCCAACTGCCTGAGGGGTGGGATGTTAGGGATGTTACGCAGGGAGACATGGGCATCCCAGGAAGGGGAAAACAAAGTTCAAAGACAAAAATGCCCAAACTCTGCCCAAATTGGGGCCCACATGAAGACCAGAAAGGCTTTGCAGGGAGAGAACCTCCTTGGGGATGAGGACAGGCCTAACTGGTTGCTACCAGATCCCAGGTGGGCACAGTCGGACTAAGGACTGCCCAGAGCACCACTCACCATGGGCAAGGACACGCTCACTGAGCAGGGGGCTGTATCGGTGGGCCTGTCATCCAATGACCCCACCTTCCCAGTCCAAGAGGCACATTCCAGCCAGGATTCAATACAAAGGGCCCCCACCTAATAGATGGGTCCTTAGTCTGTCTTTTCTCTGGCCCACTGGTCCCTTGGAGTGCGTTCAAGTAAAATTTTCCTTGTGCTTAGCTATTGTCTGTCTGCCTTTCAGTCTTTTGTGGGGACAAGAACCAAGGAGGACTCAGCCCAGTAATGATTCTAATTCTGTGACTCAAAGAAAAAAGAAATGAATTTGAAAAGATATTTTAAATAGTGTATGTTTCCCAGTAATTCCACTTCTGTATGATTCTATGTTTATCCAGCATCATGAACAATATACAAGATATGGAAGCCACCTATCTGTCCATGGATAGATTAATAGATAAAGAATATGTTTTACAAAAATACAGTGGAATATTACTCAGCCATAAAATAAAATGAAACTGACAATGTAGGGGGACTTAGAAGGTATTATGCTGAGTGAAATGAGTCATGGAAAGAAAGCACAATACCATATGATTTCACTTATGTGTGGAATTTAAAAACAAAATGGAAAAAAAGCACTAGACGCATAGACATTAAGAATTGACTGATGGTTACCTTTGGGAGTGGCTGGGTATTTAGGTTATTTAAATTTTTCTTTTCTATATATAATAAATTCATTTTAAACTCCATTTTTAGCTCAAAGCACTGAAGAATGAAATTTATTTTCTGAAATTGACATTTCTTATTTCACTTATAATTTTATATGAACTGGTTTTTTCTCATTGTATTATCTCAATATTTCCTGGATAACTTGAATCCTGAGCAAGTACCAAAGTGCTTAGGAATTAGTGCGGGAGTTTGTTGTAGTTTAGGGAAAACACTGATCCTCTGAAGATGATAAAATATTTACAAAATATCTTAAGCTATAATTTTAATAGAGCTATATATTATGGCATCAGTTAGCTAACATAAATCCCAGAGTCGACACAGATTAATAATTAAGCCAATAATTAACACCATTGTTTCCAAAGATATCAGACAGTATCCTGTACTACGGAAACTATGTCCTCTGAATGGGTCATTCAGCGTGGAAACGCTAATAAAATAACTGCGAACAGCCCTCATCCAAAGGAGTTAAGGTGCACCTTTTCAAGAAAAAGAAGGATGTTCCTCAGTCAAGTAAGTAACTTATTTAATTCTCATTTCTGAGAATTTTCACTTTCCACATATTTTGCAAAGCAGTTTTTTCTCCATATACTTACTATTAATTTTGGATTGAATTTTTAAAGTTTCTGTCTACACATAAGTCTATAACTAAGTAGCATATTATTTATAGATTTATTTTACATTTCATTAAATAAATTTTGATAATAAAGATGATGTTATCTCCATATTTGATGTCTAAAGTATTCTTTTGAGGCATTATTGGTATTATAAATACTTGATGAATCATAACTATATATAATTTAAAATAATCCTCATCAAATATCATCAGTGAAATCTATTAATTAAAAGAGGTAGTTAAACTTTGTTTTTTGAAAGATAAATGGAAAGGGTAATATAAAACACAAAATGCATATTTTATACATTAATCACTCAGATATCAGGAGAGAGATTTTGGAGAAAGCAGTCTAATATGTACAACATAGAAAAGCAGTTATTTCATAGATGTTTGGATCTCAGTGACATGTGTATAAACCTGAAATGTATCTTTATTAATTTCCTGAATAATAATTTCTTAATATTATTTTCCTTATAGTTTTCTTTACCTGTGTATTTCTAAGACTATAAATAATAGGATTCAAGAATGGAGGAACTATTGTATAGAATACAGTAAGAATCACTCCCTGGAGAATGTCAGAGGCCCCTGAAGGCCTTAGGTACACAAAGCTGGCAGAGCTGAGGAAGACAGACACCACCAGGATGTGAGGGACACAGGTGGAGAAGGCCTTGCCTCTCTCCCTGGTTGGAAACTTCATCACAGTGGAAAATATGTAAATATAAGATATGGTGATAAAAATAAATGAGCCGCCAGCGACCAAAATGGCAGAAACAATAAGTAAGAGGAAATTGTTGAAGGTGTCAGAGCAGGAGAGGCTCAGCAGAGAGGGGACATCACAGAAGAACTGGTGGACCACGTTGGACTGACAGAAGGACAGCCGGAACGTGTTCCCTGTGTGCACACCTGCATAGATGAGGCCACTGAGCAGGGAGACCAGTGTTGTCCAGACACAGAATTGGTGGTTCATGATGACGGGGTAGTGGAGGGACTGGCAGATGGCCACATAGCGGTCACGGGCCATGATGGTGAGGAACAGAAGCTCCACATACACACAATAAATAACCAGGAAGACTTGAGCTGCACAGCCAGTCACTGAAATGGCCCTGTTGTCAGTGAGGGAGTTGACACAGGCTTTGGGGACAGTGACAGAAACGTAGCACATGTCTAAGATGGACAGGTTCCTGAGGAAGAAGTACATGGGCTTACGAAGGCTCTGGTCAAGTGTGGTGGCAGAGATGATGAGGAGATTCCCTAACAAGGTGGCCAAGTACATCAGAAGGAATAACACGGAGAGCAGGAGCCTCAGGTGCCGCTCATCAGCAAAGCCCGTGAGGGAAAACTCAGCCACCATGGTGGAATTGGCCATTTTCCAGAACTTCTGATTGACCTATAAAACAAAAGGAAGTAGCCATGAAACACACGATTCCTTAAAAACATTAGGACATCACCTTAAATATTTTCCTAGAAAGGGTTTTTCTTCTAATTCACAAAATTGTCCCCTGAGTGTAAGAAAGGTCCATCATTAATCTTGTTCTCCTCAGCTTATCACCACTACTGAGTGGTTAACCTGGAACGTGGCAAGGACAGGACTGCTGAGTCCCCCTGTCGGGTTGTGACGTGCAGTGCTCTTACGGTGCTCAGCAATATCCAGCCCATGAGGCTTAGCATTTTACTGAGGTTTTAATTAATTCATATATATAAAGTCTTCAAACAGATTAAATTTTCAATGACTTTTGTTGAACTACAGTTGATACAGAATATTCTTCTGGTTTCATCTATGCAACATAGTGATTTGACAACTATCTACATTATTAAATACCCCAATAAATGTCCTTAAATGTTTTATTAAATCCTGGACATCATGTGCAGCCTGGATATTGATTGATACACAGTTAAGGTTTAACTCATTGTTTTTTAAAATACGATCTGTATTCCCTCAAGAGTCCATAATTGCTTCAAAATGACCTGCAAAAGTGAGCACAAAATTGCTCTACTTTCCCTGCTCTTAAACTCAATTTTAATGATACTATGACGTCCATATGTGGGATCAGCACATTTGTCTTTCATATCTCATTTTGAAGTATTATTTTTCTAGAAATTCATTTAATATTTTAAAAGAATCAGTCAGCAAAACTTCAAAAAAAAATTGTCTTCACTACAGTTGTTTCAAGAAGTACATTTTGATCTGAATTTAACCTCAGTAAAGTGGAATTATATGTGGTTATTTGAGAAAATAAAGTCAAATTTTACTATGGTACAAATTTTAAATGGTTTGTCTACATTCTTATACAACCTAGAGTTAATATTTTTAAATTTCATATGGTTGTAATAAAATTAGCCATTTTTCCATTTTTATATTATGTATGTAATTTTTAGTTTAGGAATCCTATTTCATATACAATTATGTTGCTATCTAAGTTTATAATTAATTTTGACACTGATCACAAAAAGAAAATAAGTTGCCAAATAACAATAATATGAAACTTAAATACTCTAAGCATAAACTCCTTATGCTTATCTGTTCTTCTCGTCAACAAATCACACTGTATTCATTCTTTACATCCTCTATGATTTAATTTCCTCTGTTCTGTGAAACCACCATTACTACTATTTTCATATCACTATTTCGAGAATTAGTGGTCCGAACAATAATATGACACAGATGCTATAGTGAGTGACCTTCCTAGTACAGAAATACTTAAATATCCCCATATGAAAAATTAACTAATAAAGATTTGGCCTTTTCTTACAGATAGCTTATATTTCATTCTCTATAAACTGATTTGACCTTTGCCTATTGATGCTCTTCGTTATTTCTTTTTCCCATTTATATCATGTATATTTATTGAAATGTATTACTTATAGTTATTATTCACTTTGAAACTACAAAATTGCCATTTTCTGAAACAGCTTTTAACAAATTACAGGCCTGTGATTAATCTATCATGTTATTTACTCTGTCCTGCCAATTATTTCCCCTTTTCAGCATCTTTGACCATTAACCATGGTAATTGTTTTTCTCATTAGTTTTTTATAGCTTGTCTGGAAATGCATGTGTTCACCAAATTTGTGGTATGTGTAGCCATCCCCAGTTGTACATACATCATATTTAACCACAATCTGAAATTCAAGTTTTGAAATTTTACACACAATCTTATAGATTACCCATTTCCCCTTAGCTCCCATATGACACAAAAGCTCTCACCTCACTGACACTTTCAATTCAAAACACACGTAGAAATTATTGTACATTTATTTCCAAGTACATATATCATAGTTAATTTTAAAATTCTTAAGTTAATTCAGTGGCTACTAAATTATTCTCGATGCTGTTTTCAATTATTTACAGATAACTAACTCTAAAAGGGATTACACTATTTCTCAACCACCTTAATATAATACATTCTATATAGATCTAAATAATAAAACTTTTGTAAATATGTGCTAAGATCAAGCTAAGGTCTTAATCTATCAACATTTTATTATTTTCACTGGCCAGCCACAGCCATTTAAAAACTATTCTTAGAATTGTGGTTTTAGTGAAAGAAGGAAAATGTAATTTTTTTTCGTGCGTGATTCCAGTAAGGTTAAAATGTAATACTTAAAACCACAAATAAATATTTACATATTCAGATATAACATCTCCCAAGAAAAATAGCAGAAAATTTCTGAGTTTTCCTTTTTCCAAAATATTAGATTAAAGTCAAGAGGTCCACTTAAAAGCATTGATGCAGAGACATTTTTTTTTACTTATCCAGTTATTTGTTTCTCTCAAACAGTAGTAAATTGTCCACTAGTATTAATTAATTGAAATAATTTGATGCACTATTTCATTTATGTGAGAAAATTATGATATGGGACTATCTTTCTTCATTGACTGCTTTTCATGCATAACTATCAGATGGAAACTTTAGATTATAGAGCCCGAAGCAGAAGTCCCATGTTAGAATGAACTGTGAAAAGAAAAAATGTGTAAACAATGACATTAGTGCAGACATTAATCATTTTAACAAATAAAAACATTTAATTTAATTGCAAAACTGTTGTTTTTATATAAACATTTCCTTACGTATTTTTAAAGAAATAAACCATAAATATCTTAGACTGTGTCTGAACTAATACCCCTGCTATATAAACTATGCAAATCATTGGACTGAAATTTGCACATGCAAAATATGTGGTGGATTAATATATCAAAAAAAAAAGAAACGATTAAGGAGAAATGAAAGATAAGTACCTAGAAAAATATATCAGAGTATCTCCATATTCCAGAAATATTAATAAAGACTATTTAAAGTGCTTTCCTATTTGAGAACTCTGAAAGGGTTGAAGATTTATACTTTGTATAGTGTGTTGTTTATTTTTAAATAATTAAATGCACAACAGTTATCTTCAAAATTAGAAATATTATTGCATTTGAGAGCTTAGAGATTGTACTTAATTTCTGAGTTTTCTGAAACATTGAGAAATATTGAAGTAAACAATTATATTTTGAAATTTTAAATGTGTTGAATATTGTACCTTCAAATTTCCATACATTTCAAAATCTATATAAGTGTTTATGTGTGTGTGGGTGGGTTGGTGACACACACTCAGATAAGATAATATGAGTTATTGATGTTATTTCAATGAATTTCCTCAACCTCAATATCAAAAGAGTTGGTAATCTACAATACAGATAAAACTACGTGCAATAAGTATGATTCACCTTAAAACTAATCATGTCATATTCCCAATCGACATCAAAGAGACAATGCATCCTCCACTGTGAGTAAATTTATCTAAATTTCCTGTGAATCATGTGTTAAGCACATGCATATAAATAAATAAATGTAAAGATTATTTTGTAAAGCTCTGGATAAATTGGATGAGTGGTGATGGTCAATTTTTTTAAGTAGCTGACAACATGATATTGGAGGGTAGTAGTAACATTTAATGTTCCTAGATTCTCTGATGAATTTGCCTTAAGTAACAGATGGTAATTTTTCACTATGGTTATTTTATGGGTACCATATATATAATTAAAATGTACTTGATAGCCCTTTATGCCCCCAGCTGAGTCAGATGGTCAAGCTACTAATTATACAATTATCCATGACCTAGTGTTTAAATTTGACCAGAGTATTCAGGTTATGTGTAGAATAATTCAAACTTTTAAATTAGAGTCCATGTGCTCTCTTCAATAGTAATCTATTAGAGATGAATGTATCAGGACAACTTAAGCTGAAGTTAGTCACACAGGCACTATGAATTCTTTGGATGAAATAATGAAAGTCCAATGTAAAGAACTTAATTTGAGTTTTTCACTGGCAGACAAAAATAGTTTATAAAAGACAAAGATGGCAATTTGAGGAGTTAAAAGCTGTATTTCATTTATTTAGCTCATTCAATCTCTGTCATATACTTGAATATCACTTACCTTTCAGCTGAAATAAGAACTAATGAACTTACTGATTTTTTAAAAACATATTTAACTATAACAGAAATGGTAAAAAGAGCAGACTCTGAACAAAATCCTGAAAAAAATCTCATTTGCTGAAAAAGTCATTACATTAGGGTTGATAAAAGTGAAACTAACCCTGAAGAACAATTTCTGAAGTGTTAAAGTTTTTAATACAATATTATTTTTTAATTTAGTTGTATAGATATGAATATAGTCCAATTGTTCTATATTTTTTAACATCTTAATATTGATGCTTTACATAATCTCCTCTGGAACTTACTTACTCAGAGCTATGAGTATTTTCCAAGTATATGGTAAATAAATTCTGAAAATATGGATTTTGAATCAATAGTGACAGCATAAAGAATTATCAGTCCTGCTTATTCTTATATTTCACATGAGTCCATCACACATGTCTGCTGTAGTTATAGAAAGTAACACAAAGGTTATAAAAAGCTGATGCAATTCCCTGTGCTTGCTATTTAATTGAAAGAATTAATTTTTCATTACTAGGTTGGCTTATTCCTTTAATGAGATTATTGATCATCATACAGACTAAAATATCTTGGTCCACTGCATTGATACACTAGCAGATTCAAATCCATCTGCATTTCTAAAACCAAAATGAAATTCCAACGTGAAGAAAATGATCACAGGAAAATCAGATTACAAGGGAAGGAAGGAAGGTGGGAAGATATTTTAATAGTAACCACAACCTACTTACCCCTGAATAGAGTATGCCTCTAATCCCAGAGGAATAAAAATTTATTTTCATTTTAAATCAGTCTTAAAGATGACTTGACCAAATTTTCCTATGCAGAAAGGACTTGAGAACTTCTTAGATGAAGAAAGCCTGATTTGGGGTTGTGGAAGAGGCTGATCATGATGTACTTTATCTAAAAATGCAGACAACTTTAAAGTTCCCTGATGCTATAAAGCTATGGAGAGCATAAATCTACCAATCCATGACAGTCCATTCCCCAAGGGTGATTCCCAGCAGGTAATGATCTCCACAGCGCAGGTCAGTGGGGCCAATTGCAGCAGGCCATGTACAAGAAACTCAGAGATAGTATTATGTATTCCAAGGGGCACACATGACTTGTATGCCTTGACATGGATGAGTGACATGACCTCAATGATTGTATCTGTAAAATACAGTTAACTCATTTCAGTGCCATTCAGCTTTTAGAGAAATTAAGAGGACTCGGGCAAGGGTCCAGCTGAGCTAGAGAGAGAGCTGAGCAGCTAGGTGTTAAGAAGTCCTTTAAAGCTACAAGCCAACAAGGAAAGTGTGAGGCAAGCCTTTGTCACTCACTGTGACTGGACATTTCCCTGCCTGGGGTGGCCCCCTGGTCAGGGTACAATGTATTAGCACAGATGTGCAGCACATACTAGGACTGCGAGCTGGAAAAAAAGTCTCTTGCAGTATAATGGGCCTGTGGCCAGTGGGTGTAAAAGAAGAGAGGGCTGTGATTAGAAAATACTGAGCCCTGAGTCACAGTTCAAATAGCTGTCTTGAAGACGTTGTCCCCTATTTCCCATAAGGAGGACTCAGCAAAGGTCCCTGAGGAAGCCTCCTCTGAAAATGCCAGGTAAAGGGATCTATGCAGGAAAGCGTTCGGCCAAAATGTGGAAATTTATGGAAGAGCATGGCCAGCCCAGCAGGCCTGAGTCACTCCCACAAGCCCTTTCCTGGAAGGCAGTGTCTCTTTGTGCCATGCTGCTGTGAGGGCCGCAGCTTATCCCAGGGAGGCCTGCCAGGTGGAGCCTCTTAATTGTCTATGGCTGGCTTGGCAGATCACACGTAGGCGTTCAAGCAGCAGCCTGACTTTTCAAAACTACAGACAGTCATCCATTTGAAACACAAAATTCTCAATCATAATATAAGTTGGTCACAGGGATGCAAGTGTGACATGGAGAACATAGTCAATGGTTCTCTAACATCTTCTGTGCTGACAGTCACTGCACTATGGGGTGAGGATACAATAATGTAACTATTAATCATTGTGATGTATACTTGAAACCAGTATAATATTGTATATCAGTTATACTTAAATAAAATGTAGTAAAATATATTCACAAGGAAAGTAGGTTACATATTATAGCCCAGTATGACCTAGAGATAAATGGTGTAACTCCTTGGGGACGTTTTGCCAAGGCTTACAAAATGGAATTAAGCAATTTGTTTTTTTATGATCTCAGTCTTAAATTTTCTTAACCATTTTTTTTTGAGAGGGCATCAATCGTATTTATTGATCAAATGGTTGTTAACAACAATAAATTTCTGTATAGGGGACTCAATACACAATCATTAATCAACCCCAAGCCTAAGTCTCAACAGTCTCCAGTCTTCTGAAGCATAACGAACAAGTTCTTACATGATGAACAGGTTCTTACATAGTGAATAAGTTTTTACATGGTGAACAGTGCAAGACAGTCATATCACCGAAACTTTCGGTTTTGATCACACATCATGAACTATAAACAATCAAGTCAGATATGATTATTCGTTTAATTTTTATACTTGATTTATATGTGAATCCCACATTTCTCCCTTATTATTATTATTTTTTTTTTTTAATAAAATGCTGAAGTGGTAGATAGATGCAAGACAAAGGTAGAAAACATAATTTAGTGCTGTAAGAGGGCAAATGTAGATGATCAGATCTGTGCCTATAGACTAAGTATTAATCCAAGCTAGACAAGGGCAACAAAACATCCACGGATGCAGAAGATTTCTCTCAAAACAGGGGGGTGAAGTTCTAAGCCTCACCTCTGTTGATCCCCAATTTCTCACCTGATGGCCCCGCTGTGACTGTGCCTGTCTTAGGTTGTTCCTCCCTTGAGGAATCTTACCCGTCTCTGGCTAACCAGTCGTCTTCTGGGGCCATAAAGGGAAATGTAAAGTTGGTAAGTGAGAGAGAAGCAATATTCTTTGAAAAGGTTAGATTTTACTTCTTTGCAGATTTATGCCCTGTGGCTTCTATGCCCAGCATTTGTCTTGAAGTATCTTTACCACTTGGAAGAATTATGATACTCGGAAATTTTTGATATGAGGCACGAATTCTACTAAAGTGTTGTAATTAGGAAGGAAGAAGAAAAGCTATAGAACTAGCAGATGGAAGAAAACATGGGAAGATTGATTATTTCTTTAACATATCTTCTTGTAGAGTAACATCAGCATGTATAGGTTTTAAACTACTAATTAAATTGTGAACACACATTAACAGAATAGGAATACAGCTACATAACAAAAGCAGACCTACAATTACCATCCATATCCAGTGAAACCAAGAAAACCAGTTAGGTACCCTAGGCATTTGTGAAACCTTATCAATGATATGATGGGTATTGTCTAACTGAATTTGAATAGTTTGAGAAAAATCAGACTAATTAAAACAACATATTCCTGGGAACTGTTCATATCCCATATGTTCTTTTAACAGTAGATAGTCCATAGATGCAAGATTTTGGAGCACTGCAACTTGCACTTCTCCTAATTCTTGGTTGAGTTCTGACAGTATAGATCCAGTCAAATTTGTAGTTTTACTGTATGCACAGGCCAGCATTCCAATGGCAAGTCCAGGAACCTGTGGGATGAATGCAGCTACAACTGCAACAGCGCCAGAATCTTTGTTGAAGTTTTTTGATGATCATCTTCTGGAATGACTCTTCCAGAGGATGTTGATGTTGGAAGTTCTTCTTCATATCATAACTTAATTCATTTTCTGGGTAGCCAAATTAGGCTTTGATCCTCTGTATAAACACAAACAAACCCTTTGGCCACACTTTGATATGACCTTTATACCATTGTGAAGAACCTATTGGAGACCACCACACAGAAACTGCTCTTTTTTTTAAGAGAAAGGAATATTATCAGGAAAAAGTACTTCCATAGCTGATCATCTGACACCCTTTAAAATATCAAAATTAGGAATAGGTAAAGCATGCCTTAATCGTTGATTTGCAGTTAGTTTTATCCTATCAGGGAGTAATCCCTCTTTTCTTTCATTTTTTTTTTATCATTAATCTACAATTATATGAAGAATATTATGTTTAGTAGCCTCTCCCCTATACCAAGTCCCCCCTCACAAACCCCATTACAGTCACTGTCCATCAGCATAGCAAAATGTTGTAGAATGACTACTTATCTTCTCCGTGTTGCACAGCCCTCCCCTTTCTCCCATCCCCACATTAAGCATGCTAATCATAATACCCACTTTCTTCTGCCCCCCCCTTATCCCTCCCTACCCACCCATCCTCCCCAGTCCCTTTCCCTTTGGTACCTGTTAGACCATTCTTGAGTTCTGTGATTCTGCTGCTGTTTTGTTCCTTCAGTTTTTCCTTTGTTCTTATACTCCACATATGAGTGAAATCATTTGGTATTTCTCTTTCTCCACTTGACTTATTTCACAGACCATAATACCCTCTAGCTCCATCCATGCTGTTGCAAATAGTAGGATTTGTTTTCTTCTTATGGCTGAATAATACTCCATTGTGTATATGTACCACCTATTCTTCATCCATTCATCTACTGATGGACACTTAGGTTGATTACAATTCTTGGCTATTGTAAATAGTGCTGCTATAAACATAGGAGTGCATCTGTTTTTTTCAAACTGCAGTGCTGCATTCTTAGGGTAAATTCCTAGGAGTGGAATTCTTGGGTCAAATGGTATTTCTATTTTGAGCATTTTGAGGAACCTCCATACTGCTTTCCTCAATGGTTGAACTAATTTACATTCCCACCAGCAGTGTAGGAGGGTTCCCCTTTCTCCAGAACCTCGCAAACTTTTGTTGTTGTTTGTCTTGTGGATGGTAGCCATCCTTACTGGTGTGAGGTGATATCTCATTGTGGTTTTAATTTGCATTTCTCTGATAATTAGCGATGCGGAGCATCTTTTCATGTGTCTGTTGGCCATCTGAATTTCTTTTTTGGAGAACTGTCTGTTCAGTTCCTCTGCCCATTTTTAATTGGATTATTTGTTTTTTGTTTGTTCAGGTGGGTTAGCTCTTTATATATTTTGGATTTCAAGCCTTTATCAGATCTGTCATTTACAAATATATTCGCCCATACTGTAGGGTACCTTTTTGTTCTATTGATGGTGTCTTTTGCTGTACAGAAGCTTTTCAGCTTAATATAGTCCCACTTGTTCAATTTTGCTTTTGCTTTCCTTGCCCAGGGAGATATGTTCAAGAAGAGGTCACTCATGTATATATCTAAGAGATTTTTGCCTATATTTTTTTCTAAGAATTTTATAGTTTCATGACTTACATTCAGATCTATGATCCATTTCGAATTTACTTTTGTGTATAGGGTTATACAATGGTCCAGTTTCATCCTCTTACATGTAGCTGTCCAGTTTTGCCAGCACCATCTATTGAAGACACTTTCATTTCCCCATTGTATGTCCATGGTTCCTTTATCAAACATTAATTGACCATATATGTTTGGGTTAATGTCTGGAGTCTCTAATCTGTTCCACTGGTATGTGGCTCTGTTCTTGTGCCAGTACCAAATTGTCTTGATTACTATGGCTTTGTAGTAGAGCTTGAGTTGGGGAGTGAGATCCCCCCCAACTTTATTCTTCTTTCTCAGGATTGCTTTGGTATTCGGGGTCTTTGGTGTTTCCATATGAATTTTTGAACTATTTGTTCCAGTTCGTTGAAGAATGTTGCTGGTAATTTGATAGGGATTGCATCAAATCTGTATATTGCTTTGGGCTGGATGGCCATTTTGATGATATTAATTCTTCCTAGCTAAGAACATGGGATGAGTTTCCATTTGTTAGTGTCTTCTTTAATTTCTCTTAAGAGTGTCTTGTGGTTTTCAGGGTATAGGTCTTTCACTTCCTTGGTTAGGTTTATTCCTAGGTATTTTATTCTTTTTCATGCAATTGTGAATGGAGTTCTTTTACTGATTTCTCCTCCTATTGCTTCATTGTTAGTGTATAGGATAGCCACAGATTTCTGTGTGTTAATTTTGTATCCTGCAACTTTGCTCTATTCCGATATCAGTATTAGTAGTTTTGGAGTGGAGTCTTTAGGGATTTTTATGAACAATATCATGTCATCTACAAATAGTGACATTTTAACTTCTTCTTTGCCAATCTGGATTCCTTGTATTTCTTTGTTTTGTCTAATTTCCATGCCTAAGACCTCCAGTACTATGTTAAATAACAGTGGGAAGAGTGGGCAACCCTGTCTTGTTCCCGATCTCAGAGGAAAAGCTTTCAGCTTCTCTCTGTTCAGTATGATGTTGGCTGTGGGTTTATCATATATGGTCTTTATTATGTTGAGGTACTTGCCCTCTATACCCATTTTGCTGAGAGTTTTTATCATGAATTGGTGTTGAATTTTGTCGTATGCTTTTTCAGCATCTATGGAGATGATCATGTTGTTTTTGTCTTTCTTTTTGTTGATGTGGTGGATGATGTTGATGGATTTTCGAATGTTGTACCATCCTTGCATCCCTGGGATGAATCCCACTTGGTCATGGTGTATGATCCTTTTGATATATTTTTGAATTCGGTTTGCTAATATTTTTTGAGTATTTTTCAATCTACATTCATCAGGGATATTGGTCTGTAATTTTCTTTTTTGTTGGGGTGTTTCCCTGGTTTTGGTGTTAGGGTGAAGTTGGCGTCATAGAATGAGTTTGGGAGTACTCCCCCCTCTGCTATTTTTTGAAAACTTTAAGGAGAAAAGGTATTATGTCTTCTCTGTATGTCTGATAAAATTCTGAGGTAAATCCGTCTGGCCCAGGGGTTTTGTTCTTGTGTAGTTTTTTTTATTACCGTTTCAATTTCTTTGCTCATAATTGGTTTGTTTAACTTTTATGGTTCTTCCTTGGTCAGTCTTGGCAGGTTGTCTTTTTCTAGGAAGTTGTCCATTTCTTCTAGGTTTTCCAGCTTGTTAGCATATAGGTTTTCAAAGCAGTCTTTAATAATTCTTTGTATTTCTGTGGGGTCTGTCGTGATTTTTCCATTCTCATTTCTGATTCTGTTGATGTGTGTTGATTCTCTTTTTCTCTTAATAAGTTTGGCTAGAGGCTTATCTATTTTGTTTATTTTCTCAAAGAACCAGCTCTTGGTTTCATTGATTTTTGCTATTGTTTTATTCTTCTCAATTTTGTTTATTTCTTCTCTGATCTTATTTATGTCCCTCCTTCTTCTGACTTTAGGCCTCATTTGTTCTTCTTTTTCAATTTTCGATAATTGTGATGTTAGACTATTCATTTGGGATTGTTCTTGCTTCTTCCAGTGTGCCTGGATTGCTATATACTTTCCTCTTAAGACTGCTTTCACTGCATCCCACAGAAGTTGGGGCTTTGTGTTATTGTTGTCTTTTGTTTCTATATATTCCTTGAACTTTTTTTTTTTTTTTTTTTTACTTTATTTTATTTTATTTTTTTTTATTGAAGGGTAGTTGACAACAGCATTGCATTACATTAGTTTCAGGTGTACAACACAGCGACTCAACATTTATATACATGATATTTCTAGGTACCAGGTATCACCATACCAAGTTGTTACAATATTTTGACTATATTCCTTATGCTATACATTACATCCCGGTTACTTATTTATTTTACATTTGGAAGTGTGTTTATATATACATATATATATATATATATATAGTGAGGGCATCTCTCATATTTATTGATCAAATAGTTGTTAACCACAACAAATCTCTGCATAGGGGGGTTAATACTCAATGCACAATCATTAATCCACCCCAAGCCCAATTTTCGTCAGTCTCCAATCTTCTGATGCATAACGAACAAATTCTTACATGGAGAACAAATTCTTACATAGTGAATAAGTTACATGGTGAACAGTGCAAGGGCAGTCATCACAGAAGCTTTCGGTTTTGTTAATGCATTATGAACTATACACAGTCAGTTCAAATATGAATATTCATTTGATTTTTAAACCTGATTTATATGTGGATACCACATTTCTCTATTATTATTATTTTTAATAAAATGCTGAAGTGGTAGGTAGATACGAGATAAAGGTAGAAAACAGAGTTTAGTGTTGTAAGAGAGCAAATGTAGATGATCAGGTGTGTGCCTGTAGACTATGTGTTGATCCGCGCTAGACGAGGGCAATAAACATCCATGTATGCAGAAGATTTCTCTCAGAACATGAGGGGGGAGGTTCTAAGCCTCACCTCTGCTGCTCCCCATTTTCTCACCAGATGGCCCCCTGTGACTGTGCCTGTCTTAGGTTGTTCCTCCCTTGAGGAATCTTACCCGTCTCTGGCTAACCAGTCATCTTCCGGGGCCATACAGGGAAATGTTAAGTTGGTAAGTGAGAGAGAAGCCTTATCGTTTGAAAAGGTTAGCTTTTTACTTCTTTGCATATTTATGCCCTGTGGCTTCTATGCCCAGCATTTATCTTGAGGTGTCTTTACCACTTGGAAGAATTATGATACTCGGTAAATTCGACATGTGGCACGAGTTCTATTTAAAGGTTGTGATTAGGTAGGAAGAAGAAAAGCTATAGAAGTAGCAGGCAGAAGAAAACCTGGGAAGATTGATTATTTCTTTGACATATCTTCTTGTAGAGTAACTTCAGCATGGATAGGTTTTAAACGACTAATTAAATTGTGCACACACATTAACTTAATAGGAATATAGTTACCTAACCAAAGCATACCTGTAATTACCAGCCATCTCCAGTGAAACCAAGAAAACCAGTTAGGCACCTTAGGCATTTGTGAAAACTTATCTATGATATGGTGGATATTGTCCGACTGAACTTAAACAGTCTGAGAGAATTCAGATAAACTAGAACACCCCATTCCTGGGGACTGTTCATATCCCATATGTTCTTTTAACGATAATTAGTCTGTGGTTGTAAGATTTTGGAGTGCTACAATTTGCACTTCTCCTAATTCTTGGTTGAGTTCCAACAGTATAGATCCAGTCCAATTTTTGTTTTACTGCATGCACAGGCCAGCTTAGATATCTCCTTCATCTTTCCTATGGCAAGTCCAGGAACTGGTGGGATGAGTGCATCTACACCTGTGACAGTGAGTGGATCTTTGTTGAAGTTTTTTTTTTTTTTTTTTTCTGATCATCTTCTGTCATGAGTCTTCCTGAGAGTGCTGATGTTGGAAGTTCTTTTTCATATCATATCTTAGTTCATTTTCGGGGTAGCCAAATTAGGCTTTGATCCTCTGTATAAACACAAACAGACCCTTTGCCTACACTTTTATATGCCCTTTATATCATTGTGTAGAACTCATTAGAGGGCACCACATAGGAACTGCATTTTTTTTTTTTAATCATTAATCTACACTTACATGACTAATACTTTGTTTACTAGGCTCTCCCCTATACCAGGCCCCCCCTATATACTCCTTTACAATCACTGTCCATCAGCATAGCAACCTGTTGTAGAATCACTACTTGTCTTCTCTGTGTTGTATAGCCCTCCCCTTTCTCCCACCCCGCTATGGATGCTAATCTTAATACCCCCCTACTTCTCCCCCCCTTATCCCTCCCTACCCACCCATCCTCCCCAGTCCCTTTCCCTTTGGTACCTGTTAGTCCATTCTTGAGTTCTGTGATTCTGCTGCTGTTTTGTTCCTTCAGATTTTCCTTTGTTCTTATATTCCACAGATGAGTGAAATCATTTGGTATTTCTCTTTCTCTGCTTGGCTTGTTTCACTGAGCAAAATACCCTCCAGCTCCATCCATGTTGCTGCAAACGGTTGGATTTGCCCTTTTCTTATGGCTGAGTAGTATTCCATTGTGTATATGTACCACTTCTTCTTTATCCATTCATCTATCGATGGACATTTAGGTTGCTTCCAATTCTTGGCTATTGTAAATAGTGCTGCGATAAACATAGGGGTACATTGGTCTTTCTCATACTTGATTGCTGCATTCTTAGGGTAAATTCCTAGGAGTGCAATTCCTGGGTCAAATGGTATATCTGTTTTGAGAATTTTGATGTACCTCCATACTGCTTTCCACAATGGTTGAACAAGTTTACATTCCCACCAGGAGTGTAGGAGGGTTCCCCTTTCTCCACAGCCTCGCCAACATTTGTTGTTGTTTGTCTTTTGGAAGGCAGCCATCCTTACTGGTGTGAGGTGATACCTCATTGTAGTTTTAATTTGCATTTCTCTGATAATTAGCGATGTGGAGCATCTTTTCATGTGTCTGTTGGCCATCTGTATTTCTTTTTTGGAGAACCGTCTGTTCAGTTCCTTTGCCCATTTTTTAATTGGGTTATTTGTTTTTTGTTTGTTGAGGCGTGTGAGCTCTTTATATATTCTGGACGTCAAGCCTTTATCGGATGTGTCATTTTCAAAGATATTCTCCCATACTGTAGGGTTCCTTTTTGTTCTATTGATGGTGTCTTTTGCTGTACAGAAGCTTTTCAGCTTAATATAGTCCCACTTGTTCATTTTTGCTGTTGTTTTCCTTGCCCGGGGAGATATGTTCAAGAAGAGGTCACTCATGTTTATGTCTAAGAGGTTTGTGCCTATGTTTTCTTCCAAGAGTTTAATGGTTTCATGACTTACATTCAGGTCTTTGATCCATTTTGAGTTTACTTTGGTATATGGGGTTAGACGATGGTCCAGTTTCATTCTCCTACATGTAGCTGTCCAGTTTTGCCAGCACCATCTGTTGAAGAGACTGTCATTTCGCCATTGTATGTCCATGGCTCCTTTATCAAATATTAATTGACCATATATGTCTGAGTTAATGTCTGGATTGTCTAGTCTCTTCCATTGGTCTGTGGCTCTGTTCTTGTGCCAGTACCAAATTGTCTTGATTAATATGGCTTTATAATAGAGCTTGAAGTTGGGGAGTGAGATCCCCCCTACTTTATTCTTCTTTCTCAGGATTGCTTTGGCTATTCGGGGTCTTTGGTGGTTCCATATGAATTTTTGAATTATTTGTTCCTGTTCATTGAAGAATGTTGCTGGTTGTTTCATAGGGATTGCATCAAATCTGTATATTGCTTTGGGCAGGATGGCCATTTTGACGATATTAATTCTTCCTAGCCATGAGCATGGGATGCGTTTCCATCTGTTAGTGTCCCCTTTAATTTCTTTTAAGAGTGACTTGTAGTTTTCAGAGTATAAGTCTTTCACTTCTTTGGTTAGGTTTATTCCTAGGTATTTTATTTTTTTTGATGCAATTGTGAATGGAGTTGTTTTCCTGATTTCTCTTTCTTTTGGTTCATTGTTGGTATATAGGAAAGCCACAGATTTCTGTGTGTTGATTTTGTATCCTGCAACTTTGCTGTATTCTGATATCAGTTCTAGTAGTTCTGGGGTGGAGTCTTTAGGGTTTTTTTATGTACTGTATCATGTCATCTGCAAATAGTGACAGTTTGACTTCTTCTTTGCCCATCTGGATTCCTTGTATTTTTTTGTTTTGTCTGATTGTCGTGGCTAGGACCTCTAGTACAATGTTAAATAACAGTGGGGAGAGTGGGCATCCCTGTCTAGTTCCCGATCTCTGCGGAAATGCGTTCAGCTTCTCGCTATTCAATATAATGTTGGCTGTGGGTTTTTCATAGATGGCCTTTATTATGTTGAGGTACTTGATCTGTATTCCCATTTTGCTGAGAGTTTTTATCATGAATGGATGTTGAACTTTGTCAAATGCTTTTTCAGCATCTATGGAGATGATCATGTGGTTTTTGTCTTTCTTTTTGTTGATGTGGTGGATGAAGTTGATGGACTTTTGAATGTTGTGCCATCCTTGCATCCCTGGGATGAATCCCACTTGGTCATGGTGTACGATGGTTTTGATGTATTTTTGAATTCGGTTTGCTAAAATTTTGTTGAGTATTTTTGCGTCTACGTTCATCAGGGATATTGGTCTGTAGTTTTCTTTTTTGGTGGTGTCTTTGCCTGGTTTTGGTATTAGGGTGATGTTAGCTTCATAGAATGAGTTTGGGAGTATCCCCTCCTCTTCTATTTCTTGGAAAACTCTAAGGAGAATGGGTATTATGTCTTCCCTGTATGTCTGATAAAATTCCCAGGTAAATCCATCTGGCCTGGGGGTTTTGTTCTTTGGTATTTTTTTGATTACCGCTTCAATTTCGTTGCTGGTAATTGGTCTGTTTAGATTTTCTGTTTCTTTTTGGGTCAGTCTTGGAAGGTTGTATTTTTCTAGGAAGTTGTCCATTTCTCCTAGGTTTCCCAGCTTGTTAGCATATAGGTTTTCATAGTAGTCTCTAATAATTCTTTGTATTTCTGCGTGATCTGTTGTGATTTTTCCTTTCTCATTTCTGATACTGTTGATTTGTGTTGACTCTCTTTTCCTCTTAATAAGTCTGGCTAGAGGCTTATCTATTTTGTTAATTTTCTCGAAGAACAAGCTCTTGGTTTCATTGATTTTTGCTATTGTTTTATTCTTCTCAATTTTATTTATTTCTTCTCTGATCTTTATTATGTCCCTCCTTCTGCTGACCTTAGGCCTCATTTGTTCTTCTTTTTCCAATTTTTATAGTTGTGACATTAGACCGTTCATTTGGGTTTGCTCTTCTTTTTTTAAATATGCGTGGAGTGCTATATACTTTCCTCTTAAGACTGCTTTTGCTGTGTCCCACAGAAGTTGGGGCTTAGTGTTGTTGTTGTCATTTGTTTCCATATATTGCTGGATCTCCATTTTGATTTGGTCATTGATCCATTGATTATTTAGGAGCGTGTTGTTTAGCCTCCATGTGTTTGTGAGCCTTTTTGCTTTCTTTGAACAGTTTATTTCTAGTTTAATGCCTTTGTGGTCTGAAAAGTTGGTTGGTAGGATTTCAATCTTTTGGAATTTACTGAAGCTCTTTTTGTGTCCTAGTATGTGGTCTATTCTGGAGAATGTTCCATGTGCACTTGAGAAGAACGTGTATCCTGTTGCGTTTGGATGTAGAGTTCTGTAGGTGTCTATTAGGTCCATCTGTTCTAGTGTGTTGTTCAGTGCCTCTGTGTCCTTACTTATTTTCTGTCTGGTGGATCTGTCCTTTGGAGTGAGTGGTGTGTTGAAGTCTCCTAGAATGAATGCATTTCATTCTATTTCCTCCTTTAGTTCTGTTAATATTTTTTTCAGGTATGTTGGTGCTCCTGTATTGGGTGCATATATATTTATAATGGTTATATCCTCTTGATGGACTGAGCCCTTTATCATTATGTAATGTCCTTCTTTGTCTTTTGTTACTTTCTTTATTTTGAAGTCTGTTTTGTCTGATACCAGAATTGCAACACCTGCTTTCTTCTCTCTGTTGTTTGCTTGAAATATCTTTTTCCATCCCTTGACTTTAAGTCTGTGCGCGTCTTTGGGTTTGAGGTGAGTCTCTTGTAAGCAGCATATGGATGGATCTTGCTTTTTTATCCATTCTATTACTCTGTGTCTTTTGATTGGTGCATTCAGTCCATTTACATTTAGGGTGATTTTTGAAAGGTATGAATTTATTGCCATTGCAGGCTTTAAGTTTGTGGTTACCAAAGGTTTAGGGTTAGCTTCTTTACTGTCTTACTGTCTAACTTAACTCGCTTGTTGAGCTATTATAAACACAATCTGATGATTCTTTATTTCTCTCCCTTCTTATTCCTCCTCCTCCCTTCTTCATATGTTGGGTGTTTTGTTGTGTGCTCTTTTTAGGAGTGCTCCCATCTAGAGCAGTCCCTGTAGGATGCCCTGTAGAGGTGGTTTGTGGGAGGCAAATTCCCTCAACTTTTGCTTGTCTGGGAATTGTTTAATCCCTCCTTCATATTTAAATGATATTCGTGCTGGATACAGTAGTCTTGGTTCGAGGCCCTTCTGTTTCATTGCATTAAGTATATCATGCCATTCTCTTCTGGCCTGTAGGGTTTCTGTTGAGAAGTCTGATGATAGCCTGATGGGTTTTCCTTTGTAGGTAACCTTTTTTTTCTCTCTGGCTGCTTGTAATACTTTGTCCTTGTCTTTGATCTTTGCCATTTTAATTATTATGTGTCTTGGTGTTGCCCTCCTTGGATCCCTTGTCATGGGAGTTCTGTGTACCTCTGTGGTCTGAGAGGCCATTTCTTCCCCTAGTTTGGGGAAATTTTCAGCAATTATTTCTTCAAAGACATTTTCTATCCCCTTTTCTCTCTCTACTTCTTCTGGAAAACCTATGATTCTTATATTATTCCTTTTAGATTGATCACTCAGCTCTCTTAAAATTCTTTCATTCCTGGAGATCCTTTTATCTCTCTCTGCATCAGCTTCTCTGCGTTCCTGTTCTCTGTTTTCTAGTCCATTAATGGTCTCTTGCATTCTGTTTTGAAGTCCTTCCAGAGCTTGTTTTATTTCTGAATTCTCCTTCCTTAGTTCTTGCATATTTCTCTGCAAGTCCATCAGCATGGTTATGACTTTTGTTTTGAATTCTTTTTCAGGTAGACTGGCTAAATCTATCTCCCCAGATTCCTTCTCAGGGGAAGATGTAGCAGATGCCGAAGCTGTCTGGGTTAGTCTTGTCTTGATCATATTTTTTTGCCTTTTAATGTTGACAGGTGCTATTGACTGTCAGCTGGGAGGGCCAAAATTTTCACTTGCTACTGGCCTTTCTTTACTTCGACAACTGCGACCCCTAGTGGCTTGTGTTGGGTAATTGCTTGTAGAGTGGGTCTTTGTGTCTTGCCTGGCCGGAAGGGAGAAATTTCCCTTTCTGTGGGCGGAATTTGTCTCAGGCTGCTTCTCTGCTTTCGCAGCTCCCGGTGGGGTAATGGATGGGGGGGCTGCTTGACTGTTTGCCTCCGTGAGGGGTCTCAGAGCTGTTGCCCAGGGGGTTAGTGCACCCGGTTTTCCCTGTAATTTCCAGCTGTTGTACTGTGACTTGGGTTGTTTCCGTCAAGCTTTTAAGTCCCTGTCCCTTTAAGACTTTCAAAAAGCCCCCGCTTTTCTTTGTCACAGGGGCATCAGCTTCAGCACCCGCTCAGAGGTCTTACTCCCTGTTCCCCAAGTATCCAGGGCCCCCTGGGCATGTACTGTTTCTGCGCTCTGGCCCGGATGGCTGGGGCTGGGTGTTCGGCAGTCCTGGGCTCCGTCTCCCTCCCGCTCTGCCTATTGTTCTCCCGCCGGGAGCTGGGGGGAGGGGCGCTCGGGTCCCGCCGGGCCTGGGCTTGTATCTTACCCCTTTCACCAGTCGCTGGGTTCTCGCTGGTGTAGCTGCAGTCTGGCCACTGTCCTGCATCTTCTGGTCTCTCTTTTAGGGCTAGTTGTGTTTGTTGTATTTTCAAAAGTATATATGTTTTTGGGAGGAGATTCCCACTGTCCTACTCACGCCGCCATGTTGGTTCCGCCTCATATTCCTTGATCTTTATTTTAATTTGTTCGTTGATCCATTGATTATTTAGGAGTATGTTGTTAAGCCTCCATGTGTTTGTGAGCCTTTTTGTTTTCTTTGTAGAATTTATTTGTAGTTTTTTACCTTTGTGGTCTGAAAAGTTGGTTGGTAGAATTTCAGTGTTTTGGAATTTACTTAAGCTCTTTTTGTGAGCTAGTATGTGGTCTATTCTGGAGAATATTTCATGTGAACTTGAGAATAATATATATCCTGTTGCTTTTGGATGTAGGGTTCTATAGATGTCAATTAGGTCCATCTGTTCTAGTGTGTTGTTCAGTGCCACCGTGTCCTTACTTATTTTCTGCCCAGTGGATCTATCCTTTGGGGTGAGTGGCGTGTTGAAATCTCCTAAAATGAATGCATTGCATTCTATTTCCCCCTTTATTTCTGTTAGTATTTGTTTCACATATGCTGGTGCTCCTGTGTTGGGTGCATATATATTTAGAATGGTTATATCCTCTTGTTGGACTGAGCCCTTTATCATTATGTAATGTCCTTCTTTATCTCTTGTTTCTTTCTTTGTTTTGAAGTCTATTTTGTCTGATACTAGTATTACAACACCTGTTTTTTTCTCTCTGTTGTTTGCATGAAATACATTTTTGCATCCCTTGACTTTTAGTCTGTGCGTGTCTTTGGGTTTGATGTGAGTTTCTTGTAAGCAGCATATAGATGGGTCTTGCTTTCTTATCCATTCTATTACTCTGTGTCTTTTGATTGGTTCATTCAGTCCATTTACATTTGGGGTGACTATTGACAGATATGTACTTATTGCCATTGCAGGCTTTAGATTCTTGGTTACCAAGGTTCAAGGTTCGCTTCTTTAGTATCTTACTGCCTATCTTAGTTCGCTTATTGAGCTGTTATGTACACTGTCTGGAGATTCTTTTCTTCTCTCCCTTCTTATTCCTCCTCCTCCATTCTTTATATGTTGGTTGTTTTATTCTGTGTTCTTTCGTGTTTCCTTTAACTGCTTTAATTGGGTAGTTGATTTTATTTTTTGCCTTTAGTTAGTATTTGTTTGCTCTGCTTTCTTTGCTGTGATTTTATTTTCTCTGTTGACATCTGTTTAGTCTTAGGAGTGCTCCCGTCTAGAACAGTCCCTCTAATATACCCTGTAGAGTTGGTTTGTTGGAGGCAAATTCCCTCCACTTTTGCTTGTCTGGGAATTGTTTAATCCCTCCTTCATATTTAAATGATAACAGTGCTGGATACAGTATCCTTGGTTCAAGGCCCTTCTGTTTCATTGCATTAAATATATCATGCCATTCTCTTCTGGCCTGTAAGGTTTCATTTGAAATGTCTGATGATAGCCTGATGGGTTTTCCTTTATAGGTGACCTTTTCCTCTCTAGCTGCCTTTAAAACTTTTTCCTTGTCCTTGATCCATTTTAATTATTACATGGCTTGGTGTTGTCCTTGGATCCCTTCTGTTGGGAGTTCTGTGTATTTCCGTGGTCTGTTCAATTATTTCCTACCCTAGTTTGGGGAAGTTTTCAGCAGTTATTTCTTCAAAGACACTTTCTATCCATTTTTCTCTCTCTTCTTCTTCTGGTACCCCTATAACACGGATATTGTTCCTTTTGGATTGGTCACACAGTTCTCTTATTATTCTTTCATTCCTGGAGATCTTTTTATCTCTATGTCAGCTTCTATGGGTTCCTGTTCTCTGGTTTCTGTTCCATCAATCGCCTCTTTCGTCTTATCCATTCTGGTTATAAATCCTTCCAGAGCTTGTTTCACTTCTGTATTCTCCTTCTGGGCATCTGTAATCTCCCTCCGGACGTCTGTAATCTCCCTCTGGACTTCATCCCTTAGCTCTTGTATATTTCTCTGCATCTCCATCAGCATGTTTATGATTTTTATTTTGAATTCTTTTTCAGGAAGACTGGTTAGGTCTGTCTCCTTCTCAGGTGTGGTCTGTTATCTTTGCCTGAAATTTTGCCTTTTCATGGCGATAGAGATAGTTTGCAGAGTTGGCACGAGTGACGGCTGGAAGAACTTCCCTTCTTGTTGGTTTGTGACTTTCCTCTCCTGGGAGATCAGTGATCTCTAGTGGCTTGTGCTGGACAGCTGCATGCAGATGGGGATTCTGATTCTTGCCCGGCCGCTAGGGAGTTTATCTCCGCTGTTGCTGTGGGCTTGGCCTGCCTTGGGCTGCTACTCCAATATGGTGGAGCCGTGTTGGAGGGGGAAAAGCTGGGAGGCTATTTATCTCTGTGATGGGCCTCCGTGCTCCCTGCTGTCCAGGGGATTAGAGTGCCCAGAGTTCCCAAAATTCCCTGCTGCTGGACTAAGTGTCCCAGGACACTTCCGTCCGGCAGTTGGGTCCCTGTCCCTTTAAGACTTCAAAAAGTTACTCTCTTTTCTTTGTCCCCAGGGCTCTGGCTGCGGGGAACCACTCTCACGTCTTACGGTCCTTTTTCCCTATTATCCAGGACCCCACACATGCACTGTGTCTGCACTATGGTACAGATGGCTAGGGCTGGCTGTTTAGCAGTCCTGGGCTCCCTCTCCCTCCCCACTCCAACTCCTCTCCTACCCCCCAGAGCTGGGATGTGGGGCCCTTGGGTCCTGCCAGGCCAGGGCTTGTATCTTACCCCCTTCATGACACGCTGGTTTCTTGCAGGTGTGGATGTGGTCTGGATGTTGTCCTGTGTCTTCTGGTCTCTCTTTTAGTAAGAGTTGTCTTTGTTGTATTTTCAAAAATATATGCGGTTTTGGGAGGAGATTTCTGCTGCTCTACTCACACCACCATCTTGGGTCTGCCCCCACTTCTTAACCATTTTTTAAGTGAGGCTCTTATGGGGAATATATAAGTTAAAATCCAGAAATTGTAATTAACTATCATTATCAAGCAAGCAATTATTTTGAAGTATTAACATGATATCATAGTTTAATATTCATACAATTTTAGGGGTGGGTATTACTGTTTACATATTTTATGAAATTTAGGAAACAAAGCTTTGATTTTATGCCTTTTGCATTCCAACACTCATTCCAGTTTAGCTTCTGATTTATATACCTCCTCAATTTTACTTGTTTACAGAAAAATATACAATTTAACCAAACTACAACTTCCGGACTTGTAGGGATAATTGTATATACAATTGAAATAAGTTCAATATTTTAGTATATTACTCTATGAGTTCAGTAAATCAAGTTGACAGAAATAAAACAAAATTTAAAAATTATAACTATGAAGTTACTAATTTTGATGTTTTTTATATATAGGGTGAGATTGAGAGAATAGTCTGAATGTGGGGTTAATGCAAGATGTAAAGTTTGCAGGCCACCAGGAACTAAAATATAACCTCCACAGATTGCACAGCCGAGCGAGTGTTACGTTCATGCAGGCCGTCAACATGCTCATGAAGACAACAGTCCATTTCTGAAGATGTGCCTGGTGATGCCCATCCTCGTACCTTCCCCCAAGATCTCCACCTCATGTGTGCCCTCACCTTAGGTTACAGAGCTTCACAATGTCGTCCTTGCCAAGAGGATAGTAAATTTCATCACAGTTTCTGACAAGCTGAAACAAAGAAGAACAGACATCAACTGCCCTCAAGGACTCACACTTATGTGACCAGCTGGAACATCTTTCCAGATCTACGAACAATAGGCCTTGGTTAACAACAATGCAGCCTGAACTCATTCCACTTAAACTTGCTCGTCCCCTGGTCCTCCTCATGACGACCGAGAATGACGCATCCTCAGCAGCTTGTCATTCTTAGATGTTCCCCAAAAGCTAACTTCTCAATAATTATTTTTCATTATCAGGTGTTCTCTTGCCCAAGTTAAAAAGTATATTAATTTCTACTATAGATTTAAGTTGTATTTTATATTTTGTAAGGGGTAAATTAATTTATCTTATCCTATGCATTTTTTAAGAATAAATTAATTGAAGTTTGTTTCCTGAAAATCTTGTGTTTGTCCCTTATTACAATATATAATCTGTTTTTTTTCACATTTATATATCAACATTTATGAGATAAATATACTGGGAGCCTATTTCATATCAAAGTTATGGTGAACTATTGAGGCAAAAATATTTCCCAGTTTGGAAAACAAATAAAACATAATTAGAGTGACTAAACTGGTGTATCCAAGACCAGTTATATTCATAAAAATACAATCATGCTAATACAAATAGATGTGATATCATAGAGTGATATACACTGAAATAAGCAAATTTGCATGAGTTAATAATACTTAAGCCTGACAATAAGGGCT
Source organism: Manis pentadactyla (assembly GCF_030020395.1). Classification (NCBI taxonomy): domain Eukaryota; kingdom Metazoa; phylum Chordata; class Mammalia; order Pholidota; family Manidae; genus Manis; species Manis pentadactyla. The sequence continues at coordinate 49,712,313 of NC_080031.1, forward strand.
CATTTTTTCATAACTTGCAGACATGACCGTTAGTTAGAAATATATATGAGAGGGGACATACACAAGAATAAGCAATAAAATAATTGAACTGGAGCTTCAATAATAGTTTTATTTCAGATATGAGTCATTGTCATGGATTTGCTAAAATAAAGGCAAACAAATTTTATCCAATTGGGACAAACATTTATCTTTCTCAATAAGGCATTACATTATCAAACAGAAAAGAAAGCTGAAACTCCCATTTTTCTAATTTTCATTTTGTAAATATGTTTTCCTTTTATCACCTCTCACATGGATTATCATATTAATTTTGTTTACTGATATTTATCAAATTACTGTTATATAATTTCTATGACTTCTTTACATACATCCAGTACATAGTCTCATGCAACTCAGTTGCCCATGACTGCATTGGCCAATGAATAGAGCCATTGTCAAATTTCTTGAAGAGCCTACGTGTTTCATTAGCCAGTTCTTCTAATTCTGCTAAACATGGGAAAGAATAATTTTGTGTTCAAACTATCCTGCAGATGGGACAATAGTAGTAAAATCTTTTATTCCCCAAGTAAAGACATTACCCAGAAGGCCCTGGTGGCTGCAGGAAGGGATGGCTGTTTAGACTTGGAGATTAGGTTTCATGTACCCCAGAGAGCCCATTCCATATATGAGATAGGGGCTAAGGCACTGAGTAGCTACAGTATGTGTGGCATTGGCACAAACTGCCTGGATGCCACAGGAAGTTGTTGCAAACCCACGTAAGAAGGCCATATCTTTAGGGGCACATATGGTAGCAGAATAATTACCCCCGGAGGGTTTGGTGTTAATGCAGGATGTAAAGTTTGCAGGCCACCAGGAACTAAAATATAACCTCCACATTTGCTCAGCATAGATGGTTCTCTGGTACAACTTCCAAACCCTGTGGTACTCTGACTATTGAAGAGTTTGTGTTTGGGGGTAGCAGTATATAAGCAGGCAGTGGGGCCATTTGTAGGATTTACAAGAGTAAAGGGGGTGGTCATGGTAGGGGGCAAAAGGGGAAAAACTACGTTACCATACCAGGAGTTGTTTGACAGCTGGGACTTGAAATATGCAGAGGGTAGTGTTGCTCTGTCCTCCTGAGGGTGTCTCTGGCACACCCAACAATTGTTAATCCCCATTGTTGCAAGAGCTTGGGTTATTCAGATTATAGAATTTTGGGTCCACAGGTCTGGCTTTGATGTGATTACTGGTGAAGAGTTGTTTGGGTTTATGTAAAGGAGGAGGAAATGCAGACTCATGGTGAGGTGCTGGACTGAGGGGTGGGTGCAGGGGGTGAAACAAACCCGTCATTACCTACTACTGCTTTCTTCTGAAAGAAGTTTTAAATCTTCCACTGGTTCACAGGTACAGACTGACTGTTTTTCTCGGTCTTAGATGTGATCCACGGCTTGACCCGTGAGTGATGAATCCAGCTAGTGATCCTGGGCACTTTAACGGCAGTAGGAGAAGATGATGTCCCTTCCAGGTTGGTTGTGACTGGGAGGCTGGAGAGCCATCCTTCCATACTTTGATTAGGACCAGGTTTCCTTCTGGAGTTAAGGGGAATTAGGGATTATTGGAGGTGACCACAACAACCCATATTCCCTTAGTGCCTATTGCAACTGTCTTAAAAAACTTGCATATGAAAATAAAGCTAAGGCCTTGAGTGAAGGAGAATCTCTGATCAATTAAGGGATTCCCATACAGAGCATCAGATGGGCTGAATTCTGGGGATGCCTTAAACACTACCCTAGTTCTTAGGAGGGCAGTTGGGGGATTCTCTGTCCACTTCAGGGCAGTTTTCAGTGTGCATTTTCTTATGGCTGATTCTAAGGCTGAGTTGGCATATTCTACCTTCCCCAACGATGGGGGTTGCCTGTAGCAATGTAAGTGTTATTTAATCCCTAGAGCCTTAGACACACTCTGAACAAAGGAGGCCATGAGGGCAGGGCCACTGTCGCTCTGGAGGGAGAAGGGAGCCAAACCCGGAAATAATTTCATGAAACAGCTTGTTGGCTACCTCAGTGAACTTCTTGGTCTAAGTGGGAAGGCCTCTATCCATCCCATGAAGGTGTCTACAGACACCAATAGGAACTTACACTGCTGGGTGGGAGGCACTTGTGTAAAATCTAGTTGCCAGTCCTTCCCCAGGTGTGTCCCTGCTCACTGAGCAGCCTGGACCAGGGTGGGTTTTGTGCCCCTTGAGGCTTATTGATGGCACAGGTGGGGCAGGCAGGCTTTGGACAGTTTCAGTGACCTCAGACAAGTCTCCTGTGAGCACCTGGGATGTTAGAGTGACAAGGACATTTTTCCCTAGATGGGTAACATCGTGGAAGGATTTAAAGACCTTCCAGTGGAGGTTTTGGGGAAGGAAAAGGACCTTTCCTTTCTGGAGCCATCCTAAAGGCAGGGGCTCAAACCCCTTCTGCCAGGCCCAGTCCCCCCTCTGGTGTGTGGGTAGGTGGGGGCAGGGGTCTCAGACCTGGTACCACAGTGGCCAGAAGAGGCTCCCGTAGGCTGCCTGTTTGGTTGCTGCATCAGCCATCCGGTGCCCTTAACCCACTGTAACATCCCCCTTTGGTGGCCTTTACAATGTACAACGGACACTGATTGGGCAGCAAGGCTGCCTCTAAGAGGTGGTTGATCTGATCAGGATATTTGATGGGAGTCTCAGAAAGTTAGAAATCCTTATTCCCGTCATACAGCAGTGAGGGCATGGAGGACAAAGAAGGCGTACTTGGAGTCTGTAAATGGTTATTGGTATTCCCCCAGCTAGTTCAAGGCTCAGGTCAAGGCAAGCTCGGCCACCTGGGCAGAGAGACACTGGGGGTAGGGACCTGGCTTCTGGTGTCCTGAAGTCAGAGACCATAGCATACCCAGCTACGCACCTCCCATTTCACATAAAACTACTCCCACCGGTGAGCCAGATCCAATCAGGTCTGTTCAAGGCATGATCAGTCAGATCGGGCAGGGCCTGGTGGATAAGGAGAGCTTTTCCTCACAAAAATAGGGTGGGATGGAACCTTTGGAAGAGGGCAGCAGGGTCGCAGGGTTTAGAATATTACAGGCAGAGAAAATAATCTCTGGGTTCTCTAATAGGAGTGTCTGATACTGGTGTATTCACTGTCAGATGACCAAATATGGCCTTGGTCTGTACTAGAGGGGGCCTCCTGATGGCTGGAGGAGGCCTGAAGGGGAGCTCCTGAGGGGACCATGACAGTCTCCCCACAAGCCGGGCAACAGCAGCTAGAATCTGTGTTCTGTCATTTGGGCCGCATTCCTCTGTCTCATTTTGCATGACTTCCTGCGTTTAATTCCACGAATTGGCGGCAAGGGCTCATGGTCCCAGCAGTGAGGGATTCGCCATGTGCAGAAGGACCCCCTGAGCAGACCTCAGGACCCTCATGGTTCAGGCCGGCAGGAGCGAGTGAGTTTGAGACTAGCTCTCCCTGGTGCTAGGGACTCCCAGTGCTCGGTCTTTGGGGCACAGTATGCAAGGCCCATTAGAGGGGCTTCTGGGTGGAGACCTGTGGGTTCTGCACTGGACGGAGGAGGGTTTTGGGCCGGTGGTGGGTCAGAGGCACATCCTGGAACTCCTTAACTGGCACCAGGTGAGTCTCCTTGGCCTCCTGGCACATAACCTATGTGCCCTCCTGGCCACTCCCGGGAAGAGCAGCATTGGTGCCGGTGTGGGATTTTGTGCAAAATCCCTGTCATGCTGGGGGCATTTCTGGTCCCACTGATGGAGGCTGGGCTGGTGGATGGCCACAGGCAGGCTGCTGGGACAGCTGCACTACCTTTAGGCACATTGGGTATAAATGCGGGTCAGAAGGAGGCTTGGAACAAGTCTGAGATTGGTGCGCATGCCTAGTCCCTGCCCTGGGCTGCACGGAGATGTGCAGAAGGAGAGTAACTGTGGCCCTGGCTGACTTCTCCCTTTCCAGAGTGCTTATGGCCGGACACTACCTACCAAGTCTCTGTCTTCCTGCCATTTCTACATGACCTTCCATCTTTTTTACATCATTGTGCAGGTGCTCACTTCAGTCTCCATTCTTCCAGATGAACTGCTCTGTGTGTAGGTGTGGAATCAGTGTCTGGGTGTAAAATGGTGGATCTAGGCTCTCTGTGCTCTGTCATATTCCCAGAATCCTGATTCAGCTTTTTCAGATATGTATCTCTCAGAGAGCGTCAGATCATAAGAAAGGTTATTACCTGAGGCAGGTAAGCAGAACCGTGGGAATTGCTCCCAAATTTTCTCCCCTGACAAAGAATGGGGCTGCTCTTTCCTAGGCACAACCCAGTTGTCACTCTGGACCACCATGGAAATAAGGTAAAACTAAATTCTTCTTGGTATTCAGGAGGGGAGTAGTAAATGTCCAAAACTCAGTTCTTGGCAAGAGTGCGGGAATATCCAGGCAACAGTTAGGGGATATCTTCAAGGTGATATTTGCAAATAGCAACTGGTATGCCCCTCTGAGGTCTGCTATTCTGGGGACATCTTGTTCTGCAAAACAACTTACCAGAGGATGAGAACTTCCTCTCAGTTCCCCATTAACGTTTTTATGCCCAGCTGTCTGGTCACAGTGTCAAGAAGCAGTTATATGGTAAGTCTTCCTTCTCTTCACACAGTAAAATTAAACACATTTTTGTGTTTCATGAAGACTCATGAAATCACAGCAAACAAAATTTCTAAATGACATATTTTATAGAGGATGAATTTTCTCACATGTAATGTGAATACTGAACTTTTTACCTTAATAGTCAATTGAAACACCACTGCCACAACTTTAAATATAAATAAATGAATAATAAATAAACACATAAAAAAGCACTGTTGTAAGAACCTTTTCTGTTACATACACAAGCATGAGAAAGGACATTTGACTCTCAGATATGCATTTACATATCTTGAGGGAAGATTAGATAAATAGATTTACAGAGAAAGACATCTCTTTGGAGAGAAAATAGATAATTACATTTCTGGCAGTTTTGTTATGTAACATTATATAGATTCTGTTAAGCGGCTGTTAAGCACATTAGAATAAATAAATGAGAGGACATATGTATTATGCTGTGGAGATAGAAAAGTGTGAGTTCAGAGTCTTGGTTCCTGAGTCTCATGAATGTACAAGCAATACTACCCACTGTTAGGATGGAGGAAGGAAAAACAAGGACATGCAAACAGAACAGATAGATACCATAAAAGGAGTACAGAACAGACCCCAAGGTCCATCCGTACCTTATATGGAAAGGGGACAGCTCTTCCTGAATTCCATTCTTCTGATGTGCCAACTAAGACCCAGATGTCAGCCTCCTCCTTCTTGGAAGGAAAAAAAGTTTCTAGTTGTCTATTATGTCACCTTTAGCCAATAATACCTCTACACACCCCCTAGGATAGCTTGCCCACTCTTCCCCCTCCTAACCCCTTATAACTCCCTGATGGGGTGTGACTTCCCTGACCTGTGTTTCAGATCGAGGAACATCACCCGGGATTTGCTTTCAAATAAACTGCCGAGCCCTTTATTTCCTTTCGTTGCCTGCTTATTTCGGTTAGAATTTATCTTAAACTAGAATTTATCTTACATTTGGTGCCGAAATCCCGGGAAGGAGTGTGAGCATGAGTGTGGGGCCCCAACCGGCCACCAGCGGCTCCACCCTCTCCTTCCTGACCCGGGACCTCAGCCTGCTCTCCGCTGTGTGGACTATTTTCCAGTAAGTCCCTCAGTTTCCCCCAGTCTGTTTCCCTTCCTAACTCTGTTTCAACTGGTCCATTAGAAATCGTACATATGTCCAGGTGGGGTATCCAGCACCTGGGCATTTGGCCTACCCTCTGCAGGCATCTGGCCTGCCCCTGGCCCTGCGGTGGGGGAGATGTCCCTCACCCAGGCTCCCAGGCTGTCTCCCCTGACTTGGCATGCTTGGGAGGCTGGGCAGTCCTCTCAGTGGGATTAGTTGGGAAGTGATGCAGACATGGGGAACCAGCCCTCAAAAGCAGAGGCTCAGACCCCACTGCAGTGTCTCATTTTTAATCTGGCTACTCTATATTTGTCCCGGGAAGTTCGCAAACAGAAGCTGGCCTTCCTTTGCTCTGAGGCCAGACCTCAGTATCCCTTGGACAACCAATCTCGCTGGCCCCCTGAGGGAATTTTCAATTTTAGCCTCCTCACCGACTTGATCAATTATTGCCACCGGAGTGGAGAGTAGACTGAAATCCCATATGTGCAGGCTTTTTGGACTTTGCACTCCTGCCCAGACCTTTATGTTAAGTGTTCACTGACTCAGGTTCTCCTAGCCCGATCTCCAGTTAAAGACTGTCAGCCTCTTACTCTGCTCAGTCCTTCCTCCTTTTCAGATCCACCAGAAGACCTCAGTCACCCGCCTTCCTCAGCTTGCGATCCCCTCCCCCTCTCCACCACCACTATCTTTAAGTCCTTTGTCTTCACACGTGTCACTGCCATCTTAAAGTCCTGCATTCTCAACCATGTCATTGTCCTGCTCTCCTCTTCCAGTGGCTGCACCACCCTGTCCCCCTCTCATTCCCCCTTCACCGCCCTCTTCCCCCACCAGAACGTGCTCCTCCCGTCCCAATTCTGGTTCCAGAAGCCATGGACAAGAAGCTGAGCAGAGGGAATGCAATTGGATATCAGTGACTCAAGTCTTTATATTTGTTTGTTTGTCTGTGTATATGTTTTTGTGTGGGAAGTATTGCTGACTGTAGTCGTTGTGTCTCAATTTGTATATTTGTGTGTCTAGGTGTGTAGATGGAAAATATTTTCCTACTTCCAGATGGTATTAATAAAAATTGATTTAAAAACAAGCACTTGTAAAAATTAGGCATTCTAAAACTTCCAGAAAATCTGATAATAAATGTTAAGCATTAATGCTAATTTGGGTTTGGCTGAAGTGGGCATGTCATTGTGGTTATCAGCTGCCTAAGTTTACCTAAAGTCATTTAAGTTGATGTTATCTGCTAAATCTTTTAAGAATAAAATGCTTAAAGGCTTAGCTTTGTCTAATATTCAGTAAAGGTCTTGTAAGTAATCTAGCATAGTTGTTATGAATGAGTGAACTAAATAAGTGTGGCAAGTGAACACCTTTTAATTGTGTGTTACAGTATGTATACCTACCTACAGCCTGAGAATCTTTGTAGTAACCTAAAACCTTAAAATTTCAGTAAGTTAAGAAGATATACTTTGTGTTTGGTGAGAGATTGTGCTGTAAAGCTCATAGTTACAGAAATTATAAAATGCTCATAAATTTGTCAATCTAAAGAATGCTAGTGTAACAGTTTACAATAGCCTGCTTCTCAGTGTTCACTAAAAATTAAGGTACGTAATAGTTTTAAGTTCTAATTAAAACTACTTAGAGTAATAAGGAAAACATTTCTGCATCCTAAATAATATGTCGTGTGATAAAAAATAACTTTGTTCTAAAGTACAGCTGTTTTTACAGAAAAAACTCTAAGTGAAAAAAGGTATAGAAAGTTTGTAAAAGAATTTAATATGGTCATGCTATGTAAATTTAAAGCAAATGAGTCTCAGTATCAAGTACACAGCAAAATTAGAATTTTATTTCAGTTAAAAAAGACAAAGTTTTCTTAACTGTTAATCTGCTCTTAATATTGAAAAATTGCAATAAGTTCTCTAATTGTTTAATCAAAGAAGTTTCTCATGCTTAAAGTCTGAGTGAGTTGTCAGAGTATTAAAAAAATGATATTTTAATATTAAAAGGACTAAAAGCTAAACTTTGCTAACAACTGTGTAACCTTCTTTATTTGCCTTTGAAGTACTTTGTTGTCATTCTTGTTAAATAGATAAGTATTGCTTTATGGCAACCTGTAATCCTATTTAAGCAAGTGCCAAATAAACTTTCTTCTAACAACTTCTTAAAATCAACTTCAAAAAGGTACTTTTACCTCTAGTTAACTCTGATATTTTCCAGAGGGCCCCGGAACATGTCAGAGGAACTTTTTCTTATTGGAGAAAATATTTAGCTAATTTGGCTTATTTATCTGATATACATTTGCCTAGAAAGCACTGTCAAAAAGAATGATGCTAAACTTTGTTACTTAATGTTTTGTGTTACAGTAATATCCAAATTTCCTTATGACAACTGTCTTACAGTAAGCTCTCATCAGATCTTTAACCATTGTCATTTGTAAGTCTTTTGTCAGCTATACTCACTGTTTATTACTCCTAAACTAGTAAGAAACTAGATTTCAGCAGAACAGGTATTAGTTACATAAGATTAAGTAAACTAAGGAAGATAATTTTGTAGCTTTTTGTTTCAAATGTTGTTGATAAAGTGTTTTAAGCTTTTTCTCTTAAGCTGACAACAGTTTAATAAATAACTGCCTTTATAAGAAGAATCTGATCCCTCCAGAACTTAAAAACTCCCAGTGACTATTTTTATATTTCATGGCAGTATTTTTATTTGCACAAGTTCAATAAGAATCTGCTTTCCTTGTAAGAAAACCAATTAAAAACACTGGTTATATTACCAAGGCTTTGACTGGAACATCATACCCGAGAGACATGTGTGTAAACTCAGATATAAACAGACAGCTTTAAGGAACTAAGATTGACTTTATAAATCCAACAAAGCCCCTTAGAAGAACTGGCCTGGTACCTTGCTTACAGAGTTCCCAGCAGCCTTACCAGGTGAGTAAAGAAGGTCACTTCCTGGCAAGTGCAGGAACCTCAAGAATGTCTTGAGAACCTCAAGAAAAGAAGAATTCACCCAAATGTACTGGTACTGCAGGCAATACCTGATGGCAAATCTGGCTTGGCTTTCTGGCCTCAAGAAGCCTTTAAAAGTCCAATCTGAAATTCCTTATAAAAAGTTCCAGCAAAGCATATTTAAAAGAGCCTATGTAATCGATTGCTCTTCTTGCTGCACTTATGCAAATAATCAAGCCAACTGTTAATTATTTTCTTAATCTGGCTACTTCTAATAAAAATAAGGGTGATTTTAGAGAAAAGTATTGCTTCAATAATGCAGTCTGATCTATACTAAATCCTAATACTAGTCATTGAGATGTAAACTCGATCCAGAATTCCAGTCCCCCAAAATGGCCTGGCTAATGCCCCTACTGGGCCCCTTAATAACAGTTTATAATTTACTCTTAGTTGCCCCTTGTGTCCTCAGATTCCTCCAACAGCAGCTAACCCAGATGACCTGGGTCACCACCAACCAGATGTTACTTCACTGTTATGCACCTCTTCCCACTGAACCCCCTCCTTCAGCCTAATACCAGCCTCAAACCCCCATGATGTCCCTTGTCAGCCAGAAGTAGCCAGATCAAGTCGTTGGCCATTATGACCAAAAGGCTGGAATGTTAGGCTGGAGGAAAGAAAAACTAGGACATGCAAACAGAACAGAGAGATACCATAAAAGGAGAACAGACCAGACCCCAAGGTCCATCCGTACCTTATATGGAAAGGGGACAGCTCTTCCTGAATTCCATCCTTCTGATGTGCCAACTAAGACCTTGATGTCAGCCTCCTCCCTCTTGAAAGGAAAAAAAGTTTCTAGTTGTCTATTATATCATCTTTAGCCAATCATACCTCTCCACGCCCCCTAGGATAGCTTGCCCACTCCTCCCCATCCTAACCCCTTATAAGCCCCCACCTCCCTGATGGGGTGTGACTTTCCCAACCTGTGTTTCAGACTGAGGAACATCACCCGGGAATTGTGCTCAAATAAACTGCCTGGCCCTTTGTTACCTCTAGTCGTCTGCTTATTTCAGTTGAAATTTATCTGACATTGGAATTTATCTTACACCCACATCTTCTTATTTATGGATATTAATTGATAGACATTATGAAATTGCTTTAAACTACTTACTTATTTAAAATTCATAGTTTTAGTGCATTTATATATAACAAGACTTTTTACTTCTTATAATAGACTACATTAACAAATGAAAAGTAAAGGTTTAAAATTTTTTCAAGGAAAGAAGACAAAACAAAACAAGAAGAGAATTTTCTCAAGTCCATTAATCTACTAATGGTTAGACACCATATTTGAATCCTGGCTGCAAGGCCCAGGGAACTTCCCCATTAATCTGTGGTCATACCTGCCTTTAGGGAACATTCAATGTTTCATATCCTTTTTACTTATGAAGCTATTTTCCACATCTTTAGAGTTTTCAAATGGATAATTGTTAGTCATTTTTGAGCAGTTTGGCCCCTGGTCAAACTTCCCTGTTTGGTTCTTCAGGCCAGCAATGGGCAATTACAGGTGTTACCAGGCAGAACCCCCAGGGGAAGGTCGCTATCCCCCTCTTGGACATGACACTCCATTCCTGCAATGAACTTTTAGAAAAGACTCCGCAGTCAATGACTCAGGCCTCTCTGGCGGGACCTGCTGCTGTGAATAACCAGGGTGAGGCCCACCTGCCCCCACTTCAGGGTCTCCTCTGCTGGGGCCTTGAGCCCGGCTTCCTCCGGGGCAGCGAGGAGATATATGCACAGCGCCCCCCTGCCCTCGATGTGCTCTCCAAACCTGCCCCTCCTCCTCCTCGTCCCTCTGACCCCAGACGCACAAGCCTTCCCTCGGATCCCTTGGTAGTGGTGACCCCGCACCTTTGCCGACTCCTCGGGCCTCTGACCGGTGGTCCGTCCCATGAATGGACTCGGCACAGGGGGAATCAGGCTCCTCCGGGTCATCCTCTGTTTTGTGCCTTGACGGTAAGTGACTAAAGGCTAGATGGACACTTTCATCTTTGGTTTGTTGCTTTAAATAAATTCTCAGCACCTGGTGCCTCACACCTCACCTCTCTATGCAGCCAGTGGAACTAGACATAGTCCTTTCTATTACTCTCATGGTGGCTATTTTAGATATAAAGAACCATATTTTACATAGATAATGATTGTGTACCCCTCATTTGCTGAGATAAGGCAGAAACAAATCATCAGTGCCCCACATATATGGTATATATATATTATATATATAGTATCAGTAGATTTTATACATTAACATTTAATAGAAAAAGTATATATTATACAATATGTCATATATATAATCGAAGATATTAAATATACATAATGTAATATACATACCATGTATATTAATATATAGAGAATCAAATATATATTGTAGAGAGAGTATATAATATTATCTACGAGATCCATGCAGATTCCAAATTGCAGTTTAATGATGAAGGGACCCAAATATTCCCTTATCTCTTTCTGTTACTCACTCAGTAATCACATACACTCACGAAAATATGGCACCGTACCTGGGCATTCCCTCATTGTCTGCATTCTCCTACAAAATTGTACTCCACTCACCTGGGCTCTAGAGATCATCAACTGCTTAAAATTACCCATGGGCAGCAGACCAACCCTGAGCTGGAAGGATTGTTCCCAGAGTCTTTGCAGGTAATGGCAAAGGTGGGTCCATTTTGTATACAAAGCAGACCATGGTCAGCCTTTTCCACAACCAAAGATGGTATGTTTTTCATGTGAAGAATTTATAAAATCCTCTCTGAATAAGAAAACCTATATAAACCATTTAAAAATGTGGATGCTGAGAAGCTCACTCAGAGGTTGTCGCCCCCTGGACCTGAGCATGCCGTGCCCAGGGGTGAGCGCTCTGCATTCCCCATCGCTGCTGTCTTTCCACTCACCTTCCTTCACTTCACACATTTCTCTGTAATTTTTGTTTCATTTGAGGACTTAATTCCTGTTTTTAAAATGGACATGGTTTCAACTCGACAGATAAGTAGAGTATCAATACAATGTCCCACATCTAGAGAATTCCTATCAAATACTTTATAGTTGTTGCTATAATTTCATTTGCCACAACAGAAATATTGCAGTGTGCTGGACAATGTAAACATGAAACAATAATCCATCGCTGATATTTGTCTATTTCTTTGTTTCTTTTGTCACTGTTGTTTCAAATTCAATGTTTTCAAACATTTATTTACCATTCTATGTGGAAAATATGAAGGGCCCCCACCAGTAAGATGGTGAACTTCTGGCTTCTCTTCCGGGTCCTCAGTTCCCGACGGCACCACCTAAAGACCTATCACCTCTCTCCCCACTCCCACTCCCAGCACCTAGCCAATAGCCACCAGCCCTGTAGAAGTAACACCACAATCACCCCATGCCCCTTCCTATATAACCCAGCACCTTTCCCCAATAAAGCGGAATTCTCTGGTGAATTGCTGCTGTGTGTTGCTCCCTTCCTTTCATTGGTGCTGAAACCCAGGAGACTGGACACCCCAACTGGGCCCCGTCTTCCCCCGACACCAGCAGCAGCTTGCCCTCGTCCTCTTTATCCGGCGCTGGCTCATCACACTCACCACTCCTCTCTGGCCTTTAGGTAAGTTTTCCCCTGGAGTGGGCCACTCTTCCCCGAGCTATTGCAGTGCCATTGACCGTGATCGTCCGGCAAGGCCCTGACGCTCGGGGACGAAGAAGAAACTCTTCCCGCCTCTGGCCTTCACAGTTGCAGCAGACCCTCAGGCCCCACTTCAACAGCCATAAATTGCCACCTCCGGCCTTCATGGCTGCAGCAGACCCTCAGAACCCCCCTTCCAACAGCCATAAACCCCGCCTCAGGCCTACACAGCTGCGACAGACCCTCAGGCCACTCCTCCAACAGTCATAAACGAGGTGACTCCTTTGTGGATGAGAATGCTCCCTTTTCCACTTCTTCCTTCCGTTTTACCTGCCAAAATCCATTCTGTCCGCCGAAAATTCCTAGTACTAGGTACCTCAGACTCTGGCACTCTGCCTTCTTAGAGAAGTCTGGGTGAAGACCCACACTTCCTAAGAAACCGACTCGTATATGAGTTTCCGCAGACCACCAAGGATCATCAGGGACGCCCTTTGTCTCCTTGCGGTCTGTTCCCAGTCCGAGGATCTCCTTTCATCTTCCCCTGTTTGTCTCCTTCTCTGTCCTTTAGCCATGGGAGCCTCCTCATCTCTCCCTGAAAGCTCACCTCTTAAATGCCTGCTCAAGTATCTAGCCACCCTCTCCCTGACGCCTGATATAAAACCAAAACTTCTTCGCAAATACTGCTCCCAAAATTGGCCGACATAGCCCCTGAACAATAACAACCAATGGCCCGCAGGGGGAACTCTTAATCCTAACATCACTCATGATCTCTTTAACTACTGCCAGAGCCTGAAAAACTGGAAGGAGATTCCCTATACCGAAGCTTTCCGCCTCCTCTGCCCGGCTCCCCCCAAGTTCTCCTAGCCTGCAAGCCATCTCCCCCGCAAAAGCCTCCCTTTCACTCCCTTTCCCCTCCTCCTCTCACCTCCCTTGCTGCCGCTGCTGCCTCCTTCCCCCACCCACCCCCAAGTTTTCCTAGCCTGCAAGCCTTCTCTCCCACAAAAGCCTCCCATTCACTCCCTTTCCCCTCCTCTCCTACAACAACCCCTCCCCCTTCCTCCATGAACATCTCCTCCCCCACCTCACCCCCCTTGCAGTTCAAACCTGAGCCTTTCAGCCCCCCTCTAACTAAGTTCCAAGAGCCTCCTCTGTCTTTGCCCCCATCACCTGTTTCTCCCCCACAGACAGAGCTGAAACCCTTCAGTCCTCCTCAGACTCGGTCCCGAGGGCCTCCCAAAATTATCGCCCCCCCCTCCGGGAAGTAGCAGGATCCGAAGGCATCGTGAGCATTCACGTCCCTTTCTCCTTAAGAGATTTAGCCCAATTTGAGAAACACTTAAGTTCCTTTTCCACTGATCCCACAACATATATCAGAGAGTTTCAATGGACCCTCCAGTCATACAGCCTCACACATCATGACATTTTCATGCTCCTAGCCAATACCCTCCCTCCTGAAGTGCATAGACGAGTTTGGGACTTCGCCCAAACACACGCCACCGAAACCCACAGGACTGACCCCACCTATCCCCCTGGCCCCACCGCTGTCCCCAAACAAGACCCACACTGAGATTATAACACCACCATGAGTCTCCGCTCTCAAGATATCTTCGCCTGCTGCTTAATAGCAGGTCTGAAAAAAGCAGCTCGTAAATAGTCACTTTTCAAAAGCTCCCTCTGAGTTCTTAGACAAACTCACTCAAGCCCTATTGCAGTATACCAGCCTGGACCCAGAAACGCCTGATGGGAGACATGTCCTTATGAAATACTTCCTTGCTCAAAGCTACCCCAACATTAAAGCTAAACTCAAAAAGTTGGAACAGGGCCCCGCTACCCCACAGACTGAGATCCTAACAGTGGCCTTTAAAGTCTTCCGTAACCGGGAGGAGGAGAAGGAATGCCGTAAACAAAAGGCTGATCAGGCCAATTTCCAAATGCTGGCCCAGCTGATAAAACCACAACCTGGGCACTCTTCTACAAACAAGCCCCCCACAAGAGCTTGTTTCAAGTGCGGACAAGAAGGACATTGGTCAAGGGCATGCTCCTACCCCAGATCTCCTACCACCCCATGCCCCAGATGCCACAAAAAGGCCACTAGGGGTCTGATTGCCCAGCCACCCAAAGGGGAGGCTGGACGAACAACCCCCATCCTAAGCTCTCCCTAGTGGGGCTGGCAGAAGAAGATTGACAGAGCCCGGGGGCTTCTCACCCGACCATTTCCATCACCAAACAAGAGCCCAGAGTTACTTTAATTGTAGACAGTGGCCCCATCTCCTTCTCCTAGATACAAGAGCCACCTTCTCAGTCTTGCAGGAATACCGGGGCCCTACCACGCCTGCCATTACCCCATTACAAGCCCCTCCTTGGCTCTATGTCCTCCTGCCTCTATCAAACTACGTGACCCTTCTCAGTATATCTGTCAGGCCCAATACCAACTAACCACTTCAGCCCTCATAGGCCTCCAACCCATCATTCAAGATCTTTTAAACAAAATTACCTCAGACCCACTCACTCCCCATTTAATACCCCCATATTAGCTGTTAAAAAAAAAAACAGATCTTTCCGCCTCATCCAAGACCTTTGTCTCATCAACATGGCCATCATCCCTATCCATCCCTTAGTCCCAAATCCATACACCCTTTTATTGCTGCCCTGCCTTAGCCTCCCGAGACCCCTCCTCCCAAGATTTTTTCACCTTCACCTGGACGGACCCATACACAAGACATTCTGAACAACTCACTTGGACAGTTTTGCCACAAGGCTTCCGAGATAGTCCCCATATTTTTAGACAGGTCCTAGCTCAGGACCTCAAACAGTTTCATCATGATCACTCCGAATCCACCTTATTACAATATGTGGACGATCTTCTACTCTGCAGTCCCTCGTGGGAACAGTCTCAACTTGACACTGCCTCCCTACTTAACCTTCTAGCTTCCAGAGGTTACCGAATATCCCCCATCAAAGCTCAAATCTCCTCCCCTTCTGTCACTTACCTCCGATTTCTTCTGTCTCAACAAAGAAAGTCCATTACCTTAGACAGAAAACGGCTCCTCTCTGACCTGCCTGTTCCCAAAATCAAGACAGAAATCCTTTCCTTTCTAGGCCTGGCTGGGTATTTTAGAGCATGGATCTCTAACTTCTCCCTGTTGGCAAGACCCCTATATGACCTCAGCAAGGGCAACCCTGAAGAACCATTATCCTCCTCACCCTGACACTCCTTCATTAAGCTCTGTCAAGCCCTTGTAGAAGCCCCAGCTCTCCATCTTCCTGATTTGTCAAAGCCCTTCTCATTATACATTCATGAGAGGTCCAGCCAAGCTGTAGGAGTCCTAGGCCAATATTATAGCCCATCCTTTGCCCCAGTAGCTTATCTTTCCAAGCAATTATACCCCAGAGTTCAGGGATGAGCCCCCTGCCTATGGGCATTAGCCGCTGGACAGCTCTTGCAGAAGGAAGCTCATAAACTGACATTCGGGGCACCCCTTACCATTCTGTTCCCACATCACCTAAAGGATCTCTTAACCTACAAAAGTTTACAGACTCTCCCTCCCTCCAGACTCCTGACCTTACTGTCCTCTTTCCTCCAAAATTCCGTTCACCCCCTTTGCCATCCATACCTGAATCATGACTTTTTCCTCCTTTACCGCTCTCTTGCTTTTTCTCCTCATTCCTATTGTCTTCCCCGCCACCCCAGCCTCCTTTGTATGGCAATTCAAAGTCAGACAGACTTACACACAGCATCAAACAAAAGTTACTGCCCTCATTGCCACATCAGACTGCCCTCTGAAAAGCTGCTCTGAGCCTTTATACCTCCACTTTCCTCCCTCCACCGAAGTGTTCACTAGCAGCTACCTTTATTCTCCCTACCTCTGCTTCCTCTATGACCAAAGACAAGCCTATTGCAGGTGATGGCAAGACACCTACGGGGGATGTCCCTACTGGTCTTGTGCCATTCACTACATGAGTATCTCTCAGTACCCACAGTATTACTCCTCCAACCATTTCATGAAATACCCCAACAGCTCATTCTCCTTATCAATCCCAGATCCCTGGGACTCTCGATGGACCGCTGGGGTCACAGCCTCAGTTTACTATGGGGGGTCCTCAACCCCCCACGGTACCCTTCATATCTCTCGAGAGTATGTTCCCTCTCACTCCCAGATCTCTCAATTTGCATCAGATATCGGACATTCCGGAAAAGTCATTATCCAAACTCTTGATGGCACTTCTTCATCTTCTTATTCCTCCTACTCTTAGTTACAGCTTATTCAAGACACCACCATCTTTCTCAATCACACCCTCAACAACACCAATTGTTTCTTGTGCGCATCACTACAGAGCCCATTGCTGGCCACCGTGCCCCTTAATATTTCCAACTACTCCTTCCATGCAGAAGGACAACCCCTCTGCCCCCTGGCAGATATACCCCTGTAAGAACCAGAATACGCAGATAATCTCACCATCCACCACTGTGTAGGCCCAGCTCCACACCCCTCCAGCGCACTTCACTGCCTTTCTATCTACACCCCTACCTCCGGCTCTACGACTTTCACTCAACCAAGACACTTCTTTTAGTGCAATGGCAGTATTTTCAACTCACTGCCTGCCAACTCTGATATACCCTGCATTCTCGTCACCCTAATACCACAGCTTAGACTTTACAGCATGACAGAATTCCTTGAGCTCCAATCTCCCTTGCCCTCGCACACAAGAAGGGCTGCTTTCCTTCCTATCATGGTCGGTATCTCTTTGACCACCTCAGCCATTGGGGCAGAGTTTTGGGGAGGAGCCTTGGGTCACTCTCTATGAGCAATTAAAGATCTCAACACCAAACTTGAGGGAGCCCTGACATCCACTGCTGATTCCCTGGCCTCTCTCCAAAGACAGGTCACTTCGCTAGCTAAAGTCACCCTTCAAAACCGGTGGGCCTTAGATCTGCTTACAGCCAAAAAGGGCGGCACCTGCGTCTTCCTTCGAGAGGAGTGCTGCTATTACATCAATGAATCCAGCATTGTAGAAACTGACATTACCAAACTCACTGACTTTGCCTCCAGCCTCCACTCTGCTTCCAATTCCAACCCATTCTCTTCAATACCAATAAACCCCCTCCTTACCTGGCTGTGTCCCATTGCAGGCCCTATAATAATCATTCTTCTCACTTGTCTCTTCTTACCTTGTATAGTAAAGTTTATCAAATCCCAAGTTGGTAAAATCTCTAATTAAACTTTCAACCAGCTTTTACTCAGGAACTATCAGCTTCTGGCCACAGAAGATCCCTCACCCTCATGTAACCTCCTCACCACATGCTGAGATGAACCCCTCTCTCTGCTGGAAACTGTTCCTGGAAACAATGGCTGCAGACGCCTGACTTCTGCACCCGTATCCTCTTGGCACCATTAGAATCAACAAGTCCTTGACCTATGGTTATGGAGAACCTTCATTGATTTCCAACCTGAAGAAGGCCACATCTACTTGTCCTTACTGTGGGGAGTCCTATCAACCCTTTCCCCCCAATCCTCAAGCCCTCACTCCCTTCTCCGCCCCCGTTCAGCAGGAAGCAGTCAGAAAGAAAGCAACGTCCACATAGAGGAGAAAGGGTGGAATGAAGGGCCCCCACCAGTAAGATGGTGAACTTCTGGCTTCTCTTCCGGGTCCTCAGTTCCCGACGGCACCACCTAAAGACCTATCACCTCTCTCCCCCCTCCCACTCCCAGCACCTAGCCAATAGCCACCAGCCCCGTAGAAGTAACACCACAATCACCCCATGCCCCTTCCTATATAACCAGCACCTTTCCCCAATAAAGTGGAATTCTCTGGTGAATTGCTGCTGTGTGTCGCTCCCTTCCTTTCAAAATATATATAACTCTCCTAGTAAGTTCTAAATGAGACCAAGGAGGGCATCAATATTAAGGTAAAAATTGTATAAAACAGTTGGAATATATCTATATATCTATGAAATTAATAATATTAAAGCATAATACATAAAAATTTAATACTAATTTATAAAAACATTTTAGTAATATTTTTTGCACTGTCGACTTCCATTTTACCAACAATAATGCAAGTTTATATTTTGAGTAACTGAATCTCGGGAATTTTCTTAGTTCCCTGCCTTCTCAGAATTCCTGTTATAGTTCAAATATATTTTTTTAAATGAACATACCTCTGTAGGACTCATTTCAATTAAAAGATAACTGATTTTTAATAAGGTAGATAGCTGTCAAATCCATGAAGACAATATAATATTGAAGTCAATATTATATTGTTTGTCAACTACACGTCAATAAATAAGTATATAAAAATAAGTAAAAATTAAATAAATGAAGATGTGTTTTTAAATATATGAATTACATGGACAACACTAAAAAAACAGCTTTAAGAAAGAATACAGTTTTAATGATTTCCTTAAACCTGCTCCCTTGAATTGGTTCATCTATGTTTGAGTGTTACCGGAAAACTCAAAGTAAAATTCCAAATTGAACTTCTATTAAGGAATCAAAGTAAAGGAATAATTTCTTTGTTACTTACTTTATTTGTGATACACTGATGCATTATTTTCTAGTAGGTCATGAATGAAGAGTAGATGTGGATGTTAAAAGGCCGAATTCTTAGAAACAAGAACCTAAGTATCCTGATTAAATATTAAACACAAGGTGTTGGATCTTTGTGTATCTATCAGCTTTAACATTTTTTCTAGGTTAGACATAAATTGCTATCAAAATACATTGTAAGTAAATATATCATTATCCACAGTATAAATACTTAGTGAGCAAGTATTGCCTTTTTAAGGTAAATTCATCAAAGAGCTTAGGCATATTAAGTTATTACTAATTTCCAACTTAAACTTTTTAATCATTACATTTATCACTCATTATATTTCTGTAAAGGTCTACAAAATAATCTTTACCTTAGTTTATTTATGCAACTGTTTCAGAAATGATTTATTAGAAGTGCAAGTATATTTAATGACAAAGATGTGTTCCCTCTTTCTTTGCAGTTTAGATAATATCACGATTTGGTGTTGAATCTTATTTGCTGCAGGCAGAGTCTGAGTCATGAATAATTAGGTTTTTTGACTCTGAAACTGAGGAAATTCACTGAGAAAAAATGGATCACTTATTGTTGACTTGTCCTCTTGACCATCAACATTCATGGATCTTTAAAAAGTCATTTAAGTGTATCTACTAAGTAGTACTATGAGTATAAATATATATTTCATATATATACATTCCCATCTATATAGTTGTGCATGTACATACAATTAGAAGTATATGTAAATATGAGTCACAATGCTAAAAAGCACAAGCAATATTTCAAAGGTAATTATTTACTTAAACAAAAATGCTATTTGAAAATTTATTTTGTCATTTACTCTATTTTTCATTCATATATCTCATAAAAACTGTAGATTATAGAGTGTTAAGCAGTAGGGACATTTAGGTATCAGAGGTGAGAAAAAACATTATATAGACAACCGTATTATTCTTAGTTCAGACCTCAGTTCAAATCAACAAATTGCAAAGCCCTTCAATTTTTAACAAAATATATATTTAATTTATTTTGAATAATAAAACCATAAAAATGTAGACTGAATTAAACCCAGTTTGGATGGAGATGTGTAATTTTTAAAGGGAAATTTACAGGTTAAAAAAAGGTGAAGTTGTAAATAAAACATTTAGTAGAAATGAAAGATACATAGCTGTAAGACAAAATAGAATATCTTTAAATTCCAGAAATATTAATGGAGACCATTTAAAATGTTTTCCTTTTTAAGTAGTGTTTGGTAAGTGTAAGAGAATTACACATTTCATATAGCCACAATTTTAAAAAAATAATAGATATGTAATACTTCTTTTCAAACTTAAAATTCATTGAATTCAGAGACTAAAGATTACAAATGATTAACTTTCCCCATGTTCAAATACATTAATTAGTGCTAATTACAAACTTAATTGAGAAATTAAGTTGACAAATGTTGAAGTAACTTTTTGTTACTTCAAAGAGTGCATCAATAAAGTTCAATTAATACAAACTAGTAAACAATTTCTTAATTTTTTTGGCGATACAAATGGAATGTGGTTTAGTGTAAAAACCAGAATATAGTTCTATAACACCTTGAAAGTTTTAAACATGTACCTTAACATTCCATGTAATCATTTTGAAAAGAAGAAAGTATTACAGATTGTCTATGTATTTCTTAGTACCCATGAAATTTTTTCCTGTTAATTAATTTATTTTTATTAAGGTATCACTGATATATACTCTTATGAAGGTTTCAGAAGAAAAATAATGTAATTATTACATTCACCCTTATTGTCGAGTCCCTTCCCATACCCCATTACAGTCATTGTCCACCAGTGTAGTAAGATGCCACAGAGTCCCTATTTGTCTTCTCTGAGCTGCACAATCTTCCCCTTGATCCCACACACACCATGTGCACCAATCATGATACCCCACAATCCTCTGTCCCTCCCCACCCACACTCCTCCACCCTTCCCTTTTGGTAACCACTAGTCCCTTCTTGGAGTTTGTGATTCTGCTGCTATTTTGTTCCTTTAGTTTTGCTTCATTTTTATACTCCAAAAATGAGGGAAATCATTTCATATTTCTCTTTCTCTGCCTGACATATCACTGAGCAAAATATCCTCTAGCTCCATCCATGTTGTTGCAAATGGTGGGATTTGTTTCTTTCTTATGGCTGAATAGTATTCCATTGTGTATATGTACCACATCTTCTTTATCCAATCATCTTCTGATGGACACTTAGGTTGCTTCCATATCTTGGCTATTATAAATAGTGCTGCGATAAACATAGGGGTGCATATATCTTTTTGAATCTGAGAAGTTGTATTCTTAGGGTAAATTCCTAGGAGTGGAACTCCTGGGTCAAATGGTATTTTTATTTTTAGTTTTTTGAGGAATCTTCATACTTCTTTTCACAGTGCTTGAGTAGTTTCCATTCCCACCAGTAGTGTAGGAGGGTTCCCCATTCTCCACATCCTTGCCAACACTTGTTATTGACTTCTTGCCTTTTGGATAGTGGCCATTCTGACTTGTGTGCGGTGATATCTCATTGTGGTTTTGATTTGCATTTCCCTGATAATTAGCAATGTGCAGCATCTTTTCAAGTGCCTGTTGGTCATCTGAATTTCTTCTTTGGAGAAGTGTCTGTTCATGTCCTCCACCGATGTTTTAATAGGGTTATTTGCTTCTTGGGTGTTTATATATTTTGGATGTTAACTCCTTGTCGGATATGTCATTTACAAATATATTCTCCTACCCTGTAGGTGCCTTTTTGTTCTGCTGATGGTGTCCTTCGCTGTACAGAAGCTTTTTAGCAAAGGACCCATGAATTTCTGAATGTTTAAATACTTATTAAACACAAATAAGTAAAGACACCAATATATGAATTTTTGGATACTTACAAATGAAAATGAGGAAAAATATTTTATGTATTATACTCTGCCCTCATTGAAATAAGGCGCCTAAAAATATGTTTATTCTTCCAATAAAACCTTAGTACTTGAATAGTTCTTTAATGATTTTGAGTAATCTGTGAAAAAACTGTTATGTGATTGTCTTTAGCTTGTATTTCTCACAGATGAGTAAGGTTTTATTGTTGTAGAGCTGTATGAAATTTATTAATATATAGAGGTACATAAATAGGGTAATCACATTTAGAGTTACTTGTGAGTAAAAATATAAGCATTGAGAATAATGTTAGCAGATAACCATATATCTTACAATTTGTTTTATAACTATTATGAATGCATTATTAAAACATTGCAAAAAATTTGAGGAGTATTATTTATGGTGATGTGTCTCCATATTTTCATTGAATTAATATTGATATACAAAATTATATTAGTTGCAGGTGTGCAAAATAGTGATTTGATAGTTTTACAAATGCTGAGATAATAACCATGATAGATAGTTCTTGTTAACACCTGCCATCAGACAAGTTTATAATAATATTATCAGTTATAATGCCTATGCTGTAAATATTCGTGTGACTTATTTATTTTGTAACTGGAAGATGTGTATCTTAATCATCTTGATTTACTTCACCCATCCTCCTCTCCCATTTCCTCCAGAAACCACCAATTACTTCTTTGTATGTATGAATGTGTTTCTGTTTGGTTTGTTTGCTTTCTGGTTTTGCTTTCTAGATTCCACACATAAGTGAAATTATATGGTATTTGTCTTTTTGTGTCTGACTTATTTTACTGAACATAAAACCCTCTAATATCTCCATGTGGTTGCAAATGCAGAATTTCATTCTCCTTCATAGCTGAGTAATATTCCATTTTATACATATACTACCTCCTCATTCTTTTATAATATATTTAAATTAATAAATGCTGTATGTGTTACATATATGTAAACATATTTGAATTGGGTCGTTGAAAGAGGTGAAGGGGATAAGAGGCACAAAATCTCAATAAAAATATAAATTAGTCATGGGGATGAAAGTAAAGCATAAGGAGTATAGGCAATATTTCTGTAACATCTTCCTATGTTAATAGTAACTGCACCATTTGGGGTGAGCATTTAATAAAGTATATAACTATCAAAACACTATGTCATATACTTGAAAGCTTGTATTTGAACTGGTGAATTCTTTATTAAAATAAAAAAACTAATAGGCTGTATATTATTGATAGAGTATGAACATTGAATATCATAATCAGCAAGGGATAGGAAAACCACAACTTAAGCATTTTGCCATGTTAATTATTCAAAAGTGGTAATAAACTTAGCAGATCTAAATACTAGTAATGAAGGGCATTTCCTATGCATTAAGGCCAACTTTATAAAATAAAAGGAAACATTTCCAAATAAAATATTTAACATTTTACAATTTTTTTCTAATGATCATACTTTTCATTGTTTATCCCTGTTGTTTTCCAGGTCAAACACCATTTCCTGAAAATGGCCAATTTCACCACAGTGACTGAGTTTCTCCTCACGGACTTTGCTGAGAAGTGGGAGATAAGGCTCCTGCTCTCCCTGCTATTCCTCTGATGTACCTGGCCACCCTCACAGGGAACATTCTTATCATCAGTGCCACCACAGTTGACCAGAACCTTCACACACCCATGTACTTCTTCCTCAGGAACCTGTCCATTCTAGACGTGTGCTGTTTCTGTCACTGTGCCCAATGCCTGTATCAACTATGTCACTAATAACTGGGCCATCTCAATGACTGGCTGTGCAACCCAGATATTCTTGGTCATTTATTTTGCATTTGTAGAGATTCTGTTCCTCATTTTCATGGCCCGTGACTGCTATGTGGCCATCTGCCAGCCCCTCCACTACCCTGTCACCATGAACCATCAATTCTGTGTGCGAATGACACTATTTTCCCTGCTTTGTGGTCTTCTCTACTCAGGTGCACACACAGGTAATGTATTCCGGCTGTCCTCTGTCAGTTCGATGTGGTCCAACAGTTCTTCTATGATGTCCCCTCTCTGCTGAGCCACTCCTGCTCTGACAACTTCAGCACTTTCCTCTTACTTTTTGTTGCTATTATTGTAGTTGGTGTGTTTCCTTTATCTTTCTCACCATATCATACTTTCACATATTTTCCACCATACTGAAGTTTCCAACCAGAGAGCGAGGCAAGGCCTTTTCTACGTGTGTCCCTCACATCCTGGTGGTGTCTGTCTTCCTCAGCTCTATCGCCTATGTGTACCTGAAGCCTTCAGCAACTTCTGAAACCATCCAGGGCATGATTCTTTCTGTATTTTACACCATTATTCCTCCTTTCTTGAATCCCATCATCTACAGTCTTAGAAACAAACAGGTAAAAGAAACTGTAAGGAAACTAATAGTTTTTCTCCCAGAAAGTAAAAAGTTTCCCTTTCAGGTTCACCCCTGTGTTGCTGAATGAGCCACAGATTTCTAGACTGCAACTGACTGATTTGGTTTTACATATTAGCCTGCTCACTGTAAAATCATTCATTTAATATCTCTGTAATTACATTTTTTTAACATTACTCTTTCCATCTATTATTTCAAATTAAAATGTTCAACTGTTGGTTGTAATGAACAGATATGATCAAAGATATTGATGAAAAACATTTTATATATATGTTTAGGATTCACCAATTATTAACAATATTAATAAAGTCTCAAAGGACTCCTTAGCAAATCATATATGGATATATAATATAGGCTCTATTATCTGAAAAATTTCCAAAAAATATGAAATATTTGTATAATATTGTCTTCAGTTATATGAATTTATGTATTTTGAAATTAAAAATTAAGTCTAACAAATTATAGTTCATGATATATGTGGAATTAAAACTAATGAATATCTGGAAAGTGAAAAAGTATGTCCACAACAAAGACTAAGAAAAATGTGATTTAGCCTCTCAATTAATAGGAATGAAGAATGTCCTATTTGTTGACAGAAACAATCATTAACCTTTCTTTGCTGCTTGCAGTTATTTTATTATACCATACTGAGGAGACGCACCATGCTGGGGGATATAGGCAGTTGTGATATAGTGAGCCATAAGAAAAACATACTTAGTCATTCAGATGGTCAAGTAGGTATTTCCCAGCATATCTGATTTTCATCCACAGCTCCTGAAGACACTTCAGAGGCTTAAAGGTGAAGTTGGTGTGTTATCATATTAATGAAGGACTGTTGGACCCCAACCAAGGACTGTGGCTGGAGGTGGAACCAACCAATGGCCAGGGAGTTAGTCGATTATTTTTCTATGCACTGAAGCCCTCATAAAACCCATGACAAGACGGTGTCCCTCTCTGCACCCTGCTTCTCTGTGGGAGGGGCTTCCATGTTTTGGGGCCAGAATGTGACCACAGGACACCCAAGCTCCCCAGAGATAATAGCTCCTTTATTCGGGACCTTGCCCTGTGTATCTCCTCATCTGGCTGTTGGCTGTTATCCTTTATGGTGTCTTTTATTACATGGGTAAGTGTTAGTGTTTTCCTAAGTTCTGTGAGTTTCACTAGCAAATTAATGCTAAGGGGGAGGACATTGGAACCTCCAGTCTGTATCCTGTTGTGGGGAGCACAGGTAACTGCTAGGGGCTTTCACCTGGTATCTGGAATGGAGGGTGGGGGGATGACAATCTTGTAGGATGGAGCCCTTAACCTGGGGAATCTGGTGCTGTCTCCACCAGATTGTGATGCCGGGGTTCTTGTTTGCAGAGCCAAAGAATGAGCTTCACAGACAGTCAAGGTAGGAGAGCAAGGTACAGACTTTTATTTAAAGATAAAGTGAAGGGACAGAGCTCCAGGCTCACGCCAGGAGGGGACAAGAGAGTTCATAGTGGTGTGTTGTCTAGGGGGTTTTATATTCAGTTGAGGATTTTTCAAGAACATGAAAAAGCAGGGGTGGGGACTTGTTAAGTGTTTCCTGAATATTAAAAATTAACTTAACTGTATGGAATTTCCTGCCTTGATTTCTCTCTGGGACACTGGTGCCTTGGTCTGGGAGCACATTAAAAGGCTGCCTGCCCAGCCCCCAAGGTGGGCTGAGGTATTGTCTACTTGCTAAAGAATCTTGCCTCTTGAACTTCCCGGGTGTTAAAATGCAATCTTATCTTTAAGATGGAATTCTTCCTGCCTTTAACCATGCCATCTACAGCTGGGTCTGCATGCTAAGTTAGTTGCTCAGTTTGCAAACTCACCTTGTCAGATCTGAAGGAAGAAAGACAGCACATAGGCCTAGGCCTTTTAGTATGCTTAAGTGAATCTTACACATGGTTACAAATGATTAGCATAATAAAACATGTGCTACTCTTCTTTATCTGGGGAACATTAACTGATTTTACTGAATGATTCTAGAGCTCAATGTTTAACATAGAGTTTTAGTAGGGGGGTTTCCTTGCATGTAGTTACATTGCTCTAACTGCAAATACCCCACCCTGCCCCCTGCAGAGGCCTTCACTCTATTCTGACTACATCTATGGTCCCTGTCTCAATAGCACCAGAATTGATTTGAGTTCTCAGACACACTGCTGGTGTTCAAGAACACCTTGCTGTTGTGTGTGGAAGACACACACACACATAAACACACTCACACACACATTAGAATTGGGTATTGGAACAAAATGAGTTGTACTATTGTGTAAAAAAACCAGCATTTTTTCCTTTTTTACCTTTTGTCATATTTGTTACTTGTTACATATTTTTCTGAGTATTGTGACATTTCACAATTCTGCAGAGATGGTCCAAAGTTTATTTTGCATGGTACCATATTTTGCATGGTACCTGCAGTCTAATATCTTTTGTAATGATTTCCTCATCTTGGATGGAAAATTTAATCTTCCATAAATTTTTGTTTTCTGAGCTACTATACACATTTATCTCAATTCACAACCACTTTGATACCTATGGGGCTAACTTATCCAAGACATTTCTATATAATCCACAAAATTTTAATAGTCATGAACATGAAATCATAAGTGATACATGAAATGTCAGTATCAAGAGCTGAGTTTTATTTGTTAGTGCATTAAGTATAATGAGCAGGAGAAAAAATTATTTTATTGCACTGGAAATAACTAAATGTACTAAATGGGGGAATTTAATAAATACATATTTTGAATTAACCAATGAAGAGAACACTTGCATGAAATAGTTTCTTGAATGAACAGCTGAGATAGTTCAGAGATATTGAGTATCAAAATGAATGATTTAGGATGCCTACAGTAAGCATCCACAATCCAGGATTAAATAGATTGACTCAAGAGTATGAAGGTTGGATGAGACAACTCCAATTTTTTTTTGTGACTGAAAAGCCTTAAAATAATTTACATGGTATCTGAGGACTGGCAGTCCCTTAAAATTCTGGTTCTTTGTTTGCTTCATCTGGAAACAACTTGTAAAGAAATATCGTGGAAAGATGCAATATCTTCAAAGAAATGCTCCATCATGTATAGATTTTACTCATTTCAATGTTCTTTTGATTATCCATCTTTGGGTTAGGGGATGGTGATAGGATAACCGTATAAATATCAGCAAATGATGAAGTTTAAAACATATACCCTTCTGTTTTTACATGGCCTTCTCATGGGATCCCATTGTAGGAGTGTGTGTGAGTGTGTGTGTGAGTGTGGTGTGACTGTACCTCTGTAAATCCCCCATCATACATTCTGTTGTACTCTCTTCTGATGTAAAAACTGACAGGGTGACGGCTTTGTCACTGCACTAAAACCTGTTTACAATGCACTTGACAATAAGGATTCCGACTAATAAACACACTTGCAATGTGTCCTTAACTCTTTTTCCTTATTCAAGCCCCGATTATGGGAACATAATCAACCTATTGTCATGTTCTTTAATATTTTACATAGATACTATAGGTGAATAGATATCAGCCCACACACATGTGCCACGATATTTGATCAGTATAATTTATGGCATTTCTGCTCACTAGCCACTTTAGAGCAAGCAGACTTTTATTGAGTATATATAAAGGCACAAAATTCTAGTTCTTTTTAAAATTGTGGTAAAGTAGATACAACAAGACATGATATTAGCTATTTTTAAGTGTACAGTTTATTGGTGTTAGATTCAGATCATTGTGCAATCTCAAGAATTATTTCACCTTGCAAAACTGAAACTCTACACACATTTAAACGACTCTTTATTTTCCTTCCTTCTGTACACAAAACCACCATGCTACCTTTGTATCCATGAAATTAACTACTCAGAATTCTTCACATGGAGATTCATATGTATGATTTGACTTCTTGTGACTGGCTTGCTTCACTTAGCATAATGTCCTTGAGATTCATCCATTTCATAGCAAGACTCAGGATTTCTCTCCTTTTCAAGGATGAATATTTACTTGCATGTATATACCATAATTTTCATACCAATACATCTAAAAAGATGCATGAATTAATTCTACCTTTTGGGCGTATTCTTACTTTAATTAAATGTGTCTAACATGAGAAATGTGACATCCATCAATAAAGATGGTGGAGTAAGTAATCCAGGCAGAAATCGCCTCCCACACACACCAAGGAAGCAACTACAGCAAATACAACTAACCCTGAAAATGACCTGCAGACTGCAGAACAGACCATTTTCACCTGGGGAGAAGAGACGAGCACATGGAGAAGGGTAAGTGGCAGAGTCATGACTGATTAGGTTCCAAGACCTTCCCCAGTCCAGCCCCCTAGACAGACTTATCAAGACAAAAATAGAGGACACAAATAGATGAAATCAGAAATGAAAAAGGAATTGTTATAACAGACACACCAGAAATACAAAGAATTATTACAATTTTTTAATGAAAAACTTTTATGCCAATAATTTGGACAGTGTAGAAGAAATTGAAAACACTACTTTCCATGACTGACCTGGGAAGAAGCATAAAAGTTGTGAACAAACTACCAGTAATGACACTGAATTGGTAATCAATAAAAAAACTACCAAAAAACAGTAGTCCAGAAACATATGGCTTCACAGCTGAGTTCTACCAAACATTTAAAGAAGAGTTAATTCACATCCTTCTTAATGTATTCAAAAATTAGAAGTGGAGGGAATACTTCTAAAGTCATTCTATGAAGCCAGTATCACTCTAATAACAAAACCAGACCAAGACACTACAGAAACAGAAAATTATAGATCAATATCCCTGATGAATGTAAATACAAAAACCGACAACAAAATATGAGCAAACAGAATAAAAAAATACATCAAAAGTATTATCCAATCTGACAAATGAGAATTTATTCCTGGAATATAGGATAGTACAATATTCATAAAGCAATAAATGTGATATAGCGCATAAACAAAAAAGGATGAAAACCATATGATAATAGATGCTTGAAAAGCATTTGACAAAATTCAACATCCATAAAAACTCTCAAAAATTGTAGAGAGGGAATGTACCTCAACATAATAAAGACCGTCTAATGCAAACCTACAGCTAATATACTCAAGGGCAAAAAGCTGAAAGTTTTCCTTCCAGGAACAAGACTGATGTCCATGCTCACCACTTTTATTCAACATTGTACTGGAGGACCTAGCCAAAGTAATAAGACAAGATAAATAGATAAAAGGCATCCAAATTGGTAAGGAAGGAGCAAAATTGTCACTATTTGCAGATGACATGATGCTATGTATAGAAGAATGTAAAGCCTCCACTAAAATACTATTAGAATTAATAACTGGATTCAGCAAAATTGCATGACATAAAAGTAATACAAGGACAAGTCTTATATTCCTATATGCTAACAATTAACTAACAGAAAAAGAAATCAGGAAAACAATTCAATTCATAATCATATCAAAAAGAATAAAATGCCTCAGAATAAACCTAAGCAAAGAGTTAAAAAAAACAGTACTCTGAAAACTATAAGATACTGAAGAAAGAAAATGAAGAAGAGAGAAGTAAATGGAAATGTATCCCCTGCTCATGGATAGGAATCACTGATACTCTCAAAATGTCTATCTTACACAAAGAAGAGATTCAATGTGATCCTTGTCAAAATGCCAACAACAATTTTCAGTGAATTAAAGCAAATAATCCTAAAGTCCACATGGAACCACAGAAGGTCCCTAATAGGAAAAGCATTCCTGAGAAAAAAGAACAAATCTGGGGGTATCACACTCCCTGACCTCAAGCTATGCTACAAACTACAGTATTCAAAACAGTATGGTACTTCCACATGAACAGACACACATTAGTGGAAGAGAATAGAGAGTCCAGACATAAACCCACACATATATGGTCAATTAATGTATGGAGGTGCCATGAATATACAACGGGGAAAATATAGTCTCTTCAATAAATGGTGTTGATAAAACTGGACAGCTACATGTAAGAGAATAAAACTGGGTTACTGTACAACTCCATACATAAAAGTAAACTCAAAACAGCTTAAAAACCTGAATGTAAAAAATTTTTCCTAAATGGATATTTTATGAATAGCATAAAATATGTAAATAAAGGCAAGGGGTTCACCTTTCAGTGAGTTTTAGGTCTTAAGAGGTTTACCTCTTGGTGAGCATCAGTTCATAAGACTCAACACAGTTAGACTGCAAGAAAGAAAGTGCATTACTTGCAGAAAGTAAGGAGAATACATGAGACAGCTTCCAAAAAAGTCTCCCCTAACAAATCAGTTCTCACTTTGGTCCCCCATACAAAGAAGGTAAAAACTCAGTGCAGTTCTGATTGGTGTTCAGATGGGATGCAACAACTGGCCAAAACTCCCAATCCTAGGAAACTGGGAAGGGGTCCTTTGGCAGCAGTGAGAGCTCCTGTAGGGGATAGTTGCAAATAACAACTTCTGTGTCCTTCTGAGGCCTGTTCTTTCTGACACATCTTGTTCTAGAAAACAAATTAGCAGGAATGTTTCCATCTAAGAAACGTGTGATCTAAGTTCTCCAATAAACCCTTTTCTGGATGGCTATCTGGCCATATTATGAAGAAATAGTTTATATGATAAACTCTCTTACATTCATACAGCAAAATGTAATACATTCTGCATTTGATTCATGAAATCACACAAAAAAGTATTTAAATAGCATACTGTGTATAAAATAAATTTTCTCACATTTAATATGAAAACTGAACTTTTACCTTACTAGTCAAATAAAACACCACTGACACAACTTCAAAATAAATAAACAAACAAACACTTTTTAACAAAAACACTGCTGTGAGAACCTCATTTCTTAAGTACAGAACAAGTAAAGTCTTTAGAATCTCAGACATAAATTTATAAAACTTGGGAAATAATTAGAAAAATAGATTGATAGGCACATATATTGAGAAAGAGAAAATAGCTAATTAAGTACACAACTAAAAATATGTATGTGTGTTTGTCTCTGTGTGTATTTGCATGTGCAACCCTCTGCAGGTCAAGATCTGGATAATTTACAAAGAGACATTGCATGTGTTTTGTTGAGTGGGGGCTGTATTTTGTCTCCATATGAAAGGTATTAACATTAGTAACTGTAGTGTTATACTCTTAGATAACCTCCTTATTTTTGCCAGCTTGATATAATGGATTCATAGCGCATTTTATTACAATATCAAATTATCACCAGCAGTGTGTTGATTATCTTTACAATTCTGACAGTTTATTAGGTTAAAATTGTATATATTGTAAATCTATTCTGTCTTAAAATAGTCCATGGTAACAACTAAAGAGTGAAGATGTGGATTCTTAAAAAAGAAAAACAAATTGAAAAAGAACTTGATCACATCCATTCAGCTCCTAAACATGAGATTCTGGATTTGAGCTCTGGCTGCATGTCCCCAAGGAACTACAACACTGATCTCTGAATCACATTTGCCTTTAAAAAGCATGGACTTTTTCTTATCTACTCTCCTTATAAAGATACACACTACACACCTTTAGAGTTTTCAAATGGATGATGGTTATTTTCAGCAATTTGACTCTTGACCAAACTCCTCTAAGCAGGCCTTCATGGCAGATACATGCAATTTCAGGATTTTAATGAGCAGACACTGCAGGGAAAATTTACCCTCCCCACACCACACTTGATGCTCCATCATCACATTGAACATGTAGAAAATAAATTTCAAGTCAGTAACTCAGGTTTCCCAGGCTGGACCTGCTACTGTGAATGATCAGGGTTAGGCCTACATGCCCCCACTGCAGGGTCTCCGCAGCTGGGGTTTTGAGCCCTACTTCCTTTTGGGTCATGGAGGAGATATCTTCACAATGATTCTCTCCCCTCTGACGTGCGCCTGTGCTCCAAACCCGCCCCTCCTCCTCCGCGTCCCTCTGACCCCGGGCTCACAAGCCTTCCCTCTGCGGATCCCTCGGTAGTGGTGACCCCGCACCTGCGCCGACCCCTACAGTCTCTGACCGGCAGTGCATCCCGTGAACGGACTCGGCACAGGGGGAGTCAGGCTCCTCCAGGTCAGCCTCTGTTTTGCGTTGTGACGGTAAGTGACTAAAGGCTGGACGGACACTTTCATCTTTGGTTCTTGTTTTACTCAGCTTCCTGCCCCCTGGCGCCTCACCTGCCTGTGCAGCTCAGGGGACCGGACGCGGTCCATTCAATCACTCGGGGGCGGGCGGTGGGGCGGGGGCCACATCAGGTATGAACAACTGTATTTGACAGAGACAAAGATCAAGACCGTCTCACTGGGCAGATCAGGGCGGACACAGGAAATCAGGGCTCCATGAAATACACAGTATGATCTGGGAGATCCATGCAGATGTCCCCAGTGAACGCGAGGAGACACACATGTTCCCTGACGTTATTCTTTTATTAACTTAGAAATCTTGTGGGCACATTTCTGTGTGACGCCATGTCTACCTATTCACTTACTGTCTCCATTCTCCTACTTTAATTGGACCACACTGACCTGGAGATCATTACCTGTTTAAAATACCCCTGGGCAGCTGGCCAGCACTGAACTGTGAGAACTGTGTTCCCAGAGGCATTGCAGTTGATGGCACAGATTTGTCTACAGTATTATATTAAACAGACCATGATTGGCCTCTTCCAGAACCTAAGGGCAGTTCATTTTTCATCTGAAGAAATTCTCAACTCCTGTCTGAATAGTGAAGTCTGCATAAACCACTTTAAAAATGTTGACTTTGAGAAGCTCACTACACAGCAGCCTTTGCTCCTGCTTAGATCATGAACACACGACGCACCGGGGTAAGTGGTCCGTGGCTGCTCTTGTTTCTCTTTTCACGTGTCTCCCTTTGTCTCACACTCTCATCTGTTGCCTCATTTAAGTATTTTGATTTTAAAAATCAACATGGGTGCAAGTGGGAAGAATAGGCAGAGTATCAATTCAATGTCTCACATTATTTTACTTTGTGAAACAATAATTTAATTAAAGAAATTAGAAATCCCAGTAGTTGAAAATTTAATTATTTTAAGAGAATATCAGGCTTAGAGATTTCCTATAAAATGTGACTTGCATTACGTACTACATCTTAAGTTACATTAATTTTTAGTAATTCATTAATGGAGAGTAGATATGGACATATAAAGGCCAATTTCTTACATGCCAGAACCCAAATATCGTTATTAAATATTAAACATTGGGTGTTGTGTTGGATCTTTGTACCTCTAGTAGCTTGACCATTTTTACTAGATTATACACATAATGCTATGAAATATATTGTATGTATTCTATATCCATACAATAAACACTTTGTGAAAAATTATTGTCTGTTTTAGGGTAAGTCTATCAAATAATTTAGGAATGTTAAGTATTAGTATCAATTTCCAATATTAAACGATTTGAAATTATTTGCCATCATCATTGGTTTCTGCCAATATCTACAAAATAATGTTTACCTTAATTTAAGTATTAGTACATGATTTATAGAAAATTTATGAACATGTAATTACAATAGAACATTCATTCTATCCTCCCTGAAATTTGAAAATGACACAATTTATTATTGAATCCTATTTACTATAGAAAGACAGCCTATGTGTTTCATGAATAATTAGTTCTTTTGACTGGAACTGAGGAAACTCACCAAAACAAATGCATCATTTATTCTAATTTTTCATCTCATCATTAATATTCATGGATCTTTAAAAATTCTTTTACATGTACATATTAAGGAGTATTATAATTAGAAATATATTTGCATGTATGCACACACATAATTATATAGTTGTGTATGTATGTACAATTTGTAATGTATTCAATATGAGATACAATATTCAAAAGCACATATGAAATTTCGAAGTTAAAGTCAATTCAGTATTTCTCGACGTTTGTAAATAGCACTAATTACTTTTTTTAAACATGAGGAATAGTATCTTTAAAATCATTTGTTATGCAGTCTTTCAACTCAACCCTTTTGAAGTTTGAATAGAAGAATGTGTATTTAAGTATATTATGGAAATAAACAAGACTATAAGAAATATGTATTTCTTTTATACTTACCAAATACTGACTTAAAAAGGTAAGTATTTTAAATGATATCCATTCATATTTCTCAAATATCCCTCAAACTGAGGGACTCTTATTTTACATCTATGTACCTCTCATTCATACTAAATCATTTTTTTATTTTACAACTCCATCTTTTTTTTCAACTGCAAGTTTACTTTGAAGGATTCATAAGCTTTATATTCCAGTTGAGTTTAGTTCAGTCTACATTTTTATGATTATATTATTGAAAAATAAGTTAATCAGACTCAGAACTGGAAGAAATCAAAATTACTTGTTTTGTTTAAAGTGAGCTGAGGTCTGAGCTATGACTAGTATGATTTCTTATACATATTTCTCTCATATCTGGTTCTTATATCTCACTTCTGCTTCAAGTTCACTAATCTACAGGATTTTTATGAGATGAATGAAAAATAAAGTAAATGAAAGAAATTATCACATGGTATTTTTGTTACACAAGCAAAAAAGTGCATCAACAAAGTTCAATCAATACAGAGTAGTGGACAATTTCCCAATTTTGTTGGAGATACAAATATTATGCTATTTATTGTACAAAACAAATGTATGTGTAGTTCTATGACACGTTGAAGGTTTTAAATATCTATCTTAACATTCCATGTAATCATTTTGAAAGGGAGGAAGCATTACATATTGTCTGCTGTTTTTTCTTAGGACCCATGTTTATTCTGAAATTTTCAATACTTACTAAATACAAATAAGAAAAAACCCACAAATATATGGTTTTTAAATACTTATAAATGCCAAAGAAACAAAATATTTTTTTGTGTTATACTCACTCTCATTGGAATAAGGCACCTAAAGAAACAAATCTTTTTTTTCTTCTAATAAGACCTCAGTGCTTTGAATAGTTCTTGAATTATTTTAAGTAATTAATTTTAAAAAATGGTTAAATGATTAAGATCTTAATTTGTACTTCTCACAAATAGGTGTTTTATTATTTTAGATGTGTATAGAATTTATTAATTTAAGGTGATAAATAAACTGTGTAAACCTTTTCAGAGTTATTTCTGAGTAAAAATATTGGCATAATAATGTTAGTAGATAACCAAGTATCTTAAAATCTATCTTTATGACTATTATGAATATATTTAGTAGTAAATTGCAAAATTATTGGTTTATTTTTCATGTTGATGTGTCTCCTCATTTTTATTGAACAATGAAATGAAATATTATATTAGTTTCAGGTGTGCAAAATAGTGGTATGATATTTTTAACCCTATGAAATGATCACCACGATAGGTCTACTTAACACCATGATAAATCTAGTTAATATTTAGTAATTACAAAATTATTAAAATGTTATTGGCAATAATCCCTCTGCTGTAAAGACATCCATGTGTCTATGAATGGAAGTGCCTTATAATTGTTTCGCCTATTTCACCCACCCCTCACCTCCATCTCTCCCATCAACCACGTTTGTTCTCTGTATGTACGGGTGTGCTTCTGTTTGGATTGTGTATTTCTTGGTTTTGTTATATTCCACATATAAGTGAAATTACATGGTACTTGTCTTTCTCTTTTTGACTTATTTTACTTAGCATACTAACCTCCAGCACCATCCATGTAATTGCAGATGGAAAGGTTTCATTCTCTTTTATGTCAAAGTAATATACAAACTAGGTATATATATATAAACTATTTGCCACATAACTACTCAATAGTTGAAATAAACTGAGCATATCGAAAGGCTAATAATGATGGACATTTCCTTTACAAAGGCCAACTTGATACAATGGAAGGAAACACATTTACAGTATTTTGTGAAATGTGTTTATAAATCATGTATTTCATTGTTTATTCTTTTTGTTTTCCAGGTCAGACATCACTTCCAGAAAATGACCAATTCCACCATGGTGACTGAGTTTCTCCTCATGGGATTTGTCGATAAGGGAGAAATAAGGTTCCTTCACACCATGTTATTCCTACTGATGTACTTGGCCACCCTGCTAGGGAATCTCCTCATAGTCTCTGCCACCACACTCTACCAGAACCTTCACACGCTCATGTACTTTTTCCTCAGGAACATGTCCATCTTGGACATGTGCTTTATTTCTGTCACTGTCCCCAATGCCTGTGTCAACTCCTTCACCAGAAACAGGGCCATTTCACTGGCTGGATGTGCAACTCAGCTCTTCCTGCTCATTTATTGTGCATGTGTGGAGCTTCTGTTCCTCACCGTCATGGCCCGTGACCACTATGTGGCCATCTGCTAGCCCCTCCTCTACCTCGTCATCATGAACCAAAGATTCTGTCTCTGGGCAACACTCTTCTCCCTGCTCAGTGGCCTCATCTATGCAGCTGTGCACACAGGGAACACATTCCGCCTGTCCTTCTGTAGGTCTAATGTGATTTATCAGCTCTTCTGTGACATTCCTCCTCTGCTGAGCATCTCCTGTTCTGATACCTTCAACAACATCCTCTTACTTATTGTCTCTGACATTGTTTTGTGGTGGCTGCTTTTATCACCATGTCGTACTTTCACATATTTTCCACTGTGCTGAAGTTTCCAACCAGAGAGCGAGGCAAGGCCTTTTCCACGTGTGTCCCTCACATCCTGGTGGTGTCTGTCTTCCTCATCACCATCACCTCTGTGTACCTGAAGCCTTCCGTAGCATCTGAAACCATCCAGGACATGATTCTATCTTCATTTTACACCATAATCCCTCCATTCTTGAATCCCATCATTTACAGTCTTAGAAACAAACAGGTCAAGGATGCTGTAAGAAAAGTACTAACAAATTTTGTTTCTGGAAAGCAATAAAGTCGCATCTCAAGTCCACCCCAGGGTAATTGAATGAGTCACACATGCCTGTGGAGGTGCCATCCAATCGTGTCTCACATACATGGCCACACTCCAAAGCAGCTCGGAGGAGGGATATATGATTGTTTTATGAAATTTCTCTTTTGTTTTATATTACCCTTTCAATTTATCCTGTATAAAATAAAATTTTTTCACTTTCTGCTTTAATGAATGGATGTGATCACTGATAATGAAAAGTTCATTTTAGATTAATGTTTAGGATTCACCAACTATTAACAATATCAATAATGCTTCAAAGGAATTCTTAACAAGTCTAATATGGATATAAACTATAGGCTCCAGTATCTGAATTTATTCAATGAAATTTAATATAAGCCTTTAAATAATGTGTTCCTTAATTATAGGAATTCATGTATTGGGAAACTACAATTAAATCTTTAGAAAAATCATAGTTAATGATATATATTGAATGGAAACTAATAAGTGATATAATTAGAAACTGAGAATATGAACACAAAGGGAAAACTTAGAAATCTGTGATTTTAATCTCCCTATTTATAGGAGTGAAAAATTGCTTCATACTTATTGATAGACATTATCGTTTACCTTCTCTGCTGTTTGCAGGTATGATATTACTCCACGGTGAACCACCCATTTTGAGGGGGTAAACCTTGCTACAGGGCCAGAGGTCAATGTTCCTTCTTCCTCTTGCCATATTTGTTAATTATTATGCAATTTTCTAACTTACATGCCATGTCACAATTCTGCAAAGGTGGTCCAAAGTTTAATTTATTTTGCATGCCATAATTCTGTATCTTTACCCAAAATCTTTGTAATGATTTTCTCATCATTAATGTAAAACTTAGTCTTCCCTACATTTTTATTTTACAAACTGCTGTACACTTTGCCTCATTAATTCAAAACCACTCTGGCACCCAGAAGGAATAACTTATCTAAGAAATTTTGATACAACCCATAAAATATTTTAAAAGCCATGCATATGCAATCATAAGTGATGCAAAAAAATGTTAATATTGTAATTGAGTTTTATTCTTTAATGCATTAAATATTAGAATTAGGTGAACCAATCATTGCATAGGAAAATAATTGAATATACCAAAAAGGAAGCACTTAATAAATATGTATAAAATTCACTTGTCAAAAGAACATTTGGCAATGAAATAATTTATTGCATGGATAGCTGACAGAGACAGTTCAGAGATATTGAGCATAAAAATGAATTATTTAGGGTGCCTAAGTTAACCAGCCACCTGCTTAGATAAATTACAATGTCTCATGTCATTATTAATCATGTTGGATAAAACAAGTTCGTTTGTGTGTGTGTCTCAGACAATCCCACAAAGATGAAATTAGACTTTGTGGTTGACTTATATACATTTAGTTTATTTGTTTCAACATGACGAGACAAAGCCAAATAGTTCCTAATCATGGAGAATCAACATGAGTAAAGAAAATAGTCTAAGTGTAGACTCACATTTCACAGTCATAGTCTCTGTTGTTGGTATTGGGAATAGGTCAAGTGGCTAAGAAATGAAATTTTGTCAATATAGAGCAACATTATAAGAATTCAGATAAAAGAAAAAGCATTCACAATATCAAAGGGTATTTCCTTTTCGATTTTTAAGTTTAAAGGATTATGTAATGGAAAGAAAATTAAGCCAGGAAACTCAAACAGACACACAGCTTGACTTCTCTTAAAGATATATGAATATTTTAAAGCTATTCAGGGTGCAAGGCAAAGAATTTATTAAAGTTTCCAAAGAATGCAGTTTGGTAGACTCACTGCACTGAAGATAAAAAGTTGGAAATTTAGCTCAGACAAGAGTAGTACCATTAGACAAACTAGAAAATCCTTTTTACCTGCAGGTCCATATACAGCAGTGATACAAGTTAGAGTTAGATTTATTATTACAAGTACTGGAACTCATCCTCCGCTCAGTTGTATATCTTCTTACACTGGTCTCTACTGTCTATCTGCTTGCAATGATTGGAAAAATCGGCCTGAAAAGAAAGAAAATACCATGTGGATATTTTAACTTTCTGGTTCTTTTTTGTGCAATATATTTAAATTCAATAAACAAATCACCAGTCATGTATGGTCATGTAAATAGTGAAGTTCATTTGATAAATAAAAAGGAAAAAGAAATATTAAAGTAATGTCATGATATTACACTTAAAAGACATATATGTTAAAATAAATTATTATTCTTATATTCATACTATAGACAATGTTGCACCAAACTGATAGAGATTTTTACTTTCACCATAGAAGTACAATATATGTAAAATAATAGACTAAAAGACCATAGCTGAAAAAAATATTGAAATAGTTCATTTAAAGCATATTGGATATACAGGAGACAAAATAAGTGCACAACAGCAAAAAGAATATTAATGAATTAATAATTATAAATTATTAATAGACTCAATATTTTTCAAATTTGATGTCAGTTCTGCCCAATTTGATCTATAGAGTCAAAGCACTCTCTATCCAAATTCTAGGACATGTTTTTTTTTCTTTTGGATATTGATACTGCTTTTACTGTTCATGTGGACAGTAGAAGACCAAAAATTAGTAACAATATAAAAGGAGAAGAAAAATTTGAAGATGTGGTGCTACCTAACATCAAGACTTACTATAAAAATTAATAATTAAGACAGTGCAGTATTGGCTGAAGAATGGGCAAATAGAACCATGGAATAAATGAGGCCCCAGAAATACATCCCAGTAAGTGCATGAATGAAAATGGTACCAAGAGAGTCAGAGCTTCTCCAGGTCAGCCTCTGTTTTGTACCATGACAGTGACTAAAGGCTTGACAGTTACTTCCATTTTTGGTTTGTTGCTTTAAATAACTCCTCAGTACTGGGTACCTCACCTGTCTAGGCAGCTCAGTGGAACTAAACACAGTCCACTCAATAAAAGCACTTTTGGGGTTGGCATGTCAGATGTAAATAACTATTTTTTATAGAGACAATGATCAAGACCATCTTATTTGGCCAGATTGAGGCAGACACAAGAAATCAGGGCTCCATACAATATATAATATTATTTGTGAGATCCATGGAGATGCCATCAACAAAACATTTTAGTGATGCAGAGACATGCATGGTCCCTAAAATTATTATTTTATTAACATAGTAATTGTGTGGGCACATTTATGTATGACAACATGTCTACCTTTTCACTCACTGTCTCCATTCTCCTACTTTAGTTGCGCTCCACTCACCTGGGCTCTATAGATCATTACCTGCTTCAGTGAACCCTGGCAGTGGACCAACGATGAATTACAAAGCCTGTGTACCCAGAGGCTTTGCAGACGATGGCACGGATGTGCTCATTATTTTAGATAAAGCAGACAATGATTGCCATCCTCCACAACCTAAAAGTGGTACAATTTTCACCTGAGGAATTCTCAAGTCCTATATAAATAGGGAAATCTCATAAACTACTTTAAAAATGTTAATTTTGAGGAACTCAAAACAGCGACCTTTGCTCTCTTTTCGACTAGAAACATACCACACACAGGTGTAAGTACTCTGCTCACTCTTCTTACTGCTTTCCACTTATTTCTTCACCTCACACCGTGGTCTCTCTATGGTAGACTTCCAATCTATCAACAACAATGCAAGTTTTTCTTTTCAGTTACTGAATCTTGGGAATTTTCTTAGTGCCTTCTTTCTTTTTTGGTATTCTGATAATAATGAATTTTAAAAAATCTAGTTACCAATAAAAGATAGATTTCAGTTAAATGATAAGTGACATTTAAATATGTAAGTAGATTGAAAAAGCTAAACAAGCAGCTATAAAATAATACAAATTTAGTTATCTAAAGTTGTTCTTGGAATTGTTTCAACTATATTTGGCTACTATCAGAAATCTCAATTAAAATCATACATTATAATTTCATTGTAAAATCAAAATAAAGGAATTGAGAGTGACCTGTGTTACTTACTTCAGCTTAAGTTACTTTAATTTCTAGTAGATTATTAATGAAAAGTAGACATGGATGTTAAAAGTATAAATTCTTACACACAAAAATTCAAATATCCTAATTCAATATTAAATATTGGGTGTTGGATCTTTGTATTCCTTGTAGTTCAGCCATTTTTAGGAGGTTAGACATAAAATGTTGTTAAATATACTTAAGTAAATAAATGTTATCCATAGCATAACCACCTAGTAAACAATTATTGCCAGTTTTAAGGTAAATTCATCAAATAACTTAGGAATATTAAACATTACTACTTACCTCCAATATTAAACTGTCATCTATTTTAAACCATTTACAATAATCAATCATGGATTTATGCAGAAGTCCACAAAATAATCATTACCTTAACTTATTTATAAACTTTTGCCTATTGTATAATTTATAGAAATTTAGGCATATTTAAGTTTAGTAGCATATTCATTCTCTCAATTTAAATTTAGAAAATGACGTGATTTCTTAGTGAATCCTATTTATTGCAGTCAGGCAGTCTACCCATGTCATAAGTAATTAGTTCATTAGATACTGAAATTTAGGAAATTCACTGAAACCAAACAGATAACTTATTAACTTTTTTTTTTGACCATCAACATTCATGGATGTTTAAAAACTCTTTTAGGTGTATATACTAATGACTATTATAAATATAAATATATTTTCATATGTGCAAATTCATATATATGTAGGTATATATGTATGTATAATTTGAAATATATGCAAAAATCAGGAGTCATGTTCAAAAGCATGTGAAAATTCGAAGTCATATTACTTATTTCTCAATGTGTTTGTAAATAGCACTAATTAATGTATTTTTAACAAGAGGAATGGTAATTTAAAAATCATTTGTAATCTGTAGTGTCTCAACCCAAATAATCCATTTCAAGTTTGAAGGGAAGTATGGTGCATTTTAATATAAAAAAATAATACTATATGGTGCATATAGCATTTTACAAGACTGTATGAAGCATGTAATTCTTTTACATGTAGCAAATATTGACTTAAAAAGGACAGCATTTTAAAAGATCTCTATTAATATTTCTGGATTTGCAGATATTCTATTTTATCTTACAGCTACAGATCTTTCATTTCTACTTATTGTTTTATTTAAAGACCCACAAGATTTTTT
The DNA here is from genome assembly GCF_030020395.1 of Manis pentadactyla. Classification (NCBI taxonomy): domain Eukaryota; kingdom Metazoa; phylum Chordata; class Mammalia; order Pholidota; family Manidae; genus Manis; species Manis pentadactyla. The sequence continues at coordinate 49,754,499 of NC_080031.1, forward strand.
CACCTGCAAATTTCCCTTAAGGATTGACATACCATATCCAGGTATGTTTAGTTCAGACTAAATTTTTATGGTTATATTATTCAAAAATAACCGTATGTTTTGTTAAAAATCGAAGGGCTTTGAAGCAAATCAGTTTTTTACAATTTGTTCAAGTGGTCTGAGGTCTGAACTAAGAATGATGTGGTTGATTCTTACATTTGATTCTTACATCTCAGTTTGTTTAAAGCTCCATAATGTACAGATTTTTTAATGAGAAATGAATGAAAAATAAATGAAGAAAGAAATTTTCAATTAGTATACTTGTCACATAAAGAAGAGTGCATCAGTAACTTCAACCAATACAAACTAGTGGAAATTCACCATTTGTTGGAGATACAAATAGTGTATGGTTTACAGTAAACAACCTCAATGTCTGTGTAGTTCTATGATACCTTGAAGGTATAAATATGTATCTTAATATTCCACATAATCATTTTGAAAATGTAGAATTATTACAAGGCATCCATTGTTTTCTAGGACCCATTAATTTTTGAAATGTTAAATACTTATTTGTGTTCATATGTATTATATTTTACCTTCATTGTAATAAAACATCTAAAAGGTCCAACTTTTCCGTCTTCTAATAAAACCTTAGTACTTTAAATATTTTCACATGATAGTGAATAATCAGGAAAAATGTACTTGTTACAGTAAGATATTAACTTTTACTTTTCACAGGTGGGCAAGAGTTTTATTGTTTTATTGCTGTACATTTGTTATTAATTTAGGGTGGTAGTGTAAACCCTCTCAGAGCTACTTATCTGTAAAAACATAAGTTTGAGAATAAGGGGAGATTATGTTCTTAAAATATTATTTTATTAACTGTTATGAATTCATTTAGTAGTAAATTACAAAAAGTTCTGGGTTTATTTTTATATGTAGATGCCGTTATATTTTTATGAATTATAATTGATATGAAATATTATGTTAGTTTCAGGTATGATTTGATATTTTTAAAAATGAAATAATCACCATAATTTTAATTGCCACCTGTCACCATACAATATTAAAATATTGGCCATAAATTTATGCTATAAATACATCCGTGTGACTTATTTATTTTATAACTGAAAGTGTGTGTCTTAATCTCCTTCACCTGTTTTATCCACCCATTATCCCCATCGCCTCCAGCAACTACCAGATTTTCTTTATATGTAAGAGTCTCTTTCTATTTTTTTTATTTCCTTTGTTCTTTAGATTTCACATGCAAGTGAAATTTTTGGTATTTGTCTTACTCTGTCTGACTTACTTTACTTTGCATAAGACCCTGTAAGTCTATCCCTGTGAATGCAAATGGCAAGATTTCATTCTTTTTTGAGGTTGAGTATTATTCCATTTATAATATGCCCCACAGTTATGCATTCATTTATTATATATTTTAACCATATATAAAAATTACTTGAATTAATGAAATCTTTATTATGATAAAACCCATGGGCTGTGTATTATTGATAAAATATGAGCACTGCATACATTATCAGACAAGAGATTGACTGTCCCTACCCATATAACTAAGGATTTTTCCCTAAGAAGTACTCAATAATTGCAACAAATTAGTATACCATAAAACTAAAAATAATAGATATTTTTTATGCAAAAGAACAACTGCATAAAATGGAAGGAAATATTTTCAAATAAACTTCTTAAGATATTTTAGAAAAAGTTTTTAGGAATCATGACTTTCATGATTTATACATTTGTTTTCTAGGACAAACACCATTTCCAGAAAATGACCAATTCCACCACGGTGACTGGGTTTCTCCTCATGGGATTTGTTAATAGGGAGCTAAGGTTTCTTTACACCATGTTATTCCTACTGATGTACTTGACCACCGTGTTAGGGAATTTTCTCATCATCTCTGCCACCACATTTGACCAGACCCTTCACACACCCATGTACTTCTTCCTCAGGAACCTGTCCATCTTAGACGTGTGCTACATTTCTGTCACTGTCCCCAATGCTTGTGTCAACTCTGTCACTGACAACAGGGCCATTTCGGTTGCTGGGTGTGCAGCTCAGATATTTTTCGTCATTTATTGTGCATTTGTAGAAATTCTGTTCCTCACCATCATGGCCCATGACCACTATGTGGCCATCTGCCAGCCCCTCCACTACCCAATTATCGTGAATCAAAGATTCTGTGTGCAAATTACACTGGTCTCCCGGCTCAGTGGTCTCATATATGCAGGTGTGCACACAGGTAAAACATTCCGGTTGTCCTTCTGTCAGTCCAGCGTGGACTATCAGTTCTTTTGTGACATTTCTTCTCTGCTGAGCATTTCCTGCTCTGACACCTTCAGCAATTTTCTGTCAGTTATTATCTCTGCCATTGTGGTTGTGGTGGCTGTTTTGTCTTTATCATCATGTCGTACATTCACATATTTTCCACTGTGCTGAAGTTTCCAACCAGAGAGTGAGGCAAGGCCTTTTCCACGTGTGTCCCTCACATCCTGGTGGTGTCTGTCTTCCTCAGCTCCATCACCTATGTGTACCTGAAGCCTTCAGCAGCATCTGAAACCATCCAGGGCATGATTCTTTCTGTATTTTACATCACAGTTCCTCCATTTTTGAATCCCATCATCTATAGTCTTAGAAACAAACAGGTCAAGGATGCTGTAAGAAAAGTACTAAAAAAAGTTTTTTCTGGAAAATGATAAAGTTTCGTTCAAATCCATCCCAATGTCACTGAATAGGCTTCAAGTGTTTAGAAAATAACTGCCTTACTGGGTTTTATTGATTTGCTTGCTCACTATAAAAATCACATGTTGAATACCTGAGTAATCATGCTATAAAATTTATTTTGCTTTACATTATCCTTTCAATTTTTCCTGTGTAAAATAAAATTTTTTCAACTACCTGCTTTAATGAATATATTTACTCACTGGTATTGAAAAAGATCATTTTAGATTTATGTTTAAGATTCACCAAATATTAACAATATCAGTAATTCCTCAAATAAATCCTTAACAAATAAAATATAGATATAAACTTGGGCTCTATTATCTGAATTTTTCAATGAAATATTATATGCATTTAGAAATAATATGCTCCCTAATTATAGGAATTTGCATGAATAAAACTAGTTATATCTCAAAAAGTCTAAGGTTAGTAATGGTTGTTCTTTAATTATGACATAACTATCTCAGTCATAAAAACATTTGTAAAATGTTTATGCAATGTAATATTTCAAATGGTACTATAAGAAGGAAAGATTTTTGATACATCTGACTAGTATTATTTTCTACTGCTACTGTGATTATTACCAGTTTTTTTGTTGTTGTGTGGTGTTACTAAAACTTCCTAAGTGGACTCCTTGCAATCTCTCAGGTTTTGTCCATGGATAGCTGTGTAATCACAGATATATTGGTGAGTACAGGATTGAAAGAGCTACAACACATTCATAAAACAATTTAAAAAATGGCATTAGTATAATTATCTATCAATAAGTACTTTAAACTTAAATAGGTCAAGTTTCCCAATCAAAATAAATAAAATGGCTGAAATGATAAGCAAGACAAGATACAGTGATATCCTGCTATCAAAAGATTCAATTTAGCTCTAAGGACAAACAAGATTGAAAGTGAAGGGGTGGAAAAATATTCCAAGGGAATTGTAACCAAAAGAAAGCAGAGGTAGCTAAACTAACATTGAACAAACTAGACACTGTAGCTCTAGGGGGAGGGGTGTTTCCAGCCTCCAGCAAGCCCCTCCCCCCACCAATGAATCTGATGAAACTGAAGTAAGTCAAGGGAAAGGGAGGTTGGGAGAAAGGCCTTTATTTCTTACAGCTCTCTCAGGATCACTAGCCAGGCCCCCGTCCAGCTGTGCCCTCTGGCCATGGTGATGCCGGGGTTCTTGTTCACAAAGTCAAAGAACGAGCTTCACAAACACTCAAGGTAGGAGAGCAAGGTACAGGCTTTTATTTAGAGATAAAGGGAACCACAGAGCTCCCGGCTCACGCCAGGAGGGGACAAGAAAGCCCGGGGTGGTGCGTTGTCTAGGGGATTTATAGGCAGTAGAGGATTTGGGGGAACTGAGGGCTTAGGGTGAGGACTGTACCACCTGCCCTGCCCCCAGGGTGGGCTGGGTTATTGTCTGTTTGCTAGGGCTGTTTGTAGTGAAGTCACGGGTTATGCTGAAATACCCTTGCAGAGCACCCAAACATTCCAGGCCAAGTTGCTCCTGGCCTTTTGACCTTTAACTGATCTCACTGAAGATGTCTATATTCCTAGTGTAGTATCTTTACCCTAGAGAATTAGTGTGACCTTGACTTTGCATAATGCTGAACACAGAGTTTCTATAGGTACTTTATATTGTTACATTGCTTTGACTGTAAATATCTTGCCTTGCTTTTTCCAGAGGTCCTCACCCTACTCTAGATAAGCCCATGGTCCCTGTCTCAGTGGCACACACACTGTCCTTACCACCTGCTCCTTCCAGAAGGAGCTCCATTAACAGTCCTTGGTGGCTGGATTCTGCCAGACCAATTACGTACCAGGTACTGGGGGAGGAGAGAATGGCCGTTTCCTCTCTCCCTGGAGAGATATCCTATCCATTTCCTATCACCCTGGAGCACCTGGAGGCTCTGAAACATCCATTGTTATATAGAGGGACTAAGGTGGGAAATTCTGGACTTTCTGGGTGAAAACTTCCATTTCCCCCAAAGACATTAAGGTATAAATTTTCCGAAAGTGACAAGAAATAACACAGTCATTAAAAAAGTCAATTCATCAAGAAAATACAAAAATTGTATATATTTATGCAACCAACTTTGGAGATCTTAAATATATTAAGTAAATAACATAATTAAAAGAAAGCAAGCAGCGGTATAATAATAGTTGGGGATTTTCATGCCCCAATCTCAGCAATAGATAGATCATCAGAGGATCAATAGGGATAAAGCAAATTTGAACACTACAGACCAAATGGACTTAATAGATATGTGCAGATCATTCCACCTAAAAACAACACAGAGCACATTTTTCTCAAACACACATGAAATGTTTTCTTAGAACATATGACAGGCCACAGAACAAATCTGAATGAAATCAAGAAGATAAATGTAATATCAGATACGTTTTCTGACCACATAGTATGCAATTATAAATAAGAAACAGGAGGTAAACTGGAAAATTTTAAAATATATGAACATTTAAATGAACAGCACTTAAAATCAATGGATCAAAGAAAAATCAAAATGGAAATAAAACTATCTTGAGACCAATGAAAATGGAGACATAACATACCAGAACTTATGGGGTACATCAAAACAGTTCTAACTGTAAAGTTAATAGCAATGAATAGACATAAGAAAAGAATGACTCAAATAAACAAATTAATGATATACCCCAATTAACTATAAAAAAGAACACAACACAGTAAGACTAAAGTTGGCAGAATGAAGGAATTATTTTAAAATGCAGCTGAAATAGATGATACAGAGAATAGTAAAACAACAGGAAATCTTCACAAAGTAACTAGTTCTTTGAAACTTTTTAAAATGACTTAACTTTATCTAGACTAAGAAAGAAAAAAAGAGGGGTCAATCAGAAAAATTATAAGTGAGAGAAGAGACATGATAATCATTACCACAGAAATACAACAGATCATAAGATATTTTTAAACAATTATATGACTACAAATTGGACTTCCTAGATGAAATTGGTAATAGGCTAGAAACATACAGCCTACCTATATCAAACTATGAAGAAATAGAAAATATGAATAGACTAATAATGAATAATGATATTGAATCTTTAAAAAAATACCTGAAATAGAAAAGTTTCACTAGTAAGTTCTGCTCATATTTAAAGAAAGCATAGTCCTTAAAAATTCTTCTAAAAATTAAAGAGAGAAAACTCTCAAGTTCATTTTATAAAGTCAGCATTATACTGATAACAAAGCCAGATAAGGGCACTACAAGAAAACAAAACTATAGGCCAATATCCCTGATAGATACAGAAGTAAAAATTTTCAACGAAATAGAAGAAAGCCAAGTTCACTGCCTTAAAAATATCATGGGATTCATACCTGAGATGCAAGGAAGATTCAACATATATTAAATATTACACATCATATTAAAGGACAGAAAGATAAAAGTCATATGATCATTTCAATAGGTACAGAAAAAGAGTTTGACTTTCATGATTAAAATCATCAACAAATTAGTATAGAAGGACTATACCTCAAGATAATAAAGGCCATACATGACAAGTCAATACCAAAAATCATTCTAAACTGTGAAAGTTTGAAAGCTTTTCCTCTAAGGTCAGTATCAAGACAAGGGTGCTCAGTGTCACCATTTATTTATATTCAACAGGATACTGGAATCCCTAGACAAAGCAATAGGGAAATAAAAATAAATAAAATATGACCAAATCAGAAATAAAGAATAAAATTGACTGTGTTTGCATATGACATGATCTTATATACAGAAAACTTAGGCCTCCACCAAAAGTAGTAAATTATGTAATAATGCAAGATAAAAGATAACATACAAAAATTGACTGTATTTTTATACAGTGATAAGAAACCATCTGAAAATGAAATAAATCTAATAATCAATATACAAGAGAATAAAAAAATGTATAGGAACAAATTTAATCAAGAAGACAAAAAAGTCTGTATACTGAAAAGTATAAGATATTGATGAAGGACATTGAAGAAGACACAAACAGCTGGAGATATATCCAATTTTAGTGGATCAGAATAACCAATATTATTTAAGTGTATATTACCCAAAGCCATCTATAATTCTATGTAATACCCATTAAAAATCCAATGACCTATTTCACAGAAATAGAAAAACTATTTTAAGTTTGTATGGACCTGCAAAATATCATGAACATGAAGAGTCAAAGTGATCTTGCAAAGGAAGAAAAATACTGGAGACAACCTTGTCACCAATTTCCACATACACTATAAACCTACAGGAATCAAAACAGTATGGCACTGGCATATAAACACTTACAGACCAATGGAACAGAATCAAGAAGTAATAAATCTCTGCCTATACAGTAATCTAATATTTGACAAGGATTTCAAGAATAGTCAATGGGAAAAAATAGGTTTTTCAATAAATGGTGTTGGGAAAACTGAATATTTGTAAGTATAAGAATTATACTGGGCCCCATTAACATATCACTCATAAAAATGAACTCAAAGTAGATTAAAAACTTAAAATTAAGGAATAGATCATAAAGCTCTTAGAAGAAAATGAAGGAAAAAACATAAAAAATAAACTTATTGGCATTCTTGGCAGTGATTTTTAGTTATGGCACTAGAGCAGAGCACGAAAACAAAACAAAAATACACAGGTGAGTCTACAACAAACTAAAAAGATTCTGCACAGCAAAGGAAATGTCTGAATTAATGATGATGCAATCACTATGCTGTATACTTGAAACCAATATTAGATCGTATATTAACCATAATTTGATTAAAAAAGCATAAAAATAAATGAATGATAAAGCAGCCTAAATAATGGGAGAAAATATTTTCAAATTATCTATCTTCTAAGGGATTAATATCCAAAACATATATAAATAACTTATACACTCAATAGCAAATAACAAAACAATGCAAATAATATGATTAAAAATGGACATATGAATTGAGTGGACATGTTTCCAAAGAAGATATACAATGATTGAAAAATACATGAAAATTTGCTTAATATCACTAATCATTATGGAAGTGCAAATATAAAACAAAATGGAACATCACTTCACATTTTAGAATGACCATTATAAAATACAAAGATAACAGGTGGCAGTGAGGATGTGGAAGAAAGGGAACCCTTGGGCACAGTGGTCAGAATATGAATTACTGCAGTCATTATAGAAAACAGCATGGAGGTTTCTCAAAAGAAAATAGATTTAACATATGGTATTGTAATCGTATTTCTGGGTTTATATACCAAGAGTGTAGTTACTATTATGAAGAAACATCTTCACCCCCAAATTCATTCATTGTGGCATTATTTACAATAGCCAAGATGTAAATAGCTAAGTATCTGCTGACAAATAAATGGTTAAAGAAAACATGCCCTGATATTTGCAACAAGTTGGATGAACTTTGAAGATATTAAGCTAAGTGAAATTAGTGAGACCAAGAAAAACAAATGCTTTATAATATTACTTATATGTAGAATATAAAAACACTGAAGTTATAGAAGCAGAGAGTAATATGGTGGTTTCCAGGGTTGGGGGAATAAAGAAATGGGTGAAAGTGGCCAAATGGTACAAATTTTTAGTTGTAAGATGAGTAACTTCTGGGAATATAATGTATAGTATTGTCAATATAGTTAACAGTATTGTATTGTACACTTGAGAGTGGTTAAGAGAGTAGATATTAAATATTTCTGCCTCATTCTAATATATCTATGGTAACTGTTCAAAATATTTCTAATATGGCTAATAAACTCAAAACAGTGCATTAGGAAAAAATCTCATGTCACAAAATAAAGCACTGTTGGAGGAATTTAGAAAAAGGATATAAGGCAGAAAAAAAATAGCCAAATGTCAAAAGTAAGTCGTGTTATAAATAATTGCTGTAAATGTAAATGGATTATCCTTTCCAAAGAACAGAGATTGTCAGAATGAAAAATAATAAAAAAGACCAAACTACATACTATCTACATTAGATTCACTTTATACCCTGAGAACTTTAAGATACAGTTGAAAGATATTAAGAGAATAAAAGAAATATCACATGTTCATAACTTGGAAACTTCACCTTGTTTTCCAAGGTATAAAGATTCAATAGGAGAACAAATAAAAATGCTCAGTCTGGGAAAAAAAGAATATAGTTGATATACAATATTATCTGGGCTCCAGATGTACAACATAGTTAACTGAAAGCCCTAAACACTTCTACATGCTTGCCGTGGTCAGTGCAGTTCCCCCAGTCACCCCATCAGGATATTACAGTACCATTGGGTGTATTCTCAGTGTTGCGCTTTCATTCCTGTAACTGAATTGTTTTATAAATTGAAGTTTGAGGCTCTTTGTCCTCTCCAGCTGTTTCACTGGTCCCCTCACTCTGCTCCCTATGGTAACCAACAGTCTTCGCCAGTATTTATGATTTGTTGCTTCTTGTTTGTTTGTTTCTATTTTTAGATTCCACGGAAAAGTGAGATTGTATGGTAACGGTAATGACCTTTCTCTATCTGACTGATTTTGCTCAGCATGATACCCTCTAGGGCCATCCAAGTTGTCACAAATGGCAATATTTCATTTTTTATAGTTTAATAATACTCCATTGTGTTTAAGTAACACATCTTTATTCATCTATCTATTGATGGGCACTTAGGTTGTTTCCATGTCTTGGCTACTGTAAATAATGCTGCAATGAACATATGTGTGCATATATTTTTTGAGTTAGTGACTTTGTCTTCTTCAGGTAAATTCCCAAGATCCCCCTGGAATTGCTGGATCATATTGTATTCCTGTTTTTAGTTTTTAAGGGACTTCCACATTGTTTTCCACAGTGGCTAGACAAATTTACATTCCCACCAACAGTATAGGAAGGTTGGCTTTTTTCCACATCCTCACCAACTTTTGTTATTTCTCATTGTCTAGATAGTGGCCATTCTGACTGGTGTGAAGTGATATCTCATTGTGGTGTTGATTTGAATTTCCCTGAAAAATGTAGTGAGATTGATTGACTAGTAAGACTGTTCATTCAGAAAGAAAAAATTCATACAATAATATCAGGAAGAATTAGCGAAAAATGACTAGCAGAAAAATGACTTCAAAATACTGAAAACTTCATGCCAAATGTTACCTTCTTTAGACAATAATTGTAATTTTAAATAAAAATAAATGTAAAATATGAATAGGTTATTATACAAGTACATAAAGTGCAAAAACATTTAATCATGAACAAAACAAAAACAGACAAAAATGAGTCAAATACACACAATACTTCAATTGGCATTTCACTCAGTGCATAGCCAAAAGGTAATAAGTATACAAATATGTCCTCAGAATCATTAAGGATCTAGGAAATGCAAAGTAAAGCTATGACAAGAATTGATTGCAGTTAATAAATTGCAAAAATATATTTTAACAGTGTGCATTTAGGAACCATGTCACTCAGCAATACTAATGAGTTGTATAAGGATATAATTTTAAAGCTGTTTCTTAGTATCTACTATCAATATGCATATTATTCTCCCAAGCTTACCCAACATTAATGAATATCAAAAGTATGTCTGTGGCAGCTCTACTTGTTAAAACAAAATTCAGTAACAACCCACATATCAATCAGCAGTTGAATAAATGAAATGTGGCATATATATGCAGTGTAATAATATTCAGCATTTAGAATGAGTGATTTACATCTACACACAAAAAACGTGGACAAATCTCCCCATTATGTTGAGTGAGAAACAATAGGATACATACAGTAATATTATATTTATGTAAAGTACAAAAAATGAGCAAAACAAATATATGTTATTAAGATTAGAATAGCAGTCATTTTTCAGGACAGTTGAGTGACATTATAATGATGCTATGTATTAATCAGGGTGCTTTTACATTTGGCTGTGAACTCTGCAAAATTCTGTAAACATGGGAATCTTTAATAAAACTTAGGTACATATTTTTATATTCTATTTTGTGCATATAAACTGGTTTTGTAAAAATGAGTATCTCTAATAAATTACTCATTTTACATATTTATCATAGCATGCAAAATATTTGACAATGGTGTACTCAAATTATTAACCAATTTGTCTAAGTAGAGGTATTATTATATTGGAATCCAGTCTAGACAGGACATATGCTTTATTCCAGGAATTATGTTAGTGAGTTTTATATTATTTCTTAATATCACAACATGGATAACTCAGTGTTATCAACCTCAGGTTCATATATGGGAAAACAACACCAAATAGTTTGAAAATATTTCTCAAATTTTTGTACTTAGAATGGATACAGGCAAGTCATGCTCCTCATATTCTTTCATTAGAAGCTGATTCAAGTGAAGTTACCAAATCAATTAAAGCACTTAAAAGTAACCCATAACAGCAGGTCAGTTGTTGATTTTATAATCTAAATGTAACCTCATAATATTTTTCTTTATTTTGAAATTATATTCACTTTCTTTTTTGAAACTGCAAGCAAAGTTTAAAATTATTCATTGTATTATCAGCAGCATGTAACTGGATGCATGTTTACTTATGTTAGTGCAGAAATCATTTATATGATAAACCAATTCTTTTTACAACCCTTGCAGTTATATTTTTGGCTAAAATTGTACAGATCTTGTAATAAATTTAGGTAAGCTACAAGAAATAGATAAGGCAGAGTCTGTAGCAAAATTAAAGTTGGAATCATAAACACATGAACTCAAAGCCCAACTATTTTCTCTTCTATGTATTCACTTTGGCCAAGCTACTGCCCTCATTTTAAAATCATGTTTCCATTTTAATTTTGAAAAACTTTATGAATGCTAAATTTATATAAGCACTTAATTTCTTTAAGTCAGTTAGAGATATTATAATTTAAGAAGTTATAATCTGCAAATTGGTAGGTGGTATTGCTCAATCTTATCTTATTCCTATCTTTTTTAAAATTGTTTTTCTCTATCAGTTTTTGTAAGCCATACATTAAACTAATTAAGGAAGTATATTCTTTTCTCTATAATTTTCGTAAGTTTTGCTTTATATTTTGTGATGATATATTATGTGTACACAATTTTTATGACATTTTATTTGAGCAAATATTTCAAAATGAGCTTTATAAGTTTTAAGGGTAAAACAGCTGATGTTATTAAGGAATCCAACTCTAAGTCAGATTGTGCATTACTGGTGTGTCATTTGTGCACATACACACAAAGAACTTGTATTAAATTGATTTTAGAGTTGTTATTTTTATTTTTTATTGTCAGTAGTCTAAATTGTATCATAGTTCAAAAATTACTAGCTACACATGCATACCTATAATTACATGTATTTTATAAATGTGTACTTACATAGGAGGAGATATGATCAGTACAATTTTACTGCAAATGCGTGTAATAATAGCTTGCAGACAGCATAAATGTTCATAAAATACTGTATCTCATCATTTAACTCTCAAATTGGCACAGTGTCAAAATAATAACAGTCTTAAAAGTAACAGAAGTGACGTTACCAGTTGCAGTTAGTGGCAATTGTGTTCCTGATTTATACTGACAAACTGAAAAATGTAGTATTTTAGATTGTGCATGTTTTGAGATTTATCTAAATAGCAAACAATTTTGTCATCTAGTAGAGAATAGTGTACCTACCTTAAGAATTACTATAGGAATTATGGGACCAAATATATGGCAAAATATATGAAAACCTAAATAAGTATAGTTCTAATTGTATTATTTTTAATACATTAAAATGATGCATTGAAAGCATTATAGGGAGAAATAGAAAAATTCATTTACTTTTTATGCTGGGATGGAGAGTATAACTGTACGATTGTTACACTCTTATTCCTGTATTTTAAATATACTGATGATTTACTTCTTTTTTTACCTTGAGTAGAAATAATACTCCTTTAAAGTTTATCCTGAAAAGCTCACAAAAGGATAAGATATAACTGATTCTCTGACCAACCACATATTCCGTAAATGATTTAGAAAAATAATAAAATTCATTTTGTAACAGTTTTTATTACTATTATATTTTCTTGAGGTATTGTTAATATTCAATATTACAATGATTTCAAAAACACAACATAGTGATTTGACAGTCAACTACATTATGAAATGTTTACCCCAAGATAGTTAGTATGTATCAACAAAGAATAATTTTATAGAATTATGATTCCTGAAAATTAAGAAAATTCCATACACCCTGCCTACAAGTTTCCCCTATTATAGCCATCCATTGGTGTGATATATTTCTATATTTAATAAAGAATATTGCAGTGTTAATATTAAAGTCTACAATTTACATCATTGTTGATCCTCTGTTTTGTACAGTTTTATGGGTTTTGGCAAATGCATAATGTTTTACATCCACCATTACAGTATACAGTATCCACTTACTGATCCTGCTGTTTTATTAAGAAGAAAATAATCTCTTACAGTTATTTTTATGATTAGATTTCACATGTTAATTATACACACTTTTACACTTATTTTAAATAGGTGGCAGACTTGATGTTTCTTAAAACTGTGAAAAGAGATAAAAATTAACACATAGTTGATTTGGGGACTCTTTAAATTAAAATATAATAAGTGGAAAGGGAAATATTTTGTAAAATATGTGTCTACCAATGAATTTTCCAACATCGTTCATTTGGAGAAAGAACTCCAAAAATAAGTTTATGTTTTGTCTATATTCTCACATGATATGATTTTCACTTCGCAATAATGTGAGGTGCTTAAAAGGTGAAAATAGGAAGTATGGTGATTTTTAAAGCATTTAAAAAATCATCTCATCAAAGTGGGAATTTAGAAAAATAATCATCCTATCTCCTTCCCAAGTAAAATGTTCTCATAATTTTCTTAACACCATGCATTATTTGCTTGTTTCTAAAACTGTAGATAATAGGATTCAAGAAAGGAGGGACTATAGAGTAGAAGACAGATGTGATCATGTCTTGAATTGTGAATGAGCTTGAAGTTGGTTTCAAATATACGGCGGTGGCTGAGCTGACAAAGACTGTCATGACAAGGATGTGAGGAATGCAAGTGGAGAAAGCTTTTCCTCGGTCTTTTACTGGAAACCTGAGCACCTTAGAAAATATGTGAATGTAAGACACGGTGATGAAGGCAAAACAGCTGCCACCAGTCACCACTGCAGAGACAAAAATGGCAATTTCATTGCTGAAGGTGTCAGAGCAGGAGAGCTTCAGCAGGGAGGGGATGTCACAGAAGAACTGGTGGACCACATTGGACTGACAGAAGGACAGCCGGAATGTATTGCCCGTGTGGAACCCTGAGTAGACCACAGCACTGAGGATGGAGGCCAGGGTCATCTGGACACAGACCCGAGGGCTCATGATCGCAGGGTAGTGGAGAGGCAGGCAGATGGCCACATAGCGGTCACGGGCCATGACGGTGAGAAACAGCAGCTCTGTTAAAGCGAAGACAAGCACGAGGAAGATCTGAGCTGCACATCCAGCTATGGAGATCACCCCATTGTCCATCAGGAAGACGACACATGCCTTGGGCACAGTGACAGAAATGTAGCACATGTCCAGGATGGACAGATTCCTGAGGAAGAAGTACATGGGAGTGTGAAGACCCTGATCAAAGGTGGTTACTGTGACAATCAGAAGGTTCCCTGTCAGGGTCGCCAAGTATATCAATAGGAACAGCATGGTGTGCGAGGCTCTGAGCTCCAGCACATCTGAAAATCCCAGAAGCACAAATTCAGCCAAAGTGGTTGAATTAGTCATCTTTGGGTAATTTGCTTTGGGCCTAAAAAAACAAAAGCAGGGGTATCATGGGAAGATGGTGGCATGAGTAGTTCAGAGGAAATCTCCTCATAAAAACATATATATTTATGAAAATACAATAAATACAACTATTCCTAAAAGAGACAGCAGTGGATGCAGTACAACAGCCAGGATACATCTACATCTGAGTAAACTCAACATCACATGAAGGGGGTAAGACACAAGCTGCGGCCAGGTGGGACCCGAACATTCCCTCACCCCAGAACCCAGCAGGAAGAAAGGAGTCAGAACAGGAAGGGAGTGAAAGCCCAGGACTGCTAAACAATCAGCTCTAGAAATCTGCACCCGGAGCACAGACACAAGGTGCACTGGGTGCTGGATATTAGAGAAACGGAAAAGCAAAACCTGCAGGCAGGTCCCCACAAACGGCACCCCTGAGCAAAAGAAAAGCAAGTGCTTTTTGCATGTCTTAAAGAGACAAGGACCCCACAGCTGTAAAAAGTCGTCCTGGCACACTTAGCCAGCAGCTGGGAATCCCAGGAAACTTTAGGCGCTCTAAACTCTGGGGCAGCAGGGCAGCTCTGAAGCCCCTCATGGCACTAAGCAGCCTGCCAATTGTTCCTCCAACAGGCATGGATCCTGAAACACTGGCCCAGTAGTGGGAGAGTGGCAGCATGTGCCAGGGGCGGCGGCACCAGAGGGGTCCAGGAGTGGCTTGTGTGAGCCAGTCACAGCAGCGACCGAGCACCCTGGGAGTGGCCCACATGCACTGGAGGCAGTGGCGTCACAGGAGACCGGGAGAGGTCTGCGCAAGCCCAAAGCGGTAGCGACCGAGTGGCCAGGGAGTGGTCCGCGGATGCCAGCAGTAGCGGCGCCAGAGGGACATGGGAGAGGCCCACGTGCTCCTGCAGCAGAGCAAGAGGGAGCAGCAGTGCTCCCAGTAACCGACTGGAGTCCCAGCCAGACGCAAAGCCATCTGGGCCAGATGCAAAGGCTACTGCTGATACACAGCTGCCTGGCAGGGACGCCGCTACCACAGAGGAGTGCACCTGGCTTGCTTGCCACCCCTGCAGGGTTCTGCACTGCTCTGACGGAGACCCCGCCCACAGCAGCTTAGGGGATTAGCCCGGTGGCTGCTCCAGTAGTGCAGGTAACCAACACAGGCAGCGGACAAGGGCAAGGCATCCAGAAAGTAGGAAAAGACTTTCTTCTACAAGCTGACACACCTACAACCTGCCTACAGCCACTGCTATCACCATGAAAAGGCAGAAAAATTTATTCCAGTCCAAAATAGTTCAAACAACCCCTGAGAGAGGATCTGCAGAGACAGACCTAACCAGTCTCCCTGAAAAAGAATTCAAAATAAAAATCATAAACATGCTGACAGACATGCAGAGAAATATGAAAGAGCTAAGGGATGAAGTCCAGAGGGAGATTACAGATATGAAACAATCTCTGGAAGGATTTATAAGCAGAATGGATAAGATGCAAGAGGCCATTGATGGAATAGAAACCAGAGAACAGGAATGCATAGAAGCTGACACAGAGAGAGATAAAAGGATCTAGAGGAATGAAACAATATTAAGAGAACTATGTGACCAATCCAAAAGTAACAATATCTGAATTATTGGGGTACCAGAGGAAGAAGGGAGAGAAAAGGGATAGAAAGGGTCTTTGAAGAAATAATTGCTGAGAACGTCCCCAAACTTGGGGAGGAAATAGTTGCTCAGACTACGGAGGTCCACAGAACTCCCAAGAGATGGGACCCAACGAGGACAACACCAAGACACATAATAATTAAAATGGCAAAGATCAAGGACAAGGACAGAGTATTAAAGGCATCCAGAGAGAGAAAAATGTCACCTACAAAGGAAAACCCATCAGGCTATCATCTCACTTCTCAACAGAAACCTTAAAGGCCAGAAGAGAAAGGTATGATATATTTAATGCAATGAAATAGAAGGGCCTTGAACCAAGGATACGGTATCCAGCACGATTATCATTTAAATATGAAGGAGGGATTAAACCATTCCCAGACAAGCAAAAGTTGAGGAAATTTGCCTCACACAAACCAAATCTACAGGGTATCTTAGAGGGACTGCTCTAGATGGGAGCACTCCTAAAAAGAGCACAGCACAAAACTCCCAACATATGAAGAATGGAGGAGGAGGAACAAGAAGGAAGAGAAATAATCATCAGACTGTGTTTACAATAGCTCAATAAGTGAGTTAAGATAGACTGTAAGGTAGTAAAGAAGCTAACCTTGAACCTTTGGTAACCATGAATCTAAAGCCTGCAATGGCAATAAGTACATATCTTTCAATAATCACCCTAAATATAAATGGACTGAATGCACCAATCAAAAGACACAGAGTAATAGAATGGATAAAAAAGCAAGACCCATCGATATGCTGCTTTCAAGAGACTCACCTCAAACCCAAAGACATGCAAAGATTAAAAGTTAAGGATGGAAACAGATATTTCATGAAAACAACAGAGAGAAGAAAGCAAGTGATGCGATTCTGGTATGAGACAAAACAGACTTCAAAATAAAGAAATAACAAAAGACAAAGAAGGACATTGCATAATGATAAAGGGCTCAGTCCAACAGGAGGATATAACCATTATAAACATATATGCATCCAATATAGGAACACCAATATATGTGAAACAAATACTAACAGAATTAAAGGAGGAAATAGAAATTAATGCATTCATTTTGGGAGACTTTAACACATCACTCATTCCAAAGGACAGATCAACCAGACAGAAAATAAGTAAGGACACAGAGGCACTGAGCAACACACTAGAACAGATGGAACTAATAGACATCTATAGAACTTTACATCCAAAAGCAACAGGATACACATTCTTCTCAAGTGCACATGGAACATTCTCCAGAATAGACCACATACTAGGCCACAAAAAAAGCCTTAGTAAATTCAAAATGATTGGAATCCTACCAAACAACTTTTCAGACCACAAAGATATAAAACTAGAAATAAATTGTACAAAAAAAGCAAAAAGGCTCACAAACACATGGAGGCTTAACAACATGCTCCTAAATAATCAATGAATCAATGACCAAATTGAAATGGAGATCCAGCAATATATAGAAACAAATGACAACAATAAAAAAAGTCCCAACTTCTGTGGGATGCAGCAAAAGCAGTCTTAAGAGGAAAGTATATAGCAATCCAGGCACATTTAAAGAAGGAAGAATAATCTCAAATGAATAGTCTAATGTCACAATTATCGAAATTGGAAAAAGAAGAACAAATGAAGCCTGAGGTCAGCAGAAGGAGGGATTTAATAAAGATCAGAGAAGAAATAAATAAAATTGAGAAGAATAAAACAATAGAAAAAATCAATGAAACCAAGAGCTGGTTCTTCGAGAAAATAAACAAAATAGATAAGCCTCTAGCCAGAATTATTAAGAGAAAAATACAGTCAACAAACATCAACAGAATCAGAAATGAGAGAGGAATAATCACAACGGACCACACATAAATACAAAGAATTATTAGAGAATACTATGAAAACCTCTACGGTAACAAGCTGGAAAACGTAGGAGAAATCGAAAACTTAGTAGAAAAATGCAACCTTCCAAGACAGACCCAGAAAGAAACAAAAAATCTTAAGAGACCAATTACCAGCAATGAAATTAAAGCAGTAATCAAACAACTACGCAAGAACAAAACTCTCGGGCCAGGTGGAGTTACCTCCGAATTTTATCAGACATACAGAGAAGACATAATACCCATTCTCCTTAAAGTTTTCCAAAAAATAGAAGAGGAGGTAATACTCCCAAACTCATTCTATGAAGCCAACATCACCCTAATACCAAAACCAGGCAAAGACCCCACCGAAAAATAAAATTACAGACCAATATCCCTGATGAACGTAGATGCAAAAAAACTCAACAAAATATTAGCAAACCGAATTCAAAAATACATTGAAAGGATCATACACCATGACTAAGTGGGATTCATCCCAGGGATGTAAGGATGGTACAACATTCAAAAATCCATCAACATCATCCATCACATCAACAAAAAGAAGGACGAACACCACATAATCATCTCCATAGATGCTGAAAAAGCACTTGACAAAATTCAACACTTATATTTATGATAAAAACTCTCCAAAAAATGGGCACAAAGGGCGAGTACCTCTACATAATAAAGGCCATATATGATAAACCCACAGCTAACATCATACTGAACAGTGAGAGGCTGAAAGCTTTTCCTCTGAGATTGAGAACAAAACAGCGATGCCCACTCTCCCCACTGTTATTCAACAGAGTAATGGAGGTCCTAGCCATGGCAATTAGACAAAACAAAGAAATACAAGGAATCCAGATTGGTAAAGAAGAAGTCAAACTGTCACTATTTGCAGATGGCATGATATTGTACATAAAAAACCCTAAAGACTCCACTCCAAAACTACTAGAACTAATATCAGAATTCAGCAAAGTTGCAGGATACAAAATTAACACACAGAAATCTGTGGCTTTCCTATGCACTAACAATGAACTAATAGAAAGAGAAATCAGGAAAACAACTCCATTCACAATAGCATCAAAAAAATAAAATACCTAGGAATAAACCTAACCAAGAAAGTGAAAGACCTATACCCTGAAAATTACAAGACACTCTTAAGAGAAATTAAAGAGGACACTAACACATGGAAACTCTTCCCATGCTCGTGGCTAGGAAGAATTAATATCATCAAAATGGCCATCCTGCCCAAAGCAATATACAGATTCGATGCAATCTATATCAAATTACCAAAGCATTCTTCAGTGAACTGGAACAAATAGTTCAAAAATTCATATGGAACCACAAAAGACCCTGAATAGCCAAAGCAATCCTGAGAAGGAAGAATAAAGTGGGGGGGATCTTGCTCCCCAACTTCAAGCTCTACTACAAAGCCACAGTAATCAAGACAATTTGGTACTGGCACAAGAACAGAGCCACAGACCAGTGGAACCGAATAGAGACTCCAAACATTAACCAAACATATATGGTCATCTAATATTCGATGAAGGGGCCATCGACATACAATGGGGAAATGAAAGTCTCTTCAACAGATGGTTCTGGCAAAACTGGACAGCTACATGTAAGAGAATGAAACTGGATCACTGTCTAACCCCAAACACAAAAGTAAATTCGAAAAGGATCAAAGACCTGAATGTAAGTCATGAAACCATAAAACTCTTAGAGAAAAATATAGGCAAAAATCTCTTGGACATAAACATGAGCGACTTCTTCATGGACATATCTCCCCGGGCAAGGGAAACAAAAGCAAAAATGAACAAGTGGGATTATATCAAGCTGAAAAGCTTCTGTACAGCAAATATTGGCAAGGATGTTGAGAAAGGGGAACTCTCCTACACTGTTGGTGGGAATGTATATATGTTCAACCATTGTGGAAAAACAGTATGGAGGTTCCTCAAAATGCTTAAAATAGAAATACCATTTTACCCAGGAATTCCACTTCTAGGAATTTACCCTAAGGATGCAGTACTCCAGTTTGAAAAAGACAGATGCACTCCTATGTTTATCGGAGCACTATTTATAATAGCCAAGAAATGGAAGCAACCTAAATGTCCATCAGTAGATGAATGGATAAAGAAGAGGTGGTACATATACACAATGGAATACTATTCAGCCATAAGAAGAAAACAAATCTTACCATTTGCAACAACATGCATGGAGCTAGAGTGTATTATGCTCAGGGAAATAAGCCAAGTGGAGAAAGACAAATACCAAATGATTTCACTCATGTGTGGAGTATAAGAAAAACTGAAGGAACAAAATAGCTGCAGAATCACAGAACCCAAGAAGGGACTAACAGTTACCAAAGGGAAAGAGACAAGGTAGGACAGGTGGGAAGGGAGGGATAAGGGTGAGAAAAAGAAAGGGGGCATTATGATTAGCATGTATAATGTGGGGGGGTACAGGGTGGGCTATACAACCTGGAGAAGACAAGTAGTGATTTTACAACATCTTACTACACAGATGGGCCGTGACTGTGAAGAGGTATGTAGGGGAGACTTGTTGAAGGGGGGAGCCTAGTAAACATAATGTTCTTCATGTAATTGTAGATTAATTATACCAAAAAAAAAAAGACAACAGCAAATAATCCCTAAAACAATGGAGAATCAACAAGAGGACACAACTAGCTTAGGTATGTTTTTTGGCTCACGTTTATCCAGTGTAATTCTTTGTTGTGTGATCGGGAGTAGTAATTAATATAATGCTGCCTCATGCTGCTTTACTCTTTCTACTTGTCTAACTTATTTTCAGTTGAGGGTAGATATAAAATGTAATATGTAAGAAATTGCGTCCATGTTTTCATAAATCTTTTTTAGTTACTAGTTATAAAATTGGTGTATTGAAGGTCAAGGTTTGATTGGAGAATTGAGTTAATATAGATATTTTATATGGGCTGATAGAATAATTTTATAAATGTGGACATTTAGTGCTAGATGATGACTAAATACAATAATGGACATGAGACTTCTGTTTCATCAGAATGTCTGAACACAATATGTGAATATGTGTTCCATTTGTTGCCTATCAAGAGGAAAATAATTTTTATCTGTATTTCTACAGGTGTGTCTTTTGATAATTATTTAATTTGGAAATTTACTATCGAGAACTTTCCATAAGTGATCACGTACTTCCCAATTGCATAACACTGAACTGCGGCGTTTTTGTTTGGAAACTTTTTCTTCAACTTTTTCTCTCTCCCTTTCACGATCTCTCTTTCTGTCTTAAATATCTTATTAAGAGTCTTTGTAGCTTTATTTTGTTTTTTCCTTAGCCTAGATACCTTAATAAACCTAATACCAGCATCATATCTTGTTAATTTGAAACATTATCTAGTTGACATTAGTCACTTACTGTATACCATGATACTCATTTTAATTTTAGAAAATGGGAATTGATATATATATATATATATAATTAAAATTAAAATACTGGGTGACCAAAAGATCAAGGAAATATATCAAGGAATGGAAATGTAAGTGGAAAGTAAGTATTCAAAGCCAAATTCATCTGAGTAAATAGTACACTGTCCCATGGCATATTTCCTCCAACTGAACTTTGACACTACTTAGCTTCACTAGGTCCCACTAAACCCATCTTTACCCCTCATACCAACAAACCGTACTCTAGTATAATTGTATTGCAGTCATCTGAGACCTTCAGGGGCCATGACAGACATAATGATACAGATGTGAAATATTGTTCCTTTCCTACATATTGAGTATAGACTATGACTAATATTAAAAATAATCTTCCATATTTCTCCATACTTACAAATTTCTGAGGCTACCCTGGTTGTGATAACTTCAGTTCAAGACAATGTATTGTAATCTGCATTTAAATCCATCTAATGGTATACGATATCTATGTTGATCTAGCCCTTTCTCAACTGCAACATTGGTTTACATTCATTTAAGTATTCTTAGGAATTTTTGTTGTAATAACTTAAAAACCTTCAAGATAAAATAATTCTTACATATTTTTACTCATCTCATATCTACAGTGTTAGGATTCATAGAACTATTCATATCTAAGGCTAGTTAGCAAAGTAGTCTTCATTTTCATTTCAAATTAAATGCTATTCTTTTTCCAAAAATTTTAACTTCTGCATGTGCTTCTTGACTCTCCATGAATGCTTAGGCTCCTATGTTCAAAAACATTTCTGAAACTTATTCAGTAATTTAATACTTTATGTATTTCCTCTTTTATTAGCCAATTCAAATAGTGCTACATCTATTTATATTAGTTTTTTTCCTTGAAATTTTACAGTCACTCTATTTGTCTGCAAACCTACATATCATCCAATGAAACCTACATCAGAAGGTCAAATTGCTTAGTGGTTTCTACAGTCTTCAGATTCTTAACCTCTTCAGCACTGGAGTATGCTAAAGATTTCCTCTCCTGCTGCAATATCTCTGTTCTTCAAAGATTCTCCTTCATATTCTTATATCTACAAATCCCAGGAATGGTACAAGAGTCTGAATATCATTTTTCAATAGCCAGTTCCAAATTGCATTCACATGTATTCTAAAATCCATAATTTGGAATTCTTCTGTGGCCCCCTCCCATTCTCTCCATCTCCTTCTTATTCTTTCTGCTGTTATTTAATCTTCATCCTTTCTCCTTCCTCCCATTCTCTCTCCCATGTCCTATTATTTCAAACCTTCACTCATGTTTCTCTCCATTTTCCTTACCCTGATAGCAATCCGTATCTGTAATAATTCTAGAAATTCTCTAGATTTATCTGTTGATATGTGTTAAAGCTAAAACTACCTATGGTGCTCTCCTTGTCAGTACATGTACTAAAATTGGAATGATAGAGAGAAGGTTCAAATGGCCTCTGAGCAAGTATGACACACTATTTCATGAAGCATTCCTTATTTAAAAAGAAAGAAGAAAGCAAAAAAGAAGAAAAACCTCTAATGACCACAGATGTTATATCTTACTTTTATGGCTTAATATAACCTTTTATTTGTAAAAGTATTTTAAAAATCCCATAGAACTAAATTTGATGGGATTTAAATATGCCTTACATATTCACTATTTTATTATAAAATATGTGAGTATAAGCAAAGGCCAACATAGAGAAATTGCAGAGCATAATTTAAATTCCTAAGGAACAATGTCTCCAGGAAATATACCCAATAATTATTTGTCATGAAGTTAATATTTGTAACATATTTGTAATAGAAAAATGTTTGAAAATATTACAAAAATTCTTAAGACACATTTCTTTCTAGTTACGAAACAATACTTACGTTTTGCATTTTGTTTTCATTCCTACTCTTTTTCAAGCTGTAGCATTTCCTACCGTAATATGCATACTAATATTTTAGGGATAAAATACACCTAACCAGAAAATGTAAAGAATTTACTGACTGCTTCATTAATTCATGCATTCATTAAAATTTCGCTATCAGGTATGTTCATGGCTAGAAAATATGAAAGGTAGCTGCTACTGTATTTCTTGCAATCTATTATAAATAAATATGAATTGTAGTAAATGTTTAATAACATTAAGATGATTAAAATGTAGTGTTTTAAGGGTTTTGTGTAAACTATTATAGTTTCATATAAACTGTAAATATTTCAGATCTTAAATACACTGAGAAAGTGGTAACTTTCCATTTGGAAAGCACATGGATTGTTGATGGTGACAGAATGGTAAATGAGTGATGTCCTATGCCTAACT